>NC_090447.1:1140708088-1141351550 GCF_031143425.1 Pleurodeles waltl
ATCTTTGCTGCTGACAACAACGTAAGTACACACACTTACCTGTTACTGTTGCATATTGTTAATTTTGTACATTTACACAACATACCATTGGGAAGCGGGTGAGAGGGAGACACTCACACATAACACATAACTGTACACTGGCACACACACTCACATACAGCCACACTGACAATCGCACATGCACAGTAAAGACACTACAGCCAGCACACATGTCAAAAACACATACACACGGAAACACAGCACAGGCCCAGTCTCGCACAATAACACACAACACAACAACAGCACAACTGCACCATCGTCAACACATTGGTAGCACTCACAATAGACACTACCCAGGGACACATCACACATACAACACAATGTACAACCAACAGGGAACAAACACACACAATTACACAATCATGCAACTTACCAATTGACGCACATTGTACCTATCATACCATGCACAAAACACACACACTCACACAGTCAAAGGCACCCAACACAGCAACAAACACATGTCAACACAAACACCACACAATACCACGACAACAGCATGTCTGCTACATACACATGTTCGGCACACAAAACACACCCAATCCCTAGGGGACAAAAGCACTGCACACACCCACACATACTAGCCATACAATACAGGAAGCACAAGCACCACACACACACAAATACTGACACACAATGTCAGCCAGGAACAACTCTAACCTAGTAAAAGAAACACAGGACAAAGATGTAACCAGGAAACCAACAAGTGATTGGTCTGAATATATTTTCAGGAGTAATAGGAATAAAGTCAAAGGCGATAGGCCAGTCCATTGTTCAAAGAATGTGTATCAAAGGCACATATTGGTGCCCCAAACTTGACTCCTGACTGTCATGTAACCTCCACGGGTAGGGACATCAAGGGAGCAGCAGGCACCTCAGGAATTATCTGTGGGGGTTGGACTTAGGTTCGGGAGCATGGGCTTTGGGATTTGGCTTGGGGGTTTAGGTTTAGGCTTGGGGAGAGGGTCTTCATGGGAGAGGAGCATGGGTACTTGCAGGGGTGTAAGGGAGGTTTTGGAGGTGGAAGGGATGGAATTAGGGAGGGAAACAGCATGTTTAGGGGTTTCATGGGGGAGGAGTAGGGAAAAGGGCAAACTCAGAAAGGAAAGATTTTATAGCAAGAGAGTTTGTGTGTGGAGGGAGAAGGAGTGGTTGTATGAGACGTTGGCATGGATGTCTTGGGTGCATGTTTGTGGGAGGTATGCTTCTGGGAGGCGGGTGCCTGTTAGGTGGGTGAGTGAGGGCGTTTGTGTGTTTTGGGCTGAGGGGGGTGGAGTTGCTGGGAGATGCCATGGTGGGTGCATGGCTGTCTGTTGGGGTGGTGACTGCAGGTATGGTTGATGTGCTGCATGTAGGCGTATCAGTGGTTGTGGCCTCTGCGGGTATGATGACTGGGATGGATGTCTGAGGGTCTACTGAGGTGCTGTCTGTGGGTAGGATAGGAGTAGTGGCTGGATCTGTGAATGTTGATTTGGTGTGTCAGGTGTGCTGTCTATGATGCTGGGGGGGTGGGGGTGTCAGTGCAGGTTGTGACTGTTGCTGTGTGTGCATCTGAATTTTGCTTGTGTGTATGCCAGTGGTGTGTCCTGTGGTGCTTATGTTTGTCTGAGCTACCCATGGATCTTGAGGTTACTGCCTGTCTGTTTGTGTGCTTTGGCTGGGTCGGGGAAGAGGGGATTGGGATTGGGAAGAGGAAAGTGGAGGGGGGACGGTAGACAAAGGGTGACTGGCTGCCATCAGTGTTGTGGCCAGAGCCCGAAAGGATCTCTGTAGGCCAGCCAGTGCACAGTGAATGCCCTCCAGGAATGCATTACTCTGTTGGATTTGAGTTGCCAGTCCCTGGAGAGCATTCATGATCATTGACTGACCCACAGAGATCGACCCCGGGAGGGCAGTAGCCTCCTCACTGGGGGCAGAAGGGCTAACAACGGCTGGGGCAGAGGTGCCTGTGGTAAAGGAGAGGCCACCCCCTTAGGTGAGCAGGCAGGGCCAACTGGGTAGGGAGCTACAGGGAGGGCGGTGGTAGAAAGGGAGGTGGCAGACAGAGATGGTGCTGGGGTGGTCCCATATGGGTCCGCGACCGCCAGGGAGTGTCCACTGGAGGAGGATTCCAAAGATGATGAGGTGGATCCTGTCTCCCCGTGGCACTCCCCTCACCCTCCGAGCCACTGAGTCCCTTGGTGTTGGTGTTCTTGTGACTAGATGTCCCTTGGCCAGCAGCTTCCCCACTCGGCTGTGCCCTGTCTCCTTCACCTGCTGATGCTTATGCTGGAAAACAGAAAAAGAGGTGGGGTAATCACATTATTTTCATACACTAACTTCACACTGTACATATTGTTTACATTACGTCTAGCTGTACTACACCCCCACCTAGAACCAGGTTAGTGCCCACATCATGTCACAACAAGATACAATCTACACCCCTATATCACAACGTCACACACCTGCTAAGCCACTGATCCCACACCTACAATGGCATCATATCAGTAGAGCTATCACTCCAAGCATTCAATGATAAGCTGTCTTGGCAACATAATTTTGGGTCCCTATCCACAGCTACTTAGTCAACCAACATCCATGTTACAGGAAATAGTGGTAATCTTGATTTCCACATATCACACACACAAAATCTTCACATTCTTACAACATTACCTGATGTCATGTATGAGGAAAGGAACCTTATCATATGCTAAACACAAGACTGCATGTTGCATACAAACCACAACCTTCACAATTGAATTGTGCAAACATGCACCTACTATATTTGGCATATCCAAATTTGGAGTATGCTAGAGTCTAAACACGTCACCAAAACATGTATCAATAGTGATGTAGCAAAGGATGATACATACTTTGTTGACCTACTCATCTTAGTCATTCTCCGCCTGTTAACAAAGTCTTGCACACTTATAGGGGCATATTTAGCCCGTAGTATTTACCCACAGACAACTGCAGGTAGCATAACTACTCCTTAAGTACAATGGACACCTGTCATGTGCATTAAGGCAACATACTGTTCAATGTATCATGATGAATGGCAACATCACTATCCACACTTCAGACATGAATAGTCTTACATCTGTATAGGAAAATGTCAATGACACAAACCACATCTGAGTATACCATGATAGAGACATACACCTTCAGGCAAGCCAAATGACTGACTACACTTACCATTCCACCTACATGTGAATGTGAACTACCACACCTGCACCACAATGTAGTCAGTGCAAACAATGGGTTTCCATACTAAAAGCATTCAAAACCTATCCAAAATAGCAAAAGCAAGTATGTTTATGATACATTAAAATGCTTATTTATGACAGAACCTTACAATGTACACATGATGTTGGCAAAAACCAGTGAAGAATGTAATTGTTAATAAGATGTTTTGACTTATTTAGCATGCCCATAACGCAATGACTAAGGAAATAGCTATGTAGCCACTTACCATCCAAAGAACATGTACATGGTACTAACATTTAGAGCTCTGATATCAATGTACGTGTTGCAATAGTAGTCTAGCAATACCTCCATGGTTTCAAACATGTAGGATGTCCAGTCAGATGAGACATTACAGGGGCCAATGTACTGTCCTCACTTACCAAATCGGTTCATCTCCTAACAACTCTGAGTAAGTTTAGCAAGTATGGCATTGGAATTGTCATATGGACATCACAGCCTCCCATTAAGTTGTCACCCATCAGAAACCTCATGAAAAGTAGGAATGATGTAAACTTGTCAGACTCTATGTTGCACGTAGACATGGATCAAGGGGAATTGGAATGGACAGAGGGCAAAGACCTGAACAACTTACCATCATGATATTGGGAGTATGGATCTGTAGGTGGCAAGGAACAACCTGCAGGGTATATAAAGCAGTATGGTGGTACACATATGACACAGTCACATGTGCATCATCATATGCTTTTGTACAGAAGGGATGACATAGAAGAGGAATATGTTCCTGTACACAATAGAATGTGCACACCTGTGTACCAATTTCGAGGACTTTACATCGATGTGTTCCTATGAGACCTTAAAACCTTTGCACTTACAACATTGTCACAGCTGAAATTCCATCACTTCATACACTGACCTGCAGAGGGATGAAAATCTGTTGTCAGTACTTACCCCCTTGTGGCTGCTGTGCTGCCCTCCAGTGCCCATCCAACTCAGGGTATGTCACGGCCAATATGCGGCCCGTTGGGGGAGGGGGGGGTCAAGGTCTGACAGGCACCCCTTCCTCCTTGGGAGGACATCCCCAACTGGGCCTCTGTAGTCTTCCGGGCCCAGCGTCTCCGGTTCTCCCACCGCTTCCTACAGTGGGTGCTCCACCAGCTGTCCACACTTTCTTGGCGATGGCACGCCAGATTCCATTTTTCTGGTGGGCATTGTTCTGCATGGATGACACAGACATGAGGAGAAAGTCATGTCCACATGTACCATCCCAAAACAAGAAGGGTGAAACAAAGGTTAGTGCAAGTAGCTATACATACACTTCCTCCAACATCCCCTTGTATATCGAATGACCATCTGCAGTCAGGTCATGTGTGAAATGGAGTCAGGCATACAACATGCATATCCATTACCAGGTGTCGGCTAGGGACATTTGACCAGACCAGAAGCATGTCTTTAAACATGGTATAAGTATACAACTATTTCTAACACCACCTTCAATTATACTGTTATACAGTTTTTAGGTGGGCCATGGTACATACATCACTCACTCCCTAATATGTATCAGGGCTCAAAACTATCTAAGCACATGTGCACATGTCCATCTACCCACACTCTTATCCCAGTCCTTCATTCCACCACATTTCATCAATATCATCATACACTCAACAATTCAACCATTGGTATTGCATTGCACTTACCTGCTCCTCTGGTGCACCATAGAGCTGTTCATTCAGGGTTAGGACCTCCTCCACAAGCTTGTCTAGTTCATCAGCCGAGAAGGCAAGGGCCCTACCACCAGTAGGACATGGCATGATTGCTCCCAGAGGCAGTACACAGCAGCTCAGGTCATGGAGGTGTTGCAAGCAGTATCAGGAGTCAAGTGAGGCATGAAGTATGAGATGGCAGTCACATCCGTCAAGTACAGGACCATCACTGCTGGCGGATGTCCCATTGGACCAAGTCTGCCAAAGCCAGCAATATGTTCCAATGGCAATGTCCACGGTGGTTGTGACCGCCTACTACAATGAAGACATCCGCCGGCGGAGTTAGGTCACTTCCTGATGTCCAGTACAGTAGGTCAGGCAGCTGCCATTTTAAGGCTCATATATGTATGTTAATGGTGCGTCATTGACTAAGAATCGTATTTATGATAATATGTTAACTGCTGGCTTAATGCAAACATGTAGCAATGTGCATGTAATATATAGAGGATGTGAAATAGTGCATCCTGAGTTATGTACATGAAAATGTATTGTCAGCAGAGTAATGACATTCTGAACATAGTATAAGTGTTCCCAATATGTTTCACAAGTTAAGTAAGTTCATGTCACTTTTACTGTCAGTGATATGTTTTTCCATTTAAAGAACATGCTAGGAGTTAGAGTATCTGATTATAGTATTTAGGCAAATATTGCCTAAGTATGTGCTGAGTACAACTTTTTCACTGTTTCATGTGACATAATGTAGCTTTATCCGTGACGTTGGTGTGATCAAAAAGCAATTCCAGAGATTCTTTTGTTACCGCAGTTCATAAAATATAACCATATTATAGAACAGTGACTGTTACAAACTGTCATCAAAGAGCTGCATGCAAACTGCATAAAATAGATTAGGACTTAATTTATTTTCCCCAGTCTTTCATTATCTATTCCTAATGTTGGTAAAAGGGGTTCTTTTGGGTAGGTATACATTCTTATTAGTAACGCCAGCCTTTATCAGTGCTTTAAAACAAATGAAATGCATGTGAGAAAAGAGCTATGGAGAGATGGGGGGGGGGCACATTTGCTCAGTGGTGGTGAAGGAATCTGACTAGGCCATGGAGGTGTGCAAACATTATTGTTGCACTGGGTACCACCGGCACTAAAGCCAGCCGTGGATTTCAGAATTCGTCATGGACAATTACAGTACCTAGTGGCATGGACAGGATATGACAAATGAGAAGCGTCATGGGAACGGGACTCATTTGTACATGATCCTCGACTGGACCAACAGTTACGCACAGTTCCCTGAATCGCAAAGAAACCAAATAGGCCTATCAAGTTTAGGGAGTGTTTTTCGAGGAAGGGTGTTATCAGGAGTTCAGCACAGAAGCAAGTGGTGAAGGGGTCACAAGGTGTCCCACTGAGTGGGAAGTCTGCTAACACCAGACATTGCTTCAGCATTCCCCAAGGAATTTAATAATTGCCCGGTTTAGACAAGATAGTGGCTAGAGGCTCTGAAAGACGGGACAATAGCATCTAAGAGCATTAGACCGTGAACCACCATAGGTGTGGAAACTTCTTAGTGTGTGAGAGTAATTTCTAGGCATTTATGGGTCAACACAAGTAAAGAATGTTTAACACTACTGCAATCAAGACTTTTTGCCTGGTACTACCTGGTAACCACTCATGTTGCATTCTCTTTCTGTTCCAGTATAGCTCACCCACTCAACCTTATGTCCATCCCTACACTTTTCTTGGTTTCTCCCTGTCTTTTCCTCGATCAGGTCAGACGGGGCCTTCTGTTTGTGTTTGTCTATCTGTTGTCTGATTGTTGTTCATCTGAACCAGCTTGTCGCTGATGTTCAAGTTCTCCCTGCTCTCTAGTGGCCTGAGAATCAGGGCTGATATCTGATCAGCATCTGGTCTCATCATCCATTTAGAGCCTTGAAAGGCTTTATAGTGCCTGCTGCTGGCCTCTATCCCAACTCTCTGATACCTTACGTTCCGATACAGAACATACTCCACCTTGTGCAAAAGAGACAAGGCAGCATACTAAAACGAAATTCAACACCGTCCGGCCCGAGTTTTACCAGAGACAAACTGCAACTGCATGTGCTCCTGTACTTCTCCTCCCCTCCCATGTTTCCCCTTCTTCCTCTGCTGAGAGGTGTTCAACACACCAGAAGGACTCACAGAAGGCTGCGATTCGCAGCGAGTCAAGTCTCCATTCAAAGACTGACAACGTGTTAAATGACATCATTGAGGGCATCATTGATGACATCATGGATATGGTCATTGAATAATACCACCGTCATCTCAACCTCTCATTAAAAGGCTATGTATGTGTAAAATAATATACTAATAACACACTTGCAGTCCTATTAAATTTCATAATTCGTCTATGAATATAACAAGCGAGCAAGCACAGCTGCATCAATATAATCTCTTTCTTACAAAGAGGTGTCATTAACCCCTCACTTTAGCAGCTTTTAGGGGTTGCGACAGGGCGCTACCATCTAACATGAGACATTAATATTGTTGTTTATGAGTTCTTTGTCTTTGATTGGAGACAGTGTTCCAAAAAGAAGATCATAAATACAACATTTTGAAGTGGAAGAAAGGGATTGGGGAGAGGGGCAGAGTGCACAGGAGGAGATATGTACAGTAAAAGAATGGGTGAATGGTGGGCACAGATGGATGGATGAAGAGTTGGATGGAGGCAGAGATTGATGGACGGAGAGGAGGAGGATGGATGAGGAGAAGGATGGGAAAGATGGATGAAGAGAAGAATGAATGTATGGAGATAAAAGGTATGGTGAAGGATGGATTATAGCTAATGAATGGTACGAAAGGTCCATGCATGGTTAGAAGGAAGGCTGGGGGAGTGGATGAAATCAGAAAAAAGAAGATAGGGGGATTTAGAGAAGTAGTAATGTTTTAAAAGAAAGGAAGATGAATTGATAGATGAATGGAAAAGGTAGGGTGAAGAGGTGGACGGGGAGGGAAGAATGAATGTTGAGAGAACATAATGGATTATGGAAAAAAAGGAAGGAAAGAAGGAAAAGACAGAATAGAGAGAAGGAAGGAGGATGGATAAAGAAGGGACAGAGAGAAGCGTGCTTGGATACATAGGTGGATGAATGGATAAAAAAGTTCTGCAAAGATGGAAAAAAAGAAGGAAAATGTTAGACCTGACATCCTTGGTGTGGTTTCACCGTAACCTTGTGCCTTCAGACTTCCCTTTTCGTTTTTGCTAGCCTTTGTATTCTGTGCACTTTACCACTGCTAGCCAGTCCTAAAGTGTTTGTGCTCTTACCCTAAAACATGGTAACATTGGCATATTTACTTTACTTATAAGTCCCTTGTAAAATGCTCTACCTGTGCCCAGGGCCTGTAACATAAATGCTACTAGTGAACCTGCAGCAATGATTCTGCTGCCAACTTAAGTAGCCCTTTAAACATGTCTCAGGTCTGCCACTACGGAGCCTCTGTGTGCAGTCTTAATCTGCCATTTCGACCTGGCAAAATAAATCTTTTGCCAGGCCCAAACCTTTTAATATATATAACCACCCTAGGGTAGGCCCTGGCCAGCCCAGAGGGCAGGGTGCAATTCATTTAAAAAGTAGGAACATGTACTTTTTGTTTTACATGTCCTGGTAATGAAAAACTCCTAAATTCATTTTTCACTACTGCAGGGCTTATCACACCCATAGGATAACATTGGAGTTACCTTATTACATTTTATCAGCGTAATTTCCAAATGAGAAGAGATTAAAAAAACAAGTTTGGTATCTATGTAATCACAATTTAAAATCCTAACTTATGATGAAGTTGGATTTTAAATTGCAATTCTGAAAATGTCACTTTTAGAAAGTTGGCATTTTCTTGCCTTAGCCATTTGGTGCCTGTGCCTTTTCTCTGGTCATATGACTGGGTGGAGTTGGAAGTTGGGCTTTGTGTATTCCTCCTAGACAGCCACACACAATGGGAGCTTAGGTGTGACACGATGGGCCATTGGTGACTTGATGGGCCATCAAGGATGGGAGGGAGGAGCTGGGCACAGCCTCACTTACACCTGAGTAGGATGTGTCTTATTCCCACACAGAGGGCATCACACCCCCTGTAGCTACTCTGGAGCCACAGCAGGGAGAGTAGGGTATATGTGCACTTCAAATGCCTGTATTTTAAGTCTCTCCCACATCAAAGGCACCACTGGGTAAAAGAACTGGACCTCAGACACCACCAGTTCAGTACACTCTGGAGCCGTGGATACTCTGCCAAAAAGAAGGACTGCTGTACTGCTGAATGACTGCCATTCTGCTAGTCTGCACTCTGCTGGACTCCTGTTTTGCTGTACTGACCCGTTGCCTGCCGCCCTCTTACCTGGGTGTGAGAAGGACTGGACCTGCATCTCGCCAACGTAGAACCCAGAGTGACTTTAAAGGCTAGTTGGTTGGCTTCCTGATCTGGTCTCAGGGACAAAAAATACTTCCATGCACCCTGCTTCTGCACCTGGACTCTACCATCTGCAAGTCTGTCCTGCCACATGGTGCCACCTCAGTCCTGGACCCTTGGAAATTGGCCTAAGATGCTTCCCAGCAGACCCACCCATCCTCTCTGTTGAGCGGAGCATCCCCAAGCAGAACTGATTCATCTTCTTAGCTGAGTGGCGCATCCCCGATGCATCACCGCTGCAGCGGTGAGTGGACCTAGCACAGAAGAATCTCATTGCTGCTGCATCCTGCATCTTGGGTTTGACACACCACCTTTGGAACTGCTACTGTGCAACGGTTGCCCAGAGCCTGTACTCACGTCCTTTGTTGACCATAGCTTTAACCACGATGCCAAAGCTCTGCATCGCAGCTTCACTGCTCATCGAAATGGGCACTTTGCCTCGGGTGCACAACAGGTCTCTGACATCGGCTTTTGCATCACAAGCCCTGTTGACAGGATCCTCGGCGTTGACGCAACAGGACCTTGCACTGCAGCCTCTCCACATCTCTGAACCGTTGCATTCCTGTGGCAACGCAACACATCTTCGCCTCAGATCCATGCAGTGTTCCACAGCCAGGATTTAAGGTACTTTGTTCAGCAGGCCTAACTGGGTCCCTGTAGCTGGCCTGCGCTTGTGGTCGGTCTGAATTTTTGCCTTTGTCCTAGTCTGGCACAACAAGATATCCCCGGTTGGCTCTCTTTTCTTTTAGGAAAAGTAATGATGGTTGAAGGGTAATATTTTAAAGGAAGCTATTTTGGACAGATTTAATCAGAAGGTATTATTTTCAAACATGTGACATCAGAAAATGAGAACTAAACACAGCAAGGAGAAAGCAGCAACACAAAAAAACAAGAAAACAGGCGTACCCAAAAAAGCATTTACATAAGATATACATTTTGTTAGAAATGGGGGCTTTGGTTGGCAGTCAGGTTACCCCCTGTCCAAGCAAGGAACCTCACTCTAGTCAGGGTAAGTCACACACAATCCAAATTATCCTGTGCCCACCCACTGGTAGCTTGGCACTGAGCAGTCAGGCTTAACTTAGAAGGCAATGTGTAAAGTATTTATGCAATAAATCATGCAATAACACAGTATAACACCACAAAAATACTCCACACAGTGATTAGAAAAATATATAATATTTATTTGGTTAAATGCAGGTCAAGTACACATTGAATTATCACTTCAGAGAATGATAAAAAGAGGCTTTAGCAACAAGTGTCTCTTGAAAGCACAAAGTACCTGGTTTGTGTCAAAATTATCCGCAAGGGGCCGAAGCGGAGGAGATGCATGGAAAACGGGGAGGTGTGCATCAGTTTCTCTGGGTGCACGTAGATGATGCGTCAATATTTTTCCAAGCAGTCAGGACCTTGCATTGATTTCTGGTGCGAAGACTTGGATCCTCTTTGGGTTGCGGAGTATTTGGACGCCCCGGGGACGATGCAGAGAAATCCTGGGCATACAGGACAAAGTCACAGAAGCTGCATCGATCCGTGAGTGATGAGGGGAAATTTCTGTTGCACTGCAGGTGCTGTGTCGATTCTTCTCGCAGGAAGTCAGGCTGCGTCATTCCGGCTCGCCAAAGCGTCAATCCAGTCGGCCGTGCATCAAAGTTCCAGTCGCATTGCTGGTGCTGCGTCGATCTCCTCTCGGGGAGCCGGGCTGCACAGTTCCGGCGTGCAGTGATTTTCTTACCGCGATGCAGGCTGTGTGTAGTTTCTGGCAGGCTGTGCGTCGAATTTTCGCCGCACAAGGAATTCTTTGCAGGATGAAGTCTTTTTGGCCCTGAGTCTTCAAGGAACAGGAGGCAAGCTCTATCCATGCCCTTGGATAGCACTTCTCAGCAGAGCCAGAGGGCAGCAGTCCTTTGCAGAAAAGCACCCAGGTGAGTCCTTTGGGCAGCCAGGCAGTTCCTCTTGGCAGGTTGCAGGTTCTGGTTCAGAGTTTCTTCACCAGTGGTATCTTGTCGAGAAGTGTCTGAGTTGGTAGGGTCAGAGACCCTGTTTAAATACCCAAATGTGCCTTTGAATTGGGGGAGACTTCAAAGAGTGGCTTAGAAGTGCAGCAGGTCCTTTTTCAATTCTATCCTGTCTGCCAGGGTCCCAGTAGGGGGTTTGGCAGTCCATTGTGTGAGAGCAGGCCACTGTCCTTTCAAATGTAAGTGTCAGGCCCTCCACCCTCCCAGCCCAGGAAGACCCACTCAGTATGCAGATGTGTGCAGGTGTGACTGAGAATCCTGTGTTTGGGTTGTCTGAGTGAAATGCACAAGGGAGCTGTCAAGTAACCTAGCCAGGCGTGGATTGTAAGGCACAGAAGGATTTAAGTGCAGAGAAATGCTCACTTTCTAAAAGTGGCATTTCTAAAATAGTAATATTAAATCCAACTTCACCAGTCAGCAGGATTTTGTATTATCATTCTGGCCATACTAAATATGACCTTGTTACTCCTTTCAGACCAGAATCTACCACTCAAACAGTATATGAGGGTAGCCCTAATGTTAGCCTATGAAAGGAGCAGGCCACACAGCAGTGTAAAATGAATTTAGGAGTTCTACACTACCAGGACATATAAACTACACAGGTATATGTCCTGACTTTTACCTACATAGCACCCTGCACTATGGGTTACCTGGGTCCTACCTTAGGGGTGACTTATATGTAGAAAAAGGGGAGTTTATGTATTGGCAAGTACTAGTAAATGCTATTAAATGCCAAGTCGAAATGGCAGTGAAACTGCACACACAGGCTTTGCAATGGCAGGCCTGGGCTTGGTTAAGGGGCTACTTATGTGGGTGGCACAATCAGGGCTGCAGGCCCACAGTAGCATTTAATCTAAAGGCAATGGGCACATGTAGTGCACTTTACTGGGGATTTACAAGTAGATTAAATAAGCCAATTGGGTAGGAACCAATGTCACCATGTTTTAAGGGAGAGAGCAAATGCACTTTACAACTGGTTAGCAGTGATAAAGTGTGCAGAGTCCTAAGCCAGCAAAAATGAGGTCAGAAAAAGAGAAGGAGGAAAGCAAAAAGTTGGGGGGTGACCATGCATAAAGGTAATTTCCAACAAATTTGAAGAGAAAAACATAAATCAGATCAAGGGTACAACAAAATACAACTAAAAAGATAACCCTTCATTCAGACAACCGTACATACATCAATCATGGTATAAAAATCATAAAGGTTTCTATCCATAGTTCATAGATTAATGCAGTGGTTCCCAAACTGTGCGCCGCGGCTCCTTGGTGCGCCGTCAAAATTAGCCAGGGGCGCCGCACACAGTCTGGAAACCACTCGGAGGTGCTTTTAATCGGTAGCTTTTCACCGTGGTTTTGGAAACAAAACCCCCTGCATTAATTATTGTGACCAGCGGAGGGCGCCAGAGTACCATTAATAATATCCCTATGACAAAAGAAAGAAATAATTTAAAATAAATGGTTTTCAGGAACCTGAACGAGAGAATTAAGAAGTCAAACTGTAAATAGTGTAGGTACAGGTACAGGCTGGGATTACGTTCCCCCACCCGCCAAAAAAAAGTAACATAATGGGGAGCCGTGGCCAACACGGCCAATAGGTCAAAGGAGCCGGGGATCGAAAAAGTTTGGGAACCACTGGATTAATGTATAAAAAATCCACAGAATATCTCCAGCAGTTAAGGATCCAGTCTATTATAATTGAGAGGTGGAGCAGCCTTTTGCTTTTAGGAGCTTTACTACAGCTTATTCTTTAAAAATTAATAATTCAACTTCTACTATTGGATTTTTGTCGTTTTGGTCTTGCTTAATTTATTAAATTAAGTTCTGTTTTTCCAACCTGTTGTGGGATCCTTTTTGTGTGGTGTTTTCACTGTTTTGCTGTTTGAATTTTTCAACAAATACTTTACACATTGCCTTCAAGTTAAACCTGACTCCTCTGTGCCAAGCTACCAGAGGGTGAGCACAGTTTAATTTGGGGTTAGCTTGTGCCTTACCCTACCAAGGATTGTGGTTGCTGCTTGACCAGGGCTCACCCCCCAGTCAACCAACAACCTTAATTTCTCACCCAAAGCAAGATGGCAAAGACAAAATTAATTATTTTGAGAAGGAAGCGGGCACAAACTGAGATTGTTCAGCCAGATGGTAACTTTTAATGATGGGCACCTATAGTTCTCCTTCATTACATAGTTTGATTATGCTCAGTTTACCCCGCTTCTTTTCCACCCCAGAATCGGTCATCTATTCCTTCGAATAACCGTTTGAGGTGTTGTTACAAGTGCCCTTGCAACAGATCTAAGCATCTGGGGAGAGCTAGAAAGAGCTACTAACTCTATAAATGATAGTAGTGATAACGCGTCCTTCTATGTTAATTTATACACATCAGGACTCGTTTTAGGCCGATGAATTTTTGGACCCAGTGGTGAGACACCGTAAGACGAGATAACTGATCAATATATCAAGCAATATATCAATAATATTGTCAACATATATCACCACAATATATTTCACTTTAGACATTAGTTAAACCGTCGGCGCTACCATGACCTTGCAGTCATGAATAACCACACTTTATTGAAGATTTGTGAATTTTATTCCCTATTGATAACAATCTAATAATAATATGTATTAATCTCAAAATCAAGAAGCAAATAGCATAGTCACAATGTGGTATTAATGCAAAGATCTCAAACATAGGATAGTAATATGAAGATAGGCCAATCTAAACGCGTAAGCTTCATATATGTTTAGTTCAGCATAGCACCACGTCCGTCACGTCAGTTACGTCAGTCAAGATGAAATGCCTCATCTAACCACAATTAGCATCAGCATGTTTGGCTTCATGCAAAACAATTTAGAACATTAATTTGGAAAACATCTGACTAAGGTCTCTAATCAAAAATACACAGCAGTTGGTACCTAAAAAGAAAAGGCAAAACAAATGAATTTAAATAGCAACAACATAATTACCCTCCTCGGAATAGGTCAGCATACAGGATCAGTCTTCGTCTTCAAGACATCAGTTAGATCGCCGTCAGTCTATCTAGTCTAAGGGCAGGGGACAATTCCCTCTTAAGGAGGAAAATGCAGTGGGGCGACTGAGGGTGAGGATGGTTTTATTAAGTCTCAAGTCACCAAACAAAGTGACAGAGTTTCTGGATGCAATCGATATCATTCCCTACCTAATGCTCTCGAGTCTCTTGTGTCATGGGTTTTTATCCCTTTTTCATAATACATTCCCCCAAAATTCTATTGGATAGTTACTACACCCCACTATCTATAACCTATCAAATTATACATTAAGTAATGCATTTGATAATTTACAACTATTTGATTGGTCTTTATAATTAACGTCTTTCGTAGGTGGCACATCCGGGGTTACTTCATTTTCTGGCACGTTCTTCGGGTCAAGAGTTCTCTTTTCTGTGGTTCAGTGTCCTTGAAAGTGTCCATATTTTGTTGCAAGGCGTACAACTTTATCCTAAAGCAACTAGCATGCGGATGAGAATATAACGGTCAATGATACAATAAGCGGAGAAAAGAACAAATGCTGGGTCATGGCCTTTTGCGAGTCAGTACACTGGAGAAACAGAAAAATATGCTTTAATACGAGAGCTACACAGCTAGTTTTCGACTCATGCTAACTTAAGGCTTATGGATTATAATAAATGCAATTATCTTACGTTTTAACCTATTCAATTAATCATAATTCAAACAATTATTTCTTACAGTCGACATTAGTTTATGCAGGTGATAATTCTCCACGTTTAAAATACACTTCAATGAATAATATTTCATAACTATTAATGCAGCTTTGTTAATCGTAAGCATTTCACATCTAAAAACAGGTAATGTTTAAACTACGCTCTCTCAGTCCCTCCTCTGATGACGCTCGTCATCACACAATCTTTCTCTTTGATCTTAATTCTTCACCTTGCGCATAATACGCATTTCGACATCTTGCCCTTTATGAGAACTTTCCCATATTTCATTGAACATTTTCTCTCTTTCACTTTCTTCATTTCTTCTGGTTCTTTTAGTCCAATTTCTTTTTACTTTGTCATTGATTTTACATGCCCCCCATAATCCTAATAGACAAATCAAAACAATTAATAGACCCATCATAATTTTTGCAAGTACCCCATTCCAAATGTTGGTAAACCAGCTTCCCACTCGAGCAATTCCTTTCCCAAATTTCTCCCAAACACCAGGTTCTTTCAAATCCTTTAAGTCTGTATTATCTCTGGTAAGGTTAATAAGCATGCTTCTAATTTTCTTACTGTTATCTGGTATAAATGAACAACAATGACACTCATTAAGCATTTTGCAAACACCTCCACTCTTTGCTAAAAGAATGTCTAAAGCAAGCCGATTTTGAAGAGTCATAGCTCTTTCGGCAGCAAGTTCAGTATCCATCAGGAGTATGGCTCCTGTAAAATTTGTCAGCATGTTATCCACAATAGTAGACAACTTTTGAATTTTCATAGAATTCAAGATAACCCCCACTGATGGGATTATGGCTCCAAAAATATCACCAATGACAGCCGCCACTGATTCTCGCTTTTGTCTAGGATGTTGTAATTCAGACGTTTTAGGTATTTGTTTCAAGTCATCAATCTGGTATATCTTTGGGAATACTATTCCCAAATAACATGTCCCATACCATCCCTTAGGAAGACGATAATATGCATTTAGTCCACAAATATAATAGATTCCAGGGATCGCTGGATCTTGTCCATTCAGCATAAAGGTCCATTTACTCTGAAACAAAAACACATGCCTACATTCACTCGTACCCACAAACAAATTATCTTGATCAGATTTTGGCCTATATATACAGAGCCTACCTACGTGTAATGCATCTATAGCTAGTTTGCCTTGTGTTTTGATTGCAGAGTAAGCATAATCAGTTGCATAAGTACGTTTTTCCAGTCCTTTTTCTAACCTTTCTTTCAGTGCTTTGCGTCTATCATCTGTGTGATCTAAAAAGCTTTTCTCTACAGGAGACAATAAGCAAGTTAAATTATTGCGATGTGCATAAGCAGTTCCAAATGTGAGTGTTGGTTCAAAGAACCCTCTAACTATTTTTATATCATGCTCTTTAGCTAATTTATTTAGGAATTTAATCACAGGCACAAAAGAAAACACAACATCCAAATTTGAATAAAAGTATTGCACATGCTCTTGCTTATAGAATCTTGTTAATAGCAAGCTGCAACTAATTCCATAAGTAAGAGGGAGGCTATGATAAGTAACTCCCTCCTGCACAGATGAAGGAATTTTAGTACATACATAACAATCTTTCGCATCCATAGTTTCCACATACTCATTTAATAAGCGATAGAAGACATTAGTAGAAAGTTCCCCTTTTGCATTGGTTCCCTCATGCATATGTCTTGCATCTTGCTCAAATCTCTCCCACAGTGATAGTTTAGTAGTGGTAGTTTCAGGTTTTGAAGTTGCATTAATAGTTTCTTTCTCTCTCCATGGCATTCCCACAAGCATTCCCACAATCACTCCCACAATCATTACTGCACATACAACACCTATTATAAGACCTAACCAACCGCACACTTTACTTCCTTTGCTACTGTAAGCCATGTTTGTATAGAATCAGAATAGCAGATCAACAATCAACTTGAGGAAGAAAAAGGAAAAAAGAGAAGAAAAAAAAACTCTTTGCGTATATTACAGCGTCTTCACTCACTCCAGGACACTTTTTGTCAATTCAGGTTAGCAGCTTGTCGCAATCAGGTTTCTTTAAAGTCAAATCCAGTTTTAGTGTCACTTCCAGTAGTTTCTAAAGTCTCTTTCTCTTTTCAGCTTTTACAATTTCAATTTTAACCGAGTTTCCCTTTGAATGACTTCAGGTACCGTAGTATTGGCCTGGTATTTCTCGATCAAAACAGAATGCTAAGAATTCTTGTTGCCATTCAGAGGTGGTAGCATATGCCCATTCAGGACCTGTATATCTTCTGTTTGCTATTCTTTTCCTTTTTAGCCTTCGTTCACCTTGTTGTTCTCCTTCACTCAGATCATCTGCTTGTGAAGTATCACTCTCTTCTATTATTGTGTCATTCAATACTTCTCTTATTTTAGGATGTGACTTGTCTGGCCAATTATCGCCTCTATGTGTCTTGGTTCGATGTTTTCCTTCAGGACGTTGGACAGCACCCTCCTCTTGTGATATGGTGTTTTCTCTTGACGGACCTGCAACTGGTTCAGGAGACTCTGACACGTTTCGATTTGTATCTACAGTTTCTCCTTCTCCTTCGTCTTCTGGTTCTAAGTTGAATTCGGACTCTAACCCGTACTCGTCTACTTCTGGGAGAACCTCTTCTTGGCTTAGTTCTCCTGCTGCCTCGACTGAGATAGGCACTCTGTCACCTCTCTCGAACTCATTGACAGTTTGAGGGACAAGGCTGTTCTCAGTGGGCTCTCCAGTAGTCTCAGTTCCTTCTTGACTGATCTCTGACTCTGAGACTTCTCTTCCTGAAGTTGCTGTACCGGAAACTTCAAGTTCCTCTTCAACAGGACACGTTAACCTTTTCGTGTGACTTGCATGCATCCAGTTGGGAACCCCGGCACACTTCACAGCAGTGGGGGTTGTCAATATTACTTGATACGGCCCCTTCCAACGCGGCTCAAGACACGATTTTCTCACCTGCTTCTTGACAACCACCCAATCTCCAGCTTGCAGAGAGTGACCTGGTTCGCCAATTGGTGGCAACGTGTTAGCTTCCACCTGGTGAGAGAAAGAGCGAATCACGTCAGCCAAGCCTTTGCAGTAATCCAACACCATATCATCTGTAATATTCACTAGTGCATTTGCAGGTACCGCTGGCAATCTCATTGCTCTGCCAATGAGGATTTCATGGGAGGACAGTCCTGTTTTCCTATCTGGGGTGTTTCTCATAGACATCAGTACTAGAGGTAAGGCATCTGGCCATTTCATGTTTGTTGCTGCGCACATTTTTGCTATTCTTGATTTTAAGGTACCATTCATCTGTTCAACTACTCCTGATGCTCCGGGGCGATAGCTACAATGCAGCTTTTGTTCAATGTTGAGTGCGGCACACAAAAGTTTAATCACCTCATTGTCGAAGTGTCTCCCCCTATCTGATTCTATAGAAACCGGAAACCCGACTCTTGGTATCAGTTCTCTGAGTAGTAGTTTTGCAACTGTAAGACTGTCATTCCTACGTGTGGGATATGCCTCAATCCAATGACTAAAAACACACACAATCACCAACACGTACTTCAATCCTCCACAAACAGGCATTTCGATAAAATCCATTTGCATTTTGTCGAATGGACCTCCAGCTCTCCCAATGTGGCTCAAAGTTACCACAGTTCCTTTTCCAGCATTCATCTGTTGACAGATGACCTACCTGTGGCAAGTAATTTCTGCGGCATGTCTGAATTTTGGATTGAACCAATCAATCTTAAAGGATCTGATCATGGCATCTCTTCCCAGATGTGCCTGCCCATGGTATAACCGGGCAAACTGTGACAAAAGACTATTTGGCAGAACCAGTTTTCCCTCTTCTGAAACCCATAAATCATCTGCCCTTGGTACACACTGCATTCTCTGCCAGGAACGTTTTTCTTCTTTGCTAGCACGACTTTGTAATGTCTTCAGTTCGTCTAAGGTATCAACCACTCGTAATGCTAGACTTAAACTTGTGTCGTTTTCAGGTTGTGGTAACAATTCCCACTGCTCTTTAAATGATATACAATTTAATGCACAAAATCTTGCGACCTGATCTGCATAACTGTTTCCCATAGACACAAAATCTTGTGATCTGGTGTGAGCACTGCACTTCACCACAGCAATTTCAAGAGGTAACTGAATCGCATGTAACAAATCTCTTATTTGTTCACCGTTTTTCACAGGAGAACCAGAGGAGGTCATGAAACCCCTCTGTGACCAAAGTTGGCCAAAATCATGTACAATTCCAAATCCATATCTGCTGTCAGTATAGATAGTAGCTTTCAAATTTACAGCTGCGTGGCATGCCTTTGTAAGAGCTATTAATTCTGCCACTTGTGCAAAAAACACTTTCTCGAGCCAGGAGGCTTCGACAATGCCAGTTATAGTACATACTGCGTAACCGGCTCTCAATGTTCCTGCTGAATCTCTTAGACAGGACCCATCAACAAACATAATGCAATCGTTTTCTTTTAACTGGGTATCCTGTATGTCTGGGCGAGGTTATGGTACAGAGTTCGGTCACCTCAAGACAATCATGCTCAAATTCTTCCCCATCTTTGATCTCAGTACTTTCATTGGGAAGTAAGGTTGCCGGGTTCAGCACAGTGCATCTCTTTAGTGTAACATTTGGTGACCCCAGTATAATCGTCTCATATCTAGTAAGTCGTGCATTTGTCATGTGTTGTGTTTTAGTTCGTGTCAGCAGAATTTCAACTGAATGTGGTACCATTACTGTCAGAGGGTATCCCATGACTATGCCTTCACTTTGTGAAAGGCTTTGAGCAACTGCTGCAACTGCCCGCAAACAACCCAGTAAGGCTGCTGCGACAGGGTCCAAGGTAGCTGAAAAATATGCTACGGGACGATTTGCATCTCCGTGGACCTGTGTTAAAACAGACAAAGAACAAGCATCACGTTCATGACAGAACAACAGAAAAGGTTTCTCATAGTCGGGCATTCCTAATGCTGGTGCCCTGCACATGCATTCTTTTAGTTCTACAAATGATTCAAGCTCTTCTTTTGTCAAAGTTATTGTGTATGGCTCATCCTTGACTTCCTTTCCTGTCAATTTTATTAAAGGCTTTGAGATGATTGAGAAGTTGGGTATCCACTGGCAACAGTAGCCCACCATTCCCAAAAACATCCTGACATATCTCTTTTTGTTGTTGGGGGGTTCATCTGCAAAACAGCTGTTATTCTTTCTTTTGATATTCTTCGAGACCCTTTCTCAATCAAATGTCCCAAATATTTCACTTCTTTTTGACAGTATTGTAACTTTCGGGGTGACACCTTGTGTCCATTCTTTCCCAAATGATTCAATAATGCAATGGTATCATATTTACAACTGTCTCTGGTTTTGGATGCAATTAGCAAATCATCAATGTACTGCACAAGAGTCGAATTAAAAGGCAGCACAAGAGGTTCCAGATCCTTCTTCAATATCTGATTGAAGATGGATGGTGACTCAGAAAACCCTTGAGGAATTCTGCACCAACTGTACACCTTATCCAGGAATTTGAAACTGAACAAAAATTGGCTGTCTTCATGAAGAGGTATCGAAAAGAATGCTTGTGATAGATCTACTACAGTAAACCATTCAGCATCACAAGGAACCTGGAACATTATTACCGCTGGGTTAGGTACCACAGGACAGCATTTTATCACAATTTTGTTTATTTTTCTCAAATCCTGCACAATTTGAATTTTTCCACAGGGCTTCTTTAAGCCCATTATGGGAGAGTTACACGGACTGCTCAAAACTTCTTTCAGGACTCCCTGTCTGAGAAAATCTGCAATTATTTGTGACACCTCAATGAGGACATCCTGGGTCATGTGGTATTGTGGCACTTGTGGGAACACTGCATTTGGCTTTATCTGAACCTTGACTGGTTCTACTTCTTTTAGCAATCCTACTTCTTTCCCAAGCAAATCCCACACTTTCTCTGTCACTGTCCCTTTTAGATCAACAGGTAGGTTGATCAGAGTATGCATTGGGAATAAAGTAATCAAAGGGTAGTCTTCGTTTGTCTCTCCACCTTCCTCTATGAATTGACTCTCGTCTCCTTCATCGTCACTATTTGTCTGTACTTCTATTCCATTGTTGGAACAGGTAATTGAACATTTTGTCTTACACAGTAAGTCCCTTCCTAGTAAGGATACTGGACTTGAATTGCATACAACAAATCTATGCAGGCCTTGGAAATTACCAATTTCAACCTGCACCGGATCAGTAATCGGATTAGTCAGGTACTGGTTTGCCACACCAACCACTCGTATAGTACGCCCTGAGAGAGTTAATCTCGGGACTTCTGCACTTCGAACTGTAGAGCGTGTAGCTCCTGTGTCGACCAAAAATGAAACCCTATAGCCCATTACTTTTTCCTCTACATATGGGCCTCTCTGATCCACCTCTAAAGATGCTGCAAGCCTGCACTCTTCACTATCTGAGCTGTCATCTGACCAATCCTCATTCATGCCACTTTCACCTCGTAATGGGAATTGTTGCACAGTGTTATTTTGATTGGTTACCTGGCCTGTGACCTGCTGAGGAAGCATCACCTGTTGCTGTCCCATCGGAGCCATTGGTAATTGCATTTGCTGTCTAGGCACCATAGGAATCTGCTGCTGTACTGGTTGCATTGGTACTGACTGAAAACGCGGCATTTGCATCTGCTGCATGGGCTGTACCCCTTGCATTTGTACCAAATTATTCTGAAAATTAGGGTTTTGATGTCTCACCTTTGGACCTCGTGGATTTTGTAATGTACCGACATTAATGCTTTGCTGAACTACACCATCCTGCACCATATTTGGACAATCCCATTTCCAATGCCCCACGCCCCCGCACGAGTGACATGGTGACATCTTTTTCATTCCTTGACCGTCATTTTGAATAACAACATTATTCATGTCCGAACCACGGTTCACAAACCCTCGACCTCTGCCTCTCGGTTGTGCCTGAAACACACCATTCATTTGCGGTTGTTGCTGTATCATTTGCTGAACTCCATTTCGCTGTATTCCAGCTTGTGCAGCCCTTATCTGCATCACCATCACTTTCTCCTTCAACTTTTTCTGCTTCAACTCAATCTCATCACTACAGTATTTCGCATACTGCAACACCTCATCAATCGGTTTAGCTTGCCAACAAATCAAATGATTCTTAATCATCTGGCTAACCTCCGGTCGCAGTCCCTCAACGAATCTAAACACAAGGTGATTCATGTCCTTTGGTTCGATAGTCTCAGTACCACTGTAATGTTTGAACGCTTTCAATAATCTCTCGTAATAAGCATGTATTGACTCCTTAACCTCTTGAGAGGTCCGGTCGATTTTCTGCCAATCGGTCACCTTCGGCGACACCTTTTGTTTCAAGAACTCAATTACTTTATGATAATATTTCATCACCTCTTCTGATGGTGCTCCAGTCACCTTATCTCTTGCCGGCTCCTTCGTGGGCCAATCTACCCCTCTCTTGCACTCGAGCCACAAATCAGGTGGAACAATGATCTCAAACAAAGTATTCAAGTCTTCCCAGAGACATTTTGCAAGCTTCACGAACCTGTCCGTTTGTTGATACCACTTGATAGGCTTCTCTCTTAGCCTAGGATAATCATTTGTAAAGGATAGAATGTCTCCTCTAGTCCATGGCACATGCACTAAAACACCACCAGCTGTCTCTCTCATAGGTAAGATTTTTACCGAATCCAGATTAGGTGAGGTCCTAACTTCATTGGATCCTGGACTGTCTCCCTTTCCCTTATCTCTTTTCTTTGCCCATCGGCCTTCCCATTTTTCCAATGCACCCCAAATTTGTGCACTTTGCAACAGTTCTCTCAAATGTGCCTTCATACCTGCAGATCTCATGTGTTCAAAATCTTTGGAGTCAAAATCTAATCTGTAACTTCTTTTCAAATGTTTAGTATTTCCAATATCGATATTGTATTTGTCTGCCAAATTCGCTAATCTCTGATGCACTTTGCCTACTTCTTTGGTAATCTTGGGACATAAGTATCTCAATTCTGCCTCAGTGTATGATTCCAACCTATTTACTCCCATTGTTCCTTCCACTAACTCGGCAGCTTTCTGCCCCTAGTCGTACAAAATTTAAGTATTCGTCTTGTTTTTCTTTCTCAGGATCAACTGTGGTCACTCTAGTCTTTTGTGAGGTACAAGTTTTCTCTAACCACTCATTTAACTGTTGTACCGTAAAACCCTGCAGTGAAATGTTCCCTGCATGTATCATTGGAGAGTGTGAAGTATTGGTACTCATGGTTTGGGGAGTTAAAACTCCTAACCCTGCTTGACGCATCGCTTCGAGAGGTGCCCCTAATTCTCTTTATCTGCAGTGGAGGCTGCAACTGTATCGGCAAGTCTGGTGCAGTGGGTACACTGACACCATTCTGTGTCAAAACTGTATCGCTAGTCTGTGCTGTATCAGTAACTCCCTTCTCCTGTGTCTGGTTCCCAGGATCCAAGCTAGTACTTGGAGCACTGTCGCTCACCGCATACGGTGGCGGACGATCATGTAACAATCTATCCATAAATTCCTCCTCATCTGAATCATCTTCCTCTTCCCAGGACCTTTTATTTTCTTTAGTTTTGCCAGAGTCTTTGTCGGTTTTACAGGAGGCTTTCTTTCCCTGTGTCTCTTCTCCCTGGGTTATTGCTAGGAATAACTTCAACCCATCTACAATTCCCCTTCTCCACATTTTGCTCTCGTTGTCCCACCTAGCCTCTGCATATGATTTTTCTGCCCTTCTCAGCCTTCTCTGAAATCTTTCTTGTCTATGTCTAAGAGCCATTAAGTCCCAAATAGCTAAAGCCTCGTATTGTGCTGGTCTCTGTGGTGGCTTCTGTGTACTTAACATCCACCTCAGATTTTCTAGTACCTTTGGATTAAACGTCCCATGCTCTGGAAACGCTAAACACCCTTCTTTTTCTGTTAATTTGCGCCACTGTTTCATCCATAAACAAGGTGCGACACCTTTCTCTTCCATCACCATGTAAGCCGGAGTACCCTCAGGTGGTGTAGGTTCCCCATCAGTTGCTACAATATACACGTCTCCCTTTAGAGCGCTCTTGAATGCCTTGACAAAATTCATTTTTGCGATTTTCTTACTTATTTTTGATCAGAAACGGCTTAATTCCCAGGACACTCTTCACCCGCCCTTTCTCAACCTATTGCCATTCACGGACGGCAGCCAATCCGTGCGCGACCCCTCTCAGTATCTGACCTATCTCAGCGCGGCACCACTGATATCACACTCACACACACTGCAGCTGACAAAGTCTTGCGGCTTGTCCGCTCTTCACTGACCCTTACAACTCATACAAACTAATGCAAATTATTGCGAGCATCTTAAATGACAACACAAATCTGCCGGTTTACTACAGGAAAGGTAACACATTCGCTTCAGAACTGTACAGAGATTTCACTTGAAGCCTCGGCCGCTACTCTCTCTTTCTCAGTTCCCGCATACGCAAGCAGAATTCGACCCGCAAATTCTACTCTCGACTTGTCAATGACTCCTTCTAGTGCACTTTAGAATTTGTCAAATCTCCATCGAAGGTTTCATTCACACGTTTCACAACTCAAACTCGACTTGTCAACCACGCCCGATTGACCTATTAAACCGCACAGATTACAACATAAACCATATTCATCATCATACTCCGGAGTCTTAGACCTCAACAGGTCCGTACGCAACAACCAACCATGTGGATAATTTTGAGCAACAAGCGCTACATTCACATGAAGTACGCCAACTTCCCTGCTCTCATACTGTGGAGTACGCCCACTCCTGCTAGACAACACTTAATTTGGCCCAAATACACACAAAATTTTCACAACCACCTGCAAAAATGCATAAGCTTAAGCAAGCGCAAAGACCCTAACCACACACACTATGGCGCCGAGAACATTCCCAACTCATTTAGGCAGGCTCCGAGATCCCGGGAAAGCCATGGAGAACTTAGCAACCCATCATCTCTCCAAATTGCATTATCACAGAAAAACAAATTAAACAATGAAACTCCGTCCTAGGGCCCCTAAGGGCGTAACCGTCGCTCTGCTACCAGAACTGATAACGCGTCCTTCTATGTTAATTTATACACATCAGGACTCGTTTTAGGCCGATGAATCTTTGGACCCAGTGGTGAGACACCGTAAGACGAGATAACTGATCAATATATCAAGCAATATATCAATAATATTGTCAACATATATCACCACAATATATTTCACTTTAGACATTAGTTAAACCGTCGGCGCTACCATGACCTTGCAGTCATGAATAACCACACCTTATTGAAGTTTTGTGAATATTATTCCCTATTGATTACAATCTAACAATAATATGTATTAATCTCAAAATCAAGAAGCAAATAGCATAGTCACAATGTGGTATTAATGCAAAGATCTCAAACATAGGATAGTAATATGAAGATAGGCCAATCTAAACGCGTAAGCTTCATATATGTTTAGTTCAGCATAGCACCACGTCCGTCACGTCAGTTACGTCAGTCAAGATGAAATGCCTCATCTAACCACAATTAGCATCAGCATGTTGGGCTTCATGCAAAACAATTTAGAACATTAATTTGTAAAACATCTGACTAAGGTCTCTAATCAAAAATACACAGCAGTTGGTACCTAGAAAGAAAAGGCAAAACAAATGAATTTCAATAGCAACAACATAATTACCCTCCTCGGAATAGGTCAGCATACAGGATCAGTCTTCGTCTTCAGGACATCAGTTAGATCGCCGTGGGTCTATCTAGTCTAAGGGCAGGGGACAATTCCCTCTTAAGGAG
Source organism: Pleurodeles waltl (assembly GCF_031143425.1). Taxonomy (NCBI): domain Eukaryota; kingdom Metazoa; phylum Chordata; class Amphibia; order Caudata; family Salamandridae; genus Pleurodeles; species Pleurodeles waltl. The sequence goes on from NC_090447.1 coordinate 1,140,734,004, forward strand.
GAAAATGCAGTGGGGCGACTAAGGGTGAGGATGGTTTTATTAAGTCTCAAGTCACCAAACAAATTGACAGAGTTTCTGGATGCAATCGATATCATTCCCTACCTAATGCTCTCGAGTCTCTTGTGTCATGGGTTTTTATCCCTTTTTCATAATACATTCCCCCAAAATTCTATTGGATAGTTACTACACCCCACTATCTATAACCTATCAAATTATACATTAAGTAATGCATTTGATAATTTACAACTATTTGATTGGTCTTTATAATTGACGTATTTCTTAGGTGGCACATCCAGGGTTACTTCATTTTCTGGCACGTTCTTCGGGTCAAGAGTTCTCTTTTCCGTGGTTCAGTGTCCTTGAAAGTGTCCATATTTTGTTGCAAGGCGTACAACTTTATCCTAAAGCAACTAGCATGCGGATGAGAATATAACAGTCAATGATACAATAAGCGGAGAAAAGAACAAATGCTGGGTCATGGCCTTTTGCGAGTCAGCACACTGGAGAAACAGAAAAATACGCTTTAATACGAGAGCTACACAGCTAGTTTTCGACTCATACTAATTTAAGGTTTATGGATTATAATAAATGCAATTATCGTACGTTTTAACCTATTCAATTAATCATAATTCAAACAATTATTTCTTACAGTCGACATTAGTTTATGCAGGTGATAATTCTCCACGTTTAAAATACATTTCAATGAATAATATTTCATAACTATTAATGCAGCTTTGTTAATCGTAAGCATTTCACATCTAAAAACAGGTAATGTTTAAACTATGCTCTCTCAGTAGTAATTTAATCCACAAGTTAACTGACCTCCATCAATTGGACTCTTTCTATGTTTAGGTTCCGGCTACGTGCTCCTAGTGTACTGTTTAGATAGGAGTAGCTGCTTGGAGTAGAAGGTTTGTAGGAGTGAGGGCAAATTATACAGATTAAAATATTTGTGGTGCGCTTTTAAAGTGAAAGTCTTTGGGGCAGTGGCAGGAGTGTGTTGTTTTCATGCAACTTAACCAGCTCAAAACGACCAGGAGGGTTTGTTTCCACAAACGTAATTATAATAATTACAAGAACGTGATGCCTCAGAGTGAAAAGCCGTAACTGTCAGTTTGCATGAAACCAGACGGGCATGTTTATTTCCAGTGAGAAAACAAGGGATATAACTTTCACTGCCTAGCAGTGAACAGCATGGGCAAACAGCCCCACGAACTGCATCCCTCTGGAGTCAATGAGCGTCGAGCACGTTAGAAAGCGTCATTGTCCGTGATGCAGCGCACTGCATGGGACTCTGCACGGACAACCGGTGGCACTACCACGCGAGGTCCACCTTTGTGTGTTTTACTGTATTTGCTTTCCAGGAGGAGCAGCGGTTCAGCCTCACACGCAGTATGCTTAAGGTCTGCGGAAAGATAGGTTGCCTTTGCCGGGCACGTTTTCCACTGTTATTTCTACCGCCTGAGTATTGCAAAATGGCGCCTACTATTTTAACACTGGGCATTCGATGTAAGTGCTTATGAAATTTTCTATGAGTGTGGAGGACAGTGCACAATTGCAACAGTGGACAAGTGCCTGTACTGGCTCGTTAATGCATGTCTGTAAATACCGCACACAGTTCATAAAGCGCTAACCTAGCAATAAAGCAACTGGGAACTGAACAAGTGTGAAAATAGGAAGGGAACAATACGACACGGAAGATCTGCCAGGGGATATGTACGGTACGGAGGTAGAAGGGGGAAATTATGAAACATTTCAGTACCTCGAGGGTTTATCGTCTATAATTTGTTTTTATTGGCCAAAGTACGTTTCATAATTAAAACAAATAATTCCCTTAATTTATATTTACCTTATAACAGCCCTTAATTGTTTATCTTAAAAAAAATGATGCCAGTGTGTGCTGGAAGTTTCTTGCGATTGTTTCAAACTTTCAGCTTCCTGGAGCATCAAAGAAACATTTCAGTGATTTGTTTAGACTTTAACTCTGAAAAACTCTGTGACTAAGGCAACTCACTTCTTTGTATCCGAATTATTCAGATGAGGACATTAAATGGGCCTGTACTCACAGACACTGAGCACCTGCGCTTCTTTAATTTGAGAGGGAGATTATCTGCGCTTCTCAGCGGGGTTCAATGCTGTAATTGGGAGAGTAAAGGCACTTCTCAGTAGCTCACAGGTACTCCTGGCAAATGAGTACCTGCATTTCTATAATTCCATTTCAATCACTGATTCATATCTTGTTTCCATGGGTTTAGAGGGTGCATCTTTACTACACCTGGAAGCCACTAAGACTTGTTCAGCACACTGACCCTCGTGGTTTGAGGAAACCATCCCCTGGCAACGCTTACCAATGGCACATGGTGACGTATCACTCATCAGTCGCTCCCTAACCTGGCAACCTAACCCCTGGAGCAGATGCTCAGACATTGATCTCCCATGGAGGTAGTAGCGGATGAAAGGGGTGAGGCGTAATACCTGGCCTGAATTTCATCTACATACTCCAGGGTGTTGCGATGGTAGATGCCCCCGGTAATTTGTTTTCTTTTAAAAAAAATGAGACAAAATTATTAATTTTCCTGTACATTTTTTATAGAAAAAGCTAAAAGGCAATAACTAAACTACATAAACTAAAAAGCACATCAACTAGGGGCAAGCAGATATCAATGCTAACCCAGAACCACAGGTATTGTCTACAGTAGAAGTCCACAGTGAGTTTTTCCAAGATGGAAAAGGTTCCCTAACTTAGTAGGTGGCATATATGTGTAAGTATGATCACTGAGGTGGTAGCTAGGTGTCATATCATTGGTCAGAATGTTTCTTCTTTTAATAATAGTGATTTCAAGTTAAAACATGCAAATCCATGTGGCTGTCCTATCACTGTTCAGGAACCTACATGCATACTGATTGGCAGTGTCAGACCATACACCCTGTATGTCCAGTTATGTGCCAGGAAGGTCCCCAATGTGTCCAATTTCTGTCAATTAACTGTTTTTGCCTCTTTGTCAACACAGGACTCCGCTGAATGTAATAGTTTTGCATTCTAACTATTTACAGGAATGCCTTCCGCACAGTTCCAATGCCTGTCACTATCTTTCTGAAATAGCCTGTCTCCTGTCATGTGAATATTATCTGCTAGGTCTACCCGTCAGCGAATACTCACAGATAAAATAACTTAAACTAATTCAATGTTCCACTTATCTCCCTAACTTAGAATTTCATCTACATTGCTTTATGGGAACTGACGAGTACCAGTGTATCAAAATGATAGTTAAATCTAGTTTATAGGTGGTCATATTTGTCACTGTAAGTTAAAATGGTCGTGAACATCACACAGAAAAACTAAACTGTGAAAAATGGGCAATTAGTGCAAACTTTTTGTGACTATAAGCAGGGGCGGCTTCTCCGTTAGGGCGGAGGAGATTTGGCCCTCTATGCCAGCAGCGGCAGCTGCAAAATCTTTGCAAGAAAACAATAATAAACTGTGTTTATTATTGCTTTCTTGTAAAGGGGTAGGGCCAAGAGGTGACGAGCAGTGAGGGGAGTGCACTATGCACTCCCCACAGAGCGTCTCGGGCCGGCCAAATACACATGCGCAGTAGGCTCTCTCAGCCCAGCCGCACAGTTGCCGAGCCTGGAGAGAGCATGCATAGGCTCCCAGTCTGCCTGGGAGCGTCCTGGCTAGGCACTCCCAGCCAATCCTAACTGTGCTGTGAGCAGCATCAGGATTGGCCGCATGGCAGGCTGGGAGCCTGTGCCTGCAGCAGAGGGAGTGGATAGAGCTGTGTGGCGGCGGCGATCAAGGTAATCATTTATTTTAATAATTTAATTTGTATTCCCCTCCACGCGCCGCTCTGCCCCTTCCGCATGCTGCGAGCCGCGACTGACTATAAGCACAAAAAAGTAAGCACTGCTGTTTAATGTCACCAAACATTACAGTGTTTTACATCCAAATGCCTTGTCACCTCATATCACTGGCTTCTTAATGTAAATCTTAAAAAATGAAGTGATGCAAAATGCTAAACAATAACTATTGTATTTCATCATTTAAAACTTTAAAACTGAAATAACATAACAGTTTTTTATGCCTACTATGCTACTATGTTACATTTTTTCTTGAAATACCTGTAAACATAGCTTGCACTCCAGGCAGAAATAAGGGTTCAGGCGTAGCCATGAATAAAACATAAGTACAAAAAGCACTGTTTTTAAACAAGTTTTTGGAGATTGTCAGGTGTGTGTGTAACAAATCTATTCACCTCTTTCCCCCCACAATAGTCAACTCTTTCCACCTCATTCGTGCACTCTTTTGCACGTCTCTTACTTGCCCTTTGAACCTCTCTCTGACACTATTTCTCTCACCTCATCTTTCTCCCTCTCTCCCTCACCCTGCCTCCTTTTCTCTCTTGCACCCTGTCCCTCTCCCATCCATTCCCCTGCTCTATGGCTCCCTTGCCCCCACGCTGCATCAACGGATAAATGCAAAGTATTCTGTGAAATGAATAAATCACAATACCACATAATAAAAGATCACCCCTACACAGTAAGTAAAGTTTCAAAGTACAGAATCGCCTTCCACAGGAGTTATAGGCCTAATGCTCCACTTGCATTATACTGTGGCTGATTGATAATTACCTCAAACTCAGCATCTACTTTTTCAGGTCTATGTCAATTAATTTTACAAAGAGAGTTGCCATACATGCCTGTTTCTGGGTGAATTTTCATATGAGGAGATTAGAAACTCTTCTCTTACTTTCCTCTCATTCCGCTGACCTGGCTGATAGTGCAGTGATAAGGACTTTTTTTTACACCTGCACGTTCATATTATTTAGAAGACATTGTGCTTCTGCAGGGTGTGCGCCTGCGCATGTGGTTTGCTGTGGATTATGGATTTGTGCCTGCGAAAAGGGACGTTCCCAAATTACGCCCTCATGCGCAATCCAGCGAACGATCTACAGAGCGACGTGTTTACTCTGTAGAGCGATGGCGTTTATAAGACAGCGGTCCCTGTTGCTGAAGATTGGAAGGTTGGGTTCAGCACTTACCGGTGCACAGTGAGTTTGCTTTTTTAAACATGTTCTAAAAAGAGTGTGTTGTTATGCAGCACTGTTGCTGTCAGGCTTCTATTAAGCCTCCAGTGCAAGACATGCAGGGCCAGTATGCCAGCTCACAACATATGGAGAGGGAGGGGGTTGCTCCAAAACCCCGATGGATACACGGCCCCTGCCTTGAGGCCTTCTAGGTGGCTGACTGAGGTATTGCTTTACTGGTGTTGGTTCACTGATTATGGTACTGTATCCAACAGACTTTAAAACAATCTCTATCAGACCTCTTTTTAAGGATCCTGTGGTTGACCCCATGGGTTTCCATCAAGGCATCCCTTGTTACCTTACTGTTTCAGCTTCAATATTAAGTGGAGAACAAATACTCTAGAGCTAGACATTCAGTTCAGCTATAGACCATGACATGGCCCCAAAACACTACTTTAATCAATTCGCTATGTTTTGCAGATGAGCTTTAACCAAATAGATTACAGCTCGCGCAACTGTGGGTCAGGTGGGGGCAGTGTAATCCAATGGGTCAATTTTTTAAGGCTTAGGCCAACCTCTGTACTGCAGACAATGCCACATTAGCAATCTCATCCTTCAATGGATGAGTTCAGCTACCTTTAGGAGTAAGGCTGTCTTGCTGCCCCAGAGCTGACAAAATGCACACCACCTTTCTAACTGGCTGAACATTAGTGCCTGGTTCATGGCCACTATGCCTAATAGATGACTCTATAAACAGTCTTTGAGTGACAGCTGTCTGATTTAGACCAATGATCGTTTTTGTTGGGACGGAATGGCCCCTGCATAGTAAACCAGCATATAGTCTTGCCCTGAGTGGCCGACGTCTTGTAAAACTGGTACCATGACTTTTTTATTTTTGCCATGGTGTCATGCTAATCTAGAGTGTACCCATAATGTGTGCAGAGGCCTTGGTGTGTTCCAGGTAAAGCAAGGTTCACAACCTGTTCTGTGATGTGGAGGGGCACACCATGAGTGCTCTGGTAGTGGACATTGGATCACTGCCCCCGCCTTGGATGCTTTCCAGAAAGTGGTGGTGGGAGCATCCTGTTTCTGTGAACTTTTTTGATTGTGACCAGACCTTTTTCTCTGTGTCAAAGACCGTGAAGTCTACTGATCTCTCTCATATAAAGTTACACTGTTATGTGAAGCCTAGAACCTCACGTTGACATTCTCAGTGTGTTTTAAGTGTGTGTATCTGCAGTGAGTGTGTACCACATGCATTGTAGTAGGACTCTATGAGTGGTATCAGTGTTAAAACTAGGACCAAAGGGTTCAGTTTTGGATGCTCCTAGGTTAGCATGGCACAAGATGGAGGAGGACAGCTTTCCCAGACAGTCGAAAGTATTGTCTTTCTTCCTGTGGCTGGATGGTGAAGATACAGACACTGAAGGGAGGTAGGATGGATACATCACTTCACAAGCCAGAGCTGAGATTTTAGACAGAGAATCCAAAACCCTTGTCTGGAAAGTTTGTATGAAAGTGGGATCTAAACCACCCTATTTTGTTGCAGTTCCAATTTCCTCTTGACCAAGGAAGGGGTCACTCCACAGCATTCTCAAATAGATACTTTTTGACCGTGGCTGGCATCTGCATGAGAACCAGTCTCTCGGAGCTGAGGGGACATCAATTGAAGTCTGCACAACTTGCTGGAGAAGCTGAAGGTCTGCCAGGATCTAGAAGTCTGCCTGTTCAGAGAGTCAAGGAGTGTGCCTGGCCCTGCCAGAGGAGAAACTGTCCAGGAGAAAAAGATGGCTATGATCTCAGTGCAAGGAATATCTAGAAGTTGCTGACTGCTCTTGTAGGTGAAAATGGAGTGGATTCGTGGTGTGAGGGGTCTCCCAATGCAGCCACTGCAGGTAACTGCGTTCAGAAATCAAGAAATGAAGTTGTCGTGCTGTCTGGCACACACCCCTGTGATACCCCAAGGCTATTGTCATGTTTATCAAACATTATCTATCTAAATGCTACACTCCAAACATTGACCACTTTCGAAGACATTGTCCCTGTAATTTGGGGCATAGTTCCTCTGGCTAATAGACTTTTTGAATGAGGCTATGGAGTTGAAGGTTGTTTACCATTCACACTCGTTCTTTGGCTGGGTCTGCTAGAAACAGGCATTACGATTTGCACCAGGTGAGATTTTAGGTGATTATGTGTTAAGCTTGTTAAAACGGACTGGTAAGACTTGGTAAGCATCAATGAAGTCTTTTGGGCATAAGTTTGCACAAGATGTATCTGCTGTCATCTTGATTCGAATAACCCCACCCTGTGCTGCCACGTTTTGCTAGGCAATCGTGAACCAGAACTCAACTATAGAGGACTTTACGTCGGATGAAAGATTTAATTGGGCAGCAGATATGTCCAGTCTTCTTGAAGCGGGTATCAGCACTGTGAATAGAAACATTGCTGAGTCAGGAATCCCGAACACCTGAGAAAAACAAAGAAAAGAGATGATTACTTTCAATTTAAGAAGTGCAAAGTTAGTTGCAACCACAATTCCAAACCAAAGTAGAGACCAGTCAAGGTAATTGTGATGCAGCAAGAAACCATCTGGAATTTGAAAGAAACACTCAAGTATAGTGAAACAGCCCTGGGAAAAAGATAGACTTGTATAAACTGGGCTATAACCCATGATAATGAATAATCGAGATACAGTTTTACAGATGCAGAAAAGAATCAGAAAATAAGTTGCAAGTTGTTGGCACTAAGGTAAACTAACTCAGTTGTTGAGTGGGACTGCAGGAGAATAAGATTTGTGAGTAGGAAATATGCAGGTAACGAATCGTGCCAGTTCACAGGAGCAGTCAGCACACTCTGTCTCAGTTCCCTTACCCTTTTACTCTATGGGTATACGTGATTGGATGTGAATTAAAGCATACACTCCTGCATTCTTAGAAAGGGAAGAAGAGATCAATCATCACATTCACTTCAGTCATCAGTCATCAGTCATCACATTCACAACTGTTCAACTGAACTGTTCGATACTCTGAGTAGAGACCCAGAGAACTGTACCTATTCCTCATCTGTGCCCATGACTAGAATAGAGTAGAATATTTATAGGTAGAGTAACCACCCTTAGAATCCGGGGGGCTCTATACTGCATGAACCATTTAATAGACCTTGTAGTTGAATTTGCAACTGAGCCCCTTTGCTTTGTGTTGGATTGTATTTTGTTGTGATAATAAAGTAATTTATTTCTAATAATATTAGCACTGGGCTAGACAACAGTTTTATTCTGTCTGTTGTTTGAATTCTGACCTCTTGCCCCTTGCAACCTTCCTAAAAAGCCTTTGACCGTCCATCCTTGCTATCCAGACAGTCAAAGGCAGAAAGAGTTACTTGGCCCAATTTGTAGATCAATAGTCGGACAGACGCCAGAACACCAGTGACTAATGACCTCAGCACTTCAAGTGGGGCCCAATAGCACCTATCTGCCTTTACACCCAAAAGGGCCCTGACTATTGGTGGCAACGGGATCTGACAGTCCCTTAAGAAGGTATTTAATGGTGCATTAGAAAATCATCTCCTTGCTCAAATCACAATCTAACCCCACCATGTGTATAAAATCGGGGTAGGAGCAAACCACCATTTTACTACACTGAAAGCAAATGTGTGGCTCAATAAATCATAGTCTAAAACTATAATCTCACCTTAAGAGATGAAAACAATTATTACATTATTCATACAACATATAGCAGGGAGACCAGATGCTAATGTCACTGGCATGTTCACCCACCAAGATTATTAATGACCTGGGACTAACTTACTTGTGCTTTTTATATTTCCTCACCAACCTAAAGTATTTGTGGCTCCAGTCTATCAATTTGAGAGCCAATACCTAGTGTTATTGACCAGATCAATGGTCAGAAATGTAGCTCTGGAAGATGGTCCTGTGTATAATTCAAAGACCCCAGACTTTCTAAACCCATTTAGCAGTATAATCTCAACAAAGGGTACTTATAAAATGGGAAGTTTTGGGCACTGGCTTTTTTAGCAAAGCAGCCCAAAATAACTCATAATCATATGAGAAAGCCACGTACAGGTCTGCACATGTGAGTGGGTATCCGTTTAGCTGTAAGTAATTGACTTGGGTGGTTTACTTTGCTCACCTGCCTTTTTGATAAATCTACATTTTTAATATCTTTAATACATGCGTCTTTCTAAAAATGTAAACAAGTGTTTTTTATAGTACAAAGCTTGTTTTTACGCAGCAGGCTGGAAGCACTTGCTATCACAAAACGGTTTTCAGAATCATATCTCTGACCCTGGTTTGTCACCTGAAACAACAGGTTAGTTCTTCTGCGTTAAAAGAAGAGGCAAGGGAAATACATACAACCTTAAGGCTCTCATGTATAATATCATGAGCAGTCACCAAATTCATATCTTGAACCTCATTAACATGCAAACACCAAAGTCTGATGGCTCAAGATTAGCTGACCTTAAGTCAGTTAAGTTTGTTGCAAGGACCTCTTCTTGCATTTTTAACAGCCCCCCCTTTTAAAATAATTGGCAGGCACGCTGGTGAGAAGGTCGTCCCCGCTATTTTGTTTTTTCTCAAGAAGCAGAGCACCATTCTCCTCATATTTCTGTTTACCTCACAATTTAATGACGCTTCCTCTGCCTATTATAATGGGAGGAATTTGTGGATTTTTTGGCCATTTTTTCATACTTTTGCCAATATAGACAGTTTTAGTAATCTTGGAGCATGTGAACACCCTGCTATTTTTCTTTTGTTCTTCTTATGCTGAACGTTACAGCAACGGTTGCTTGTCAAAACACAATTTCCATGCTATTTTGGACTCCTACAGTGCTCATCTTCTTAATATATATGACTAAGACCTTATGGGGAAGTATAGATGCTTAAAACCTTTTAAAATTATGCTATCTGCCTCTACTTATACTTCTACAACCAGTACCTCTAATTATTTCCCTGCTCTGGAGAATGTGGAAGATAGTGTGGTTCCCCGCAAGGATACCTCTTCGCCCTCCTCTATTTTGACTGGTTCCACTTCCTCACCTGCTAATAAAATGCCTTCCAAACTACCTTTGACCTCCAATATTCCAAATAATAAAAGAATTAAAAAAGATCCCTATATGGAAGAAAGCAATAAGCAGTTTCAACTTCTGGACGATAAATGAATGCACATAGAAGATAGATTTAGTCAAGTGGAACAAAGGGTCGACGAACTCAAGTATACTGAGCAGGCTGTTAAAGTCTTTCAGTCTGAAATATCGTAGTTGAAAAAGCATGCTGAGGACTTGGAGAATCACAACAAAAGAAACAACCTTATTATTTATGGTCTGGCTGAAGGCTTGGAAAGCTTGGTGTCATCTCTTTCTTTTAATCCTTCCTTCTCAAGGTTTTGGATTATCCAACTTTCTCTCTACTAAATATACAGTAGGCATACCATCTTGGTCATTCTTCTTACTCTGCATCATCTTCACAGAAGCCTGTAGGAGTTATCATTTTCTTCTTAGAGTATGTTGACCCCCTCAAAGTCAATAAAACAGCTAAAGGGTATATCTCATGAGCTGGATTCAATTTGTTCTTTGCTCAATACTTTGCCAAGTCTACAGCTGACAAGTGGAAGACATTTTTTAACATGCGACCAGCTCTTCCCTCTCTCTCAATGCCAGATTTGGTCTTTTCCATCCTTGTTTGTTCAAAGTGACTATGACATATGAAGATCCTTCTCTTTTGCAAACGTTTATTGATAGTTGTGGAGGAGAGGCGATGGAGACATTGTATATTTTTATTTTTTGCTAATATAGCTATATTGCCACCTTTAGTCACCCCTCCTGTCTTGAGGAGCAAATCAATACCGTTTTATGTGTTCTTTTCTCCCTCCTCTGGTAGCTGCTCTGGGTTCTGGTTGTGTCATCCCCCTCATGTGGTTCCACCACCCTCAACTATTTGTTTATTATATAGGTATGTCCTTTCTCAGGTTCCTCTTTTTTCTGTTCTCTTTCCTTATCTCTATGTTTTGCTCTCTCTCCCCTCATGAAAATATCCAGCTTTTCTTATCATACCTTTTATTCCCTCTCACCATTGCCTAATCTTTAGAATATTTAATCATATGTATATTGTTATTGTTTTTAGATTGATGTTTTTCTATACAATGTTATATATGTATTCCTTTATCTTATATGACTTTAAGAGTTATTTAATGGAATATTAAAGGTTTGGGTTCTCTTATTAAATGAAAAAGGGTATTATCCCACGTCTCCAAACTGAAAGGTGACAGTGTTTTAGTACAAGAAATACATATATCAGAGAAAGAAGGTAACAAACATAAAAGGCAATGGGTTGGCTATGTTTTTCTTCCCCACGTACAGGAAAACGTAATGGAGTTGCTGTACTCTGCAATAAATCTCTAGATATTCAAGTTATTTCCCAAGACTCATATCCGATGGGCAGATAGGTTTCTGTTTCCATAGCTATTAATAAAATACCTACTACAATTTTTAATTCTTATGTCCCAACATATTAAGACAGATCTTTTTGGTCTGATATTTTATCTAAATTATTGACAGGGACAATTATTTAATTTTTGGTGGTGACTGTAACATGGTTATGGACCCTTTTATTTATCGCATTTACAAAAACAAATTTATTCCATCTTTCACACATTTGCTATTTACTTCCACTTTAAAGCAAATATCTCTAATTAATGGTTGACGTCTTTGTAATCCTGCCTTACAAGAATACACTGTTTTACCCCATATATTCCCCCCAATGTAGGAATGATTAATTGTTTGTCTCCAAACTTCTTGCGCAGCACTTTTTACATTCAGAAATTGGTTCTATATTGATTTTAGATCATGCTCCTGTTACATTAGATTTAGATCTGTTGCCCGTGGAAACAAGTGGTGGAGATTCAATAATTCTCTTCTCCTAAATCCTGCTTTCACACATCATTTTGAAGATTTTATGGAAGACGTTTCTCAGGTTAATGATACAACTTACATTTCCCCTCTGACTATCTGGGATCTCTCTTTTGTATCTCACAAGACAAAGGCTCCCTCTAGGAAATTGCTTCAGACCACGAAACATTTTAAACAACTAGAACATACATACTACACTTCTAAATCTAAAGCATGTATGGATGAATTGATTCAAACCAAATTTGCTTTCAATACGATTTCAACAGAAGATGCTACTTTATACCTCCTTAAATACAACGCTATGTACTATGAAGGACAAAATGAAGCTGAGAAATGCCTTGCTAATTATCTTAAAATTAAAAAAGATTGCAGCAAAGTAGAGTCTATTTTGGGTGCTAATGATCATATTATTCATAAAAACAAAGATTTATTGGCTGAATTTACAAATTATTATCGCACTCTTCTCTTTTGAAAACGTTTGATAGCTGTGGAGGAGAGGTGATGGAGACTTCTAAATTCAATGTCACATGATTTTATTGCTTTTATATATTTTCTATTTTATTCTATCTGCCAGTCTAATTTGATATACTTAGTTGACTAAATGTTATGTAACTTGATTAATGTCTCTCATTGTGTATTTCTGTTTTTGCTAATATAGCTATATTCCTCTGTCTAGGCTTCCCTCCCATGTCTTGAGGAGCAAATCAATAGCATATTGTGTGGTCTTTTCTCCCCCCTCTGTTAGCCGCTCTGGGTTCCAGTTGTGTCATCCCCCTCATGTGGTTCTACCACCCTCAACTATTTGTTATACAGGTATGTCCTTTCTGATATTTTCACAATTTTGTTAGCGTTTTTTCCTAGGTTCCTCTTCTTTCTGTTCTCTTTCCTTATCTCTGTTTTGCTCTCTCTTCCCTCATTACAATATCCAGCTTTTCTTATCATACATTTTATTCTCTCTAATCATTGCTTAATCTTTAGAATATTTAATCATATGTACCTTGTTATTGGTTTTAAATTGCTATTGTTCTATACAATGTTGTATATGTATTGCTTCATCTTATATGACTTTAAGAATTATTTCATGGAATGTTAAAAGTTGGGGTTTTCCTATAAAATGACAAAAGGTATTGTCCCACCTTTCCAAACTGAAAGCTGACAGTGTTTTACTACAAGAAATACATATATCAGAGAAAGAAGGTAACAAACATAAAAGTCAATGGGTTGGCCATGTTTTTCTTCCCCAGGTACAGGAAAACGTAATGGAGTAGCTATACTCTGCAATAACTCTCTAGATACTCAAGTTATTTCCCAAGACTGGTAGTCGATGGGCAGATGGATTTCTATTTCCATAACTATTAATAAAATACCTGTTACAATTTTGAATGCTTTTGTCCCCACATATTTAGACAGATCTTTTTGGTCTGATATTTTATCTAAATTAATGACACGTACAATTATTTAATTTTTGGTGTTGACTGTACCATGGTTATGGACCCCTTTATTGATCACATTTCCAAAACCAAATTTATTCCATCTTTCACACATTTACTATTTACTTCCACTTTAAAGCAAAGATCTCTAATTGACGCTTGGAGTCTTTGTAATCCTGCCTTACAAGAATACACTGTTTGCCGCCCCCACCCTTCCATACATTCCTACCAATCTAGGATTGATTACTTCTTTGTTTCCAAACTTCTTGCACAGCACATTTTACATTCAGAAATTGGTTCTATATTCATTTTGGATCATGCTCCTGTTACATTAGATTTAGATCTGTTGCCCATGGAAACAAGTGGTGAAGATTCAATAATTCTCTTCTCCTAAATCCTGTTTTCACACATCATTTTGAATATTTTATGAAAGACTTTTCTCAGGCTAATGACACAACTGACATATCCTCTCTTACTATCTGGGATATGTCTTTTGTATCTCACAAGAAAAAGGCTTCCTCTAGGAAATTGCTTCAGACCATGAAACATTTTAAACAACTAGAACATACATACTACACTTCTAAATCTAAAGCATGTTTGGATACATTGATTCAAACCAAATTTGCTTTCAATATGATTTCAACAGAAGATGCTACTTTGTACCTACTTAAATCCAATGCCATGTACTATGAAGGACAAAATAAAGCTGAGAAATGTCTAGCTAATTACCTTAAAAATTAAAAAGATTGCAGCAAAGTTGAATCTATTTTTGGTGCTAATGATCATATTGTTCATAAAAACAAAGATATATTGGCTGAATTTACTAATTATTATCACACTCATTACACTCCCGATTCACATCCTTGTCAAGGAGATATCCATCAAATTTTATATTCTATTAAACTAACACCTAGTACTATTCACTGGATGGTGACTTTACTATTCATAACATTCTTACTGCTATGCACTCTATCAAAACGGGGAAAGCCCTGGGTTCTCATGTATTCCATATAGATTTTTCTTTTTATTTCTCCAAGTTTCTAATTCCTAAAATACATTATCATTTTACTTACTTTGTACCCTCTAATTCTACTGTGGCTTAATCTGTCTTATCCCCAAAGAAAATAAAGACCCAACATTATGCAAAAACTGCAGACCAATTTCCTTTGTAAATTCAGATTATAAAAGTTTTGCTAAAATTCTTGCCCACTACATCTTGACCCTCTAATCCCTAAGTTAACTGGATGGGAACAATCTGACTTCAGTAAAGGGCAACATGTTTCTGATAATACTGGAATTTTTTTAACATTTTGAGTAAGTCCAAATCTTATAAATACTCATTGGCTGCTGTTTCTTCAGATGCTGGAAAAGTGTTTGACCATGTCAATTGGCCTTTATTTGTCTCCACTCTTTCTTGGTTTGGTTTCGGTCCAAAATTCATTAATCTAGTTTCTTTAATATACCCCTCCTCTAAAGCCTCAATTATTGTCAATGGTTTCATATACTCATAATTTTCACTTCACTGAGGCGTTCACCAAGGCTCCTCTCTGTCTCTCTTATTGTTTGTTTGTGTCCAAGAACCCTTCCTGTCTAAAATCCGTTTGAATTCGGACATTCCTGGATTACAATATGGAGATAAACAGTTCAAATTCTAGGTATACGAGGATGATATTCTTCTTTTCATGTCAGATCCACAAACCTCTTTACCATTCTAACTGAATGAGGATAAAGGTGAGATAGTCCCACTAAATAAATTATGTTTTCATGCAAATTGTATTCTCATTTCCATTGGAATCAAGATAAAATCAAATATCTAGGTCTTTGGTTTACTACGTCCATAAATGAGATGGTTTCTAATAATATGAAAGTTGTTTTCGCAACTCTATCTTCTCCTATTTCTAGATGGAATCCTCTGTATTTATCTTTGTGGGGATGATTAGATACACTTAGGATGATGTTAGTTCCTATAATCACCTTTATCTACATAATATTCCTACTTATGTCACTTGTCGTTACTTTAAAAAATCTATTCTAATCTTTCCATCTTCTTGAGGAACAACAAAAAACCTTGCATGTTTCTTCAAAAACTTAAAAGCCCTAAGCAAATGGGGGAAGTCAATTTTCCTGATTTTCGTTCTCACCACACAGCATTTGTTGTCAAACAAGCCTCTTTTTAACAATCTGAATATGATTTAACCTCACCTCCCTAAGAGTAGATCTTGAAAACTCTTTTCTTCATATCTTCTCGAGAATTTTTATCCTTCAACCAGAAACTTCTATCTGTGTCCCTCCCTATACTAAAAAATGTGTGTTAGCTCCTATATCCTATTTTTGTCTCCTAACATACTGTCATAGAGCAATTTCTTTGTTCCTCAACATGGCATAACAAATATGATAAAATAACCAATAAAACTATTTTTGGAAGTACTCGCGTGACAAAGGTTTGCAATGGGTACATCAACTCCTTGATAGCAAATCTTGCCTTCCCTTTGCTCAAACTTAACAACGTTTTCCCTTTCTTCCCTCTTTATGACATTAATCTCTGTGATCTACACAACTTATAAACAGCTTTCACATAATACTACTCTCACTACTCCTATCCTTCAATTCACTACGTTATTATTAGGCTTTCCATCAACATCCCCAATTTATAATAAAAACCCCCCTCTTCAGACGACTGAGAAAAAACAGATGTGAAATTACAATGGGAGCGTGCCTTAAACATCTCTTTTTCAATTAGTTTGTGGAACAAGATTTGGCTTCAGTTACGGAAATCCTCTAGCGCACCTAATACCACTCAAACTTTATTTTTTATCTTCAATAGACTTTTGATTACCCCAGCCATTTTACATAGGATTAACCCAAACACTCCCTCTTCTTGTTAGTCATGCAATGCCACTCTCGCTGACCTAAAACATATGCTATCTGATTGTCCCTTTACTTATCATTTTTAGTTGAAAGCCTGGAAACAGATAAATGTGATTTTTCACACAGAAGTCCCTTTCAGCGTTAAAACTATATTTCTAGGTAGTATGTCAGACGATTGGTCTTCTCATTCAGCTAATGCTAATGGTATACATTTACTTCTTGCAGTTACCTTTCAGCAGACCAGTAAGGCCTGGAAAGACTCCTCTAATGCATCTTCCCAATCCTGGTGGTATGCCGTTTGCTATAACCATAGAATTGACAGAGCGTATATCAACCCATTATCTCTTGCTATTAAAAGAGACACTCTTTAGTTACCTGTGACGACCTTCCTGAACTCTATTGCAAAATTTACCATTTCACAATTGACGAGGTTCCCAACCCTCCTTGACTTTTTACTAATGTTATGCACAGTTGATATATATATATATATATATATATATATATTGTTTTCCTTACTCTGTTATTATTAATGTGCATGTTTTCTTTCTTTTAGCAATGATATTTTTTTAATGTAATTTTTAATATGCTAAAGTTAGATTTTTATCGCTTTTCCCTTTCTATTCTCTTCTTTCTATCCTGTTCCCTCCTTTCTCTTTTCCATTTCTTGTTAGGTCACTCTTCTAATTACTCTCTCATAGGATATAATGGGATTTCAGTGGCTGGGATATCCATCACCGCTGTGATGGAGTAATCCATCCGCCAATATCTAAATCAGGCCCTTTGTCTTACATGATTGTATATTATTCTTTTACATTACTCCAAATGCTAAAAAAACTTTAAAACTTAAAAAGAATTAAATTTAATTTTACAAAAGGCAATCAGTTAAAACCCAATGTGTTTTTAAAAAAACTCACTGAGTATGATAATGGCAACAGGAGCTGTAGTCATTGCATGCAGAATTTCCAAAGCCTGGTTAAAATCTCACTCACAGCTCTTGGACAAAGTGTGCAGATAAATGATTTTAGCTGTTGATTATATGGGCATATAAACAGCAGTTACATAAGAATGTTCTTGCTCTTTGACATTGCTTGTTAGATTAAGCATTTGTTTTCATTTTTGAGATACTTTGATGGTGATGGGTAAATTTTCCAACAGAATGTGTATTTTCCTTATTACTAAGTACTGGCAACTGCTCCCTGGGGAGGTTTATAAGAATCAATTTTAAAACAGCAGTTTCACATTCTTACTTGATTTTCCTCATTTTAGAAACTGTTTTATAAAATGTTTCTACTTCATGCCCCGGCCAGGCCAAATATGGTGGCAACGTGGAAATGATCTCAGCCACCCCTGGGCAAACACCAGAAAACTGATTCACTGAGCTAAAACCCCAGCAATCTGTGGCTAAGTAATCAGTAGAGGTTTTAAGTATAGCTGAGCACCCAAAATAAAAAAGTCTAGTCAAAATATCTGAAGTTCTTGTCTCTTCTTTATTTTGCTCCCAAATCACTTTTATTTTCTCTCTGTTTTTTCGGTTAAAACAATACAGCCTCAGCCAACACGTTTTGGAAAGATGAACTTCTTCAGGGCTGTTTTTCTGAGGAGAATATAATTCTGACTGCTGTAGCTAGTACTGCATTTGCAAAGCCCAGTCTTCTCTTTTGGAAATTGTGGTGTTGGGTGTCTGTCTAGTGTGAGACAGGGATTCCGGTGTCCATAAGTGTTTACAGAATCCTGAAAATGTGGATTGTGGTGGGAGGTACTAACTACCAGAGCTAATGTTTAGCCACTTTGGGCAAAATGAAGAGAAGCTTATGAGATACGTCACTTAGAAGGATATTTCCCCTTGGACTGAACAATTATAATACTTGAAATAATATACCCTGAAGACATTCATCTTTTTGAACAAAACCAATTGGCTAAGGCTATATTGTTTCAATTAAAAACAGAGAAGTAAAATAAAGCAGAGACAAGAACTTCAGATATTTCGATTGTATCCTTTATTTTGGGTGCACTGCTATACTTATGTTTTTCTGCTATGTAGAGGTATCAAAAAGTGGCAGATACCATTTAGAGTGTGCACCGAATGCAATGTTAAGGAAAAGGGTGGGAGGTGCTAGTTGTTTTATCTAGCTGCTGTTAGTAGTTGTTTGAGAATTCAATAGAAGTTGTAAGATTCCCTTTGTCAGTACACCTAACTTTAATGTAACTCTGGAAAAGGACATTCAGCCTACATAAGCTTGTTTTACAGTGGAATTAGCATTGTGTTCTACTCAGAGTCATGAAGAAACAGAAGTGAACATTGCATAGGGTATTGAAAAAAATTATTTTCAGGGACAGATTCTTTTTGTCACAGTTGTCTGTGTCCAAAAACCTACCATTTAGATCACCTCCTAAATTCAAAACAATCAATGAATAACAAACTTTAATTGATTCTAGATCATCTTCCAAGATTTCCTAGTTCTTTTTAACATATGATGTGCCTATACGAAGACCAGGATAGATACAGGGTTTTGTTATGTAACGTAAACCGCCATTGGCAAAGGGGCTATAATAGATAATAGATCATTTAAAAAGTCACTTGAGGAGTTAAATTGACTGCTCCATAGATACCTATTGCTTTAAGACATTCAAAAACCGGGGATTTGCTTCTTATGCCCCAGGGACCTTCTGGTATTTTATGTTATCAGCAGTTGCATAGAGCATTTGTACTATTTTCTGGTCTTGTAGCATGTTTGGAGACTGGTCACTCTTCCAGTGTGGTCCAAGATGTTAATTGAACTGAGTCAGGGTGTTTAGTGTCATGTGTGGGTGTGATACTCTCTAAGCTGGTTTGTTCTGAATGGTTATGAGAAGTATGTTAGTGTATGGAAAGGAGTTGTGCTGATTACCAGATAAGCTGTAACTTTGTTTTTTTAAACAGAGTTTATTGGCCTTTGGTTATAAGGTACAGTTGCTGGTACATCACAGTTCACTTTACAACAAATCATAAAGACATATCATCAGCAAAATAAACAGCTATAAACAATGATCCTCCATCCTCCCATGTAAGCCCTGAGTGCTAGTATTTCCTACAGGGTTAAAGGAGGGTGGTTCTAGTGCGTTGCCCGTTATTCACTTAAGGTGAGTCAGACCTGAAAAATGGCAATGATTCTAGAGGGTACCAGGCATCTCCTCTGATGTTTAGAGGTCAGGCTGTATCAGAACATCTACTAAGGATTCCCAAGCTCTAGCTGTCTCTAGGGACCTTTGCCCTCACCTGGCGTCACAGAGTAGGATTATGCTGTTGTAGCCTGCCCATTTTAGGAACTCTCATCTCCAGGCGATCACCCGGGGCCCCCTCTGAGCCTTCCAGATCCTAGTAATCTTGTGTTTTGCTAAAACAAATGCTAAGTCTTGAAATTTACTCATGGTTTTGGTTTTGTTTGTGTGCGGGAAACAGCTTAACAAGCATTGCTCAGGTGCACATAGAACCTCATTGTCTATAATATCAGACAAAATTCAAGTAATTTCACTCCAGAAGGCCTCAAGATCTGGGCAACTCCAGAACATGTGTGGAAATTTAGCTCTTATTTCCCACACCTTAAAAGACAGTGCCTCTCCTATTGCAGAGTGTCTATTTACTCTACTGATGGTGTAAGTCCAGTAGATTCATGAGTTTATACCTGGTGTTCCTCAAGGCTTTGGGAACCCTGTCAACTGTCTGCACCCAGTCCTCTTCTGATAAGGAAGGCTCCCCAGGTCCTCCTCCCACTTGGTTCTAAGGGTGCTTAGGGGTAATTGCATGTATCCTCAAATTCTTCTGTACAGGCATGTGACGGTCTTAAAGGTGTCTGAGGCTGTAACAAGGTATCAGCAACATTTACAGTCAGGAAGTTCTGACATTCCTGTTCCCCAGTGTCTGCAAATCGTTGTTGTCATTGCTCCATGGAGAAGGAGTTTTGTTGCGCTGTCTGTTATCCAGCTCAACAGCTCTCACCAGTCCCCCCATGTGGAAGTGCTTCTAAAAGTGCCAGTGGTATATTGGGGTAGTAGGGGACTGACACTAGTGTTTTCTGTAGACATCTAGTCCAACATCTCCTCAGTACACTGAATTCCATTGTGTTCCCTGTACCAGGGCTCTTGGGTCTGAAAAGAACCCCGGGTAAGCGAGGTATCCACTGAAGCTGCATGGCCAGATAATAGGCCTTGAGGTCAGGAAATGCCAATCCTCCATCTCCCACCTGCCTTTGTAGTGTGGAGAGGGCTACTCTCCTGTGGCCCAAGTTCCACGTAAAGGTCATGAGGACTGTGTCTAACTCCCTGAACATCGCAAGAGGTATCCAGGTTGAGAGCGTTACAAAGAAAGAGTAAGCGAAGGAGGGCTATCATTTTCAGCAAAGCAACATTGCCTGCTACAGATAGTGGATAAGATTTCCAAAATTCAATGCTCTATTTGAGTTCTGTCTATAATCTCAGCCAACATTCAAATAACTTCCCTGCAGAAGGCCTCCAGTTCCGGGCAACTCCAGAGCATGTCTGGAAATACAGCTCCTATTTCCCCACAACTTAAATGGTGTGCCTCTCCTATTGCAGAGTGTCTATTTATTCTACTTGATGGTGAGGTATGCCCTATGTAAGTCCTATAGATGGATGAGATTAAACCTGGTGTTCCTCAAGGCTTTGGGAACCCTGTCAACTGTGTGCACCCAGTGCTCTTCTGATAAGAGGGGGTCCCCCAGGTCCTCCTCCCACTTGGTTCTAAGGGTGCTTAGGGGTAATTGCATGTCTCTTCGAATTCTTCTGTACAGGCATGTGACATTCTTAAAACTGTCTGAGGCGGTAACAAGGTACTGGCAACATTTACACTCAGGAGGCTCCGACATTCCTGTTCCCTCAGTGTCTGCGAATCCCTTGTTGTCACCGCTCTATAGAGAAAGAAGTATCCCTGGGGTAGGTCATATGTTGTATGGAACTCTTTGAATGGGAGGAGCACCTCAGTCTCATAAAGGTCCCAGAGTTTTGTTGTGCCATTTGTAATCCAGCTCAACAGCTCTCACCAGTCCCTCCATGCAGGGGTACTTCTAAAAGTGTCAGTGGTATATATCGGGGTAGTAGGGGACTGACACTCGTGTTTTCTGTAGACATCTATTCCAACATCTCCACATTACCTTCCAGTAAGTCATTAGATTTGTGTTAAATCTGTACCCTGAGAGATTGTACCATCATCAATCCCTCTGGAGGATCTCGGGTCTCAGGCATATGGAACAGGCAGGATTTGTGCCAGTTGACTCTAAGTCCAGAATAGTTCCAGAAGGTCTTGGGCACCCTTAAGAGTCACCGTCATATCATGTAAAAAGATAAATAGGTCATCTGAGTATAATGCAATATGATGGGTTTGGGCACCGTATCCAATGCCCTTATAGATATATATATCCAGCTCTGGCACAGCAAGCCAGGGGCTAATTCGCCAGGGCAAAAAGCAAGTATGATAAAGGACAGCCCTATCTGGCTCCTCAGCCCACCCTATAGATGTTCGAAATAACAACCTGTGCGAACCCTGGCTGTGGGGTCTATATAAAGCAGCTTTGTCCAAGCCACAAAGCCTGTCCCAAATCCAAAGTGCTCCATGACGCTGTACAGAAAAGGCCACTCAAAGCTATCAAAGGCCTCTTCTGTAGCTACAGTGAAGATTGCCCACTCCTTCTCATCGTAAGTGTCAGCCTCTAAAAGGACGAGGAGGCTGCGGATATTAAGTGCTGTACTGCGGCCAGGGATGAATCACGCTTGGTCTGGGTGGATAAGTGTGGGCCTACGATGAAGTAGGCAGGTGGCTAGTATCCTACTGAGTATTTTGTAGTCTGTATTCATCCTCAACAATGGCCGGTAAGTCTTTTTATCCTTGGCTGATTTCCCCTGATTCTCAGTAGTGGTACGATCAGGTCATCGAGCAAAAATCCCGCATCTCTAGCCACCTTGTAAAGACCAACTCATCTGGGGGCCAAATCCTTTACATATGTTGAGTAGAATTCAGTCAGGAATCCATTGGTTCACAGTGTTTTATTCTGAGCCATGGATTTTATGGCTGCCCAGATTTCAGGTAACGTAATTTCATCCCCTAGTACTTCAGCTGCCTCAGTAAGAAGTGTTGGTAAAGGTAAGGGTGCTAGAAAAGCCTTGATATCAACAAGTGATCAGGCAGCTGTGCTTCTGTACAGATTAGAGTAATATGCATACATTTCTTGATGGATATCTGCCCGATGGTATACAGCAGTACCCCGATCTGACTCAAGCTCCACAAATAGGCCTGGTTTGCCAGGTTCTCAAGCCATGCTGGCAATGAACCAGTTCGGTCTCTCTCCTCATGCGCTCACACCATGTAATTGTTATAATAAAAGCATCTCAGCCTTTTCACTTGTTTTGAAACCCTATCTTTGGCCTCTAAGAGGTCAGGCTGTAACTTTGGATAACGGGGCCAGCGTTGTACCCTGGCCCACAGGGTCTCTTCAGAAGACAAGACTTCTGTTAACAACGTCTGGCGAACCCCCTTTGAATCATCTATGCAACTGTCCCTTATCACCGCCTTGAAGGCCTCCCACTCTTCTTTGTGGGAGGATGCTGAACCAGCATTGTCCTTGAAGTGTGGTTTAATGGCAGTCTCCAAGAAATCCTGGAAGCGAGGGTCTTCTAGGGACTCCAGTTTTAACCACCACAACAGGATAGCAGATCGCGCCCTCTCCTAGCTGAGCTGCAGCAGCATTGGGTTGTGAACTAATAAAGTTCTGGAGAGGTATTATGTGCTATACACAGTGCCATGCACGTTTGGCGTGCTTAGGAACACATCTAAGCATACATGTAGGTCATGCAAAGCCAAAAAAAAGGAATAGTCCATTTCCCCCATATGTTGCAAGCAGCATGAGACTACCAGTCCATATTCTGTCTGCCAACCAGAGAAAGTGCAAGCTATTCTGGTTGTCGGGGAGTCCCTCAGTGGTGGGTGCGATCGATCTAGCATGGGGTCAGCCACACAATTGTAATCCTCCCCAGCAGGATGGAGCCCACCAGATGGGGGTCCAGGATGCTTGAGAGTTCTGCAAAGATGGTCATTTGGTCTACATCTGGGCCAAAGATACTCCCTATAGTTATATCGTGGCCATTCAACCACCCGGTAACCACAGAAAATCTAACTGCTGGGTCTATGAGGTGACCAGTGTGCTGAAAGGGATCATCCAAGCTTAGCCACACTGTAAAACCCCTAGTGTTGGTAAAGTAAGCAATGTAATAAGCTTGTCTTCTTCATCTATGCTGAAGGGCTGCTCCCTCTTTGACAATAAGATGCATTTTTTGCAGAAGTGCAATTAAGACCTCTTGCCTATTAACTTAGGAAAATACTTTGTATCTCCTGGCCATGGTGTGTATCCCCTGACATTCCAAGAGAGAACTTTATAGGTCATGGGGGTCACCATTGTTTACTGTAACGGAGAGGTAGTGGACGTCACTGGGCCATGTCATCTCAAGAAACACCCAATTTGTAGTAAAGAAGTAGACACTCCTTAGGGCATCACCCATATTTCCCCTCATAACAAACAATATACTTCCCAACTCCCATTTCCCAGGAAAAGCAGGTAAAGGCCTCCCATCCAAGCTAACATCCAACAGATATGCACTTGTGGGTGTACCCACCTAACTGTAAATGCAAAAGAGGGCCTGGTGACAATTCAAGAGCCCCTCACCCAGCTGTCCCCCTCCTGACTAGAAGGTGAATGTAGAAGGACAGGGCGTGGGGACCATAGTAACAGACTAATACTTTGCAGACATCAGAATATTTCCCCCCTCATCATCACACAGGAGACTTGCACCTCAACTTGCAGTCCAAAGAAGCTCATCAGCGGTTCCAGGAATCCGCTTGGGCAGGACATCCTCTGTGTGCTCAGAGGAGCTTGTGTCAGAGTTAGTTTTGGGCATCTTCCTCGCCTATTGAGGTGGGCAGACTTGCTCCCCCTCTGCTCAGAACCAGGTGAACTGTGAAACAGAGGTAGGGGGGTCTCCTGATGGTGTTAGGGGCCCCGGTTTCAATGATTGAGTCAGGATAACATCAGGTAGGGGATCGCAGGATGGGAACTCAAGTGAGTGTGACCTACACTGTGGCCATATGTTGGTCACATAGGAGTGCCAGGAGGTCTGTCTAACATGCTGTTTTGGAAAAGGGAACATGGTTATACTTTGGTAGGCATGAAGACAATTCTTTGTTGGATGGTAGGTGACTGAGAGTTCTGTAACAGCAGACTGTATCGGTAAAGGAACTGTGTTGGATGTATGGGAAAATGGCTGTCCAATGTGATGTGTTACTTGTGCAATCTTTTTTGAGTTGGGTGTTGTATGAGTACATTGCTAGATTTGAATATAGCCATGAACTTACAAGCTGAGTCAAATAAAACCCAATTTTCAGACTCACCCATTTACTGCATTGCATTCTTGACTGGACTCTACTTTTGTGCCACTGCATGAAACTATTCAGGTGTTTTATGGAATCTGCCATGAACTTTTGTTTAGGTTATTAATTTACATGGTTTTGCGTTTTGTAGTATTGTGTTTTATCATTCCAGTTATATAGCCCGTTTATACGACTAGTATTTCCTCAAAGCATTGTACAGTGGCCAATTTTATGCAGCTCTGCCTAATGTGCATAGTTGGGAGATTGTGCGTTAAAAGCGTGGAGGATATCAGAAGTGTTAGGTGACATGGAAAAAGGGCGGAGTCTTTTCACTGTGGACCTGGCAGTGCACCTAAGCATGTCTGTGATAGAAAAGAGTGTGAGCTATAAATGGTCGTGCATGGTGGCATATACCACCTCCTGCTGCAATTTGGGTTGGTTCAGTGCTGGGTGACTTACTGGTGGAGCCTGTGATGTATGGTGATCTTGAACAGATGATAGGGTTTGAGAAGGTCAAACAGAAGGGAACTACCAGTTCTTCGAGGCTGGCATCTCATTACAATTTTTCCTGCACTCTTCTGGTAGACAGAGCTATTGCTTGTTATGTTGATATTCAACTTGAGTTTCAGTTACGTATGGAGTTTGAAAGTTGGAATGGGAAACACAAAAAGGAGAAATTACAGCTCTAGCTCTAGGGCTGGCAGGTTCATCACGGACTGGTAGGTACAGAGGGGGAGGAAGGCTGGTAGATTAAAATAATTAAGGAATACTTTATGGCTTTACGTACTCTCGCCTTCATGGTGGCAGAGGGCATTTCATCTGCCACCCTGATGGACAGAGGACTGCCATATTTAGAGATCATTGGCAGCCCATCGGTGATCCCTGTAACTTCAGATGGATTATTGTCACTGCGGTTGCTATGAAGGTATCAATGTTTTGGTGGACGGCTGTCGATGGTGTAGACAGCTGTTCCCCAAACATTTTGTTTTCCAAAAAGAAACAAAAGGGCACGCTTTTTATGAAAAATAAATAACTATTGACCACAGCACCCAGGTAGTTTATTCCTTGGGATGGGGGTTGTCATTAGTTGAATTTTTGTGTTCATCAGCCCTTAATGGAATGGTGGTGTGATGCACTTACTCCGACGGCCAGTTCTCCATCAGGCCATTAGAGTAAGCTTTCTGCCAAAGGGACCAATAGGGACACAATCAATGGAAAGCTGATGGTCCACCAGATTTAGAATTCGCGGACCCAGAGTTTGGCAGATATAGTACTCCCCAAATGTGCGAGGGAGTACCCTGGCTGCTAAACTCTAAATCAGACCCTCAATCTGGTAAGCAGAGGAATGTAGGAAAAGATAGGTCACCTATGAGAGGATAGGATGGGTTATGGGGTTTTAGAGCCTTGCAGAGGGGGTTCAATTATTTAGGAAACGAGATGAGGAATAGCATGATAAATGTATTGGCTCAACATTTAGTGGCATAAGTTCTTTCTTTTTTGTAATGCCTTACTCTTCTTCTAAAATAAAAGTACCACTTTTTGAAAATCAGTAGGTATCCATGTGGACCCTGTCAAGCCCCTGGAGGAATACTACATGAGTAGAGGGCACCCTCCGTTCTCAAGCAGGGGATTTTGGGTGGACTGCTTTGGCAGTTACAATTACATTGGGGTGAGCTATGTGGTTAAGTGGGGAGACTAGGCAGACCTGGCCTAAGTGCAGGCAGTCTTCGAGAGGGTCAGTAAGCAAGTAAGGAAGGATGGTTGGTCAAGAGAATTAAGATGAGAAGCAGGTTGGGAATATGAAAGCAGAGTAGCCCAGGACCCATCCTACAGCAGCTCTGCAAAACTATCCAAAGACACACCTTTGAGCTCTTGACTCCCAGTGATGACAAGCAGTCACATTCTTCTCTGGGAAGCTGTACTCAAGGTGAGAACTCAACAATCACCCAGCAGCGCAACAACAGATTGTCCAACCCAGTGTTTTACTTTGATACAGAAAAGTAGTGTAATACACATAGAGAACTCAGTACTTCACAGAACAGACGTCGGATGCAAATGCTTCAATGTCAGTGAGGATAACTGTGCCTGAGGTCCTGTTTCCACCCCCCCCCCTCTCTCTCTCCCTTCTTCCCATGTCTTCCTCCTGCTTAGGCTAGTTAGTCCCCTTATCTGAGGTTGAGTTATTTCTCGCAGGTATCAAGGCACAGGTGCAGATTAACCATTTTTAATTTGTTTATGTGCTGAGTAAACTCAGCAGTACCCAAGTGTTATTTCTCACCACAGAGCAGTTACTCAGTCTTTCTTGGCGGCCAGTGAGGAGCCACAGAACACATTTAATTCACTCCCTCTTCATTGAGGTGTGTCAGCAGAAGGTTTTCGCACACTCAGCCAGCAACAGAAGAAGGCCTCAGTGAAAGCTGCCAAATGGTGTTTGTGGAGGCAAACATGGGTGATGCGTAGACACAAACATCTGGCTGACTACGAGTCCACTTCGGGACCTCTAGTGAGATGGGGGTTTGGACTGCAGGGTCGGAGGTCATAGTCCATCTTGATGCAGTCTCTGGGGTGGCCCAATCGAGCCACAGGCACATTGATGCAGTACTACAGTCGTCCCCTGGAGTACAGTTTGTTGTTGCAGTGGCACAGTCATTTCAGGCACAGTCTGTTGTTGCAGCACTACAGTCTGCTCTGCCACCTTTCGTTGATGCAGTGGCACAGTCTGGCGCAGATGCATTGTATTGATGAAGTGGTGCAGTCTGCTTAGCAGTCTTTTATTGATGCTGTGGTATAGCCTGCTCTGGCACACTTTGTTGATGCAGAGTTTGCTCGGGCCCTCTTAGTTAATGCAGCCACACAGGCCATTGTTACAGCAGTTCTTGACTGAAACTGCTCATTTAGAGAGTCTGCATTCTGTCGAGCATGTAAATTACTCTCCTCAGCCTTCCTGTTTGAAAGAATACTCACACCACAGCGGCCAGGCTGGTCTTGGCTCTCCCTGGACAGTGACACTTCCTGCAGGGTTGGCAGGCTTCTTCGTTCTCTCAGCAGACAGGTTGGCTTCCAGGTGCTCGGGGCAGGGGAAGAGCTCCTTCTTTCCAGGCAAAACTTCAAATGATGTCCCCTCGCTTTTGGGAAGCAGGCCGTCAGGGTGTCAGGCAGACACCAGCTCTGGCTGCATGGCCCAGCTCTCTGAGTACTCTGTTGAGCAATCCCTTTCTTGTTCAAAGAGGATTTAGAACTGGAACAAGTGGGTTAGTGGCTCCTACGTTTATATGGTGAAAGCAGACAGGGATGTTTTCCAGATATTTTCTTTGTGAGGAGTTATGCTGTTGACAGCAGGGTAGCATCCAGCATAGAGTACCCACAACAGAGCCGCAAAGAGGTGCACCTGGTTATCTATAGTCACAGTCACCAGGAAAGAAACAAACGGTTAGCCTCACCTAAAAGACACTTCTCACTCTGAACAACAGAGACTGTAGTCCGACGCTTCATCTCCACCATCTGCCAAAAGTCAGTGCTCAGGAAGACAAATCAGAAGCTTCTTTCATCAAAATGACTCAATACTTTTCTAAAGAAGCCCTGTCTTCTCTTTTTCCACATTGGTGTCCAGGTCATCTCCCTCGACCTTCAGGAATGTCAGCAACACTCTCCCACTGTCTTGGAACACAGTCTCACTTCCATTTTGTCCACAGCAAGAGGCCACGGGCTTACAAAATGGAACCTGCAGACCTCCATTACTTTAGTTCACTCATTCACTCAGTGCATGTACCACACATGCCCCCTCCCCCCCCCACACACACACACACACTCATGCATACAGACACACACACACGTATAACATACACTTGGGATGTTAGGGGTAGGATTTGGGTTACCACCTAGAAGCGGAACCTTACACAAAATGGGCAGTAGGTCTCGGATTCAGTGACACAGCTGTAAAGGTGGGCCAAAACTACTCATTCACAAGATACAGCATGATTCCACCACCACTTCACATGCTAAACCCTCAGTAGGGACGGTAGTCTATTGTCAGAGAAATGAGGGCATGGTTGGTACGGTCTTTCCAGTGACAGGACAGGGCCTGGACCTCACTGTAAGGGATAGGCCTACCCCTTTGTGCACACACTAAGTTATCATAAAGCTGGGGTAAAATCCCAAACCAGGATTCCAAATACTCTCAGACAGGCACTCGGGTAGGGGAAACAACTGTACACCATAAAGAAGACATTACTGTCCCAACATAATTTATTAGCAAGCTAAAGCATTCTAAACATTTTAAAAGTAACAAGTGTAATCTTTTTGTTATAATGTAAAACAGAAATTATATCCTTAGACTCATATTCATTAAAAAAAGACTTAGCATGAGGTGACAAAATGAAAGCCACAGTGTTTAAAAGTGTTGCAGTAGGGACCTTAAATAAATAATTTAGGTTTACGGCGTAAATCTTACCAACCTCTCCGGGAACATGAAGTTGCTGCTCTTACTGGGCCCAAGGAGATGAACCTGTGCAGTGAGTAGGGGATGAATCAGGAACAGCAAACAATCTATTTATCAATGATGAGATTTTGGTATGTGTCAAAGCTTTATTAAATCTTTTTAGTGATTATTTCTTTATTTGCAAATCATCAATATTGCGCAACAAAATTATCATTACAATATATAACAAAGCATGAAGCGCATTTCATAGCCTATTCTGAGCTATGTGGAGTGAGAGAAAAGCATCAGTCAGAACTCATAAAGAGCTCTAAATTCAAGATGTGAAAGCATCATCCACTCAGCGCACAGGGTCAACATGGGAACTGGACAGTTTATGTCGTCTAAGCAAACTAAAACAAAAAGATACTAAACATAAGATGCAGATGTACGACAGATTGTAATGCTGCTATCAAATCACTCCTGGTTCCCATCGCCTTCTACTATCAGACAAATGGAGTTCGGTGTTAGAGCATTACATTACTAGGTGAAATCATTCCCTTTCCCATATGCTTTTATTGACAAAAATTATTCATAAGGAAACAGTTTATGGAAATTACGCTAAACATTTGAATACCTTTTTGTATTCTTATCAAAACTATGTTGATGAGAAAGTTGGAATAAAACAAGTCTCTATTCACTCCATTGTCTCAACACATTTGCATCATTAAGAATTTTAATATTCACATTTCTGACTCCGGTTATGGTAAAAGAAAGAAAGAAAAATGTACTTGTCAGTGTTTCAAGCTGAATGCATGTGGCTATGAAAGACTACTGTGTAAATTCACATTTAATAATACAGCATTTGTTTAAGGCCTACACATGTATTGCACATGTTAATGCCTAGGGTGGCATAACACATGCTGCAGCCCTTGGGTATCTTCCCTGGCCACAGGGCCCTTGGTACCATGGGTACCTTTTACAAGGGACTTAACTTTGTGCCATTGGGTGTGCCAATTGTGTAAACAAAGGTACAGTTTTTAGGAAAGAACACTGATGCTGTGCCTGGTTAGCAGGATCCCAGCACACTCTCAGTCGAAGTTGGCATCAGTATCAGGCAGGTGTGTGGGTAACCATGCCAACAAGGGCACTTTCCTACAACATTTCTCTGTTTTTAGTGTAAATTCTATCTATAATAATATCGCTATAGTTAATAAGACTACCAATAAAAATGTAATACCTAAAATATCTTGCATCCAGCTCTGGTTAGGACACACATGTTTGCCTGAAGTCAGATCTTTTAAATCAATGAGTGTAACAGCAACGTTAGTATCCTTGTTTACTGTAGAACAGTCTTTTAATCTTCTTCCTCTTTCCAGTTAGTTTCTTGCAGCTTTTATTTGCAGCAATCTCCTTATAGTCTTCCTCATCCCTACTCCGTGTTCTTCTAAAAAGTTATCCCTACTCTTCCACTGCAGCCTCAGACCCCAGGCAAATCTTCTTAATTATTTTTGTTTAACAACTTATCAATTTTCAATCTATTAACATAGTTCATTCACTGAGTTTTTCCAAGATTAGGTCTTGCTTTAAACAGATTGAAGGGGGTTCAGGTAATTCTCTATTCTCTATTCCAGTGAAGCAGATCTTATATTGGGATTTTTAGCACTTGGCTCGCGTAGTAGGTCCATTCAGGGGCTAAAATCCTCCAACAAGGTACTCTTTTTGATCTTCTAAGTGTTTGTTTATATCATTCTGTGTCTCTTATATAATTTGACTCTCTCTCCTTGTCAATTGTTGGCGGTATTGAACCAACTGACACACTTGATTTTACTTTCTCTTGGCTATAACTTCTTGACCATTCAACATTGTTTGTGTTTCTTCTTGGTCTTGTTTCAGTGCTCGTACCTTCTCCTGGATTTTCTTGCTGCACTGAAGGTGTCTCAACGGTCATTTCAGCGTGAGTTCTTGCATCCCCACCTTCTACACCAAGGGCTTCAGTGCCACTCTGTGAGATATCTGAGAGTTTAATTTCTTAACCTGTCTTCACCCCTTCCTTCTTCTTGCTGTTGTAAACCTTGTACTTGTGTACAAGCTGCAGCTCCTCCAGGTTCCTGAGTTCCTGAGACCCACCTCGCAGTAAGTACCCCCCACCTCCCAGCCCCTCGCTCTGCCCCGCGCTACTCACCCTCTCTCCTGCTCCTGCTTCTTTTCTTCTTTTCTTCTTCTCTGTTCTTCTGTTCTTCCTCCTTGCTCCTCATCTGTAATCTTCTTCTGTACTCTTCTTTCCCCCGTCTTCACTCTTCTTCTCTTCTCCCTCACTCTCCACCTCCTCCTATCTTCCTATCTCTCTATCTATTTCCCTATCTATTGATTTCCCTATCTATTTTCTCTATCTATTTCTCTATCTCTCCCCCCCTCCCTCACCCCCTCTATTACCTATCTTCCTATCCTCTCACTCTACCTCTAACCCTCACCCACCTCTACAACCCCCCTCCCCTATCTTCTCAACCCTACTCCTATCTTTCTCCCTTATCTCCTAAACCTCCTAACACTCACCCCCCTCCACCCTTAAACCCCCCAGCTCTTCTCACTCTACCTGTCCCCCCCCTCCCTCGCGCTTTCCCGCCGCGACCTCCTGCACGCCCCCAGCTCCCATTCGCACCCACCTGACCCCTCCCCCCCCCTCCTACCTCATATGGCGGCCGCTGCGTGACAGTGGTAGCGACCCTTGACCCAAGGGTAGGTCGCTCCCCCTGCCGCTGCAGCTCCTCCAGGTTCCTGAGTTCCTGAGACCCACCTCACAGTAAGTACCCCCCCCCTCCCAGCCCCTCGCTCTGCCCCGCGCTATTCACCCTCTCTCCTGCTCCTGCTTCTTTTATTCTTTTCTTCTTCTCTGTTCTTCTGTTCTTCCTCCTCGCTCCTCGTCTGTAATCTTCTTCTGTACTCTTCTTTCCCCCGTCTTCACTCTTCTTCTCTTCTTCCTCTTCTTCTGTGGTCTTCTGCCCTCTGTTCTTCGTTTTTCTGTATCTTCTTCTGTGTTCTTCTGTGTTCTTCTGTGTTCTTCCGGTCTTCCTTTCTTCTCTCCTTCCGGTCTTCTGATCTTCTGTTCTT
The DNA here is from genome assembly GCF_031143425.1 of Pleurodeles waltl. Taxonomy (NCBI): domain Eukaryota; kingdom Metazoa; phylum Chordata; class Amphibia; order Caudata; family Salamandridae; genus Pleurodeles; species Pleurodeles waltl. The sequence goes on from NC_090447.1 coordinate 1,140,766,188, forward strand.
CTGTTCTTCTTGTCTTCGGCTCTTCTGCCTCCTCCGTCCTCTTCTCCCCACGCCTGCCCTCCTGCTCCTGCCTCGTCCTCCTCCCCCACTCGCATCCCCCTCTCTATCTCTCCTATCTAACCCATTCACTATCTACCTCCCTCACTCCTCCTATCTACCTATCTCTCTATCTCTCTATCCCACTATCTAACTCCCTCACTCTCCACCTCCTCCTATCTTCCTATCTCTCTATATAATTTCCCTATCTATCGATTTCCCTATCTATTTTCTCTATCTATTTCTCTATCTCTCCCCCCTCCCTCACCCCCTCTATTACCTATCTTCCTATCCTCTCACTCTACCTCTCACCCTCACCCACCTCTACAACCCCCCCTCCCCTATCTTCTCAACCCTACTCCTATCTTTCTCCCTTATCTCCTAAACCTCCTAACACTCACTCCCCTCCACCCTTAAACCCCCCTCCCCCAGCTCTTCTCACTCTACCTGTCCCCCCCTCCCTCGCGCTTTCCCGCCGCGACCTCCTGCACGCCCCAGCTCCCATTCGCCCCCACCTGACCCCTCCCCCCCCCTCCTACCTCATATGGCGGCCGCTGCGCGACAGTGGTAGCGACCCTTGACCCAAGGGTAGGTCGCTCCCCCTGCCGCTGCAGCTCCTCCAGGTTCCTGAGTTCCTGAGACCCACCTCACAGTAAGTACCCCCCCCCTCCCAGCCCCTCGCTCTGCCCCGCGCTACTCACCCTCTCTCCTGCTCCTGCTTCTTTTCTTCTTTTCTTCTTCTCTGTTCTTCTGTTCTTCCTCCTCGCTCCTCGTCTGTAATCTTCTTCTGTACTCTTCTTTCCCCCGTCTTCACTCTTCTTCTCTTCTTCCTCATCTTCTTCTGTGGTCTTCTGCCCTCTGTTCTTCTGTGTTCTTCCTTTCTTCTCTCCTTCCGGTCTTCTGATCTTCCTTTCTTCTCTACTTCCGGTCTTCTGTTCTTCTTGTCTTCGGCTCTTCTGCCTCCTCCGTCCTCTTCTCCCCGCGCCTGCCCTCCTGCTCCTGCCTCATCCCCCTCCCCCACTCGCATCCCCCTCTCTATCTCTCCTATCTAACCCGTTCACTATCTACCTCCCTCACTCCTCCTATCTACCTATCTCTCTATCTCTCTATCCCACTATCTAACTCCCTCACTCTCCACCTCCTCCTATCTTCCTATCTCTCTATCTATTTCCCTATCTATCGATTTCCCTATCTATTTTCTCTATCTATTTCTCTATCTCTCCCCCCCTCCCTCACCCCCTCTATTACCTATCTTCCTATCCTCTCACTCTACCTCTCACCCTCACCCACCTCTACAACCCCCCCTCCCCTATCTTCTCAACCCTACTCCTATCTCTCTCCCTTATCTCCTAAACCTCCTAACACTCACCCCCCTCCACCCTTAAACCCCCCTCCCCAGCTCTTCTCACTCTACCTGTCCCCCCCTCCCTTGCGCTTTCCCGCCGCGACCTCCTGCACGCCCCCGCCCCCCAGCTCCCATTCGCCCCCACCTGACCCCTCCCCCCCCCCCCTACCTCATATGGCGGCCGCTGCGCGACAGTGGTAGCGACCCTTGACCCAAGGGTAGGTCGCTCCCCCTGCCGCTGCAGCTCCTCCAGGTTCCTGAGTTCCTGAGACCCACCTCACAGTAAGTACCCCCCCTCCCAGCCCCTCGCTCTGCCCCACGCTACTCACCCTCTCTCCTGCTCCTGCTTCTTTTCTTCTCTTCTTCTTCTCTGTTCTTCTGTTCTTCCTCCTCGCTCCTCGTCTGTAATCTTCTTCTGTACTCTTCTTTCCCCCGTCTTCACTCTTCTTCTCTTCTTCCTCATCTTCTTCTGTGGTCTTCTGCCCTCTGTTCTTCTGTATCTTCGTCTGTGTTCTTCTGTGTTCTTCTGTGTTCTTCCTTTCTTCTCTCCTTCCGGTCTTCTGATCTTCCTTTCTTCTCTCCTTCCGGTCTTCTGTTCTTCTGTTCTTCTGTTCTCCGGCTCTTCTGCCTCCTCCTTCCTCTTCTCCCCGCGCCTGCCCTCCTGCTCCTGCCTCATCCCCCTCCCCCACTTGCATCCCCCTCTCTATCTCTCCTATCTAACCCGTTCACTATCTACCTCCCTCACTCCTCCTATCTACCTATCTCTCTATCTCTCTATCCCACTATCTAACTCCCTCACTCTCCACCTCCTCCTATCTTCCTATCTCTCTATCTATTTCCCTATCTATCGATTTCCCTATCTATTTTCTCTATCTATTTCTCTATCTCTCCCTCCTCCCTCTCCCCCTCTATTACCCATCTTCCTATCCTCTCACTCTACCTCTCACCCTTGCCCACCTCTACAACCCCCCCTCCCCTATCTTCTCAACCCTACTCCTATCTTTCTCCCTTATCTCCTAAACCTCCTAACACTCACCCCCCTCCACCCTTAAACCCCCCTCCCCAGCTCTTCTCACTCTACCTGTCCCCCCCCTCCCTCTTGCTTTCCCGCCGCGACCTCCTGCACGCCCCGACCCCAGCTCCCATTCGCCCCCACCTGACCCCTCCCCCCCCTCCTACCTCATATGGCGGCCGCTGCGCGACCGCGCAGCGGGCGCGCCACTCCGGCGCACCAGAGGCAAGCCCGTCTGCGCCCGTCCGCGCCTGGCCCGCGCCCAGCGCCACGACCCCTGGTCCCCAGCTCTCCCAAGCCCCGCTGACCCGCTACGACCCCACCACCCTCCACGCCCTCAACCCAGGACGCTCCAACACCTGCTTCCAAGCTCACCCCAAACGCACCCATGGACCCTTCGCCTGCAACTCCTGCAAACGCACCTTCCACCACGCAACAACCACGACCACAAGCCCACGCGGCATCAACCACCTCAAGTGCATCCTAGTCAACGCTCGCTCCGTCCACAAACACGCCATTGAACTCTGGGACCTCCTGGACTCCATAGCACCGGACGTCGCCTTCATCACGGAGACCTGGATGAACGCCTCCTCGGCCCCTGACATCGCCACTGCCATCCCCGAAGGCTACAAGATCTTCAGAAAAGACCGCACCAACCAGGTAGGAGGAGGTATCGCCATCGTCTTCAAAGACTCCATCAGCGTCACCACCTCCACCGAAGACACCCCTCTCGCCGCTGAACACCTGCATTTTCAGATTCGCACCGATCCGAGGACCACCCTCAGAGGATCCCTCGTCTACCGTCCTCCCGGGCCACGCGCCCCTTTCAGCGACGCCATCGCCGACTTCATCTCCCCGCACGCCCTCGCCTCGCCGGACTACATCCTCCTAGGTGACCTCAACTTCCATCTGGAACAAAATAACGACCCCAACACCACCACCCTGCTCGCCAACCTCGCCAACCTCGGCCTCAAACAACTGGTGAACACCGCCACCCACATCGCCGGACACACGCTTGACCCCATCTTCTCCGCCAGCAAACACGTCTTCTTCAGCCACGCCTCCGCCCTACACTGGACCGACCACAGCTGCGTCCACTTCACATTCCGACGCGAGACCCGCCACCTCCGCACCCAACCCATCCCTCGTCGACAGTGGAACAAGATCCCCGAAGAGCAACTCTTCTCCGCACTCGCCGCCAACCAACCCACCCTCACCACCGACCCCAACGACGCAGCCCTCAACCTCACAAACTGGATCTCCAACTGCGCAGACATCCTTGCTCCCCTCAAACGCACGCATCGACAGACCAACACCAAAAAACCTCTCTGGTTCTCTGACACCCTCAAAGAATCAAAGAAAACTTGTCGCGCCCTTGAGAAAGCCTGGCGCAAGGACCGCACCGCTGACAACATGACCGCCCTCAAGAACGCTACCCGCGAACACCACCACCTGATCCGTGCTGCCAAAAGGAACTTTTTCACCGACAGACTGGACAAAAACAGACACAACAGCAGAGAACTCTTCAGCATCGTCAAGGAGTTCTCCAACCCCAGCGCCAACGCCAACGCCGTCACGCCCTCACAGGATCTGTGCGAATCCCTCGCCACTTTCTTCCATCGCAAGATTAGCGACCTCCACGACAGCTTCGGACACCAGACCCAACCATACACCACCGAACCGGCATCCACGGCCATCACCCTCAACAACTGGTCCCACATCAACACGGAAGAAACCAAATCCATCATGAACACTATCCACTCCGGCGCCCCTTTGGACCCCTGCCCGCACTTCATCTTTAACAAAGCCGACGACATCATCACCCCGCACCTCCAGACCGTCATCAACTCTTCTTTTTCTTCTGCTACCTTCCCCGAATGCTGGAAACACGCCGAAGTCAACGCCCTACTAAAGAAACCTACGGCTGACCCGAGCGACCTAAAAAACTTCGGCCCCATCTCTCTTCTGCCTTTCCCAGCCAAAGTAATAGAGAAGACCATCAACAAACAGCTGACCACCTTCCTGGAAGACAACAACCTGCTCGACCCCTCACAAACCGGATTCCGAACCAACCACAGCACTGAAACCGCCCTCATCTCAGTCACTGACGACATCAGAACCCTGATGGACAACGGTGAAACAGTCGCCCTCATTCTGCTCGACCTCTCGGCTGCCTTTGACACCGTCTGTCACCGCACCCTAATCACCCGCCTCCGCTCCACCGGGATCCAAGGCCAGGCCCTGGACTGGATCGCCTCCTTCCTCTCAAACCGTTCCCAAAGAGTTTACCTCCCTCCGTTTCGCTCAGAACCCACCGAGATCATCTGCGGCGTACCCCAAGGCTCATCACTCAGCCCGACACTCTTCAATGTCTACATGAGCCCCCTCGCCAACATCGTACGCAAGCACGACATCATCATCACCTCCTACGCCGACGACACCCAACTTATACTCTCCCTCACCAAGGACCCCGCCAGCGCCAAGACCAACCTACAAGAGGGTATGAAGGACGTCGCAGATTGGATGAGGCTCAGCCGCCTAAAGCTGAACTCTGAAAAAACGCAAGTCCTCATCCTCGGCAACACCCCGTCCGCCTGGGACGACTCCTGGTGGCCCACGACCCTCGGCACTGCACCGACCCCCACAGACCACGCCCGCAACCTCGGCTTCATCTTGGACCCTCTTCTCACCATGACCAAGCAAGTCAACGCCGTGTCCTCCGCCTGCTTCCTCACCCTCCGCATGCTCCGCAAGATCTTCCGATGGATCCCCGCCGACACCAGAAAAACCGTGACCCACGCCCTCGTCACGAGCCGCCTGGACTACGGCAACACCCTCTACACCGGGACCACAGCCAAACTCCAAAATCGCCTGCAACGCATTCAAAACGCCTCGGCCCGCCTCATCCTTGACATACCCCGCAGCCGCCACATCTCCGCACACCTGAGACACCTGCATTGGCTCCCTGTCAGCAAAAGGATCACCTTCCGACTTCTCACCCACGCATACAAAGCCCTCTACGACAAGGGATCGGAATACCTCAACAGACGCCTCAGCTTCTACGTCCCCACCCGCCTCCTCCGCTCCTCTGGCCTCGCACTCGCTGCTGTCCCTCGCATCCGCCGCTCCACGGCGGGTGGGAGATCTTTCTCCTTCCTGGCGGCCAAGACCTGGAACTCCCTCCCCACCAGCCTCAGGACCACCCAGGACCACTCCGCTTTCCGGAGACTCCTAAAGACCTGGCTGTTCGAACAGCGATAACCCCCCCCTTTTTCCCCTAGCGCCTTGAGACCCGCACGGGTGAGTAGCGCGCTTTATAAATGTTAATGATTTGATTTGATTTGATTTGATTTGTGCTGTTTGCGGTGGTACAGTCACCAGTGTTCTTGGTTCTGGCTCATAGAACAATATTGCTTCATACTCATCTCTTGTTCTCTGGGTCTACAAAGCATGCACATGATTTGGCACTCCAGCACATTTAACAGCAGTGTTCATGTGGGAAAAATTGACTGATTGCAGAAGTCCCCTAACATTTTGTCCCATTTTCACTTATGCTGGTGTTTTTCTGACTCTGACGATGCCCTGGACACTACTAAACAATCATAAGATCTGTGTTCTGATTATAATGATTATGCAAATCAGGCTAATTATAATTGGCTGTATCAACCTACCTACAAGTCCCTAGTATATGACAGGGCATGCAGGTTTAAGGACCACGGCATAGGTAGTACACCCATAGGTGCACTGCTGTGGTGCCCAGGGTAATTTTAAAAGCAGACCTGCCCTGCTGGCTGCTTTTAAGTCAAAGTTAACCCCAAATTAGACTTTGGAGTTAAAAGTGCTTCCAAAGTCCTAGGCTTGTGGAAAGGCAATCCTCTGATGTCGACTCAAAATCGTCTCGCTATTGAGAGTCGTCCAACGTCGGAGATAAAAAGCTCCAAAAAGGTTTCTAAGTCCAACGTAAAAAGTTGCCTGAGACATCCTGTGCATCGTATCTGAAGAGGGCTTCAAGGAAGTCAGATTCAATTTCAAGTTTGGCCCGGACAAAGATTTCTATCCCGAAAAATCGTCTTTGACCGAAGGTAGAATTCTTCACCAAGGTCTCTTGCGACGCGTATCTGAAGAGGGCTTCAGGGAGGTTTGAGTTTGAGTTTATGAATTTGTAAAGTGCGTAGCTACCCTAAGTCGTCCCAGCGCTGAGATACGTGAAAGCTCCCAAGAAGAAAAAAGAGAGAAGAAGAGGAAAAATTAAGGCAGAGAATTAGCAGCAAAAAGAATTGTTTTTAGCTTCTTCCTAAATAGATGTTCAGAAGAGTCATGGCGAAGCTCTGAAGGAAGGGAGTTCCATAGCCAAGCAGCTCTCACTGAGAAGGAGCTACCTCCCCAGGATCTCTTAAATCGTGCTATGTGGACTTGCCAGAAGGTAGATGAACGCAGAGGTCTAGTGGGGGCATAAATAGAGAGACAATGTCTAAGAAAGAAGGGACCCCTATCATTTAGGGCTTTATGTACCAGACATAAGGATTTAAATTGAATAAGTTGTTTTATAGGCAACCAGTGGAGTGCTGCAAGTGCTGGCTTCGCAGACAGATGCCTAGGTAGATTAGTGAGCAGTCTGGCTGCGGCATTCTGCACAACTTGGAGTTTCCTTATCACGTAGTCTGGAGAACTGAGGAACAAAGAGTTGCCGTAGTCAAGGCGGGAGAGAATCAGTGCCTGAACAAGGATTCTTTTAGCCATGGAAGATAGAAGATTCAAGATATTCCTAAATGATCTCAAAAGGCCAAAGCACATAGATGAGACCTTTTTAGACTGAATCTCCATAGTTAAACGGGGCTTGAGCCAAAAACCAAGGCTCTTGATGTGTGTCTTAGGAGGGGGGAGGCTACTAAAGACCTCTGAATAAGAAGTCAGAGGATAAGCAGGAGAGCTATTACCCACAATCATAACCTCGGATTTTCCATCGTTAAATTTCAGTTTAGATAGGGTCATCCAATTGGCAATGTCTGCCAAACAGCAAGAGAGACTGGCGGAGGAGGAATGCCCAGTGCTGGAAAGGGATACTACTAACTGAGTATCGTCAGCATAGGTGACCATAGAGAGGTTATGGGGGGGAACCACCTTAGCTAAGGAAGATAAATAAATATTAAAAAGAGTCGGGCTCAGAGAGGAGCCCTGAGGAACTGCACAGGTCAAAGGATAGATATCTGGAAAAAAATGAATGGTCTAAGACTTGAAAAGATCTTCCTGTAAGGAAAGAGGAAAGCCAAGAGAGAGCAATGCCTCCTATCCCCATCTTAGAGAGTCTGTGACAGAGGAGGTTATGGTCTACAGTATCAAATGCTGCACTAAGATCAAGTAAAATAATAGTGACATGGCCCCCTTGATCTAAAAGTTGTCTGGCAGATTCAGTAGCTGCTAAAAGAGCAGACTTAGTGCTATGCTGGGCACTGAAGCCCATCTGAGAGGGATCCGAGAGTTTCTGGTTCTCTAGATAGCTTGTCAGTTGATGATTAGCATGTTTTTCCAAGACTTTTGCTAAGATGGGAAGAAGAGAAATAGGCCTATAGTTGTCTAGAGAGGCAGGATCCAGTCTTTTTTTTTTTTTTTAAGGGGTTTGATGACAGCGCGTTTAAAAGACGGAGGCAAAGTGCCTAGAGACAAGGAGTGGTTTAATACTTTTGTCAATGGTGGAACAATAATGTCTGAAGACAGCAAAATGGAAGGAGGGGCAGGATCGAGAGGTGAGCCAGATTTAATATTAAGAAGTAAATTGGCTACCAGGGTATCTGTAAGGGGTTGAAAGATATTTAATACAGTACTCGAGACAGAAGGGTCAGTTGACTGATAATCCAGGGATTCTTGAGGTGAGGCAGAGGGAAATGAGGAATATATTTTAATGACTTTGTCCTGGAAATGAGTAGCTAATAGATTACTCTGTTTAATGGATGCCTCTATCGGGGAATCAATTTGCGGAACCAAAGTCAGTTCCTTAAAAATCTGAAAAATTGCTTTGTGGGAGTTAGAAGATTCTTCTATTTTAGTGCTATAGTAAGTCATCTGGGCTGCTTTAATATTCTGATTGTAACATCTGATGGCTTGCTTATAGGCTTCTTTAGAGGGAAGATTATAGTTCTTTCTCCAAATTCTTTCATGTTTTTTACAGTTCTTTTTTAAGTTTTAACCGAAGAGGTGAAAACCAAGGATTAGTCTTATGAGTGGATTTCTTTAATCTTGTTTTAATGGGTAGAACAGAGTCTAAGGAGGTAGAAATCCAGTTATTGAATGACTCTGCAGTGATCAAAGATGAATGAAGGCTGAATACAACTTGTGACTTCGTCCCAGTGAAGAAACTCATCCTGAAAAAAAGTCAGAAGGTACAACTTTGACCGAGGCATGCCTCTCACTGTAGCCGAGCAGGGCTCCATCACGGTCAGCTTCAAATTTTGACTTTTCCTTGGTCGAGTGCTACCAGATGTCCAGATTAACATGTTTAGTTTTGAAGCACTAAAAAACAAAATCAACAAAAATTAATATCTCTGGCTCCCTTCATTGGATTTTTGTCATTTTAGTGTCACTTTAAAGATAACAATATAATCTATTTCTATAAATTGGAGTTGGACTTTTATTTTGTTTTGTGTTTTACTTATTTACTATTTTGTGATTTTTAAATACTTTACACACCTGTCTTCAAAGCTAAGCCTAACTGCTTGTTGCCAAGCTTCCAAGGGTTGAGCTTGGATTCATTTATTGAGACATGACTGGACTTAGTGGGGGTTAGTGGCCTACTGCTAAGTGTAGGTACTTACCTTGCTTCTTACCAGTAATCCACTTTCCAACAGTTCATGATTAAAATTACCTGGTAGGGACCTTTTCACCTTGGCTCTAGACAGGCTTTTCACACAGCGGTGACACAATTCTTCTGCATGAGCCCAATCTGGGATTGAACCAATTTTGTCTGAAATACCTAACCATTGTGTCCCTACCTAAATGTGTGGGGTTATGAAACTGTTGTGTCATGGGAGATATCTTACTGGCAACACTGGTCTCCCATCTGCTGAAACCCAGATGCCATTCGCATCCTTTCCACATACTGCTCTGATCCAACTCTGTTGTTCTGCTTCAATAAGATTTTCCTGAAAAACTGTCAGTTCTTCCCATCTGTCAGCTATAGACATCAACATTGAAAAGTCAGTGACTTCTTGAGATTCAACTGTGAATGTTCCATTAAATGTTCAGGTCACAGTTGCACAGTATCTGTACACACTGTGGCACCCGTTGTCCTAAAGTAAGGTCCTTAAAGTGAAGACCCCTTCTCTTGTTACCGTATAACCCACTTAACAAATAAAGAAACATTCACTTATTTCAAATCATAATTATTCATATATATACAGTATAAACATTTCAAATGATCCTACAAAATCATTAATTACGTATCTAGTTTAATGTTCACTCCCACAAACACAAATACCCTTTTCCCATGTCAGAATTAATATATATAACATAATGTCCAAATCCATCAATCCATCTCCTTCCAAATAAGCCGGATATCTCCCAGTTGTTCCTTCTGATTCCAAAGTCCTTTGAATTTGACCTCAATTATTATCGTAATCCTTGGCAATACCTAAAATTCAAGTATAAATCCAAACTAAATAAAAAAAATCCAGGTTCGTTATAACGACCTCACAGCCAACACGTGTTTCGTCATTTGACTTCCTCAGGGCTGGAATTTAGTTGTGTCAATCCTTTGTAATTCTGGAACCCAAGAGCCGTAAAAAAACACGTTAAATATAATAATAATAATAAGTTTCCTTCACGGAAACAAAGAGTCTCAGTACCCCCGTGAGATCCCATCACCAAGAGGGATTCCGTGAAAAGATTAATGACAAGTGACTTTAGTTTAGTTTTGAGAGTATTCCAATGTTAATATATACAAACACCTCATATGTGACTTTCCTTATCATGCACTAAAAGTCACCTATTTAGAGAAAAAAGAAAAAAGATAATGCCCATGCACTCAATATCATTGTATAATATAGGACCATGTGTGTTAAAGGATATGTGAAGTTGACTATTGAATAATTCACACCCCATTCGTTGTCTCAGTACAAATAGGCCAATCAGTGAACCTTAGATCGCTAACCTTATCCCGGGAATGAATACCCAATCTCAAAATTACCTCAAAGTATTCCAAAGAACAGGTTAAGTCAATTAATTGACTATCATTATTGTTGTCACCAATCGTATAAAGCTGTTCTTTACCACTCAACACACGTAGACATCACCATATATTGATCTGTAATCAAGAAAATATTTATGCACCATCTTGAAATAACCCATCACAAAAATACTCCTGTTAATATATTAGTTTAGCACAAAGTTAATCTACTCTTGCCCTAGTCAAAGCAGTTAATTCCCCAATTATTACCAACTTTGCAAGGAGCCTCCAACATATCTTTACACTCTCCTTCTACGCTACCGCCCCCGAAATTGCTACCCTCTTAACTTATTCCCCTATATAGAACGGAGGCGTCAATCGCACTCCGATATTGTACCTCACAAATTATTAATCATCCAACATTTGCCCGCCGTAACCGGCGTTTCCGTGCCACCTAATGTCCTGTTGTTGCCAAATCAATTCTATTATCCCTTATTCATTGGTATTTAATCAGTTTACCTTCGACATGAACTTGAAACTCTCCTGCCACGATGCCGTCTCTAAGATAAATAGCCTTTCGTCGCGTGCCCCAGTACACCACGAGAGGGGATCACATCCGTGCCATGCCTCTCACGTTGTTTCGATACAATTGTATACCGCCGTAAACCGGTGTTTCCCTCCACCATTTTGAAAGATTCTGCCTACATGAAAACTGTAAAAGGACCATTCTCCTAGCTAAAACTAGAGCTAAAAGACGGACCAACACGGCAGCACCGCCCGTTTCATTCACTCTCCCAACAAGAGAAGACATGTAACATTGCACCGTTGTAAAGATATGAAAGGTAGTGCTTTCCTCATCCCATTCAAACCGGAAAAATATAATTGAGTCTAATTACAACCTTCAACCAGTAAGTTCCCTTATATAATATAGTATGAAAAATAAAGCATTAACCATCCATTTGTACTGAGACCACAGAATACTATTATTTTGGGATATAAAGAGTTAGTATAGACCTAAAACATAAAAAGTACATAATGTAGTGAAAAAGTATAAATAAGTACGTATAAATAAAAGAAGAAATAACAGAAAGAAAAGTATTAGGAAATAGTCCGTAATATCACTATCCATGTACTTCACCTAGAGATTCAAGACTATACATGAAAAAGATATATAAACCTTCCATTACATCATATTATTATTCATCACAGTTAACAATTCATAATACATCTATAACATATCATGTACAAAGCATCATCACATTACACAGTGAACCACATAAGTCGTACCCGAATACAGTGTCACATTTGACAATGCTGCTTCTAGGTTTACCCTCCATCATCATGTGGAATACTAAGTTTAATCACCCAGAAAGTATTCCAATTCCCTATCTGTGTTCAGACCATCTTCTACTGCCCTTAGTCGCATTATCCACATTGCTTCACGTCTTCGTAATGTCAGTTCCCTATTCCCACCTCTTTTATCTCTAAAAACCTGTTCACAGCCCAAAAAAGTGAATCCGACTCTTACATTCTGGGATTCACAATTAATTGTGTGTCCTACAATAGGGATTCTAATATCCTGCTGAGCCAAGGCTCTAGCATGTTCTCCAATTCTTACTTTAAGGGGTCGGATAGTACTCCCAACATAGTATTTCTTACATTTACATACTAAAATATACACCACAAAGGAATTATTACAATTCATTGTAGATCTATTGGGGAAGGTTTCACCCCATACATTGGAGAATTCTTTCCGCCCATGGCAGGCCCATTTGCACAAACCACAATCTCCGCATTTATAAAATCCCACCCTTTGTGCTTGCAACCAATTGGTCTTGGGGGCAGTTCTAGGAATACTTGGACTGAGAATCTCTTTCAATGATCTCCCCCTCCGAAAAGTAAACATAGGTTTACTGGTTATAAATCCAGTCAATATTTCGTCACAAAGTAAAATGTGCCAATGTTTGGTGATATATTTCTTCAGAATCCCTGTACTACCAGTAAAGTCAGTAACTAGTCTAACTTTCTCCACCTTGTGCACTAATGCCTTAGTATTCTTAGGTGTCAACGTTGCATGCCTCGCAACATGTTTAATTCTATTCTGTGCCTTGTTAATAATGGTGTCACTATAGCCTCTCCTTCTAAAACGATTACCCATTTCTTCTATACAATCTACAAATTCTTTGTCATTGCTGTAGTTCCTACGTGCCCTAACCATCTCTCCATAGGGAATTGATTCAATTTGATGTTTAGGATGTGCCACTTCGTCTGCATATCTGTTGCCGACGGTAACATAACCATTGTTGCTTCTGTGAGCTGCACACTTTGCAACAGCAGGTTCAGTCGGAAGCTGCAAAGTCTTCTCACATGTTCCCCTATTCTGATTGGGTAGCCAGATTAGGTCATGAAACCTCTTTGGGACAACAGCGATCCAAAATCATGGACCACACCAAAGCCATACTGACTATCTGTAAAAATAGTCACTTAATTTGGGCAGTCAAGCTGCAAGTTCTGGTAGGAGAAATCAATCATAGCAGTTGTAAAGCGCAGCCATGTCTTGAGTCTCTTTCTGAAGTCTGCCAGGGAGGGAGCTGCTTGGAGGTGGAGTGGCAGGCTGTTCCAGGACTTGGCTGCTGTGTAGGAGAAGGAGCGGCCTCCGCTGCGGATGCAATGGATGCAGGCTATGTGTGTGAGGTTTAGTGAGGCAGAGCGTAGTTATCTTGCTTGGACATCGAAGCTCAGTTGATGGTTGATGTAGGACAGCCCTAGGTTGAGGAGAGCCTTGTATGCGAGTGTGAGGATTTTGAATTGGCATCTCTTCTGGATGGGGAGACAGTGGAGGTTCCTGAGGTGTGGGGTGATGCTTGAGTGCTTGGGGAGGTTGAGGATGAGTCTGGTTGCAGTGTTCTGTAGAGTCTGGAGTCTTTTAATTAGCTGGGAGGACACTCTGGCATAGAGAGAGTTGCCATAGTCGAGGGGACTGGTGACCAGGATGTGCGTGACTGTCTTTCTGGTGTCGTCAGACATTCATTTGAAGATTCAGTGAAGCATTCAGAGGATGTAGAAGCAGAAGGAGGCAACTGAGTTTACTTGTCAATTCATGGATAGTTGCCAGTCAAGGATGATGCAGGGGTTTTGTGTGTGGTCTGTTGGAGAGGGCATTGGTCCAAGTTCTGCTGGCCACCAGCTGTGGTCTAATATGGAGGTGTTCATCCTGAAGATCAGGACTTCAATTTTGTCTGTGTTTAGTTTAAGGCAGCTGTTTTCCATCCATGTTGCTACATTAGTTGTGGCATTGCAGAAGTTGGCTTTGGCTTTGTGGGGGTCTTCGTGAGTGAGAGGATTAGTTGAGTGTTGTTGGCGTAGGAGACTATATTGAGTCTGTAGGATCTGCTGATGTTTGCAAGGGGGGGGTCATGTAGATGTTCAACAGGGTTGGGCTGACGGAGGATCCTTGTAGTACCCTGCAGGTAATGTTCTTGGGTGTAAAAGTGAAGTGAGGAAGGCGGATGCTCTGCGTGCAGCCTGAGAGGAAAAAGGTGACCCACTTAAGGGTGTTTTGTTGTGGAGTCTGGTGAGGTGAGTGTGGTGGCAGACTGTAGTGAACCATGTGGAGAAGTCCAGAAGGATCAGAGCTGTTGACTCTCCTCATTCCAGGAGGGTCCTGATGTTGTCCGAGGCGGCAATCAGTGCAGTCTCCATGCTGTGGTTAGCAGAGAATCCTGATTGTGAGGTGTTAAGAAGGTGGTTTCATTCAAGGTAGTCGGTGAGCTGTTGGTTGATCACTTCCTCAAGCACTTTGGCCGGGAAAGGGAGCACATAGATTGGTTTGTAGTTTTTTAGGTCGCTGGGGTTGGCGGAGGGTTTCTTTAAGAGAGGTCTGACCTCTGTGTGCTTCCATTCATCCGTGGAGATTAGTGTGGAGATGAAGGTGTTGAGTATGTGGGTTAGTTCTGTGCTAATAGTGTTAGGTCCAAGGCTGAAAAGCTGGTGAGGGCATTTGTTGGTGGATGCCCTGGAGTGGATGGATGACATGATGGCTGTGGTGGTCTGTATGGTAAATGGGGCTAGGAGGTTATCGTGTGGCTGGTGTTCACTACTTGACAGATGTTGTCTAGGCTGTAGGTAGAGGGTTGGGGTCGAAATTGTTGTATATGGTTGTGATCTTGCTGTGGAAGTAGTCTGAGAGGGTGTTGCAGAGTACCTTGGATTGGTGGATGGTGGTTTCTGTGGCGATTGGGATGATTCTGAAGAGTTCTTTTTTGTGTGGTTGGCTGTGGTGCCGATGCAGGCAGTGATTGCTGCTCTTTTTGCTGCTTTGATGTGGTGGTGGTAGATGTTGAGGGCTGCCTGAGAGGCAGCTCTGTCGGAGGGGTCCTTGGTCTTGAGTCGTGTCAATCACGTTTGGAGTTTCTGAGCTCTGGAGTGTACAATCTAGCTAGCTTGCAGGTAAGAGCAATTCATTATGCAACTTGTGCTGAGGAAACTCCTTGAAGACAGGAGACTTCCACAATCTCTTGTATTGTGCAGACAGCGTATGCTGCTCTCAGAGAACCATAATTTATTCTTAAGCATGAGCCATCAACAAAAAGGACATAATCGGGACTAATTAAAGGCTCATCTTTTATGTCAAGTCTTGGCGCCTAAATCTGTGACATCAAAACAGTTATGTTCAAATTTATCAAACACTTCACTTTTAAGCAATGGGAACAAAGTACTGGGATTCAAAACTTGACAGCGTCTCAGTTCAATATTCTCAGAAGCAAGGATTTGCTGTTCATACTTAGCTAACCTAGTATTGGTCATGTACAGGGTTCTGGTTCTGGTAAGCAAAACTTCAACTGTGTGAGGGCCCATAACAGTTAATGGATGTCCCATCACTATGCTTTCACATCTTTCTAAGCTTGCAGTCACAGCAGCTCCCGATTTTACACAACCAGGAATCAAGGATTACTGAAAAATAGACCACAGGCCTTCTTGCATCTCCATGTAATTTGGTAATCACTGAGAGAGTGCAGCCCTCCCTCTCATTGCAAAACAAAGTAAAGCTATTGGTATAATCAGGCATTCCCAGTGCAGGAGCACATCAGACGCTTTATGTCAACTTTAGGAAAGCTTTCATGTATTCGTTGTCCCATGGAATTGGATCAGGCACATCTCTTTGTGTCAGCCTCAGCAAAGGCTTACACTCCAATGAAAAGTTGGGTATCCACCATTTACAGTAGTCAACCATTCTTAGAAACATTCGAACTTCTCTTAAAGTTTTTGGTGGACCCATCCGTAGGATGGCCTCCACCCATTCTTGTGACACTTTTTGCATTCCTTTTTCAGTTATAGGTCCAAAGTATTGGACTTCTTTTTGACAGTACTGCAATTTGCGTGCGAACACTTTATGTCCATTTTCAGCTAAATGATTTGATAGAGCAATGGTGTCTTGTTTACAAGCTTCTCTTGTGCTTGATGCCACAAACAGGTCATCATTGTACTGCACAAGGGGCCAGGGGGCATTAGGTGCACTGTCTTTTGAGAATTATTATCTTGTGGTGCAATTACAATGGGTTTCCCAATGATTAGCGGGCAGGAATTTATATGAAACAAGAGATGGGGATGGTATTCCCCCCCCTCCCCATGAGTCATCAATTTCTCCATCCTACCATTGGAATGTGGCAGTCATGGTCCCTTCATGTCTGGATTGCTCGGAAATGCCTGACCAGAGCCTTACAGCTGACTAAACGGACCATCCCATACTGCCTGAGCGTCCTCCTCCAGGGCTCACCTGACCCTCAGGGCCCTTTTGCAGGTGAACAACAGATGGATTGGCACTCCCAATCCCTGTTCACTGTTGGCAATCTTGTTGAAGATACTCAGGGCCGTATTTATACTTTTCGAGCACTGCTTTTGTGTCATTTTTTTACGCAAAAAGCGGCGCAAACTTGGGCGCAAATTCAATTGTATTTTGTAAGTTTGCGCCACTTTTGCGTAAAAAAGCGGCGCAAATGCGGCGCTAAAAAAAGTATAAATACGGGCCTAAACTTCTCATGTTTGACCAGTTATGCCTTGAGTATAACATCCCCTCAGTCAATTCCTGACATAAAGACAACTGCTGGTGACATTACCCTCTCTTTGGGGAATCACTGACGGTGAACCCCAGGACCACGCTGTGATCCATACTCTAAGCCATGGGGAAGGGATGACGCTTTGTCACTTGGTTTTACAATGCACTCAGGAATCACACATGCCCTCTGTAGGAAGTTGGCTCTGTATATACTATCTCAAAGTGAGAGATAGTGTGCACAGAGTCCAAGGGTTCTCCTTAGAGGTTGATAGTGGCAAACTTAGATAATACTAATGCTCTATCTTGTGTTAGTGTGGTCGAGCAGTAGGCTTATCAGAGGGTAGCGTTAAGCATTTGTTGTACACACACAGGCAATAAATGAGGAACACACACTCAAAAACTTCACTCCAGGCCAATAGTTTTTATATAGAAAAATATATTTTCTTAATTTATTTTAGAACCACAAGATTCAAGATTTGAGGTAAGTACATAAAATGCAAGGCAGTTCACACAGGTAAGTGTGGAACTTTGAATTAAAGCAGTAGTACACACAGTATCGGTTAAAATGGCAATAAGCTATTTTAAAAGTGGTCACAGTGCAAACATCAACAGTTCCTGGGGGAGGTAAGTATGGTTAAGTTTCTCAGGTAAGTTAAGCACTTACACAGTCAGTCTCCTGGGCATAGGCAGCCCACCGTAGGGTGTTCAAGGCAACCCCAAAGTCACCGCACCAGCAACACATGGCCGGTCAGGTGCAGAGGTCAAAGGAGGGCCCAAAACACATAGGCACCTATGGAGAACAGGGCTACTCCGGTTCCGGTCTGCTCGCAGGTAGTACCTGCGTCCTCGGGGAGCAGACCATGGGGGGGTTTGTAGAGCACTGGGGGGGGACACAAACAGGCACACAAAACACACCCTCAGCGGCACAGGGGCGGCCGGGTGCAGTGTGCAAAGTAGGCATCAGGTTTGCTATTGAAAGCGATGGAGGGACACGGGGGTCACTTAGGCGATGCAAGCATGGCACAGGGGGCTTCTCGAGCCAGCCACCAACTGGGCTAGGAAGAGGGCCGCCTGCTGGTCACTGCTGCACTGGAGGTTGGTTCCTCTTGGTCCCAGGGGCTGCAGGTGCAGTGCTTGGTCCAGGCATCGGGTTCCTTGTTACCAGACAGTCGTGTTCAGGGGGAGCCTCTGGATCCTCTCTGCAGGTGTCGCTGTGGGGGTGCAGGGGGGTCGATTCAGGTTACTCACATGGTCGCAGTCACCTGGGAGTCCTCTCTGCAGTGTTTGTTCTCTGGAGCTCAAGCCGGGGGCGTTGGGTGCAGAGTGAGAAGTCTCACGCTTCCGGCGGGAAGGGAGAGTTCTTTAAAAGTTGTTTTAAAGTTGCAAAAATGTTGCAGTTTGTGAACAGTGCCACTGTTCTCAGGAGTTTCTTGGTCCTTCGGGTTCAGGGCAGTCCTCTGAGTCCTCAGAGGTCGCTGGTCCCTGTCGGATGCGTCGCTGTGCAGGTTCTTTAAGTCTGGAGACAGGCCGGGAGGACTGGGGCCAAGTCAGCTGGTGTCTCCGTCGTCTCTGCGGGGCTTTCAGGTCAGCAGTCCTTCTTCTTTGTGTCGGTTGCAGGAATCTGATGTCCTGGGTTCAAGGTCGCCCCTACATACTAAATGTAAGGGTGTGTTTAGGTCAGGGGGCAGTAGCCAATTGCTACTGCCCTTGAGGGTCTCTACACCCTCCATGTGCCTCCTCCCTGAGGGGAGAGGGGCACATCTCTATTCCTTTTGGGGGAATCCTCCAAAACCAAGATGGAGAATTTCTAAAGGCAGGGGTCACCTCAGCTCAGGGCACCTTAGGGGCTGTCCTGACTGGTAGGTGATGACTCCTTGTTTTTCTCATTATCTCCTCTGGATTTGCCGCCAAAAGTGTGGGCTGTGTCCAGGGGGTGGGCATCTCCACTAGCTGGAGTGCCCTGGGGCATTGTAACACAAAGCCTGAGCCTTTGAGGCTCACTGCTAGGTGTTATAGTTCCTGCAGGTGGGAGGTGTTAAGCACCTCCACCCAGTGCAGGCTTTGTTTCTGGCCTCAGAGAGCACAATGGCTCTCACCCCAGGGGGTCAGATACTCGTCTCAGTGGCAGGCTGGCACAGACCAGTCAGTCCTGCACTGAAGGATTGGGTAAAATACAGGGGGCATCTTAGATGCCCTCTATGTGCATTTTTTAATAAATCCAGCACTGGCATCAGTGTGGGTTTATTATTCTGAGAAGTTTGATACTATACTTCCCAGTATTCAGTGTAGCCATTATAGAACTGTGAAGTTCGTTTTGACAAGCTCCCAGACCATATACTTAATATGGCCACACTGTACCTGCAATGTCTAAGAATGGACGTATTGCTCATGCAGCTATGCCCTCACCTGTGGTATAGTGCACCCTGCCTTAGGGCTGTAAGGCCTGCTAGAGGGATGACATACCTATGCCACAGGCAGTGTTTTGTGGGCATTGCACCCTGAGGGGGATGCCGTTTTGACTTTGCTTTTTTCTCCCCACCAACACACACAATCTGCATTGTCAGTGTGCATGGGTTAGGTGAGGTGTCCCTTAGGATGGGCCAACACATGCTGCAGCCCTTAGGGACCTTCCCTGGTCACAGGGCCCATGGTACCAATGGTACCTTTTACAAGGGACTTATATGTGTGCCAGGGGTAGGCCAATTGTGGAAACAATGGTACATTTTTAGTGAAAGAACACTGGTGCTGGGGCCTGGTTAGCAGGGTCCTAGCACACTTCTTAATCAAGTCAGCATCAACATCAGGCAAAAAGTGGGGAGTGACTGCAACAGGGAGCCATTTTCCTACACCCTTCACTGACACACCTCTGACAATTATGGGAAGAAGATAGAGGACAACCTCTCCATGACATTGAATGGACCAAGGCCTTGGAATCCCTTTACAAAATATCCAGGAATGCCTGCTTTAAAAACATTCAATTCACTGTCATCCATAGGGCGTATCTTACACTGTCCTGCCTGAACCGGATATTTCCCACAGCTTAGTCTGTTCCAGCTGTCGTGCCCCTACAGCCGACCTTTAGCACATGCTCTGGACCTGTGCCCTCATCACAGGTTACTGTTACACCATACACTCCACATTGGTCACAGTAACTGAATTGATGACACTGAACTCTTGGGAGGCTAGGGCTTTACACATTTACTCCAGGGGGAAGAATCCCAAAGTGATGGCAGTGTTCCCCAATCTAGCCTTTTCATTGGCCAAATGTCTTCTCACCCTGCATTGGAACGCATCTCATTCCCCAGTTCTCCCCCAGTGGCATGCAGTGCTGCTCCACTGGGGCGAGGCCTAGAGCTCACTTCAATCCATTGGAAGGAGGCGAGAAAGATATGCAGGTGTCTGATGATGCGCCACACCATCTCAAGTATCATTAGTATATAACGGTTTAAGGCTCTACGGTGTCATTTTCTCTTCCTTTTTAACTGATCTAAATTTATTGCAAGGATTACATATGTTTACTAGCAGCACTTATACACCATTGATTAGTCCAATACCCTTCCCTGTGAAATCCCATACTTCTGGATTCTCCGTCTCTTTCAGATCTGGGGCAGTTCCTCTACAGTTCTCATTAGGTAAAACCCTACAGCATCTTGTTGAGCTAACTTAAAACTTAAGGTCTTTATCATGGGTCTGGAATTCGACTCAGTTTTGAGTGCAATTCAATTTGCACTACAGGTCACACCCTAGAAGGTTTACAGGACTCAAATTGCAAACAACAAACTGGTGATTTTCTTAAAATGAACCTATTTTTTACCGGGACTTCTTTTGAAACTGGGCTTGTAATGTGTGTGTTGGTAACACCTACAACTAGGATCTTCTTTCCAGCAAGGGGTAGGTCTGGAACTTCCACTATTCTACCAGTTTAATTGGTAGCACGTGTGTCAATCAGAAATAACACTTGGTGGTCGTTTACCTCACCTTCTACAAATGTTCCACTCTGGCCTACCTGTAATACTGCACCCAGTACGCAATCCGCCTTCCCTTTCAGGCACCGTCATTGCGACGTACCTGAGTCAAAGCTCTCCCTATCAAATATAGGAAACTGTTGAATCACATTCTGATTCTGATTTTATTTATTCGGTGCTTCTGGTTCAGGTTCAATTTAGAATTACCCCTGTTCTGTTCTGTTGAATCATAGGGGCTTGTGGGACTGGCATCATTTGAACTTGATTTTGCACTGGCATTTCCATTTGCAGGTTAGGTACAGGGGTGTGGAATTTATTAAAATATCTACTTGTCCAGGGGACAGGTTGCTTCTCAAATCTACTTGTCCTGTAAAAAGATCTACTTGTCCCTTTGGTGCCATGTAGTGTGGCGACAAATTATGGCAGCAATCTCATTATGTAAGAGCTCTGATAATAGCCTCTCTGATTATGCCAGGGCTACTACCATAGTAGGGCTTGAATACTTGCAGTTTCAATCCCTACTGTAGGAATTTCCTTATTTTGCCACCTTTCTGCAGATCTGCATACTGGGGCTGGAGGCAGTAGTAAGCAATAGTTCCAGGGCTGGAATGCCTTTGAGTCTGCAAACCTACTAACCTGCATGTTTTAAAGATTTTCACCAGCTTCTCTCTAATATTTTCCCATAATAAGAAAGGTTGGACATTTACTCCTGACAATGGCAGAATTAAAACTTCTTCCAGGGTTGGGAAGAAAGTGGCTGGAGGGAAAATGAACTTGCAAATGCTCAATAGATTTTCACATGAGCAAATCTACACATGCGTATTTACTCATGCTAAAATACAGTTCACAAATATTTTATAGGGCTAAGACATATACCATGGGTGCACTTTTGTGACTTTCTTAAAGAATTTGGGGGCATTTTTTGTAATGCAGCCCTTTTTCCTTAAAGGAAAACGAGATGCATTACAAAAACGAAAAATGAAACGTTTTTGTTTCATTTTTCAGAGCAGACAGTGGTCCCCAGGACCACTGCCTGCTCTGAAAAAATGTTTACAGTGACATTCACAATGGGGAAGGGGTCCCCTGGGGACCCCTTCCCTTTTGCGAAAGTGTTAGCACCTATTTGAAATGGGTGCAAACTGCGATTGGTTTGCGCCCGCGTTCGCGGTCACAAAACAATCCTACATTGCACTGCGAGTCGCAATTAGGAAGGGAACACCCCTTCCTAATTGCGAGTCACAAACCCGTTTTGCGATTCGGTAACCAGGTTACCGAATCGCAAAACTGGGTTTGTGCATCGCAATGTGCTTTTTGCACGTCGCAAACAGCGAAAGTCGCTGTTTGTGACATGCAAAAAGCTACCTCCATGTGGGTCTTGGTCCCTATTTAGGTCTAGTGTTAACAAAGACATTTTGTTTTTATTAAACTTCTATTTCTCTCTCTTTCGGCTGGCTTTACTGTGAGTGATCGCATTCTGCTCTTCCACAAGGAGCATATTGGCACACAAAGTAGTTTTGTTCAGTGTCAGGAACTACAGTGGCAATCAGTGACGTAATGAAACTGGAGGGTGCCCCTTTGCAAAGAAAATGGGGGAGCCCGCTCTCCAGACTCACTCAGGGCAGGTGCTGTGCTGAAGGGGCCCCCTGGAGGGCGGCTGCGGGGCCTTTGTTATGCCACTGGTGGCAACGTGTGCTTTTAGAGTTCAAAAACATTTTTTTTTTTTTTTGCCTGTGTTTGTTACAATGTTAAGGGCCTGGTAGCTCCCAAAACAATAAGCCATGTCAAAACAAGACACGCATTGATGAAACTAACAAGACTTATAAAAATATGTCAGATCAGTTGGCTTTGTCAGTGTTTGTTATTTTCATGCTTCCCATAATCGTGTTGAAAATGGTTACACTGATTTCCCATTAGAAATATTTTTGGGAAATACTAGCATGCATCAACACATTTTACTAAATGACACTTCATTTGCATCTAATCAGAGAGCATTCTGGGAGCATTATACTTAGCCTCATAGCCTAAACTTTTCAAACATGTGTATACACGTTTTGTTTTTTTTGTACTGGAACCAATGTCAGTAGTGAAGTGTGACCTTAAACAGGGGTGTGGAATTTATTAAAATATCTACTTGTCCAGGGGACAGGTTGCTTCTCAAATCTACTTGTCCTGTAAAATGATCTACTTGTCCCTTTGGTGCCATGTAGTGTGGCGCCAAATTACGGCAGCAATCTCATTATATAAGAGCTCTGATAATAACCTCTCTGATTATGCCAGGGCTACTACCATAGTAGGGCTTGAATACTTGCAGTTTCAATCCCTACTGTAGCAATTTCCTTATTTTGCCACCTTTCTGCAGATCTGCATACTGGGGCTGGAGGAAGCAGTAAACAATAGTTCCAGGGCTGGAATGCCTTTGAGTCTGCAAACCTACTAACCTGCATGTTTTAAAGATTTTCACCAGCTTCTCTAATATTTTCCCATAATAAGAAAGGTTGGACATTTACTCCTGACAATGGCAGAATTAGAACTTCTTCCAGGGTTGGGAAGAAAGTGGCTGGAGGGAAAATGAACTTGCAAATGCTCAATAGATTTTCACATGAGCAAATCTACACATGCGTATTTACCCATGCTAAAATACAGTTCACAAATATTTTATAGGGGTACGACATATACCATGGGTGCACTTTTGTGACTTTCTTTAAGAATCTGGGGCCACATGTAGGTAGGTTCAGATTTGCGACCCGCAAATTGTGAGTCAGAGCGAGTCGCAATTTGCGAGTCGCAAATCCGAATGTAGGATGGTGTCCCTGACACCATCCTACATTCACAAGGGCTTCGCAAATGCCCACCTCATGAATAATCATGAGGTGGGTCGCAATTTGCGACCCCCTTGCGAATGGCGTCCCTCACAGGGATGGTGGCCTGCTGGAGACATCAGACCACCATGTCTGTGACTGCTTTTCAATAAAGCGGTTTTTTTTTTTGTAATGCAGCCCGTTTTCCTTAAAGGAAAACGAGATGCATTACAAAAACGAAAAATGAAACGTTTTCGTTTCATTTTTTCAGAGCAGGCAGTGGTCCTTAGGACCACTGCCTGCTCTGAAAAAATGTTTACAGTGATATTCACAATGGGGAAGGGGTCCCATGGGGACCCCTTCCCTTTTGCGAAAGTGTTAGCACCCATTTGAAATGGGTGCAAACTGCGATTGGTTTGCGCCCGCGTTCGCAGAACAATCCTACATTGCACTGCAAGTCGCAATTAGGAAGGGAACACCCCTTCCTAATTGCGAGTCGCAAGCCCGTTTTGCGATTCGGTAACCAGGTTACCGAATCGCAAAACTGGGTTTGTGCATCGCAATGTGGTTTTTGCACGTCGCACACAGCGAAAGTCGCTGTTTGCGACATGCAAAAAGCTACCTACATGTGGGTCTTGGTCCCTAATTAGGTCTGGTGTTAACAAAGACATTTTGTTTTTATTAAACTTCTATTTCTCTCTCTTTTGGCTGGCTTTACTGTGAGTGATTGCATTCTGCTCTTCCACAAGGAGCATATTGGCACACAAAGTAGTTTTGTTCAGTGTCAGGAACTACAGTGGCAATCAGTGACGTAACGAAACTGGAGGGTGCCCCTTTGCAAAGAACATGGAGGAGCCCCCTATCCAGACTCACTCAGGGCAGGTGCTGTGCTGAAGGGGCCCCCTGGAGGGCGGCTGCGGGGCCTTTGTAATGCCACTGGTGGCAACGTGTGCTTTTAGAGTTCAAAAAAGTTTTTTTTTTTTTTTGCCAGTGTTTGTTACAATGTTGAGGGCCTGGTAGCTCCCACAACAATAAAGTGTTACAAAAGCCATGTCAAAACAAGACACGCATTGATGAAACTAAAAGACTTAGAAAAATATGTCAGATCAGTTGGCTTTGTCAGTGATTGTTTATTTTCATGCTTCCCATAATCGTGTTGAAAATGGTTACACTGATTTTCCATTAGAAATATTTTTGGGAAAAACTAGCATGCATCAAAACATTTTACTAAATGACACTTCATTTGCATCTAATCAGAGAGCATTCTGGGAGCATTATACTTAGCCTCATAGCCTAAACTTTTCAAACATGTGTATACACGTTTTTTTTTTTTGTACTGGAACCAATGTCAGTAGTGAAGTGTGACCTTAAAACATTTATTTACAGCACTCACCCTAATAATGAAGGCTTTCAAATAATGAACCATAAATACAAGTTCGAACAGCATTATCTATTGGAAACACATTACCTCAACTGCAGAGAGTTCCACTTTCTGTAAACAGGCAACCAAAGGGTTTGTGCTGCAGAGGGTTGGGCCTACTTGTCCCAAGGACAAAGTAAACATAAAAACTTGTTGCCCTTGACCCCAAACAAGATGTCCCGGGCGATAGGAATTCCACATCCCTGCCTTAAAACATTTATTTACAGCACTCATCCTAATCATGAAGGCTTTCAAATAATGAACCATAAATACAAGTTTGAACAGCATTATCTTTTGGAAACACATTACCTCAACTGCAGAGAGTTCCACTCTCTGTAAACAGGCAGCCAAAGGGTTTGGGCTGTAGAGGGTTGGACCTACTTGTCCCAAGGACAAAGTAAACATACAAACTTGTTGCCCTTGACCCCAAACAAGATGTCCCGATAGGAATTCCACATCCCTGTAGGTACATTCTGCATTTGCATTTAATTCCCTCCTTGAATCTGATTATTATTAATTCTGTCCGGAATAAGCCTACACTCACCCTAACAATGCCCTACATTGTTGCAAAAGTGACAAGGAGTCATTTTCTTCAACATTGCAATATCTACACCTGTATTCAGAACATTGGGCACTCCTCGACCTCCTCCCTGTGAAGCAACCATGCCTCCCAGAACACCTGATGGTCCAGCCTGAAAACCAATGCCTTCCATGCCATTCTGATAACCAACACCTTGCATTGCACCACCATTCCCTGCAAACAACTGATTCTGAAAACCTCTATGAGCCATTTTTATCTGGGTCAACATGAACCTCTCTTTAAGCCTTTTCTGTTCCATCACCTGTTCATCGATTCAATACTTTATATACTTCAGAATCTCATCCAACAACTTTGTCTGTCAACAAATCACATTCTCCTGTATATGCTGTCTAACTATAGGTCTCACCCCAAGAACAAACTGCAAAATAAAGAATGATATATCATTTGGCTCTAGGATGTGCTTGACCCGTATGCTGCTGAAATACTTTCAACAACTTATCATAATACTCATGCACAGATTCTTTAACTTCCTTCTTTATCCAGTTCAACCTCACAAAAATCCTTATCCTTGGAAGGAACTCTGCCTTTCAAGACAGTAATCACCTCATTGTACTTTTACATCATAGTAGGTGATGGTGCACCAATGCAATAATTTCTCGGTGGCTCTGAATCTGGCCAATGTACTGCAATTTGACAGTCAGACCACAGGACAACAATATCAAAGAAAGTATTCAAAGCAGTCCACAACAGAAATCTTCACAAAACGTTCAACCTGTGTGTACGCTGCATCGGGTTTTCTCTCAACTTGGCTAATTGTTTGTAAATGCTGTAAGATCACCCCCACTCCAAGGCACATGAATATACCCTCCACCTGTTTTTCCCTTAATGGGTATGCTGAAGATTCTCCATCATCTAAGGTGTCTGAAAGTGGCTTTCATTTTACTTCAAACACCACAGACACATCTATTGTTTTTTTTTTCTTTTCATGTTTCTGTGCCCATTTGCTTTCTAATTTTTCAAAATCACTCCATCTGCGTAAACATTTTACATGTTCAGTAATGTGCAATTGTATTTCTGAAGAACACATTGTCTCAAATGATTCATCATCCAACTGAATCCAAATTTTCTGCAATGGGATGCTTTTTGAAATATCAGCTTCTTATTTATTTGCTAATTCATTCAATTTGTCACGTACAGTTTCAGCTCATCTGGTAATTTCTTTACACAAATAAATGACTTGTTTTTCCTGATATTGATTTATGTAATCCAAATCCAAAATCCTCTAATTATCTCCTTCAGTTCTGTTCTCAATCTCGGGACATTTATGGGTTTCTTTCCTGCTTTCAGTTTTTGTACTTTTCTTGGCTGCTTCCTCAAGCCCACCTTTGACTAACTATGTCTCACCTTGTGTAGTCTGTGTCGTAAAGCCAATTCTCCACCTTTCCTGAATGCTGGTGGTGTCATCACAACAATCTGAGAATTTTGTGAAGTCTAAACAAATCCTGTCACTGTCACTCTTTCAACAGCTCCTTGAGCTACTGCTTTTGGGACAACAGTAATTAGAGTATTTTCTATGTTTGATACAATTATGCTGCACACCTCCACCAGATGTACTGTTACAGTTCTAGTGACAGGTGTTGGTACAGTCACAATAGAAGCAGTTACATTTGCAGGCATCACTGTTTGTTTAGGTTCAACTTGAGTAGGCACATTATTTGGTACAACAGGTGTGCAACAGGCTGTGTCATCATGGGCTGTGCCACAGTACGTTGAGCTTCAATGGGCTGTGCTACAATGGGATGGGTCACTGCTAATGGTCTTTCAATTTGATATGAGCTTGGATCAATTGGGGCTGTAGCCACTGTCACACTACCAGCTGTCGTCTTATCAGTACTTGTCCCATAGGTACTTGTCCTGGGATCCACATAAGGTGGTGGACATGCAGCCAGTACCTCATCTAATATATTATCTCCTGAATCAGTGTCAGTGCCTGACTTTGTTGAATCTTTTGTCTCATTTTCCTCTTTAATCTATTTCTTTTGGATTTTTCATGTTTTTTTAGATTTCTCATCTTTCTCATTTGTAATTGCAAGGTATAATCTATCTTTCTCCACTATATTCGTTCTCCATCATTGCTGCTGCTTATCCTACATTGCATCTGTATAATTTCCCATAGCCCTCTTTGTTTGTCTTTGGTAAATCTCTCTGTCTCTGTTATGAGCCATCTTCTTCCATGCACTTAGTGCTTCAAATTATGTAGGTCTACGAGGAGGCTTCATTTCACAAAGTGTTTTTCGTAATCTGTCCATAGTTCTCAAATTAAATGGACCCCCATCTAGGAAAGCTTAGTGAACCCTTTTTCTCAGTAATCTTGCACCACTGTCCAAGCCATACACATGTGTATAACCCCTTTCCAGTGATCATGTGGTACGCTATTGTACCCTCAGGAGGTGCCTCTTCCACCTCATGTACAGCAATAGTCACATCACCTCTCATTAAACTTCATTTCATGATTTCAAATTTAAGTCCGCAAGTGGCAAATGAATGAAATATAAATCTTCAATGTTTTGATTTTGTTCAGTATACATCAACTTTTCAAGAAGCTCTTGTCCCAATCGCAGTGCGACTCTGTAAACCAATTAACCAATCACTGAGCTGCTCTTCACACACCTCAGACAATGTCAGTGCAGTGTTTCACACTAACCAACCAATACCAGCATGCCACAATATGGCACTACAACCTGCTCCTTGCAGCAGCTCATTCTCTTTAACAAGTTCTTTGTATTCACACAAAGCATCAATTCTACTAATCTATGCAGCATAGAGTTTGGGTTGGTAGAGATCTCAAAAGGTGAATGAATGGATCTGTCTTTCTAGGAACACACATTTAACATATTTCATATCTGTAGTTGAAATAAATTGTTGCAGTCTGCAGTCAGCTCATCCAATCAGCGCACTGTGTCATCTTGGGAACAGGACAGCTTCTGTCAACTTTAAAACAAAAAGCTACTAAACATAAGATACCAATGCGCTACAGATTGTAACACTGCTATCAAAGAATTCCTGGTTCCCATAGCCTTCTACTATAAGACAAGCAGTTCAGGGTTAGAGCATTACTTTTCCCATACGCTTATATTGACAACATCTATTCATAAGGAAACCATCTTCGGACATTAAGCTAAACATTTTAATACATTATTTTATTTTTATAAAAACTATGTCAACGGTGGAAGAGGAGCCTGCGAGGTCGGAATTGTTAAGGAGCTTCCTTCCACACCTTTGTCTTCCCCTATCTCCTGGTTTTTTTTGTAAAGGAATGAGGAGCGGGCTGAGTTTGTTCCACTTAAAGTGCTGGACGTGTTTTCTGCACAAATGTGTTTATTCCTCAAAATACCTATTTTTCACTATGTCTTGTTGAGCGCAGAGGCCAAGCAAGCCTCCTCCCCACACTAACCTTTTGCCTGCTACATTTCTGCGTGTAGCTGGAGATTTAGGTGTCTCTTGCAGGATTATTTTGCCACCTTGTCCTTGCGCCGCACTCATTTGGCTTTACTTTTCCTCCTTCTCAGCCCTAAAAAGTGTTCCTGTAAAAGATATGAGCACGGATGGAGTCATCCAGCCGGCGTCTATGCTACTTGGTGTGCCCCAGAAGCAGATTCACGCCGAGGCTCGCCGATCCTTGCTGAGTCGTGACGTTGCCTCCACCCACAGTCCTGATCCACTCTGGAAGTTGTTTCTGTCTGGCTTCTACTGGGCTTCCTGCAAGCTACTGGGCCCTACCGTGAGTGAGAAGCAGGACCCACAACACTCTCCCTGTCCACCAGAAATCCTGCCCAAAGAGAGGTAAGAATAGGAACACCTGCGTGCTCACATAATCTGCAAGTAGGCACAGAGGAAGTGCTCTCAGCCAGCTGCCATGTTCCCCCCTGGTCCTTGCTCCTCTTCCAGCCCTGCAAAAAGGCCCCTTAATTTGCCCTTTAACGGGCCTGAAGAACAGAGTGACCTAAAGAAGGTTTGAGGGGAGGAGGAGGCAAATCAACAGAGCATCTTAAGATTACTACCTCTCAGTCTAAGAAGGAAGAGGACTGTCTTCCCCCACTCCCTCAGTTCTACCCGTCTTCTCAGGCAGATAAGCCTGGGCCACAGAGAGAGGAAAACATAGGTATGGATGGAGCAAGCTGGCACTTGAATCTAGTAATAGATTTCAGGTTCTAGGTAATAGACCCACAAACATCCCTTTGGCAGGGGCATGAAGCTAGGCACTTGTGCCTCAGCAGAAGAAATCAAGGATAGATTTTCGATATCAGAAAGCAACCAGGAGAAAATCCAGGGAGCCTGCAATGCCCTGGAAGCCAGAAAGAATACTCTAATGGAGAGAATGATGGTGATGGAAGCCTCCTTAGAGGAACTAAATAAGGAGGTTGAAGCCAATCATGGAGAGATTAAGGGCCATATTTATACTTTTTGACGCAAAACTGCGCTAACGCAGTTTAGCGCCAAAAAAATTTGCGCCGGCTAACGCCATTCTGAAGCACCATGCGGGCGCCTTATTTATTGAATGGCGTTAGCCGGCGTTAGCCGACCGGCGCTGCCTGATGTGCGTGAAAAAAAAACACGTACACCAGGCAGCGCCGGCGTAGGGAAAAATGGCGTTTGGGCGTCTAAAAATGGGGCAAGTCAGGCTGAGGCAAAAAAAACGTCTTAACCCGATTTGCGCCATTTTTTAACGACGCCCATCCCCCATTGAAATGACTCCTGTCTTAGCAAAGACAGGAGTCATGCCCCCTTGCCCAATGGCCATGCCCAGGGGACTTCTGTCCCCTGGGCATGGTCATTGGGCATAGTGGCATGTAGGGGGGCACAAATCAGGCCCCCCTATGCCACAAAAAAAAATTAAAAAAATACTTACCTGGACTTACCTTAATGTCCCTGGGGTGGGTCCCTCCATCCTTGGGTGTCCTCCTGGGGTGGGCAAGGGTGGCAGGGGGTGTCCCTGGGGGCAGGGGAGGGCACCTCTGGGCTCATTCTGAGCCCACAGGTCCCTTAACGCCTGCCCTGACCCAGGCGCTAAAATCCGGCGCAAATGCAGGTTTTTTAGACCCGCCCACTCCCGGGCGTCATTTTTGCCCGGGAGTATAAATACGACGCAATAGCATTGCAGTCATTTTTTAAGACGGGAACGCCTACCTTGCATATCATTAACGCAAGGAAGGTGTTCACGCAAAACAATTACGCTAATTCCAGGAACTTTGGCGCTAGACGCGTCTAACGCCAAAGTATAAATATGGAGTTAGTTTTGCGTCAAATTTGCGTCGAAAAAAACGACGCAAATTCGGCGCAAACAGAGTATAAATATGCCCCTAAGGCTCTGAAAATGGGAGAAAAAGGATCTCTGAGATAAAATAGAGACTTTGGAAAATAATGCAAGAAGAAATAATATTAGGGTATTTAATGTTCCAGAAGTCTTAGAGGGAGAGAACATTAGAGGCTTTATGATCAATTTATCCAAAAGATTCACCCCTTCCATTAACTTCACAGAGCTGGAGGAAGACATACAAAGGATCCATCGAGATCCATTTCCGAAAAGTGCAGTTAGGAAAAACCCTAGAAAAATCTTGATCAATTTTAAGACATACTCTCTCAAAGAAAAAATCTTGACAGAGGCTTTAAGAGTCTGTAGTCCCTCAAAAGGGGAGTGGTCTTTATATATCAGGTCAAATATCTCTAGAGCTATGAAGTACAGACCTTGGGAGCAGGGGAAGCATGTTACAGAATTTAAAGCATTAGGAGCTGCTGCTCAGATGTGCTTCTCTGTGACCCTAAATGGTATGTCAAACAATAAGATGCATAGCATAAGGGACCCAAGGAAGCAGGAGTCCTAGTGGAGCAGATCAAGGTGCAGCAGAAGTCAAACAAGTGACAGAGGAAAGCAGGAGTTCAAACAGGTACATTATTTAGAAAAACCCAAAATGGTTTTCCAGAGGGTTTGTCAGGGAGGGGTAGGGGGTCACTGATACAACAAGATTTGGTGATAGTCTTTGAACACTGGGTGTGCTACCATGTGGGAGAAAATAGAACAAAATGTAAAGTCCTCATTTGTAAAAAGATAAGACAAAATATGAAGACCTCATGGAGCTCATATAGGAACACGATGGTCCCTGTTTTTTGTATAAGATGATAGAGTTGTCGAGGTTTGTAACTTTAAAAGTTTTAACCTGGAAAGTAGACAGCTTCCGAGTAAAGAATAGAAGGAGAAAAATCCTAGAGTACCTGAGGATTTCAGACAACAAAGTTCTCATTTTGCAAGAGACCCATTTATTAAAAGAAGAATTAAACGATATAATAAAGAGCCAAAAGTGGGTAGCCCATTGTGTTTGCACCAGTAAATCATGCTGTGTTAAAGGGATAGCAATCCTGTTTTAAAAGACTATTACAGCTCTTTTAGGGGATTCTACTGTAGATCCAGGAGGGCGATGGGTGATCGCAAGGGTGGAAATATACAGAATATGGTATTCCTTTGTGGGATATTACAGGCCCAATACTGATGATCTGGATCCTCTCCAGCTTTTGAAAATTAAAACTTCTTTAATATTAGGAGGGGATTTCAGCATGTTAATGGACCCTGTTCTGGATAAATTTACCATAAGGCTCACGGGTAACTTCCCCAAGATGGGAGTGCAAGTAAGACACCTCATAAATGATTTAGGATTAATTGATATCTGAAGAGTAAGAGCAAACGGAGAGCAGAGGTACATCTTTCCAGAACAAAAAATATGGGCACTTTTCCAGAATTGATTTTTTTCTGGCGGATATTGGTACAATTAAAAAAGTTAAGAAGGTGGAACATATTTCAAAACATCTTTCAGACCTCTCAGCAGTGTGCCTAGAACTTTTGCCAGATAAAACACCCGGTCTCTGAATGGAACATTACTGTTGGACTTGGAGGTAATTGACCAACTGAAAAAAGACACAAAAGAGTTCTGTCAGGTGAATGAAAATTCAGCCCCCCCGCATATTACATGGGATACATATAAAGCTTTTATTAGAGGAAGGATAATCAATTTGGCAGCAAATAAGCATATTGAAACCAAGAAGAAGTTAAGTTATCTCGAATCTACAATGCAGAGGTTGCAGAGGGAGTCAGGCAATATGCATAGTGCTCAGGACCAGGCTGTTGCGGAAGATAGGGGAAGGAGTGCAAGAAACGATCTGGCAAATTATTAGGAGGCAATAGTACATAGCAAATGGGAAGCCAGCAAACTAGCTTACTGTGAATATGGAGAAGGATGTGGTAAACCATTGGCATGTTAAAAAAAAAAAAAAGTGGAATATGCCAGAAATATCATAAAAGAAATCGAAGAAACTTGTAATATGTGTAAGGAGGATTTAGAGATAGAACAGGCCTTTACAAACCTTTTTCAAAAGTTGGTTACAGATAATTTCGTTCCCTCTGAGGATCAGATTAAGAATTATTTCGTAGAAGCAGCTATCCCGACCTTGAGAATAGAAGCAAAGGAGGATTTAACCTTCAGAATTAGTACAGAGGAGGTACTGGCTGCAATCAAGAAATTAGAGAGCGGGAAAGCAGCTGGTCCCGACGGCCTACCAAACTAATTATAGTGTGTTTTGAAAGAAGAGCTGGTCCCTGCCCTAACTGAATTGTTAATGCCTTTTCTTTCTCAACGTCATTCCTCGCTGTGTACTTGGGATTAGGCCATCATTAGTTTAATTTTAAAGCTGAATAAAGACTCAAAGTTCTGTGAATCACATAGGCTGATTGCACAATTTAATAGAGATTATAACATCTATACTCAGGTATTAACCAAGAGACTGGAAAAGGTGATAGGCACTTTGATACATGAAGACCAAAAGGGCTTTATTAAGGGAAGGCAACTCCATGCTTTAACGGATGACTTGATTGGTGCAATAGACATGGCTATAGAGGGTAAAACTTCTTTGACTGTGTTGAGTTTTGATGGCGCCAATGCTTTTGATAGGGTGAGCTGGCCTTTTCTGCATTCTGTAATTCAGCGATACGGCCTTGTTGTAAAGTTCTCAAGAGCGATCAGGTCACTTAACAAAAATCCAACAGCCAGGATAGTGGTGAATGGGAATCTAATCAAACAAACAAGCAGAGAAAGAGGTATGTGGCAGGAGTGTCCGCTGTCACCTTTACTTTTTAATTTGTATATTGTACCTCAGGCAATCAAATTTAGAGCAAGTCAAGATATTATTCCCTTTGAATGGAATGGCTGGGTGAAGAAGATGGCTTTATACGCCGACGATCTGTTGCTGTATCCATGGGATTTGGGGAGCTCCCTTCCAGCGATCTTAAGCACCCTAGAGGACTCTGGGAAGGTCTCCGGTTACCTGAATAATCAGCAAAAGACATAAGTAATGGAATGGAAAACTCAATGTAACAGCCCTCTTCTTAAACAGGAAATAAGATAGTTAGGAATCCAGGTAGTTGAGGACCTAGATAGAATTGACCAGGTCAACTTTGATAAAACAATGATAGGAGTCAGGAAATAATTAAGGTCGTGGGAGTGGGAAGGTCTAATATTCTAAAACTGACAATACTCCCCAAACTCACCTTTATTTTTAATGTGATACCCTTAGCTTTGTGCCAGAGTGGTTCATGAAATTACAGGGGGCGATAAGTGGTTTTATATGGTCATCCAAGGGGGTGTGAATCGCATGGAGGAAACTCTTCAGGAAAAGGGAGCTTGGAGGTATCACAAGCCCAGATTATTGCTGGGCTTTTCAATTAAAGAATGCACGTCCTTACTTTTGGGCAACTCATTTTATACCCCACTCTTTAAAGCTCTGACAAAAAACCTGACCCAAAGTGATGATCATTTCCTTTTTAAATTTGGCCACCTTATGTAATTTATAAAGGTCTGGTTAAAGATTTTGGAGGCTGCCGGCAAGCTATGGTATCAAGTAAGACAGACATTGTGAATACCGTACTTTAGCAAATCCACACCAATATGGAACTAACTGGGGGTACCTTAATGTTTACAGGATGAACTGGCGGGCCCCTTAATTGAAGCAGGTGTGAATAAGTGGGGTCAGTTTATCAAGGAAAACTCCCTCGTCTCCTAGGAACCCCTAACTGAAATCACAAAGGGTAGTTTGTCCAAATTTAAATACTACCAGCTAGTAAGCTGGGCGCTTACTCTGGGTAGAGATGGAAAAGGAAAAAGGAAATGGGAGGATAGGTTGCAAGAAAGTCTATTGCAGAGAAAAGAAATCTCTAATTGGTATTGGATGTTAGAGCAAGCTCGGGAGGAAGATTTTACCCTGCCAACAGAGATCCGGGGGAGGGACCTGCCAACGCTGGTATGCTGGTTTTAACAAACTTATGGCAAGTATTGACGGCTACACTTTGGTTTTTGATTCAATCCGCTCCTCTCAGGAAAAATAATTTATTTACAGTGCACAGACGTGCACTGGTCACCCAAAAAGCCATCCAACCTGGGAGGTCCCGAGCCGAAGAACTGTCCTAAGTGTGGCATGGAATAGGCAGACAATGTGCATATGTCGATTCAGATCTTCTGGCAAGAAGTGGGTAAGGTGCTTTCTGAAGTAATGGGAAAAATGATGAAGGTAGGCCTTGCACTTGTGGTTTTTGGTGTCAAAGAAGGTGAAGGGCCACATATAAAGTTGCAAAAGAAGCCGGTTTCCTTAATGTTTGTGTTAATACTCCAGGCACGGAGAGAGAGCTGATCAAAATGGGTGTTGTCCAGCCCCTCTGTTGTTCTGGGCTGAATATTATCAATCCAACGGCTGAATAGTTCAGATCGTAGTTGTTGTTTATGAAAGAGAGTTGAGATGTGAGAGATATGGAAACGCTGGTTTAATTCCCGCTCCGTATGATATGTGAGCTTCCAGAAGGTCGTACATTTAAGCTGTCCAATGATTATGCTATTTTAAGAACCAGCCAGGT
The DNA here is from genome assembly GCF_031143425.1 of Pleurodeles waltl. Classification (NCBI taxonomy): domain Eukaryota; kingdom Metazoa; phylum Chordata; class Amphibia; order Caudata; family Salamandridae; genus Pleurodeles; species Pleurodeles waltl. Next base: position 1,140,801,467 of record NC_090447.1, read on the forward strand.
TATTAAGAAGGCCCCACCAGGACCAACGGATACCTCCTGGGTCAAAACAAATGAATAATTCAGGGCTGTCAGGAACAGGCAGGGGAGGGGTTCTGGTTCCTTCTCTCTTCCTCTAGTTTGAGAGAGGGGGTAGAGGTTGCCTTGCTTGCCCCATCTATTTGAGCTCCTCTTGCCTATAAATTGCACAAATGAGAAAAAAATAATCAATGAGAAAGCTGAAATATAACAAAGCTCTTTTCACTCCATCGTCTCAACACATTTGCGTCATTAAAAGTTTTAACATTCACATTTCTGACTCAGGTCACCGTAAAAGAAAGAAAGAAAAATGTATTTGTCTGTGTTTCAAACTAAATGCATGTGGTTATGAAACTACTGTGTAAATTCATACTTAATAATACAGCATTTGTTTAAGGCCCACACATTTTTTCACGTGTTAATTACTTTATATTTCTATTTAGTAAAAATGCTCTCACAAAAGTCCTGTGGTAACTCTTTGCATTCTATGGAAAGGTTTGTCCTTAGCGTGCAGGTGAATGTTATACTATTGACCTTATTGATAAAAAATGTGCTCCAGTCGGGCATCTGCTTGTGGAATGTCTTTCTTTACCTGTAAACAGTACTACAAGCCCAAACAACTGTTTTAACAGTGATGACCTACAGACCATAATCTATACCAGTCACTGGACACTCATTTTTAGGCTTGAACGTACAGTCAGCTTTAGGTGTCTGTTCTCAAAGTCCTATTGTCTACAATACAAAATACATAGCTTGAGTTTTGGGTACCCTCCTTTCTCATGAATGGATGGCTTTTTACTTTACCATGATTCTGATTGTTTGCCTTGTGTCCCTGCTCATATGAGAGCAATGTATATTATTTGCCTTTTAGCACTGCATGTGAGGGCATTGCTTTCTTCACGCTCTTCCCCACCTTTAGTTTGCATTTATTGTGCAGCCCTGGCAGCTGAACACTGCTGTTGGGCATCTCACTTTTCCCACCATACTCTCCTCAAACACCCTCTTTGTTATTCACCCAGACTCCCGATACCCTACATTATTTCTTTTTTTCATACATTTATTTTTATAAGGGTCCGACACCTGCTAGCTGCTACAGGGCTGCTTGCTTCTATTCCTTAATGTTAAGATTACCATTCCAGAAAGAGAGTCTGCCATTTTGGACCAATGGATAAAAGTTAAAAAAAGACAACAAAATGGTTACCAGAGTGGCAGCGTGCATTAACACACGCGTGCACACACAAGCCATATTTTTTTTATGAACTTTCTTTCCTTTTTTAAAAAAAGCCCAAGTTTAGGGCTTGGGTTGGCAGTTAACTCACACATAGAGTAGGGTGACACAGATAATGAATTGTGGATGCAATGGATGAGGGCTGCTGCTAGATGTATTCAGATGGTGCATACAGTGAGTGGTTTGCCACTACAGGCTCTTTCTTGGGCATCCCACCCAGTTTGGGGTAGGGGTTGCAGGAAGAGGACAGTGGCCACAAAACAGGGCATGTTGGCCATTCAATGGAGGGCAATGTATTAAACCACAGTTTTCTTTCTGGCATGAGTGTTCCTATTGTTGGGGAAAACATCCAGTCTTGCAACATTTTGGCAACCTCCCAGCTGGGTGCCAAGGCCAGTTCAGGGGGAATGACAGGGGTAGGGGACAATATCAGTTGTTGGGAAAAGGGGCCTACTTCAGTCTATATACAGATTTTGAGTTACTGCTTACAGGCATCAGGATACAAAATGTCTCCTCTGGGGTTTTAAGGAAGATTTTCGTTTATGTCATCAAGGTCTTTGGCAAAGACGGCAGGCTAATTATCTGAAATCAGCATTGGCTAAACATGACATTGTTAGACGGAAGCTTCAGAAAGAAGTCTAGGCAGGTAAAATTTTAAGCCCTTTAGATTATTTGCCTTAAAAAAAAATAGGAGTGGTTCCTAAAAAAAAAGAACTTGGGGGAATACTGGTTGATTCATCACTTGTATTGGCCACATGATGAATCAGTGAATGGCTACATAGCAGTGGAACACTCTGTTGTGCTTTATGCATTGATAGATGAAGCCTTACAATTGGTGAGGTTGTGTGGTGTAGGTATGGAAATTGCAAAATCAGATATCAAGTCAGCTTTTAGACTTTTGTCGGTTCACCCAGAAGACTTTTCTCTCCTTGGTTCAGAGTTTAATGGCTTTATTTTTATTGATAGAATGTTGCTGATGGGAATCAGTTGGGAGCACACTGCCTCACACTCCAGCATGCAGTTTGCCCCATTGCATTATGGTAAATGCAGTACAAATGTGTGCTTACGTCGTCCATAGTTTTTCACCTTAGTAGGTACAGCTAGTGCTGTATATCTCTAGACATTTGTTTCTGGGTTTAGCCCTTCACCTGTAGAGAGCAGCAGGCTTTTTTCTGGGGTTGCTGGAAATGCTGCCAAAGTCCTCTCAGGTCTGTTGGGAGCACACTGCTTCACACGCCAGCATGTGTTTTCCCCATTGCATTATGGTAAATGCAGTACAAATTTGTGTTACTTCATCTGTAGTCTGCTTTTGATATTTAAGTGTTGCAACATGAGGAATTGGTGCAAACAGACCATTCTTGGTTTAGGCAGTGTAAGATTCATCTTTCTGTTTTTGGTAATGAATATTATCTGTTGGTGTTACAGTTGGCCATCGTTAAGACTTTAGGGGAAAGGTTGTGGACATAAATTTTGGATACAGATTATGGTTTGAATTCCTTCCCAGGGTGGGGCAGGAAAACTCCTTTTGGCTTTTCTTGGTTGGCATGGGCAACAGGATAATCGTTCTTTAGGAGGGGCAAATGGGGGGATGAACACAGATCAGGGAGGTCTGGGATATGGTCTAGTGGCAAACAGTTGGTTAGGGAAAAGGGAACAGAGGAATGTGTTTTTAGTGGCAGCAGTGGGTCAAGATTTGTATCATATGTTTGGGGCATGGGAAGGAAGACTGGAGGCCCGGGGTATTGTGATTAGTATGGGTAGGGGTGATTAGGATTTTACTTGTATGTGTGAGGTTTCTAGTTTTGTAAGGCTTTTGCTGAAGGTGATTTTTGGAGATCATGAATTTAGGTTATGGCAGATCTGTTCTCTTAAAGCAGCCTTTTACCCCTTTCATTAGTGTTGTTGGTGTTGTCTTGCCCGATGGGGAGTCAGAGAGAGAATCTTGCAGTCTCCCCCTGGGCTTGTCAGGAGAGTGGTATGTCTAGCAGAAATACAGGGATTTGATTGGTGGAAGACTTGTATAGGTGGAACTCTTGGTAAATTTTTAGGGACAAATTTTGGGGCGGTCACTTTATTGTTGGCACACCCAGGGGCAGGAATTCCTCAAGCACCACCATCCCTCCCCTTTTTGTTGGTTTTCATTTTTGGCCATTCTATTTTTTACATTTCTTTTGTTTTCCTGGGCTATAATTTTATGTGATGTATCATCGTTAATAGGACAGGTCCTTGTTTCTGAGTTTTCTGTAGTTGTGATTTTCTTGGATTGCTGCTGGTAAGCAGGCCTGGCTGACGGTGGGGCAACAGGACTATCGTTCTTTGGTGGGGGCCGTTCTATGGTGGGGGCTTAAATATGGTGGGGGGGGGGCAAAAAAAATCAGGAAGGTCTGGGATATGGTCGAGGAGCAAACAGTTGGTTGGGGGAAGGGAACGTGAGAGTGTGTCTTTGGTTGCAGCAGTGGGGCATAATTTGTTTCATAGGTTTGGTGCACAGAAGGGAAGACTATGGAGGGAGGGGTATCATAGTTAGTATGGGTGTGGGGTGATTAGGATTTTACCTATATTAGTGAGGTTTGTAGTTTTGTAGGGCTTTTGCCCAGGGTGATTTTTGGAGATCATGAATTTATGTTTTGTCAGACCTGTTTTGCTAAAGCTGCCTTTTACCTCTTTAATGAGTGTTTGTTGTTTCTGTTGGCGTCCTCTCACCGGAAGGGGCATGTGGCGGAAATCAGGACGAGACAGCCTTGGTATTTGGCACAGGCGCGGTGCTTGTAAGAAAACATTTGCTCCTGCACTTAAATTGTTTACAGATTAAGGCTGGTAGTGGGGCATTTGTAGTATGGCTGGCGCGGCACTAGAACCTGACGCCTAACTTTGCTCTTGGAAACAGGTGCAGCAGCTTTGCTGGGACATGCCTCGCCGCTGACTATCGTCAGGGTACTCAGAGATTAAGTAACATCTTGCCTCGGTCATTTACCATTAAGGGATGACGGATTTAGCTGAGGCCATGACGCAGCTGTTGGATTAGCCAGCATGCAACGATGACCAGTCGTGGCATGCCAAGTGACTGCAGACAGGCTTCCTGTAACCCATGTCTAATTACAGTCCTTGAGTGACTCTGCAGAAGTTTAGACACGACTCGTGTCACTCAGTTACAACACAGCAAACGACGCGCACTCGTGAGCGCGCTGCTGCACGTGCACACCGTTCTGGACTAAAAAAACATGAACAAGTTAGAATACCAGAAACGTGTAATTTTATACTGGAGCCATTTAAGTAAGAGTGCCTCAGTGGCAAAGAGAAGGCATAATCTAATGGTAACAAAACATCCAAGAATATGCCATGTGGACTGATATACAATCTGCTCTGAAAGAATATCTAGATTCTGTCTCTTCCACGCCCCTCCCACACCGTCTCAGTCTGCGTAACTTTCGCGCTGCGTCCGAATCACAGTGTCTTTTGCACATGTAAATTCAACTTACATGCAGAAATGTCTTGATTTACGCGTGCAAGGAGTTTCCACGGGGTGCATTTGCACTAATAAACCTTTTAGGTCACGCATCGTATTGTCTCGGAATTATGTCACATTACACATTAGCACATCTTCAACAGCAGGCCGGGTAGGGGTTCCTCGAAAAGTTGGGGAACACCCATATACTTGTGAGTATGTGATAATTCACAACTTCGCCGCGACTCATTTCCACCCTGGAAAGCGAGATTTATTCATATCAGTGGCAGGAGGAATTATGTCGAACGGGGCACTCTGAGCGAGCGTATTATAAATGCACCACACATTCATAAATAAGAACCCTCCAGGCTAGCAGGTAATTAATGCATTCCGCACTGTCGACCAAATATATTTCGGCAAAAGTGCTCTTCAGCAGAAATACAAATGCTCCATAATTCCACAGGAAGACATCTGATAATAAGATCATTTTGTGAGGTGTGGTTGCATTTAAGGACACAGGAAACTCGCCCTCGGCCATTTTACACGCCCATGAATATAAACATTAGCGCAGTAGGCTTTGAAGGTGTATTAACTTCCTATATGTACAGTCACCAGACTATCGAATATCGCATGCCATGAGACTATTGTGATATCACCAAGAGATAGGTGTTTTCAGAGTTATACATTCTCATTAAACTTCGTTTACATCAAACGGCTGCAATATTTAGACACGATCCATGACAACACGTTTCCCACACACACTTCAAGTAAATGTGCATTCCAAAAGTAAATACCTCATTCCACTGTATTAGCAGGCAGTTTTTCTTGTGTGTTGATTCGAGGTTGCTGTACGTGGTGTTGACCTCTGCCATGTCCACCTGGGGCCTGAAGGGGAAGGGTAGGCTATGTGAGAGTAGGGCCCATATTTATACTTTTTTTGCGCCGCATTTGTGTCATTATTTGGTTGTGCCCCTTTGGGCTTCCAAAGGACGTCCCATATGGCCGTCCCGTCACTGCCCTGTCCATATGGAGCCACAACTTGTCCAACTCTCGGAGGGACCACTCAGCAATGACGCTGTGTTGTGCCGCTCTATAATACTTGAGGAGGTCGGGGAGTGCTAAACTGCCCCCTTCCCTGGCCCGCATAAGCACTTTGTTGGACAGCCTGGCTCTAGTCCACTGCCATATAAACCTCGTGAACAACGTACGTATCTCTGTTAAAAAGTCCGTAGGAATGTCAATGGGCAGGCTCTGGAACAGATATAGGAAGCGTGAGAGCACCATCATCTTGATGATATTAATACGACCCAGCCGTGTAAGCCAGAATGACGACCATCTTTTAAAATCCTCTCGCAGGGTCCCAAGTAGGGGCGGATGGTTGGCCCTAAACAGGTCGGTAACCCTTTGAACGAGCTTGACTCCCAGGGATGTAATTTCTTTTTTAGCCCAAATAAATGGAGACGTGGGTGCTATCTGTCCCATTTCAGCGGTGGATATGGTCAAATTAAGGATATATGATTTCCCCTTATTTACTTTAAAGCCTGCCACTTGCTCATAAAGAGGCAGCTTCTCCTGGATTATCAAAAGAGACGTGCGGGGTTCAGTAACAAACAACAAAATGTCAGCGGCAAACAGGGAAATGTAATGGTGGCCAAACTTGATGCCCTGAAAGTCCGGACATTCCCTAAACCGTGGCGCCAGAGGTTCCACACTAAGTGCAAAAAGCAGCGGGGGAAGGGGACACCCCTGCCTCGTTCCTCGTGGCAAGTAAAAAAAATCAGATATCACCCCGTTTACCGGTATTCGGGACCGGGGACATGAGTAGATGCTCATCACCATTGCAATGAATTGTTCCGCAAACCCAAAACGCTGCAAAGTCGCCACCAGGAAGGACCACTCCACCCTATTGAATGCTTTTTCAGCGTCGAGTGCCAGCATTAGTGATGGTACCTGTTTCTTTGTTACTTTTTCCATCGGGTGGATGACTCGTCTCAAATTGTCATGCGTTTGTCGGCCCTTGATAAAGCCCGATTGATCAGGTTGTATTAAATCCGGCAGCACCTCCTCAAGTCTCTGTGCCAGAATTTTGGAATATAATTTTGCATTGAGGTTGAGTAGGGCAATAGGCCTATAAGAGGCACAGAGTTGAGGGTCCTGCCCTGCCTTGGAAATAAGTGTGATCAGGGCTTCTCTCATAGTAGAGGACAGTGCACCCTCCGTTCTTACATAATTGAACAATTCGGTAAGATGCACTGTTAGCTCCGGACTAAAGGATTTATAAAAATGTGCAGTGTACCCATCGGGAATGGGCGCTTTATGAAGTGGGAGAGAGTTGATAGTCCCCTGAACTTGGTCCGTGGTGATCGGGCTGCCAGAACATCATTAGCCTCCCGGGAGACCTGCGGAAGGTGGGTGTGTTGCAGGTAGCTCTCCTGAGCGAGGGCATTCGGCTTATCCGATTGACATAGACGTGCATAGAACTCCCTAAAAGCTAGTGCCTTCTCATCGTCGGAATAATTTTCTCCTGTCTCATCATTCACCTGCTCTATATAGTCCTTGGCTTGTTTGGCGTGTAGTTGCCTAGCCAGAGGTGTGCCTATTTTTATTACCCTTTTCGTAGTGCTTTTTCTGAAGTCTCAACAGTGCTATTTCTGCTGTATTCGTGTATATGGATTGCGGTTTGCCTTTAATAGCAGTCACCTTCCTCTGGGCCTGCCAGGTAGGGGAGAGCTTGTAGGCCTGTTCGGCTACCTTTAGGTAATTTTCTAAGGCCTGACGTTCTTCAGATTTCAACTGGGATAGTGTGGACGCTAAGGAGATGCATGTACCCCTAATGACAGCCTTGAACGCGTCCCAGAGAATGGCAGGGTAGTGTCTCCCGCTTTATTATGTTGGAAGTATTCTCTGATAGCTCTCCGCAAGTCATCGCGGGTTGCTGAGTCACGGATTAAAATGTTTTGGAAATACCACCGCTTGGTATTTGAGCGCGCAAGGGACCAATCTAGACCTACCTCCACCGGAGTATGGTCAGATATAACAATCAGATGAATGGTTGCCGATCTGAGAGTCTGACGAAGGGGTTGACTCAAAAAATATGTAGTCTATTCTTGAGTAGGATCTGTGAGAAGGGGAGAAGAAAGTATAGTCCTTCTCCGTGGGCTTAAGGGTACGCCAAGAATCAAAGAGCCCTAACCTGTGGAGGGCAGACTTAACTGATTTTGCAAAAACACTTGCAGGCGTTCTCTGGGGATGGGTTGTGTCCTGGGTGGCATCCCAGATCAAATTAAAGTCACCCAATAGCCTGATCTCTCCCTCCGCAAATCCCTACAACCCTTACAAGAAGCTCAAGAGAAACTGTGTTTGTCCACTGTTGGAAGCATAGAGAGTGGCCAACGTGCAAACCCTCCCCCGGCTGCCCTTGCCCATTAGAAATCTACCCTCCTTATCTTGTTTTGACCCCACAATCTGGAAGTAAATAGACCTGTGGAATAGCAGGGCAACCCCACAATGCTTTGTTGGCGCTGAAGCAGTGTTTATCTGTGGGTACTGTTTGTGGTGAAGGCGCTGACCCTCACCCCTCTTAAGGTGCGTTTCCTGCTAGGCCACAATATCATAGTGATGATCGTCAAAGGACTTTCTCAGCTGTGGCCGCTTATTGGGTGAGTTCAACCCCTTAACATTCCATGATAACAATTCCAACATTGCACCGCTGTGATGAATATTCCCTTGCCCGAGTGACCATCTCCCCTTGGCAGCCACTCAGATCCCTCCCCCCCTTCCCCTTGTCCAAGGGCCCCCGAAGTTTCCCTGGCCTCCCCTATAGCCCTCCCGCACTGAGTAGGGATAGTGAACAATAACCAAACATAAAAAACACTTCATGGGGTAGATGGGGTATGAGACCGTTGCCAGCCCCCACCAGACTACATACGAAAGCAATATTAGCGTCATGAGTGGGGTCCACCATCATTACTCATCTGTGGTGTGAGAGGGACCACGCCAAACCTGTCCCTCCGGTGGTCGAACCCACCCTGAACCAAAATGCCCCAGGCTCCCCCCAGTGGGGGATTTTCCCACCCTCCCTGGCACAGTGAGATCCCCTGCATGAGTCTGCTCGGGAATCTCCTTCTAACTCCTCATTGGTTCTGCTGCAGTCACATGCCATGCGGAGAGTTTAATTTCTCAGGGGTCTTCCTCCCCCTCCTCGGTTGTCTCCATTGATCCGCAGAAGTGGAAGGCTCGTCCTGTCCTTGCGAGTCTTCTGGTGCAGTGCTCCCGACTCCTGAACACTTCTCCTGTATTCCCAGTGAGTTCGCTGCCTTCCCAACCTCCGTGAAGAGGCAAGCCTTGTGGTGGAGCTCAATAGCCAGACCAAAGGGAAAATGTCCATCGGTACCTTATGTTTTTCGATCTCAGCACCTCTGTCACCGAATGGAACTGCTGCCGGTGGTCCAGTGTTGTTGGAGCAATATCCTGAAATAGGGTGCACTGTGCCCCCTGAAAAGAGACAGAGTCCTGTCGTCTTGCCCGTTGGAGGGTACGTTCCTTAACTTTAAACGAGCTCAACTTCACCAAAATGTCTCTGGGCCTCCGCCCCTCGCCGGCTCCCTACCCTGTGCACCCTCTCTACCTGTACCGCCGGATGCTCATCACCCAGGAGGGTAGAGAAGAGACTGACCACAAAGGGCTCCAGATCTGCTCCCTCACTGCCCTCCTCCAGCCCCCTCACTCTGATGTTGTCTCTTCGGGTGCGGTTTTCCAAGTCTTTACATGTGAGCATAGTGAGCTGGAGTTGCTTTTTAATGTGAGCCGACAAACGCACAACAGTTTGAGACGGGTCATCCATCTGATAGAAAAATTAACAAAGAAACAGATACCACTCATGTGGTTTTCACACAGTTTTGTTTCCCCATCTCCAGCCCATGCAAGAAACAAAATGGTGGTCACAACTTTTCTGTCAGGTTGCAGCCAGCCAATCAGGGCTTTGCTTTTCCTCCGGATCCAAGGAGGATCCACGCTTCTAGATATACACATTTGTTTTTCCTTTAATATCTCAAATACTACTGAACTGATTTACACCAAATTACAAAAGGGGTGCTTTCTGGACCAAGATCTACTTTTATGCCAAATTTGGTGTAAATCCATTCAGGGTTCGGGCGGTGGTCGTTTCTAAAATCTCTATGAAATTAACATGGGAAAGGCACTTTTTTTTACCCCCCCACCCCTTTTCTCGGTCGCTGCTTGACACATCATCCCAAACCTTTCTATGCACAACAAGGCCTTTGGGCACACCTTTTTTTGCAAAATTTCATGATGATTCGTCAAAAGACACCAAAGATATAACCAAGTAAAAAATGCTTTTTCTATGGAAACTAGGTCCTAACTATAACAACCTACTGGCAACCACCAGTAGGTGAGAGATATATATATATATATATATATATATACTATTACTCGCGCCCCCGCCATGCAAAGTTTTTTTCTCCAATAATGTGACTGCTAATGTTTCATTGATATTTTTATTCATGTTCAAAAAGTTGTCATGAATGCTGTTATATCTGTGGTAATTAGCAGTGCATGGCGGGGGCGCGAGTTATAGTTATCTTAGGGAGCGAGTTATAATTACTTGAAATAACTGTAACTATAACTGCTGAATATCTATGGTTTTGTATGAGTAAATTCAGAACCTAACTATAACGACTGTTTTTTTCAGTTAATTTCTATGGAGTTTTTAAATTCTATTTCCTAACCATAACGTCCTTGTAACTTTTGTTTTTTACAGTAAATTTCTGTGCTTTTTTAACATTAAGTAATTTTAATTACTATACATTAATCCAACCACTGCCGCACAGGGCCTTCGGCCGTGCATAGCATGGGCTGGATTGCAGGGCCTGGCCGCATCCAACTCTGCGCCACACACAGCTGAAGAGCCTGTCTCTCTGGGTGTGAGAATAGATGTGAGAGGGTGTCTCTGGGTGTGAGAGTGTCTGTCTGTGTGTGAGAGTGGGTGCGTGAGGGTCTGAGTGGTTCTATGAGTGGATGGTTAACCTGAGTGTGTCTATGAGTGGGTGCGTCAGTGTCTGAGTGGGTCTGTGAGTGGGTGTGTCAGTGTCTGAGTGGGTCTGTGAGTGGGTACGTCAGTGTCTGAATGGGTCTGTGACTGGGTGTGTGAGGGTCTGAGTGGATGCATGAGTATCTGAGTGGGTCTGTAATTGGGTACATGAGGGTCTAAGTGGTGTATGAATGGGTGTGTGAGTGTCTGAGTAAATCTGTGAGTGAGTGCATAAGCGTCTGAGTTGGTCTCTGAGTGGGTGCATGAGGGTCTGAGTGGGTCTGTGAGTGGATTGTGATGGTCTGAATGGGTCTGTAAGTGGGTGTGTCAGTGTCTGCGTGGGTCTGTGACTAGGTGCGTGGGGGTCTGAGTGGGTCTGTGAGCGGGTGCATAAGTGTCTGAGTGGGTCTGTAAGTGGGCATGTGAGGATATGAATGGGTATGTGAGGTGTGTGAGTATCTGAGTGGGTCTGCGAGTGGGCACTTGAGTGTCTGAATGGGTCTCTAAGTAGGAGCATGAGGGTCAGAATGGGTCTTGTTGTGGAGTCAGGAAATGAAATAACAACACAACTCTGTTTTGAAAAAAATATGGGCAGCTCAGTTCAGCGACTGATACAGCACTCAACTTCGTCATCACAAACATCTTTTATAGTCTCCAAATACCTTGAATGCGTCTTATCACTTGTCATGCATATTAATTTAAGCGCTTACTTGGTACATTGTTATCTCTACTTATTTTAGCACTAAACAATATTTCTCCTTGGGAAAGCATCTAACTACGCATTTATAGGGAAGTGAAGTTACACATCTGTCATGGATACATTTGCTAATAATCACTGTGCTTTTGATCTCACGTTCTGAAGCCTATCAGTATGTCCTTCCTCAGCCAGCTCCACACTTGGAAACATTTCTGTCTATCCTCCTTTGCACAGCTGCTGGCCTTCAAGCATCAAAGCTTATCGTGCTCACTTTTCAAAACCACCATGATATACACTTCCCTTATGAACTTGGTTCAGAATGTATGTCTTCCCTGTGAGTGTATTATCAAGTTATGGCTCAAGCTTTTGTGGTGTGGCCTTCTACGTCCAGCTGCATTATGAATAAATGTTTCCGCTCACCCCTGTCCTTGCACCCCCAGCATCCTCTCTATCCTTGGCTCTCGATTTGGACATCATGCGCATTTTAGACCTGTATTCTTCTCTAACCATGTACGATTCTGCACATTTTCCTCCTAATTCATGCATTAGCAAAAGTGGGCCTTCTCCTTTTTCCATATTTTCAATAATATTCCCCCCTTTAGTTGAACTTTCAACTACTTCCTCACCTTCCCTGCTACATGCATTCATTAGTGTGTATATGTTGTCCCCGTCCTCCTGCACTTTCCTGACCACTCTAATAGTGAACATCCCACTTAACTTCTGGCTAACCCTCTAACAGAATCCTACCACTACCTGGAAGATAGAGTACATCAAGAGTATCACCGCAAGGATCGTGAATAACCCTTTAAACAGCCCTGACAACCAGGATGGCATCTATCCAAACCACCGTGAAAATTATTCGTCGGGTGCACCCCCTTCGTCTGCCATCTTCTTCCGCAGGTTATGTAGAGTCTGTATGGCCTCCGTTATTGCTCCATTGTCCGCATCGTTAGCTGGCACGTACGTACAGCAGGCAGTTCCGATTTTGCCACAAACCCCACCCTCCATGGCCGTCATCAAGTCTAGCACATACCTATGCTGCAAAAGCATTACCCTCACAGCCCACATTTATTCTTTGACTGCATTGAAACCATCTTCAGTCGCGTTGATGGTCTTCATCTGTTCTCCTCGGGTATTTGCCGCCAGCAGGCAGTCGCCTTTTCTTGGACGAACGGGAAGATGCTTCCGAAGAACAACTGGGCATCATTGAACACCCTGTGCTCTTGCGGAACGTTTTTCCAGGTTGTAGTGCCTAAATAATCTGCAGATCTCTTCTTCCGATAATGGTGTAGCAAGGTAGTTGGACAGCTCATGGGATGGTCATTTAACTTTGAAATGTCCATCCCTGGAATCACCAAGGACGGGATATGCACAGTAACCAAAGAACAGAGACCTCGCTATCTGGGAGGATGTCGCGTATACAGCCATTCTCCGCACTGCCAATAGTAGTCTATCAGACTGGAGGTGGCCCCATTGCATGTCAGCATTATACCTTGTGGTGATGCAATTGATGTTCCTTCCCACCGGGACCGTTCCGTTCCCCCTGAAACATAAAGAAAAATAATTGGTGTGCTACCTGCTTGAAGAGTGGATGGTGTTTCTACCCATGTTAATCTAGATATGTTTTCATCCCATATAGTCTGACATTTTTGTTGCGTGCTATTAGCACTGTGATCCCCCATCCATAAAGAGGGAGCTGTACATCCAAATGTTGCGCCATGGTGCCACTGACCATGGACGTATACTGATCCATTTACTTGAAAATATTATCTCTCTTGACAATCATGGGGCATAGGTGTGGCTGAGTAGTTCTTACAGAAAAGTGTAGGTCGTGATATTCCCAGGGATCCCTGCTCTAATATTCTAGTTTTCAATTTCTTACTCTTATACCTCATGAACCCTATCTCGGCCATTGTTTCTAACTTCACTATTAACTCTTTGTGGTTTGTCAGGACATTCATTATGTCAGCTAACTCCTCCTCATACTGTGTGGTGTTTACTAGGAACGCTCCCTGCTTTATCTGTACAGGTTGCATCCATGCTCACATTCTACAAAGACACTGGTGTAATAAACAGTGAGTAAAATTCGGGGGTACCTCTTTTGACGATTGCAGCCTGTCTGTGTCACTAGCATGTGGAATCAGGGAACAAACAAAACATGACTTATTAGTAGTCTACATGCCTATCTCTGTCATATGCTGGTACCACATATTATCTAATAAACTAACATGGATATTATGGGATACATTTTCATACTTACATACTTCTCTCTGCAAGCGCTTAGTATACTGACATATTGCCATACATGGGCTAGAATGCCATTGAAATGGAACTGCTAACATAACAAGACATGAACAGAAGAACAAAATTGAATACATAACTGTCCACTAGCAGTGTCCAATACGAACTCCGTTGACATATTTAATGGGGGCGTTGTACTTCGTCTTTCTCTTTGCCTTCCTCTAAAAATTCCTGTGAAGATGGCGATGCGTGACATGAAGTAGGCCAATCCAACGTCTGACAGATATATCCATGGCTTCCTGCCCTCCACTTTCACTGCTTTGGGGGTGCTCTGGGTAACTAAGTAGGGGCCCTCGAACTTGCTGTTACTCCATCGTCGTACAAAATTGCGGATGTACACTTGTTGGCCCACGGAAATTGGACTGGTCTGGTGGGCTGCGGTGGTGCACTTCTCCTGTCCTAACGCCTGTTTAGAGAAGAACTTGGCAGACTTTAATAACTGAGATATATAACAATTCATCTCCTGTCCTAAAACTTCAGCTGTCTTTTGATCATCTGTCTTCTGTCGAGCTATTGTTAAGGGAGTTGGCATAGGACGCCATGTCACTATCTGGTGAGGGGTCAAGTGATGATCACTTCCTGGTTGATTTCTGAGGGCATCTAAAGCTAGTGGAAGGCAATGTAGCCAGTTTTTCTGCAGTGTGGCACATAATTTACTGATTTTGTATTTTAAAAGGCCGTTAAGGCGTTCCACTATACCATTACTTTTGGGGTGATAAACAGATGACAATTTTTGTTTTATTTCTAGAGAGGTGCAGATGTGCTGAAATATTGCATTAACGAAGTGTGTGTCGTTATCGGAGCGGATCGCTTCTGCGATTCCCCACCTCTCACCTCTCTGAACAGAAAATTGGCTGCTACTTTAGCATCATTATGTACACATAGTCCTGCCTCGATCCACCTCTAGAAAGGGCAGACCACCACAATAAGGTATCTGTAATTGTTATATCTCTCAATCATGTAGACAAAATCTAAATGTAGATTTTTAAATGGGCCTGTCGGACGAGGTATTGTTGAGGTAATTACTTTTAGTGTGGGTCTAGGGCTGTATTGGTGGCATATTGCACATTCTGCAATATACATAGTAATCATTTCAGATAATTGTGGAATGAAACAATCTGTCTGTAACGTAGCAAGAAGATATTCCTTGGCAGTGTGTGCAGGGAGGTGTAATTGATCTAGGGTTGTATAAAACAGGGCGTGTGGCATTACTGGTTTACTTGTGCTTTCTTGCCTACAGAGGAAATCTGTTGGTGACTGTATACACCCTCGCTGTTCCCACAACTGCTTGTTCAAAATGTAATTGTGCTGTCTCTGTATATGGGGGTGGTAATTCAGTAGCATTCTGTTGTCTGTTTGTCATAATCCCTAATGTGTGGTCAATCTTATTCACTGTAATTTGGAGATGTTTTAGCTGCTTCTTTTGCTGCCCAGTTGGCCAAGGCATTACCACTGGAAACAAGGTCTTGCTGATCGGTGTGTGCTGCACATTTTATAACCACTACCTTAGATGGTAGAGTTAAAGCCTTTATCAATTGTGCCAATAAATCTTTATGCATTACAGGGGATCCATCAGATTTAAGAAATCACGTCCTTTCCCACATGTGAATGCTAGAATGCACAGTGATGGTGACATATGCTGAATCTGAATAAGTGAGTTGAAATGGTAACCTCTAGTCCTTCGGTTTGCTGCAACGCTTCAATGTTGCCACTACTTATGCAGCCTGTGCTGAGAAATGGGAAGGGAGTGGTATTTGACTTACTATCTTTAAGGTGTCAGATGATCCCTGCTGCTCGGCTCTTACAACGGCTGCTCCAGGGTGCCTAATCCCAGTCTCCTAATCTATGAAAAAGGACCCATCAACAAAGAGCAACGTGCTCCCAGGGATGGGGTCTTCTCCCACCTCACTCTCTTCTTCTGGTGTGTAATTGCCACAGTCTTGTACTTGTTCATCACCAGAAACTGGGTGTGCAAAGAATGTTGCTGGATTAACTGTGTGACATCAAACCACCTGCAACAATGGTATTGAAAGTATTACTTCATATCCAGATACCCTTTGAGTTGTAAGGGTCCTCTTGCTTTTTTGCAGGATGGCAAATACTGCATGCCCTACATACAGTGTTAAAGGTGATCCCATCACTATGGTGGTGCTTTTCTGGACTGCAAAAGCTGCTGTGGCCAGTGCTTGCTCACATGGATAATGCCCTTTCATGACTGGATCTAGTAGCCCACTGTAGTAGGCAATTGGTTTGTGTCCCTTGGATGTCTTTTGAGTTAGTACCGATGTCATTGTCATTCCATGACAATGACAGCAGAGGTAGAATGTTTTATTATATTCAGGTGTACGTAACACTGGAGCATTTGTGATTGCTATCTTTAGCTTCAGGAAGGCTGTGTCCCTTTCATCAGTCCAGTCGAATTTGTTTGCATTTGTGTGGGACTCCTTTAAGGCAGTTAGAATGGTGCAGTCAGAGTGGCGTGATCGAATACCCACTGCCTCACATAATTGCAAAGTCCTAAAAACTTCTGCATTTGTTTTGTGGTTTTGGGCTTAGGCATCTTACTGATGTTCTCTACTCTATCCGGTGTCACCCTCCTCCCATCTTTAGATATTATCTGTCCCAAATAGGGGACCTCTGTCTGCTAGTATTGCAATTTATTTTTGTCCACTTCGTAACCTTTTTCTGCAAGCATGCAGAGGAGACCAATGGTGTTGTCTCTACATGTCTTCAGTAGCGCTACAAAACATGATATCATCCATGTATTGTAAAAGAGTACTCTTGCATTTTATGTTTGCTAAATCCTTTTTAATTGTCCTGTTAAAAATGCTTAGGGAGTCACAGAAGCCTTGTGGGAGCCTTCTGTAGCAGTATTGCGTCTCTCTAAATGTAAATCCAGTCAAATGTTGACTGTCAGAGTGCAATGGAATGCTGAAAAATGCATTTTTCAAAATGACCACGGAAAAATAAGTGGCATCTTTGGGAAGGTTTGTCAGTATAACTGATGGCTCGGGTACCACTGGAAATTCTGGTATTACTACATAGTTTAGGGAGCGCAAATCCTGAATCATCCTCCAAGTTTCCCCCGTTGGCCTTGCGTATCAGAAAAATCGGTGTATTGCACGGTGTCGATCTCCCATATATTAATCCCTGCTCAAGTAAGGCTTGGATTGTAGGCAGGATGCCTTCTTCTGCCTCTTTGGACAAGGGGTATATCCTGGGAAGTATTGCTCCAGGTTTCAATGTAATTTTCATAGGCTCAGCCCCTTTGATCAGTCCCACATCATATGGCCCCTTTGTCCACAACACTTCTGGTACCTTTGCCAAATCTTTTTCTATTATTGTTCTGTCTTGTGTGTGTCTGGACACTGTCCTGTACTGCAACTGCACCCTAATGGCAATGTCCATCTCAAATACAACTGTTTCAGTTTGTGGGCAATCATCAAATACTTCTCCGTCTAATATATCTCTTAATTTAAGCCCGGGATCTGTGAACACTATTGATGCCCACATTTCCTGTCTCCTGTCAACTGCCATTAGCACGGCGTATGTTGATCTTATTTCAAGGGTGGATATTTCCAATATAATTTCAGGTTTTACTGTGGGATCCACAGGCTCGTAAGGTCTGAACAGCAGTTAGCTTGGTAATTGCACTGTTTTCCCTTGAAGTGCTAGTGTGTGCGCTATCAAGGCATATATGCCTTGCAAAAAAGCCTCTGTGTTGACAGGAACTGCTCTGACCTGCTATCCTAGCTCCTCATGAGCTATGAGGGACAGTATTGTGCTTGGTGTGACACCTGGTGTGTAACATACCATTGACCCATCCTCCAGGAAGGAGATGGTCTTGTTCAATTTGCTCATTAGGTCTCTCCCAAGACGATTGACTGGTGACTCTGGGGAATATAATAGTAGTCCTTCAATTTGTGTATCTCCCACAATCATACTCACTGATTTGGTGAATGGAACCCTCCTCACAGCCCCAGAAAACCCCTGTGTGTCCCTTGAGTTGCAAGAAAGTGGTAGTTTTCCTTCCTTTATACATGATTTGGTGGCCCTAGTGTTGATTATAAACCTGTAGGGGCGACCTTCTATGGCTACCATCACAGTGGGTTCCTCATCTGACCTGTGGGTTACCAATAGTATTGGACACATAGTGGCCAACTGCGGGCTCTATCATTGGGTATGCTTGTGAGTTGGCTTTCCCCCGGATATTTGGGGTGGTGCATAAAAGGGGTTGCCTTCTTGCAGTATTACCCCTTCCACCTGAACCTGTGCTTGTCCTCCCGTAGGGTTGCTGACACCCTAGAGCCTGCCCTGCGACATTGGACCCAGTGGTGCAACCCACTGGACTTGAGGGCCCTGCAGGGGGCCCCTGTATTGCTTGCTGCTGAGACGCCCATTGTACCTGTTGTGGCCTCACCTGCCCCTGCTGGGTATTCCAACCTTTTGCTCTCTCACCGTTCTTCCTGGCCCTGCATTCTCTTGCAAAATGGCCCATCTTACCGCAATAATAACATTGTTGTCCTGCCCTATAGCTTCCTTGTCTTTTTCCTTGTGTAGACCCTTGCTCTCCTGAAAAGCATCCCTGCCCCTTCCTCGTATCACTTGCTGGTTGTCCTCCTGGCACCTGTACCTGCACTGGTGTTGCAATAGTTGTTGGTGGCGCAGTCACAAGTGCCCCTTCTGTACTCGGTTTCTTAAGTTTTTGTTGCACCAACTTAGATGTGTCCCTTTTTGCCTGTTCTGTTCTTTCCTTGTCCTTTTCTTGTTTTTTCTTAAAATAATGTATTATAGGGGCCTGTAGTTTGGGCCATGGTTTAGCCTCTATTCCCACCACTCCATCTAAGCTTGCTTGTATATCAGTGGGAAGGCCTTGCTTTAATGCATTATAAAACAAAATTGCATTTCCTCCTGTGTTTTCCCAGTTACATCCTACTTCCTGCACCCATCATTCTTTCAGTCTAGTAATTAATTCTGCAATATCCTCAGTCGGCTTTATACTTTCTGCAATAAGGGCTCCAATGTCTGGTCTATCAGGATATGTCAGCCGAAGTGCATTCCAAACATGTTGGCGGACATTGTTAAAAGATGATCCATCAAACTGTGTATTTATCAATGTCACTTGAGGGAACCCTGCTCTAACAAAAATAGTGTTTACTTCATCTCCCAATAATGAACTGAGCAAGCTTTTAACATCGCCTAAAGGGAGGTTGGCCCCGGCAGTGTGTTTTTTCAAAGCATCCTATCCATTTTCCCGCACCTTCAGACAGCGGGGGCAGTGCTGTTTTTAAATTCTCTTTGTCCATCTGAGGCCATGGCACGTATGTTGGTACGTGCCCTCCCTTAAAAATAAGGGGCAATTGAGTTAGTGGTCGAGGGCTTACTAACCTGAGGCTTAACCTTGGATCTTGTCTATTACTGCGTGCCACTTCAGTTGGTTTGTCTATAGAAACCTGCTCGCAGACGGCAAAACATTCTTGCTTGTAGCGCTAGTTCCAACCTGGGTCACCCCGTCTGTGCTGTTTGCAATCTTCTGCAGTCACTAAATCAAAGGGTTGAAAAGACCCATGTCGGGCCATGGCTTTCTTCCTTCCTTTTTGGTCCATTTTGCCAATTCATCTGAGAAGGGTTGACAATAATAGCTACCCTCCTTTTGCTCTATTGTCTCTATGGGTGTCAAATCTGACCTTGTTTTTAGGATTGACCTTCTTTTTGTGTCTGTGGTACCCCTTGCTGTCATTAATAACTCTCGCATAGGGCACGGGCGAAAATTATATAACCTTCTGTTAACCCCTTGTTCATGTGCACTCCTATTAAACCCATTGTCCCAGTACCCATGATCTTCTGCCCCTGTTGCACCCTGTAAGTCATCTGGGGGCTCCTCATATTGTGGCATCTCTACATCTCTCTTTGATTCCTCTTCCTCTTCTATCCATTCCTCTGCTGCCTCTCTGAATCTCTGCAGACGTATCTCCTAGCCTAAGAACGACATGCCCTAGTAGTCCATTGCTCCCAGACGGGGAGCAAGGCTCCTAGACTGCTCTGCCTTCCTCATCGTATGCTGCAACTCACTTATTAGCCTGTCTCTCCCACTCTGTTCTGGGTCATCGTGAGGAGCTGATGGGACGGGAGCAGGGGGTCGCTCAGCTCCCAGCACCTCTAACCTCTCCTCCTTACGCTCAACCAGAATTGGATCCTGGTACCCTGCAGCTGGCAGGATAGGGTAGAAACCATAAGGTGGGGGGTCCCCTTAGAGACTTTCCTGGAGGTTCAGATTGTGTTTGCACAACTACCTCTTCGGGCACAGTTGACTTCACATTTGTCTTCTCATGACAGAATACCTGCCATAGTGACAGAATTTCTTCCTTTTTCTATCACTACTTTTTCTTATACATTGAGCGAATATAAGTCAATGTGTGTTCAGATATATCCTCGTCAAATGTCCCTTCCTTTGGCCATGGTTGGACGTGATCCTCAGTGCCTTTATGCTACTGCTTACAATATTTTACTATTCTTTTTTTATCTGAAGGGAACGTTTTTATCATACGGTCCAGAGGGGTGTCCATGGTCCCCACAGAATGTGTGTTCCCTATGTGTACCTTGTGGTGCTCGGGGATGCGCTGAGCCGTTCATTGGTTAACCCCTTCTGTGCCGTAGACGTAATGGTTACGTCCACCGGCACAGTGCTCATGTGCCGAAGACGTTACCATTACGTCCTCGGCACTGAGCGTGGGCTTCCCTCCCACCCCCCGAAGGCAGGGATGGAAGGGGAAGCCCTTCCCCTTCCACTCCCGACCCTCCTGACCCCCCCAGTGACGTCTGATGGCGTCAGCGCACATTTGCACGCTGACCTCATCAGAGGCCACTTCCCCATCGCGATCGGAAGAGAAATTTAAAGCATTTCTCTTCCGATCATATGATGGGGGCCCGAGAGGCTTCAAAGGGAAGGAAAGGACTTTTATTCCCTTTGAAGTCTCTCAGAGCATTTCAGAAGCCGGATCATAAAGCGATCCGGCTTCTTTAATACCCACTAGACACCAGGGATTTATATTACAAATGGAAATTGCCATGAGGGGTGCGACCCCTTGGGCAAGGGTCGCAATATTTTTCAAGGCCTTTTCTGCCTCCCCTGGGGGCAGATCAGCCTATTGTTGTTAGGCTGATCTGCCCCCGGGGAGGCAGAAACCACTAGGCGCCAGGGATCTTTTTTTTTTTTTTAGAGTTGGGGAGCGACCCCTTAGGCAAGGGTCGCTCCCCTAGGGGGCAAGTTATATTTAGGCCATTTCTGCCCCCATCGGCCTATTTTTATGAGGCTAGTCTGCCCCCAAGGGGGCAGAAACCACTAGACACCAGGGACGTTTTTTATGGTGAATTCATGGAAGGGGAGCGACCCCTTAGGCAAGAGTCGCTCCCCGAGGGAGCAGATTTATTTTAGGCCATTTCTGCCCCCCGGAGGCAAATTGGCCTATTGTTACTAGGCTGATCTGCCCCCGGAGGGGCAGAAACCTCTAGGCGCCAGGGATTCTTTTTTTTTGTTTTTTAGAAGTGGGGAGCAACCCCTTAGGTAAGGGTCGCTCCCCTGGGGGGCAAATTGTATTTAGACCATTTCTGTCCCCCTTGGGAGCAGATCGGCAGATTTTTGTTAGGCCAATCTGCCCCCAAGGGGGGCAGAATCCACTTATCACAGGGGATTTTTTTTTCGGGCCAATTTCACGCAAGGGGAGCGACCCCTTAGGCAATGGTCGCTCCCTGGGGAGAGGCACATTTATTTTAGACCATTTCTGCCCACCCCCCCGGGCAGATCAGCCTATTGTTATTAGGCCGATCTGCCCCCGGGGGAACAGAAACCTCAAGGTGCTAGGGATCATGTTTTGGGGGGGGTTGTTTTTTAGCAGTGGGGAGCGACCCCTCAAGCAAGGGTCACTCCCTTGGGGTGCCAAATTTATTTTTGGCCATTTCTGCTCCCCTTGGGGGCAGATCGGTGTATTTCTATTAGGCCGATCTGCCCCCAGGGGGGAGGGCAGAAACCACTTAGGCACCAGGGATTGGTGTGTGTGTATGTGTGTGTTTTCTTTAGGGGTAAGGGTCGCTCCCCATGAGGGCACATTACTGTTTGCCATATCTGCCCCCTTTGGTGGCAGATTGGCCTATTTTTGGAAGTCCCATCTGCACCCAAGTTGGGGGGGGGCAGAAAGCCCACCAGAGACCAGGGAAGTTTTTTTTTCCGCCAAAATAAGTGGGGCCAAAGTTGTTCTGCACTCTAAAACATCTTATCCCACAGCAAACAAGAAGACATTTGATTATTTGGGGTTTTAGTTTTACATTTGGGCCATGAGAGCTTGGTTAACTCTCAAAATCGTCCCACTTGGAATGGTGAGGGCTGCACTTTATGGACTTTGGGACGCTGCCATGTAGAAAAATCCACAAGACCTAGACACATCTGAAAACTAAACACCTGGGTTATTCTAGGGTGGTGTGTTTCACTTGCACCCCGCTCCATTTTCTTACCCACAATGCCCTGCAAACCTCCAACTTTGCTGGAAATCACACATTTTTCCCGCGTTTTCTGTGATGGAACCTTCCGGAATCTGCAGGATTCCACAAAATTCCTACCACTCACCATTGTCTCATCTATGCCGATAAAAATTCTGCTGCACTTGTCAGCCTAAAAATGTTTTTTTTCAAACTGCCCTTTTGGACCCGCTTTGGTTCCCACTCAATTTCGACATGTTCACAAGCACTTGGCCCACCTACACAAATGAGGCATCATTTTTACCGGGAGACTGAGAGGAATGTTGGGTGGTATGAAATTGGTCCCGGTGCGGTGATCCCACACAGAAATGTGGGAAAAATGTGATTTTAGAATTTAGAATTTGAGTTTTTCTGAGGATTCTGGGTAAGAAAACATTGGGGGATCCACGCTATTCACACCTCCCTGGACTCCCTCGGGTGCCTAGTTTTCAGAAATGTCTGGGTTTGGTACGTTTCCCTAGATGGCTGCTGAGCCCAGGACCAAAAACGCAAGGTGCCCCTGCAAAAACAGGTCGTTTTGTATTTGATAATTTTGATGTGCCCAGATAGTGTTTTGGGGCATTTCCTTTTGCGGGCAGTAGGCCTACCCACAAAAGTGAGGTACCATTTTTATCAGGAGACTTGGGGGAACGCTGGGTGGAATGCAATTTGTGGCTCCTCTCTGATTCCAGAACTTTCTGTCACTGAAATGAGAGGAAAAAGTGTTTTGTGGTCAAACTTTTAGGTTTGCAATGGATTCTGGGTAACAGAACCTGGTCAGAGCCCCACAAGTCACCCCATCTGGGACTCCCCTAGGTGTCTAGTTTTCAAAAATGCACAGGTTTCCCTAGGTGCCGGCTAAGATAGAGGCCAAAATCCACAGCTAGGCACTTTGCAAAAAACAGCTCTGTGTTCTTTGTCAAAATGTGATTGTCCACGTTGTGTTTTGGGGCATTTCCTGTCGCGGGCGCTAGGCCTACCCACGCAAGTGAGGTACCATTTTTATCGGGAGACTTGGAGGAACACAGAATAGCAAAACAAGTGTTATTGCCCCTTGTCTTTCTCTACATTTATTCCTTCCAAATGTAAAGCAGTGTGTAAAAAAGACGTCTATTTGAGAAATGCCCTGTAATTCACATGCTCGTGTGGGCACCCTGGAATTCAGAGATGTGCAAATAACCACTGCTTCTCAACACCTTATCTTGTGACCATTTTGGAAATACAAAGGTTTTCTTGATACCTATTTTTCACTTTTTATATTTCAGCAAATGAATTGCTGTATACCCGTTATAGAATGAAAACCCATTGCAAGGTGCAGCTCATTTACTGGCTCTGGGTACCTAGGGTTCTTGATGAACCTACAAGCCCTACATATCCCCACAACCAGAAGAGTCCAGCTGACGTAAAGGTATATTGCTTTAAAAAATATGACATCGCAGGAAAAAGTTACAGAGTAAAACGTGGAGAAATATTGCTGTTTTTTTACCTCCATTTCAATATTCTTTTATTTCAGCTGTTATTTTCTGTGGGAAACACTTGTAGGATCTACACAAATGACCCCTTGCTGAATTCAGAAACGTGTCTACTTTTCAGAAATATATAGCTGTCCGGGATCCAGCATTGGTTTCTTACCCATTTCTTTCACTAACTGGAAGGAGGCTGAAAGCACAACAAATAGTAAAAATGGGGTATGTCCCAGTAAAATGTCAAAATTGTGTTGAAAAATTGGGTTTTCTAATTCAAGTCTGCCTGTTCCTGGAAGCTGCGAAGATGGCGATTTTACCACCACAAACCCTTTGTTGATGCCATTTTCAGGGAAAAACATATGAGCCTTCTTCTGCAGCCCCTTTTCCCAT
Organism: Pleurodeles waltl; assembly: GCF_031143425.1. Lineage (NCBI taxonomy): Eukaryota > Metazoa > Chordata > Amphibia > Caudata > Salamandridae > Pleurodeles > Pleurodeles waltl. The sequence goes on from NC_090447.1 coordinate 1,140,825,569, forward strand.
TTTTTTTAATAAAACAAAATGTTTGCTGTATTTTGGCTAATTTCTTGGTCTCCTTCACGGGAACTCACAATGTCTGGGTACCTCTAGAATTCCTAGGATGTTGGAAAAAAAGGACGTAAATTTGGTGTGGGTAGCTAATGTGAACAAAAAGTTATGAGGGCCTAAGTGCGAACTGCTTCAAATAGCCATAAAAAGGCTTGGCACAGGAGGGTAAAAGGCCTGGCAGTGAAAGGGTTAAGGTTGTGAAATTACAAATATCTGTGAGAAATGCATCAAGAAGAGCCTCTATTATGAGGGGTGACTGTGTTATTATTTCAAACCGCTGGTGTGGAATGGGCATGGGGGTTGCCCGTGAGCCCATTTAAATACTACTTTTAACTCAATGGTATCTGTTTCCTGCCACAGAGAATCATCAACCTCACTCATAGAGATTTATCATTAATCTTCACTTTCTTTGGGATGTTTTATTCTGGCCCCCTGTGTTTTTAGCTACACTGATTATTCCTCACTTACGGACACTTGAGGGGTGTCTATTGGCATGTCAAAAATATGGCAGAGATCTCGCACCATTTCCTCCTCACTTATATCTGACTGTGTGACAACTGGTGGGGACTCCTGCCATTTCTCTATAACTTGACCCTTATGATTATGAAACACTAAACTGTTTTTGTCCTCCTTCTCGCTCACTACTCATAAAATGCATCCACTTGTTACTATTGTGCTTTTCAGGTTTGCAACCAAGGATCTGACTGTGCTCAGGGCAAAGTCAACTGACACCAACCATCTGGTTGTCCCCTTACCTAAACGTCAGACTCCCCACTGATGACAGCCTCGTCGCTCTCCCTCAAAGACGCCATCCAGATGTGTTAAATCTGGGAATTTGGTGAGCCGGCTGTCTGACTCATTCATAGCAAGGCCTGCCGGCACCGGTAAAGTGACTATCTCTTATCACGTCAGACTTCACACTTGTTACCCGGTCCACCTTGCTACTTCTACACTGAACCTCTGGATCTAACCGGGATACCTGCTGGGCATTCCCATAAGAATGTCTCTTCCATGGGCGGCTGCCCCCCGGGTAATGTACTGCTACCTGTCGTCCCTTCCTCTTATCACAAAAAGGGGATTCGTACTAGCTAGTCTTCTGGTCTGACTGGGAAATCACAATTAATTTGTAGCATAACAACATAATATTGCATCTAAACCCCACATAAAGCATTCATGCATTCCCCCATATTATAGTTGCCAACAAGAATCATGCAATTAAAAATAATAAGGTACGAAGCCCAACCTCTCCTCACCCTTTAGGACAGCAACATCTGGAACCCTGACTGCCTGTTTGAATAGGCAGGTGTGCACTCACCAGATTTGCGCGCAGTATTCTATTCAAGCAGTGCAGGCGGTGCCTCCTTCAGCTGCAGTCCAGGGAAGAGAAGACAGCTCCTGGCTGGCTCGCCAAATGTTCTGGAGTCAGGAAATGAAAAAACGACACAACTCTGTTTGACAAATAATATGAGCATTTATGAATCACGGCTGAGAGGGCAGCTCAGCTCAGCGACTGATACTGCACTCAACTTCGTCATCCCAAACAACATCTTTTATAGTCTCAAAATACCTTGAATGCGTCTTATCACTTGTCATAGTTATTAATTTAAGCGCTTACATGGTACATTGTTATCTCTACTTATTTTAGCACAAAGCAATATTTCTCCTTGGGAAAGCTTCTAATTACGCATTTACAGGAAAGTGAAGGTTACACATCTGTCAAGGATACATTTGGTAATAATCACTGTGCTTTTGATCTCACGTTTTGAAGCCTATCATTATGTCCTTCCTCAGCTAGCTCCACTCTTGGAGACATTTCTGTCTATCCTTCTTTGCACAGCTGCTGGCTTTCAAGCATCAAAGCTTATTGTGTTCCCTTTCCAAAACCACCATGATGTACTCTTCCCTTGTGAACTTGTATCAGAATATATGCCCTCCCTGTGAGTGTGTTATCAAGTTATGGCTCAAGCTTTCGTGTTGTGGCCTTTACTTTCAGCTGCATTAGGAATACATCTTTCTGCTCACCCCTGTCGTTGCACCTCCAGCATCCTCTCTATCCTTGGCTCTCTATTTGGACATCTTGAGCATATTAGGCCTGTACTCTTCTCTAACCATGTATGATTCTGCACATTTTCCTCCTAATTCATGCATTAGCAAAAGTGGGCCTTCTCCTTTTTCGATATTTTCAATAACAGTCTGTGAGTTGATGTGCGACAGTGTGAATGGGTCTGTGAGTGGGTGCATCAGTGTCTGAGTGGGTGTGTGAATGGGTGTGTCAGTGTCTGAGTGAGTTGTTGAGTAGGTGGGTCAGAGTCTGAGTGGGTCTGTGAGTGGGTGCATCAGTGTTTGAGTGGGTGCGCAAGGGTCTAAGTGGGTCTGTTAGTGGATGCACAAGGGCTCAATGGGTGTGTGAGTGGGAGAAAGAGACTGAAAGAGAGGAATTGAGCGAGAGCGAGAGAAAGAGAGTGAGAGGGCAAGAGATAGAGAGTTTCATGGGGTTTGATGAACTATATACTTAGAATGAGATATTTCTGGATAAATTGAAAATAAAAATGTATTTATCAAATAAAAGTATTGAGATGACCGTTCAGAATGTACCTTCAATATTTGAAGTTGAACAGAAATTAAAGCAGAGAAATGACCGCTGATACTCCTAGATTGCAACCCTCAACCTTCAGGTCAGTGGATGTGTGACGGTCCGAATGGGTCTGTGAGTGGTTGCGTCAGTGTCTGAGTGGGTCTGTGAATGGGTGTGTCAGTGTCTGAGTGAGTCGTTGAGTAGCTGGATCACAGTGTGAGTGGGTCCATGAGTGGGTGCGTCAGTATTTGAGTGGGTGTGCAATGGTCTGTGTGGGTTTGTGACTGGATTCGCAAGGGCTCAGTTGGTGTGTGAGCGGGAGAAAGAGATTGAAAGAGAGCAATTGAGAGAGAGCAAGAGAGAAAACCTTCAGGTTGAGGGTCTGAGAACATATCTCTCTTTCTTCCATCCCACTATGGGATGGAGAAGAGAGAGAGAGAGTGACACGGGTGTGGGAGGAGCCTGAAGGCCCCAGCGGCCCTAGCAGGCTACCTGTGTTTCACGGGAGCCGCCACTGCTCCCCCAAGCAAGGAGCTGCTTTTAATAACAGCTTCCTGCTTGCGGGAGCAATGTTTTTAACTGTCTTCCCCACACCCATATTTGTATGCAGGGAAGACGGATGAAAGCTGATTTTGTTTGCTTTGCTTGGTAGGAGCTGCCAAATTTGGTATACATCCGTCCAGTGGTTCGTGCTGTAGTTGTGTCTAAAGGTCCTATGGCAATTAACATGGGAACAGCAACCTTTTTGACCCCCTTTTGTTTTTGGCCCCCACTTAACGGATCACCCCAAGACTTTCCATGCACAACAAGAATCACTGGGGCACTTTTTTTGGAACTTTTGTGAAGATTTGTTAAACGGTGCCAAAGATATAAGCAAGTCAAAAAACATGTTTTTCTGTGGAAACATGGTCCTAACTAGCATAGGAGGCCCAGTCGAAGGCATACAGCCGAAATGCGTAGGCCATTTTGTTTTTTCAATTTGTTTTGGACTTTTTTAGAAAGATTTTGGCACACCTAGAGTGAAATAAAATTAATATATCTGAAAATTGGACTAGGTACCGTTTGTGCCAGTGCCACCATATTGCTGGTCCGGAGGAGGGACGGTGCTTATCAGAAATATATATATATATATATGTATATATATATATATATATATATATATATATATATATATATATATATATGTGTGTACCTGCAACTTTGGTTAAGCATTCACATCGAGATTGAAGCTCTGATAATTGTGTTTTTATTGCACCCCCCATCTCACCTCTACATGGCCGCCATCGAGCAAGGTAGACTTGTCTGCTTGTTCATTTCTACAGAGAAAGTCCAGGATGCCTAGAAGGCCAACTTTCCATTGCAGACCGACCTTTCAGTACCTAGTTAATGGGGAACATCATCACTCTCACTTTTGATAGCACTTAGTTGCCCATGATGGCTCAATTCAGTAAAACACCTGACACGTTTTGAGTCACTAGTCCTTACCAATTGTACATAAGTAATGTCAGGTCTAATAAACATAATGCAAAACCTAAATGTATAGTGTGCTAACACTGATCCTATCGCGTGCTCAAATATCCTTCTCAAGACGTACTTGTATCTGTGATCCTGGCTATCCAGTCCCTGACCCATATATATTTTTTATGCTTGAGATACTCCTTGTACAATAGACCTTTTCTCTGTGAAGTGTTCTGTTGCTTCCTGGGCCTATGTCCAGGATTCACTAAAGGCCTAGCAAGAAGAACAGGAGAGTAATACATACAAATGCGACAAAACAGATACTACTACTTTCTATTCAGTACATGGTAGCCACAAAAGGAGAAACTGTTTTACAGTGACACCTTTTGAAACAAAAAATGCACCATGATAGCAAAAGCTTTTTAAAAAATTATAATTTTATAATTCAGTGGTACATTTTAAGAAAATTGCACGTTTTTGCCAATATTTAGACGTCCTTGGTAACCTATGTGTGCAAAACGTGGAAAGTCTGCTTGGATATGCAAGCTCTTGATTCAAAAACATCTGAATCTGCACACAAATATGTGTGTGGAGATTTCATTTACAACCGCAGAAGATATGCCTGTCTAAGGGTTTTTTCCACATTCGTAAGCGTGACCTAGTGATGTTGAAATTGTTTTTTCCTTGTGAGTGGCCAGCGAGAATGTGGTTTATGGTCTCAAGTCTTCGAGTGTAAATGCTAGCATTTTTAATGCATTACTCTCCTTTATTGCCCTTCTAAACTTACAAAGTTAGCTATAAGTGTGATACTGTCCACCAACATTTCCATTTTTAGAGTTTTATTCTAAGCAAATGTTTCAAAATGTACTAATGTACATTGTCCATAAACCTATCTTTATCAGCTGTCCTTAAAAATAAGTTTAGGTAAGGAAAAACAACCATGTGCGTGAAAATCTTACACAATTGCAGATTTCCCTTCAGGGAACTCCCAACCCCGCCCCCCCCCCCCCCCCCCCACACACACACACACACCGTGTTAGCAGCTACAGCGGGGGTGGAGTTCTTGACGGGCTTCCTCTGTCCGCAATTCGGCAAGGTATCTTAAATAAAGTGACAGGGTGGGTGTTCGGGTGAGTGAGTGAAAGGAAGGATGACTGGGTGAGAGTGAAAGGGTCAGTGACAGGGTGTATGGGTAGATGGATGGATGAATGACTGAAAAGACATGTAAGGATGGCTGAGTGAAAGAGTAGATTAGTGAAATGGATCGTGGGTGGATGGATGGATTGGGGAAAGAATGCGTGGGTGAATGAAAGGTGAAGTGGATGGATGGATAAAAGGATGAATGGGTGGATGAGTGAAAGGGTGGAGGGATGAAAGGATGGATGGATGGCTTGGGGAATGAATGCGTGAGTGAATGAAAGGAAGAATGGATGGATGAGTGAAAGGGTGGAGGGATGATAAAAAAGGATGGATGAGTGGACGGAATGGAATGAAAGGGTGGGTACATGAATGAATGAAAGGATGCATGGTGGACGGGGTAAAAAGAGGGATGAGTGGAAAAAATGAGCTGTGGCATTGTGAACCCCCAACTGTAGCAGCTACAGTGGTGGTGGAGTTCTTGATGGGCCTCTTGTGCATGCAACTTGGCAGACAAAGATGAATGAGTGAATGAAAGGATGGATGGATGTGTAAGTGAAAGGGTGAATGGATGGATGAGTGAAAAGATGGGTGGATGAGTAGATGAATGGATGAGTGAAAGGGTATATGTGAATATGGATGAGTGAAAGCTTGGATGATGAGTGAGAGGAATGATGAATTGATGCATGAGTGAACTGATGGATGATGAGAGAAAGGGTGGGTGGATGAAACAGTGAAAGGATGGATGGCTGAGTGAAAGGGAGGGTGGATGGATGAGATGAGTGAAAGGAAGGCTGGACAGATGAATGGAGTGAAAGGACGACTAGATGGAGTGAAACAATTGATGAGCAAAATGATAGATGGATGAGTGAAAGGATGAATGGATGGATGAGTGAAAGGATGGGTGAGTGAAATGGATACGGATGAAAGGATGGATGGATGAGTGAAAAAATGGATGTATGTGTGAGAGGGAGGGTGGATGGATGGGTGAGTTGATGGACGGATGAGTGAAAGGGTAAATGGATAGTGGATGAGTGGTAGGATGAGTGAAAGGATGGATGGATAGATGGATGGAGTGAAATGATGGATGGATAGATGACTGGATGGATGAGTAAAAGGGTTGATTGAGAGATGAATGAGTGAAAGGGTGGACACATGGATGGTTAGATGGATGGATGGATATGTATGATGGATATAAAAATAATGGATCGATGGATAAGTTTGGAGATGGATAGGTTTGGAGATGGATGGGCGACCTAATGGAATGGTGAAAGGCTGAATAATACATGAAAAATGAAAGGATGACAGACTATAGAGAGGAAATTGTGGATATCAGCAGGTGAATGAAAGAATGAATGGATAGATGCTTGGATTTAAGATACAAGAGAGCTCTTCTGCAGCTGGCCGTGACGATTTGCTTTGTTTGCTTGATGCTGTAAGAGCTTTGGTTCAAAGAGGGCATTGTTTTATTTTTTTTATCTACTCCCCTGCCTGAAATATTGGTTAAAACCGTGTCAATGTCATAGCTCTATTCACAGGACACTTATAACGTTTACCATGAAGGAAGCCTACACAATCTAATTGTAGGCATACCACAAAAACAATGGTTTATTTTTGTTGCTAGGTACCAATTTAGCAATCAGTTTTTTCGAGCTCTAATTGTATCGAAAACCTTCCATTTTAAATTGTATAAATCGTTTGATGATAAATACATGATGGCCCTCGCAATAAAGGTTTTGGAGTTGAGTGACTGTAACTTTGTGTTTTTTTAATAAGCCAAAGGCTATTGGTTTTGTTGAGGAAAACAAGACTCAGCATATGGCGAAGTCATTTCAAGCAATTTCCCCATGATCATTGGCGTAATAAACATAATATAAGTTAGGATACACCAGAAAATCCCCACCATTTTCCCCACATCTATGCGTGCTTTCGGGGGCAGCCCTTCCTCTCGTAGATGGGGTCTTCCGTTTTTGCGAATGATTGTAACTTTTTAAAAGTGATTTGTATTTTTTTTTAAATGTGTTATTTTGTAACATAATGTTGTATTACATTAACACTGACCTGCAACCCCATGCTACATGCCACCTAATTGGCTTCCTTAAAGCGCAGGACTGAAGTGCTAAACTATTAGATTTTTTTTTAAACAAATGAACTTCTTTATATATAGCGCTTAAAAATGCAATTTTTCCCGGTTCTAATCGCTTTAAATAACGGTGTACTAACGAATGTAATGGTACCCTCTACAACAAAACGTGTTCATTTCACTGCTAAGCGACCCTGTTTTAACTAGTCTGGGTGAGCAAAGGCCCTTGAAAAGAAGAACGTCTGTATCTACTTTCTGCTCGTTCTCGGGTCGTCCATCTCTTCAAGAAGCACTGGCAAAAGCAGTCAAATACAATTCAAAAGTATATGACTTTTTATTTGATTTTCTGGAGAGTGTTGTCTTGATTTAGATCCTGCATGAGAAGTGCTTCCATGATGTACATGAAGACCACAGAGTTTCAGTTATCGGGTTATGGGACGCAGCGCTTAGCATTCTGCAATGTTCTTTATGGTCTTTTTTATAGTAAAATCCAGCATAATGGTCATCGTATAGGTTGTCCATTCTGAGATCTTATGAACCCAAGCAGACAAAGGGGGGTGGGTTGGAAATCTGCAAAGATAGACTGCATTATGGTCATCCTTTATGTGAATGTCTTTAAATGATGTCACAGAGGGGTCAATGTATGTGGCTACCTGGCGCCTGCAAAGGGCAAATATATTAGAGTCCTCTAGTGACCAGCAGTAGGCAGCAGCTCTCTCATTAGAGAGACATTCTGTACTTGTCCAAATGGTGGGTAGAGTGGTTAGATTCTATGGACTTACAAGTCCACATATTTGGTAGTAGAGTGCCTTGTGGCAAAGTGCATTATTATGCAACCTGTGTTGGTCAGGTCTGGCTTTTGTGCTGATGGCGCCTGGTGTAACATCACTGTTGTCGCCCCAGTGACTTCCTTCTATGGAGATTACAGGAATGAATGGGGTAGGAATCTGGAAGCAACTGAAGTCATCCTTGGATAGGAGGCAAACTTTATGCTATGGCGCTGATCAGCCATATGTGACCGGCAGTGGGGTGTCCCAGGTGCCATTCACATGTGGTGGCTTTGAGGGTGTCACAGTTTTCTCCCAGTGGAATTAAGCTCCTGGAGGTGGCTATTCAGTCTCATCCTGTCAAGTGGCGGAAAGTTTAATCTTATGAGTGACCATCCTTACCTACTAATGGGTTACTAATGGGTACTACTAATGGGTAATACTAATGGGTTATGTCCAGGAGTGATTATACCACCAACTAGAGTGTGTGGGGTCTAACTCTAGGAGTACCTAAGCTGCTCTAGATGGTGGATAGAAGCATTGTCCGGTAGTGACTGTCCACGCCTTCTTGGGTCACTGTGAGGGCAAATAGTCCCTGTCCTGTAGTGGCTTTGAGTTACATTGATAAGAAGATATCATCACCTATTAGAGAGACACTGAGTTGTGTCCTAGGATAATTGCAGTCCCCTCTGTAGAGAGGCAAGAAGCGGTAGTCAGGAGTCTAACCTCACCTTGTATGAAGGCAATATGTAAACTCAAAAATGACTATCTCCCCTTCTACACTGGCTATAAGCCCATAGCAACTCCCCTGAAAAGCAATTATTCCTGCCATGTTTGGGCTCTGAGCCAAACCCAGATGTATCTATACCTAGAAGTGATTACTGCAAACCTGCCCAGAGGTTGAGCTATACAGTGGTTGACTGTGAGTTATAATCAGCCAGAGGTAATCCTTGCCTACTAGAAGGGCTGTGACCTATACCCTTCAGTGATTACTACCCCCATCCTGTAGAATGGCGTTAAGCTGTACAAAGGAGATGCTATGCCTTCCTGAATTTTTTGTAGGATATCCTGGGAGGAGCTATCCTTACCCTGCCGTGTGTAAAAAAAAAAAGAAAAAAAGTAGTCTTAGGAAGGACTGTCCCCGCCATTTAGAGTGGCTGTAATCTATACCCAGACCAAACCAGGGGTGTGATATCCATCTGTTAGTGTGGATGAATGTGGATTTTCATGTCAGCTAGCTTCATCAGTCCTGCGCACATTTATTAATGAGGTCAGGCAAGTTCTACATTCTTGTGTAGTGGAAGCATGAATTGCTCCACCAAGCACCCTAGTTTTTCTCAAATTTCCTTGAACATCCCTGGCTTTCATATGCCACCTTTTCTGCCCTCGATACACCATTTAAGATTTCAACTCCATGCCTCCTCTGTTGGGTTACTGCGCAACCCCAAACATTGTGTCACATTTCAATTGGCTACCTCTACAGCAATGTCAAAAAACTATGTTTTATATCTTGTAGCTTCTAGCTCATCATGTGACCCAACAGTACCAATCAGAGTGATAACTCTCTTGGGCTTAGATCTACTAAGGCTTTTGCAGTGTTGTGCATTGTAACTCTTCCTCTTCTGGCCTTTTAATGGTTTGTAGCTCAAAGCAAGACTTTCCACCAATTTGCAGTTTGAGAGGACCCACACAAATTGTTAGTAAATAACTGTCCCCTTGTTGTATCTATGGCTGTACGTATTGCTGGATATAAGCAACGACCGTGGTAAAACATGCTTCTTCTGCACAACTCCTTAGGCATATGGAGTTAAGCAGTAAAACCAACCATCTGCATCTGTGCTCTTGAGTGGTATTTTCTAAGTAGAATCTTCAAAATGCCCTTCTAGTGACTGATGTCCAGAAAGTGAAACAAAGAAACCTGGAATTAATCAGGCTGCCAGCTTGACTAACTTGTGTGATCGTAGGCAAATACTTTATATAAATATGTTAAGAAAAAGTGAATACGCTACAGCAATAAAAAGATATTTAAGATTAGTGGCTTAGGAATTATCTTTTAATGGTGATAGACAATGCATGTTCTCGACATGTCCAACAGAATTGGAGAATCGAAGAATATGTCTGAGACTACTCTTTAGACAAGCTGGTATCTGAGCTGCGCAATCCATTTTAATAATTTACCCAGGTTTCAATCTGCTAAGGTTGCCATTGGATTTACTTTTTAAAGTGTCTTTATTTTATATGAATGTTAATTTGTATTTCATTATGCACATGCATTTGAATAGTTTTTTTTAAAAAAATACAATAAAAAGATTGATTGAACTACCTTATTTTACTGTGCCCTTTCCCCCTTTCTCGTATTTCAGAACACTGTGCAATACATCAGATTAGGATGCGTGCTGTGCAAAGGGCTCTCTTGTATATGTTTGAAAAGACAGTTATACGGGACACTGGAATTATGCAGCAGGGAGGACCAAACTATGCTGCAAGGTTGACTAAAATATGCAGCGAGAAAAAGGCAAAAGATACGGCGTAATGCAGGGCATTTTGTGATAGTCTTGCTTCCTTTTTTGTCATTTTTGCACAGACAATGTCTGAGAAAAGGTTTCACCTCATTAGTACCAGTTTTACACCCAAATAGAGCAATAGGTAACGAATAGAGTGAACCTTTGCAGAAAGTGTCCAATGTACGGCAACATGTTGCCACGTTTTTAGTAATTTTTAATCTGTTTGAGTTTGAAACATTTTTTTTGTTAAAAACTGCAGGTTATGCAGCAGATGATGGATTATCTTAAAAATAGGGCAAATCCATAATTATACAGATAATGCAAATGTGCATACTTTCAGTGGCCCGGATCATTATGCACTAAAGTGACGCGCGTCCAACTGCTAAAGAAATACACTTTTTGAAATGTGAATTCTTTACCATATTTTTACATGACGACGTTTGCTCAGTTTTTTCTTAGTCTTTTTTTCGCTCTTAGAACCAAGCTGGACTCTGGGCTCGGCCCACCTCTAATTATTAACCTTTCAGTATCACCTAACAGCGAGTGTGATACACAGACGCAGGGTGGTAACTCGCTCCGGTTCCCACAGAACCACCCCCGCCCTGCTGAATGAAAAGTACGTGTGCCGCCTCCTCAGCGGAAGCTCTTGGCCTGGAACCCTCTGAGTCATCCACTGAAAATACCTTCGCCAAGTCTGGGTAAGCATTAGTTGTTGGCTACCAAGGAGCTCCAGCATTTGGATAATATCACTAGAATTCATTCAGCAAATCCAAAAACTACAAACACCCCAAGCGCTGCCTTCTTTGTGGCAGTTCTGGGCTCAGACGTTGTGGTATGCAAACAGTTCTGGGCTCCAGTTTGAAAGGAGCCTGTTTGTGTACCCTGTCCCGGCACGTCACGTGGGCTTCCTGTCTGTGACAGAGGAATGTGCTGTCTAATTAGCTCCAACAACTGCGACACCGCTTTTGACATTCTTCAATCAGGCTTCAGCCATGTTTCTTACGTAACTCGCGCCACACGTGTTTTAGTAGCTTGTGCATCATGTTCGCAACATGGAATTGACACACCCTGCTATGAATAATCCTTAGGGATCATCGGGTCCGACGAAATGTCTCGCTTATGTGCTCGCGTACATTGGACCTTTATGTACCGTGTACTGAATGTGCCATCTTTTAGTACTACGAAGGTCCTGGCGTTTCCAATACGAGCGCTTTGAAGTGGCCAAGATGACATGGTAGAGCTATACATAACCTTTAAAAAACAAATACTTTTTACTTATGTATGGGCCTAATAACAGTATCTAAGATCTGGTGTGAGATATTGCAGTCAAAAGAAACAATTGCTCAGAATTTGTTTTCTGTCGCCCATTTATCTGGCTCACTTGGTGGAAATGTCTGAAGGCTTATTCTTGGAAGAAGCTGCTGCCTATAGCGGTGTAACACCTAAACTGAAATGATCCGTAACGAGAAACGAAAAGAAGTTGCTTAATCTGGTTGTGTGTTTGTTCTTTTGTTTGTGGAACTGTCAGAGGTTCCTCCTTTGTTCTGTAAGCCTTCCATCAATCTCGTTCATGTTGCCATGGTTAGACAGAGGCATCTTCGCAGTTACACAGAAACACATTCACCCCTGCCACTGGCAGGCAGAAACACATTCCAGCCTGTGGCGGTTCGGAAAAGGCACTTACAAACCTGTTGTGTTTATACACAGGCAGCGCCCGGCCTTTCATGGGTCTGAATGAGGCACATATTAGCCTCTTATGGTCACGGAAGCATCTTCAGGCCTGCTTTGGCTAGATAGAGGCACATCCAGGCCTGCTACGGTTAGACAGAGGCACCCTCTGGCCTGCTGTGGTTAGACAGAAGCACCTTCAGGCCTGCTATGGTTAGACAGAGACACCTTCAGACCTGCTTTAGTTAGACAGAAGGACCTTCAGGCCTGCTATGGTTAGTCAGAGGTACCTTCAGGCCTGCTATTGGTAGACAGAGGTACCTTCAGGCCTGCTATTGGTAGACAGAGGTACCTTCAGGCCTGCTGTGATTAGATAGAGGCACCTTCAGGCGATCCAATGTTAGACAGAAGGAGCTTCAGGCCTGCCATGGTTAGTCAGAGGCACATTCAGGCCTGCTATTGTTAGAGAGAGTCACCTTCAGCCCTGCCACGATTAGACAGAGGCACCTTCAGGCCAGCTGTGGTTAGACGGAAGCACCTCCAGGTCTACTATGGTTACAGAAAGACACCTTTAGGGCTGCTATGGTTAGACAGGGACACCTTCAAACCTGCTGTGGTTAGAAAGAAGCACCTTCAGGCCTGCTGTGGTTAGACAGAAGGACCTTCAGGCCTGACACGGTTAGACAGAGGCAACTTCAGGCCTGCTGTGGTTAGACAGAAGCACCTTCAGGCCTACTATGGTTAGAGAGAGGCACCTTCAGGCCTGCTATGGTTAGGCAGAGGCACCTTCAGGCCTGCTATGGTTAGGCAGAGGCACCTTCAGGCCTGCTATGGTTAGGCAGAGGTACCTTCAGACCTGCTTTGGTTAGACAGAGGGACCTTCAGGCCTGCTATGGTTAGACAGAGGCACCTTCAGATCTGCTGTGGTTAGACAGAGGTACCTTAAGGCCTGCTGCGGTTAGATAGAGGCACCTTCAGGCCTGCCAATGTTAGGCAGAAGGACCTTCAGGCCTGCCATGGTTAGTCAGAGGTACCTTCAGGCCTGCTATTGTTAGACAGAATGTCAGATAGGTTTGAAGGGTCTTGACACAGAAGTACCTTCAGGCCTGCCACGGTTAGACAGGGGAACCTTCTGGCCTGCAGTGGTTAGACAGAAGCACCTTCAGGCCTGCTATGGTTAGAGAGAGTCACCTTCAGACCTGCTGTGGTTAGACAGATGGACCTTCAGGCCTGCTATGGTTAGACAGAGGCAACCCCAGGTCTGCTGTGGTTAGACAGAAGCACCTTCTTGCCTGCTACGGTCGGAGAGAGGCACCTTCAGGCATGCTATGGTTAGACAGAGGTACCTTCAGGCATGCTGTTGTTAGACAGAGGTACCTTCAGGCCTGCTGTGGTTAGACAGAGGTACCTTCAGGCCTGCTGTGGTTAGACAGAGGCACCTTCAGGCCTGCTGTGGTTAGACAGAGGTACCTTAAGTCCTGCTGTGGTTAGACAGGGGCACCTTTAGGCCTGCCATTGTTAGACAAAGGGACCTTCAGGCCTGCTGTGCTTAGACAGAAGCACCTTCAGGCCTGCTATGGTTAGATGGAAGTACCTTCAGGCATGCCATGGTTAGTCAGTGACACCTTCAGGCCTGCTATTGTTAGACGGAAGGACCTTCAGGCCTGCTATGGTTAGAGAGAGGCACCTTCAGGCCTGCTATGGTTAGACAGAGGGACCTTCAGGCTTGCTATGGTTAGACAGAAGCACCTTCAGGCCTGCTATCGTTAGATAGAGACAACTTCAGACCTGCTGTGGTTAGATAGAGAGAACTTCAGTCCTGCTATGGTTAGACAGAGGCACCTTCAGGCCTGCTGTGGTTAGACAGAGGTACCTTAAGTCCTGCTGTGGTTAGACAGAGGCGCCTATAGGCCTGCCATTGTTAGACAAAGGGACCTTCAGGCCTGCTGTGCTTAGACAGAAGCACCTTCAGGCCTGCTATGGTTAGATGGAAGCACATTCAGGCCTGCTATTGTTAGACAGAAGTACCTTCAGGCATGCCATGGTTAGTCAGTGACACCTTCAGGCCTGCTATTGTTAGACGGAAGGACCTTCAGGCCTGCTATGGTTAGAGAGAGGCACCTTCAGGCCTGCTATGGTTAGACAGAGGGACCTTCAGGCTTGCTATGGTTAGACAGAAGCACCTTCAGGCCTGCTATCGTTAGATAGAGACAACTTCAGACCTGCTGTGGTTAGATAGAGAGAACTTCAGTCCTGCTATTGGTAGACAGAGGTACCTTCAGGCCTGCTATTAGTAGACAGAGGTACCTTCAGGCCTGCTGTGATTAGATAGAGGCACCTTCAGGCGATCCAATGTTAGACAGAAGGAGCTTCAGGCCTGCCATGGTTAGTCAGAGGCACATTCAGGCCTGCTATTGTTAGAGAGAGTCACCTTCAGCCCTGCCACGATTAGACAGAGGCACCTTCAGGCCAGCTGTGGTTAGACGGAAGCACCTCCAGGTCTACTATGGTTACAGAAAGACACCTTTAGGGCTGCTATGGTTAGACAGGGACACCTTCAAACCTGCTGTGGTTAGAAAGAAGCACCTTCAGGCCTGCTGTGGTTAGACAGAAGGACCTTCAGGCCTGACACGGTTAGACAGAGGCAACTTCAGGCCTGCTGTGGTTAGACAGAAGCACCTTCAGGCCTACTATGGTTAGAGAGAGGCACCTTCAGGCCTGCTATGGTTAGGCAGAGGCACCTTCAGGCCTGCTATGGTTAGGCAGAGGCACCTTCAGGCCTGCTATGGTTAGGCAGAGGTACCTTCAGACCTGCTTTGGTTAGACAGAGGGACCTTCAGGCCTGCTATGGTTAGACAGAGGCACCTTCAGATCTGCTGTGGTTAGACAGAGGTACCTTAAGGCCTGCTGCGGTTAGATAGAGGCACCTTCAGGCCTGCCAATGTTAGACAGAAGGACCTTCAGGCCTGCCATGGTTAGTCAGAGGTACCTTCAGGCCTGCTATTGTTAGACAGAATGTCAGATAGGTTTGAAGGGTCTTGACACAGAAGTACCTTCAGGCCTGCCACGGTTAGACAGGGGAACCTTCTGGCCTGCAGTGGTTAGACAGAAGCACCTTCAGGCCTGCTATGGTTAGAGAGAGTCACCTTCAGACCTGCTGTGGTTAGACAGATGGACCTTCAGGCCTGCTATGGTTAGACAGAGGCAACCCCAGGTCTGCTGTGGTTAGACAGAAGCACCTTCAGGCCTGCTACGGTCGGAGAGAGGCACCTTCAGGCATGCTATGGTTAGACAGAGGTACCTTCAGGCATGCTGTTGTTAGACAGAGGTACCTTCAGGCCTGCTGTGGTTAGACAGAGGTACCTTCAGGCCTGCTGTGGTTAGACAGAGGCACCTTCAGGCCTGCTGTGGTTAGACAGAGGTACCTTAAGTCCTGCTGTGGTTAGACAGGGGCACCTTTAGGCCTGCCATTGTTAGACAAAGGGACCTTCAGGCCTGCTGTGCTTAGACAGAAGCACCTTCAGGCCTGCTATGGTTAGATGGAAGCACATTCAGGCCTGCTATTGTTAGACAGAAGTACCTTCAGGCATGCCATGGTTAGTCAGTGACACCTTCAGGCCTGCTATTGTTAGACGGAAGGACCTTCAGGTCTGCTATGGTTAGAGAGAGGCACCTTCAGGCCTGCTATGGTTAGACAGAGGGACCTTCAGGCTTGCTATGGTTAGACAGAAGCACCTTCAGGCCTGCTATCGTTAGATAGAGACAACTTCAGACCTGCTGTGGTTAGATAGAGAGAACTTCAGTCCTGCTATGGTTAGACAGAGGCACCTTCAGGCCTGCTGTGGTTAGACAGAGGTACCTTAAGTCCTGCTGTGGTTAGACAGAGGCACCTATAGGCCTGCCATTGTTAGACAAAGGGACCTTCAGGCCTGCTGTGCTTAGACAGAAGCACCTTCAGGCCTGCTATGGTTAGATGGAAGCACATTCAGGCCTGCTATTGTTAGACAGAAGTACCTTCAGGCATGCCATGGTTAGTCAGTGACACCTTCAGGCCTGCTATTGTTAGACGGAAGGACCTTCAGGCCTGCTATGGTTAGAGAGAGGCACCTTCAGGCCTGCTATGGTTAGACAGAGGGACCTTCAGGCTTGCTATGGTTAGACAGAAGCACCTTCAGGCCTGCTATCGTTAGATAGAGACAACTTCAGACCTGCTGTGGTTAGATAGAGAGAACTTCAGTCCTGCTATGGTTAGACAGAAGTACCTTCAGGGCTGCTATGGTTAGTTAGAGGTACCTCTAGGCCTGCTGTGGTTAGACAGAAGCACTTTCAGGCCTGCTATGGTAAGCTAGAGACAACTTCAGGCCTGCTATGGTTAGATAGAGGTACCTTCAGGCCTGCTATTGGTAGACAGAGGTACCTTCAGGCCTGCTGTGATTAGATAGAGGCACCTTCAAGCCTGCCATTGTGAGACAGAAGGACCTTCAGGCCTTCTGTGGTTAGTCAGAGGCACCTTCAGGCCTGCTATGGTTAGATAGAGGCACCTTCAAACCTGCCACAGTTAGACAAAGGTGCCTTCAACTCTGTCAGAAGTTCTTGTGGGACATTGATCAAGAATTAATGGAGATCCCCCCACCACCCCATGTCCTAGTTCTCTCCCCAAGGAACCAGTGTACTATAACATTGGTCAAAACTAGATAGGATTGAAAGGACAATATTACAGACCCCCCACCTCACCAGTCAAGAAAGAGCAGTTGCCCACTTTGTCTCAATTCAGCATATGTGGTCAAACAAATTGGTGAAAAGCTGGATGGTATTCTCTTGTAGTCTCCTTGCTTTCATAGTCATGGGCTTGCAATAGGTGGTTGGCCGTTGGGATCATTTTAGCAAAGCTGACTGTAAGGCAGTGTCTTGTTTAATAAACAATAAACCTGTCACGGCATCTCCATTGTGTTTTTCACTGTTTAAGAAAGTGAAGACAACCAAGCCATGTGTGGATCTTCCAGTTTCCCTGTCACCTCTGTATGTGGTGGGCGAGAACCAAACTGAGGGGAACACCAACATATTTGCATGGGAACATTTTTGGAATCGGGGTTGAAAATCAAGTCGAGACTGCCAGCCTCAACATGCATTTTCAATTATGGCGTCAAATGCACCATAGTCTTTTAGACAAGTTTTCCAAACGTAACCCCTAGTGGCACCGTCATGGTAAAGTGGCTCTGTCTCTGGTCGTCTGCAAAGGGCAAGCACTCTTCACGTGGCTTGTATTTGGGGCAAGTGCTTCACTCCTTGCATTGTGTGGGTGTACGGCTGTTGCAGGAGCCTATTTCTGTGTGCAAATAATGGACCTGACTTGTCCATGTGTGAGGTGGGTAGCATGTATGAACAATGTGCTATTACAAACTAGTATAGTCTGGTGCCTAGAAGATTGATTCCGTTTCAGAACAAAATGTGAACAGGAATTGTACCCAATCCATTTTAGCCATATTAACGCGCTCATGAAACTAGATAAACTAGAATGTGCACTAATATATGTGGAGTGGGCTTGAGTTTGGTAAAAAGTGACCCAGAGGAAATTCAGAAACCATGATAGGGACAGCTTTCTTTCTGGTGTGTTTGTTGTGATGAGAAGCATGACAAGGTGGCGACAACTTTCATTGCCTCAGCTATTTTTATGTTTTGTCCTTAGGGCGATAGTAGGAGAGGTCTTATAACCGCCTAGTTGTCCTCCATTGCTGGAGAGCCAGGTGTATTTTCAGATTTGCTCTTTGACATTTTTAAAGTGTGCTTGTTAGTTACTAGTTGGCAAAGATACTCTGGGTAATAGGTAAAAAACGTTTATTGTATGATTAATTAAAATCTTACAAAGAAGAATCTGCAGATAATAGCAGTTTACGATGAATCAATAAATATTGAAAAATTAAAACAACATTTACATTACAGTAGAAAGTGCAAGGGGTCACCAAGTCAGAATCTGATCATATTGTGAGAGCGGGCGCAGGTAAGGATATCTGTCCAACAAATCTTGTTCTGCAGCCTATAAAAATGGGCACTGTTTCAAGAACTTAAACGTTGAAGTGACATAAGTGCAATGTAGGCACAAGTACAGCAAAGACTAGCCAACTTTTCTACTTGCATCGAGCAGGTTTTGTAGTTGGTGGATGAATTTTTCCAATTTTCTTCAGAGCCACTTTGAGGGTGGATTGCGCGAGAAGCATCGAGTCTAGGGCTGACTGTGGTCAATGTGTAAGGATTCCAGTGAGGTGCCTAGAAAGTTCGACCAGGGATTATCGTTTAGGGATACTCAGAATAATGGAAGCAGGCCACACTGCTCCATTGTTTAGTGACAAAGGGTTCAGGAATTTTCAGAGTTCTACTAGTGTCACAAGGACGGAGGCTGATACGTGGGATAGCTGAACATTTTGACTCACCTAACTCACCCCAATTGTGGTAGGCTTCCCCGCTGGATTGATTAATACAACTGTGCATCAAAGCGAGGATCTATACTCCAAGATATGGGTTGACAACCTCTGACAAATACTAAAGAGATAATGATGATGCTGGGGACGGGAAGCCGATTTTCTACCTTTAACTTGTGTTCACCATGTTACTAGATGGATTTATATTTGCTAGTCTGTCACTTTATGTTCTTTGTGACATCTTTTGTGGGACAGCTATTTTTTTGTTAATTTGGATTGGAATCAGATGTGCCAAGAGTGCAAATGGCAACTCATTAGATTTCTGAGGCAGTGGGTTAAGCTACTTTGAAGGTTATAACTTGAATCATGGAGGAACACAATGCTGGATTTAGAAAGTTGAAAGCTTGCAGGCTTACGCTTAAGGGAAAAGTGTAGGTTAGTGTGGCACTTTAGTCCAGGTTGCTTTTTAGAAAGGTATGGTATCTGAGGAAATGTTGAAGGCGATTCAGAAGCAGTTAACACAGATAAACAATGATCACTCGTGCATGTATTTAGTAAGAGTTGAGTTATATCCTAAATTTGCACAGCCAATTTCAGATAAAATAAAGAAAATTAGGGAGTTGTTTTGGGATGGACCCAGTCCTTAATTTGTGCTTGTTGTTTCTGGTACTGAGCACCGGCACTTAGAAGCATATTTATACTCTGTTTGCACTGGATTTGCGTCATTTTTTTTACACAAATCCGGCGCAAACTTAACTCCATATTTATGTTTTGACGCTAGACCCATCTAGCGTCAAAATATTGGAGTTAACGTCATTATTTTACTGTGAAAACCTACCTTGCTTCAATGAGATGAAAGGTAGGCATTCCTGGACAAAAATTGACTCTAAGGCCTTTGCGCCTTATTTATCCTCCTGTGCAAAAATCACGCACGGGAGGAGGAGGGCCTTAAATAATGGCGCTAAGCCTGTTTAGCGCCATTATTTACCGTCTGGGTCAGGGCAGGCGTTAGGGGACCTGTGGGCTCATTTCCATGGTCTGAGACCATGGAGGCAGTCCACAGGTACCCTTCCGTGCCCCCAGGGACAAACCCAGCCACCCCCACCCACACCTGGAGGACACCTAAGGATGGGGGGGCACATCCAAGGTAAGTCCATGTAAGATAAAAACATTTTTTTTACAAGTGCCATAGGGGGGGCCTAACTTGGGCCCTCTACATGGCACTGTGCCCAATGGCCATGCCCAGGGGACATAAGTTCCCTGGGCATGGCCATTGGGCAGGGGGGCATGACTCCTGTCTTTACTAAGACAGGAGTGATGCCCATGGGGGTTGTGCGTCAAAAAATTATGCTAGTCAGGTTAGCGTAATTTTTTCTGACTCTAACCTGACTAGTGCCATTCTTCGATGCACAACCTCCTGTTTCCCCTACGCCTCACCCACCCGGTTAGCGTCATTTATTTTGACGCTAACCGGGCCTTACCGCTGGCTAGTGTAATTCCTTAAATATGATACCCGGCTGGCATCCAGGAATTGTGCCAGCCGGCGGTAAACTTTTTGACGCAAACCTGCACTAACGCAGGTTTGCATCAAAAAGTATAAATCAGGGCCTTATTTTTGAGGGCCGGCACTTATTGTCCTGCCTCAAGCATTTGCTGCGAACTAAAGACACATATGGGAAAAACAGAGGAAGAGAAAAATGAAAAAGTGTCACAATGGGAGCACGCTGAAAGCTGCAAGGGTGAGCTGAAGGGGCAGGGAGTGGCTGTAAATGGATTGAAGAGGCCCGAGATGGCTTCAGTATTACGCCGCCTCAGTATTCCGTGCTCGCACAGTTAATTGCAGCAGACGCGTGTTTAAGAGGAGGGCTTTGGGCACCGGCACATTTTTATTTACAAATTAAGCACTGGGTGGACCTCAATTTGAATGGTTGGAAGAGTGCCAAAAGGAGTTGGAAATGATAAGGGACATCAGGGGGACCCACACTAGATACACTGACATCTAAATCTGAGTGATTGGGACTGCAGATGAACATATATTAGATGTTATTTTAGGTCAGATGAACCAGAGAAATGACACTAAGTTGCTGTTCATTAAGGGCATTAGAAGATGGAGCAGAGACACTCTGTAGTGGATCAAGAAGATATGGCTGTGTACATAGTTTTGGACATGTGAGAGGTCGGTATGTGTTAGTAATGGTTCGATTATCAGTTAAAATAGTTTGATGGGTGAGGTACCTCCAGCAAGGGTAGAGATTTATTGGAATGGGCTTTCCAGAGGCATGGTTAGCCAGAAGAACTTATAACACATTGGCCCATGTTTAAAAGTTTTCACTCAAAAATACGCTAATGCAGTTATGTGTGAAAAGTTTACCACTGGATAGTGCCATTCCAGAGCGCCAGACTGGTGCCATATTTAAGGAATGGTGCAAGCCGGCTCTGAGGGTGGGCTAATGTCAAGGAAAATGACGTTAGCCGGGAGGGGGTGGCGGTATGGGGGAAGGGGATTTTGCATTGAAAAAGGACGTTAGGTTGGTTAGAGTAAAAAGAATGACTCTAACCAGCCTAGCGTCATTTCTCAACGCAAAACCTACCATACCACATGACTTCTATCTTAGAAAAGACAGGAGTCATGCCCACCACCCCAATGGCCAGCACAGGTGACAAGGGTATCCTAGGCATGGCCATTGCACCCGGTGCCATGTAGGGGGGCACGTTTCAGGGCCCCCAATGGAACTTAAAAAAATTAAACCAAATACTTACCTCTACTTACCTGGGATGGGGTCCCCCACCCCCTGGTGTCCCTCTGGTGTGGGTGAGGGTGTTTTTGGGGCTTGGGGAGGGCACCTGTGGGCTTATTCCATGGTGTTCCACCATGGAAATAGGCTCACAGGTTCCCTAACGCCTGCCCTGACCCAGGCATTAAATAATGGCGCCTTGTAAGCTTAGCACCATTATTTAGGCCCGCATCCCTTCCATGCAACATTTTTGCATGGGAGGATAAATAAGGTGCTAGGGCCTTGGAGTATTTTTTTGCCCGGAAAAGCCTACTTTGCTTCTCATTGACGCAAGGTAGTTTCCGGCTAGCAAAAAATGACTTTAACTCCAATATTTTGATATTAGACTAGTCTAGCATCAAAATATAAATATGGAATAAGGTTTGTGTTGAATTAGCGTTAAAAAAGTGATCCTAATTCAGTGCAAACAGAGTATAAATCTGGGCCATAATGCTGTACATTTGTGTTGGGTGAAATTAGAGAGCACCATGGAGAAAAGGGACTATACAGAGGTGTACAATGTCATGCACTCTCCATGCCAGTGGTTAAGGGAAGGACCTGGATGGAAGAGAGCTTGCAACTATAGGAATTCAACAGAATATCATGGACAAAGCTTTTTAAGGAGGTGCTGTGGCTTATTGAATGAATGAATGAACATTCAAGTGAAATTGTTCCTTTTCAGCTCAAGTATAGCAGGAAGGCAAAGATCAAGTTATGAGAGCGGTTGTATACCTGAGACCCAAACTGATGTTACTGCTGTGCGAGAACGGGTGAAGTTCTTTCGTCAAGAATGCTAGAAGCATTATAATGTAGGCAAAGTGATAAAAGTAGTGGAATTATTTGTGGGTGCGACAGTGAAAATAAAAAAAAAACATCTCAGCCTACCTCGATTTATTTGGAACCAAGGACCGTGTAAAGGGTGAGTGAATATGGAGTTGTATATGCGTGCACATTGGAACAAGGTAAGGTTGGTAAAAGCTGGTAAAGAAGAAAATGATGAAAGATGGTGTTGCATCACCTATACCAGATTGTTTTAGTTTCAAACGCATTGTATATGACAGTTTGAGCTTTAAAGTCCAAACCATGTCTGAAAAACATAATTGCCAATATATATTATCAGCCGATTTCTTCCCTTAAATATTTATTTTACAATTCGATTATTCAGAACAAATCAAGAAATTCACTATACTGCACAAAATCATGTTTTCACCTTTATATATCTTTTAACAATCCATCTTCTTTAGCAATTAAACATGACATTATCAAGCAAGTATCAAAAGATTTTTTACATAGAAAAACAGAAGGCACATGCAATGGAGAAAAGACATAAAATGTAAACCATTATAAAATGACCTTACCAACCATATTCCCAATTCACACTCTAAATATTCAAATCCTTGGTAGAGGGGGTGTCTACTGTGTGATAGGATCTCCTATTTGATTGCCTAGCACACTCATTCATGGTTGAAACATCAATAAATATTTGTCAAAGTGTTACAGAACCTCTTCGGCTCACGAGTTTCTAGATTTGCTCAGTAAGTAATTAATGGTCGTCCGCTGTGATGAATTGTGGCTGTTGGGTTTGTGGCTTGTGTCCATTTCTTGATGGGTGAATGTCCACACTCAATAGCCACCTTCAGAAAGTGAGACTAATTCCGACCTACTTGGCATAGCTCAATTGACAGGTCTCCTGATATGCCACAGGTATCCTGAGCAACTGATGAGAATTTAGCCACAATGACAAAGCTTTATGGGGGAAGGTGCACTGCTATAGATTTAACTGAACCCATCTTGGGACAAGTACATTGGTGTAATAATATACCATGTATATATAATAAATGGTATGGGTCTTACATGCCAGTTCTCTCTTCCTGGCATTTTCAGGAGCAAAGCCATGCACACAGGCATGACAAAAGTATTCCTCCATTGCTACTTAAAACGTGAAATGTAGAATCCATGAAGCATGTAAGGTCCATGGAAATCTACTTAAATAGAGGTTACAAAGGAAAATTATTTTAAATGTCTAATAGCGGTGTTCCCTTCTGATGAATCTATACTATTTTTTCAAAGTACCGTTCCCCACCTCTAAATTTTTTGGGATTTTTTGTGCAGATTGTTCAAGTCACCCAAAGTTTCAGGTCGTTCTAAAAGTTGCACTTCAACACTGGTAAGACAAAAATAACCTTTTCTTAAGCACACAGCAAAAACTGCAGGATAGACGATCGCTCAACTTTGCAGCAAGTGGCAGCACTAAACTAAGCCAGAGGACTTGCTTTTACTCAAAATGTTGTGGTTTAGAGCAAATCCGTACAGTAGTTAGTTTTCTTTTAGAAATTTGATGAATAGAAATGAGTTATGTAATTTAAAGGGTTCGTTTTTGCACTAGTGTACTTAAGTTCAAGAACCAATCGGAAAACCTTTTTTTTCTTTTAGGTCTGGCGTTAACCATGACCTTTGAAGTGTAGTAAATTATACATACACACACACACACACCCTCCTAAAGACTTTCGGCCAACCCTCTTCATCCACTATAGCACAGAGCATGGGTCAGCCCACTTCAGCCATTGGCTAACTTAATTCTGAGTGATGGCATTAAGCCCTTTCAGAAGGAGAACATCCCCACACTTAGTAGTTTCTTACAGTGCAAGGGAAGTACTACTATAGCAATGTGTACTTTTTGAGACCAAAAAAAAAAAATTCTATATATATATATTATTATTTTTTCCATTCTTTTATATTGGCAAGAGCCTAGTGTCCCCCACATCAATGTGTTTAAAAAAACATTGCAAAATAAAACAGGTGTTGACATAACTAGAAGGCTTGCAGCAACACCAGACCGATAAGCTTTGCCAGTGCTTGTTAGATATGAACTCCAACCTGATTGGCAAAAGAAACTCTGCAAATTTCTGTCTAGCACTGCAGTTTTGAGGATGAAAAAGCCTTTGTATGCCCAAGTGCCCCTACCAACACACACTAAAAGGGTATGTCCTCCAGCTATCCTCATTTTCCATTGAATGAAGGCCATCAACCATGCCCGAAGTCCAACCCTTCGGCCTTCAAAGCCCACATAACATGGTCTTTGCACCCTGTGTCCAGTACTTCTTTCGTGGGAGCACACTTCACAGAGCCTTTGTTGATCCGGCCAAAGGTTCTGCCAAATGGGATCGGTACACTTCCACCTAGCCCCTACCTCCTGCCCCCACAGCCCTCAGGACGTAGCCTCTCGCTGCAGGGCCTGGCCTCTGTCATTGCCCACAGGGCATGTATTTCAGCCCAGAAATGCACCCAGTGCCCATACTCACAGTGCCCCTTTCGGTTTGGAAGGTGTGTTAATAGAGTTTGTATTTGTGAAGTTTGTAAACTATTTCTGACCCATAACTGCTGGTAGTCAGGTAATGGATTTTATGTGCACAGTAAGATTTTTGGGCGAGCGCTTATAGCAATTACAGTAATGTTTTAAAGTGCAAAGTTATGTAGAGAACCACTCTCAATCTGTTCATGAACAGTGTTCATATGATTAGCTTCTCAAGGGTTCAGCAAACCACGAGTCAGGTCTAGAAACTCTGTGGCAAATATAGTTATACAATACCTTTTAATTCACAGTGCAGATATAGTTATCTTACAGCCTTAGAATGTAAGGCACTGCCCGTCAAACTGCATACACCATCACGAGCTACCACTTCCAAGCAGTAGCAAATGGGGAAATTAAGAGCAATTGAGCAATGTGATTGCTAAATTTTGTAAACATACTGTACATAGTGTTTTCTAGTCTCTTTTTATCACTGGAGTTAACCTATTTTAAAAACATAAAGCTTTGGCACAATAGAGAAACGAGACGGATGATTCAGCAATTTGCCCTGGATCATGTAACTTGGTTAAATGGGGAAGTCGGTGTCCTTGTCCTGAAGTTGACTGCTCACCCGGGTTCAACTCCAAACACAGTTTCAGGAAGACTCGGTGACTACATGGAGAGAATCCTACATAGGTCACCAGAAACTTGGGGAAACCCTGAAAAGAGCCCAGTGAAATCAGTCAATTGAGGACAGCTCAAACTGTAAGATGACATCAAAAAGATCCTGGAAATGGTGGCCTTTTCACTGACATTCTGCTCCCTGCATATCAGTGTATTCAGTGTGGCTCAGCTGTATCATACAAGATCCATACGATCATACCGAACAAAAGGAAGATGCTTAACATAGAATCTAATAATATACAGGTACATAGATTTGCCTTCCCATATACAAACAATTTCAAAGACCAACTGGTATATATGCCCCAAGACAGACAGTGTGGAACTTCCTTCCACTAAGTGGCCATCATCTTTGTGCATCCATTCGAGATCCCAGCACACCTATCTTGCATCTCAACAAGAGAGCATGATACCAAAGGGGACACAATAGTTGTAATCTGAAGAATATAATCTATCACATTGCATACCTATTTCAACTAAATTACATTGGCATGATCACCAAAATGGGATGCAGCTGATCACACTTCAAAATCGCATGCCACACAGCAGACTAAGCTATGAGGCTGCCTTGGAACACCTCAGCATAGGCATTCCAGCGCAAGAAGCAATCAGAACAGAATAACGTGAAAAACAGGACTGGATGTTTCTAAACAAAATGGATGTAAAAGGTTTAAATGATACTTTAGAATGGAGTGCACTTTTGATATAGTAACTTTTCATTACATATTTACCACAAACATTTTACCTCTGATAAATAGGAGATATGTCTATGGTGAGATTGTTCAGGTTGACTGACAAAGCCCATTCGGTTACACATCTCTAACCTCCTTCTGCATAATGACCACATTGGTTATACAAGTGAGTTGCCTGTACACAACTTTTCACTTAGTAAATCTGATTTTGCGCACATTGTTAACTATATACCCAGTACTACGATTAAGAAGACTCTGCACTGGATATCACTATAGTGGAACCAAAGCCTTGCAACTGTGCAAATATTCATGCATTCCAGTGCTATTTATGCTTGTGATCGGCAAGCCATTACTTTCAAGTTGGCGCCCAATGCTCCAATACAGCATCAATCTAGCCGTGCAGGCTTAATATCATGTGAGCATTTCAGAAACACGCCAACCAAATTTCTGAGCACTTTGCAACTGCCAGCTGAAGCAAAGTTTATTGGGCCAGTAGACGGGACCTTTGTTACTATCCCCGATTTAAGAATGGGAAATCACCTTTTTGATACATTTCCATATGGAACAGCAATCATGGTAGCAAGAAACAAACCGTGCAATAGTGAGGTTCACAACCACTTAGCCCGTATGAATACTTCTTTAAAATAAAGGGCCAATGTTGACTGAACTTCACATACTTTACCATTTGTAAATTGTTCTTTAGGTAAGCTTGTTATTAGGAACAAAATGGTTTGAATTTGTAAAAATGCTGGTTTGCTTCTTTCCCTTCATTTTGGAGTAAACTAAATTAATCCCAATGGAAAATAAACTGACCTTATTCAAAGTGGTGCTTTTACGCACCAGAAAGGTGATGCCTGCAAAACAATTTATTAACTGGAGAGTCCAGATAAAATCGCTGCCCTACTCTCCGATGTAGAATGAAACAGCTGTCCTGCGCCCCTAAATTCAAAGCCTAACTGGCAACTTGCCCCCCCCCCCAAATAAAGCATGCCCAGTGTCTGCTCCTTCCCTGGTTTCAAACATACATTCTTTCCTGCGCCTACATCCTCAAACATACCAGGATCCCATTCAGAACATGCCTGGTGCACTGCTGTACTTTTAAATTCACTACATACCATATTTTCGACTTCTAGTTCAAAATATAATTAACTCAAAAAAGAGAAAAATTTCAAAAAGATAATGTCCCACCACTACTCTCAATTTAAGGGACTACTCCTCAGTTCAGAACAGAAGGGCTGTCCGGCCTCCACCCAGTTCAAGTGATATTTTCTAACTTGACAGAGTTGCAAACATGCCTTTTGGCCGGTTTGACAAAGCCTGGTTCTTTGTTCCCCTCTCCCATATCCAGACATACCTGATTCCCGCCTCCTTGTGACTCAACATATACAATATGTGATGCTTCATTGTCCCGAATTAAAAAGAAAACAGTTAAGGATTTTCACATAGATTTATGGCATTAGCATTTGGATAATATGCAAGCCTTAGACAAGTAGCACAGCACATCCCAGTCCAAATGCGATTTCACTTTTTTTTATTGCAGACTAGTTGTGAAGATACAACTGCGCCATAGCAAAAAATGATTTCCCCCCTCTGCATAGAATTTGTGACTCTTAACTCTGTTTCCTCTGGCTAAATGCGCTAACATGAGCTCATTCTAGAGGTCCAGGTTACACACATGACTTGTATTCTCACTTTAGTCTTTCATAATCACTTTCCCGGTGTCCTGGGAGCCTTGGAAAGCTTTCTTACGATAGACAATAAATGTATTCTGTGACCGAAGAAGATCCGTACTGCTAACATTGTGTCTGAAATCAGAGTCGTGCATCACTGAAAAATACACCTCTGACACACTTGAGGCCATTTCTGGAACGAAGACCAGTTTTTCCAGTTCACGGCAGAGCTTGCTTCCTAGTGCCGCCTGTGCACCAGGAGACATGTGCACGAGGTCACCAGTGACGCCTTCATGAAAGTCTCCTCTGCTTTAGAAGCTTGCCCACGGCGCTGAGGGCTTCGGGCACCCCTTCCCCGGTGCAGGCGCTGCAGCCCTTGATCTCCCATGCCCGGTCTTTGTAGTCCTCCAGCTTGAGTTTGGCCACGAGGTCCTCAAGGGGTAAAGCGCTGGGCATGTCCTGCTTATTGGCAAGGACCAGGAAAGGGACACCGGCCATGAAGTCATTGTTCAAGACGTTTAACAGCTCCGAGGTGGCGTCTTCCAGCCGCGCCTCGTCCGTGCTGTCCATGACAAAGATCAGTGCGTCGGTGTCCTCCAGGTACTCCTTCCAGTTGGGTCGCAGCTTATCCTGTCCGCCCACGTCCCAGATAGTGAGAGACACATGGCTGTCAGTTTCCAAGGATTCCACATTGAAGCCTACGGTGGGGAATGTCTCGACTGTCTGATTTCTCTTCAGTTTGTACAGCAGTGTCGATTTACCGGCAAAGTCCAGGCCCATCATCACCACTTTTGCTTGCCTCTTATATTGGGGTTTGGAGTTGGGGGCACCCATGCTGAAGAACCTACAAAAGCAAAAAAACGGTCATTAAAAAAAAAAAAGTGTTGTTGGCAAGTTAGCTGTTGCGTATAATCTTCAGATAAAGAAGGAATAAAATCCCACTAAAGAATGTAAAGGGGCTGCACTGTGCATAGCTGCCAAGTGTTCCCTGTCTTTCATGACAGTCTGAGACGCACTGGTATTTTAGCACTTGGCAACCCTGCAAAGTGTAGGCCAACGTCCTCTCCAGGAAAGGTCAAACTACAATACCCAGAATGCAGTGTTCATTTCCAAAAAGCTAGTGTTGGCTCAGGGTGTTGGTCTTGCGTCACTTAGAAGCACTAGGCTTCCTTGACCATTGTGCACAGAACAGGTAGCTCAAAGGTTTCCTGATTAGATATGTAGGTGGGCCCATGATTCATACTTAGCAACTTTAGGAAACCTCTCTCGTGAGTAAGAGGATGCCTAGTTCGCTTAACAGGTATCAAGCGGCCCGCGACTGCAGTTTTCACTTAACACACTAGCACTTGCAATCTTGCATTTCACGTTATACACTAAAGCACAAGTACCAGACTGTAAATAAATGAAAACAGAACCGTGTGACAGGTGACCAAATCACGCGTGACAAGAAAAAGGAGCAATATATGGAGCTAAAACAAAACTGGGGCCAGTTGGGTTATACCAGCCCACGCCACACCCCGATTCATAAAGTGAAAAACAAAGCGAGATTCCCCTGCTCTTAAGGTGACGGCTGGGGAAAGGTCTGAGGCATGCGTTGTAGGACAGAAACTAACTGGTGCGCTGGATAAAAACAAAAGCCTTGACAATTGAAGTCCTAGAATAACAACTATATTTGGCCTGGGGCATTGTACGTACCCACAGTTTCCTCCGAAGCGGTCAACAGGTCTTCGTTTTACCAAGCTCCAATCTGTCCCTTCATTGTGCAGCTAAAAAGCCAAACTCTTCCCCTGCTTCTGTCAGGCTGAGGAAGCTGCCTGTCTTCTGAGAGCACGTCTCATATGATGCCGAAGATGCAAATTCCCCTGTCCGATAAAAGGAGCAGTGCACGCATTAACCAATCACGAAACGCTCTTGCCTCTGCATTTGCATGTTATGGCTCTTTAGCCAATGGGAGCAGCGCCGCGTCTCCAGTGTTTGCTCGTCGCACAATCTTGCACACCTGCTGTCATGTGGGAGGTTTGCAGTCAGAGCGTCCGGGAACTGGCTTGCGAACTGGTCTGCCGAGGCGGCGGAGCAGTCCCGCATAGTTAAACATTATCCACCTAGCAGTGGTGCATAGTGTTGGTGAGTGTAGTATTCTGGCTGCCAAATGACAACCTGTGGGCAAAGGCGCCTAACTCACCAGCTATTCGGGGATTTTATGTCTTGTCTCCCTAATGAAAATCAATAGACGCGCATTTTTAGCTGACAGGCAGCTGCCGGAATGTGGCAAAACTTGTGGTTTTTATTTCCTAACACCGCGGGAGCCACGCTCCGCATTTTCTGGAGGGCACTGCCGCCGCGTTTGAGGAAGCGAATTTACATATGAGGAAACGAGCGGAAGCGATTCTTCCTTGTTAAAATTAAGCTTTTTTATGTTGTAAGAAACGGCTGTTTGCCACAGCACGTCTTAAATGAACTACTTTTTGGGGTATTTACGTCGCATTTATGTATCACTAATAGACAAATAGGGCGAAACCACGGAACGTTTACTGATTAAACCTATGTTATTTTTCTTTCGTTTTTTCAGCCTTTATTTGAGATTTTTCAAGATTGCCTGAAACATCTGCTACCCTACAAGGTTGACCGTACCCGACAAGGGCGCAACTAGACCCAAAGTGATGGAGGCGGAGCCAAATTCAAAGTCTAAATAAAAACTACTTGGGTCGGAGCTCGCTGCGGGTCACATCACTGTTGCGGTCCAATGCATAATACGAAGAATCATTTTTTTTGTCAATATGTGACCTTTAGTGCAACTTAAAGCACACTGATCTAGTAACGTTGGTTTCTGCATACCAGAATTTAACAATCTTTAAAGGTCTTTTATGTTTCACCTTCAAATAATGTTTGCAAAACAAATGTAAATATTAATACACATTCACCAAATTTACCAAAGACAATGTGATGATTCTGGTTCCCATTCTAGTTTCTTTGACAGTTAATGGCAATTGATGCACTATAAAATACAGTGGGTCCCTTGCATTGGTCCTAACTTAAGAGGGCTTCAAAATACTTTTGTAATAAAGTAGGACTTCCTCCACTACCACAATCCCCCTCCAAGACATTTTGGAAAACTGTGGCAAATGGTAAAGTTTGATCACATAACTAAGGGATAACTAGAGTGGTGGGTGCTGCAATAATCCGGGGAAAAGAAAGGTTTTAATGTTTTTTTTCTGGAAGGACGGAAGAATCAAGTTACAACAGAGCTCTGGAGGGAGTCTCTCAGGGCCAGATGTATCAAGCTCCCGGTTTGCATTTCTCAAATAGCAAATTTTAAGAAATCGCTATTTTAGAAATGCAAAATGGAATGTATCAAAAGTGTGAGTCAGTAATAGTGATTTCTTAAAATTCGCAAACGCAATTTGTGAGTTGCAAATACCGAATCGCTAAAAAATTTGCAATACGGTATTTAAAAATCGCAAATTGCGAAAACGGCAAACCGAAACAGCTGATGACATCACAACCAGGAAGTGAGTCAGCCCATGATGCTTCCAGGAGCCACACCCACAGGAGCAGGCAGAGAGACACAGCCCAGCACCATGGAGGCAGTTGTGTGATCCAGCCAGGCAGGCCAGCAACAGCAACATGGCCAATGAGGGGAATGTGAAGGAGAAAGGAGACAGGAAGCACAAGCTCAAATTCAGTGAGCAGGAATTGGAGGTGCTCACTAAGGAGGTGGTCAGGAACCACAACAAACTTTTTGGAGAGAACTCACTCCAGGTACCTGAAAGTGAGAAGAGGAAACTGTGGACAGAAATCCAGACAAAAATATGCACAGTGGGTGTTGCTCAGCACTCTGTTGAGGAGATACCCAAGCAATGGTATGACTTGCGTCCCCGTGCCAAGGAGAGGGTGGCCAGTAGGCTAAAGAAGGCAAGGAGCACCGGAGGAGGACCACCCACCCAGACACCATCTACACCATTGGAAGACATGGTGGAGTCCACACTGCTGAAACTGTCAGTGGTGTCACTGACATTGACACCTCAGGGACACCCAGCACCAGCAAAGGTAAGAGCAGTAATGATGTGTATCCCCATATGTGCAGTTACAAATGCCTCTTAGAAAATAGCTGTTAGCTCAATGCATTGTGATAAGTAGTCCATGCCACATCTTACATAAAACACAACAATGCCTTATGAGAGTGGTAGTCCACACCCCTAAAGTGCTAATCCCACATATATAGCAAGTTAGTATACAGTCACACAGAGGAACAACACAAACAACTCACAGTGATACGATGTTGGTGTACAGTCATTATTATTGTGCAACATTTAGTGAAATATTCATAAATGACATGCTGCACATTGTCGTTGTAGATGTCCCAGGCCCTAACACAGCAGAAGGTGGAAATGTGGGGGATGGCGAAACACAGCCACAGTCCGACTCAAACACCAGTGAGTCCTTCAGTATTGCACCAACTAGACGCAGGGCAAGGGTGTTACCTCTCCCAGAGTATAACCTGGACTCAGAAGAAATGCCACATAAAGTACCCACTCCACCCCCAGAGGCTAGATCCACAAGAAGACAGCAGTCCCTGTGTCAGTCAACTCCCCTCAGGAGGCGTCATGATGCAGGCAGACAGCGCAAAGATGAAGGAGAGGGCCCATCAATTTTTGGTGGCCTTGAAGCTTCCATGCTCACATGAGGTTAATGCACAGGCAATTTGTGTCTCACAATGACAATATGGGAATACTCCACAAGCAGGTGGATGCACTCAATGAAAACATGGGATCCATGCACAAGAAGTTGGAGTCTCTGAATGACGGACAGCAAACAGCAGCCGAAAATACAAAGGAGTTGACAAACGCCATTAGGGAACTCTGCACTCAGATTCAGCAGGAGCGTGACAGCCACTGTAGGCGCCATCACCAATTTATGGGAAGGTTTGAAGGGTTCTGCAGATCGGTCAATCAGCTTGCTAGCTCAACTGCCTTGATTTCACGACGTGCTGTGGGCATACAGGTGGAGATGGCACATTGCAGTTGGGATGTTGCACAGGGATTGGTGCAAATAACCAATGTTCTGGATGTAATACAGACAGCATGCAGTGCTACAAATAGCGAACTTGGTGGTGGGGATAGTGAGGAGCTCTCTAGCCTGAGTAGTCTTACAGCCCCTCTGATGGATCCTAGGTGTCGCAGTACCAGACACAGTACTGTCTGGAACCCACTACAAGAGGTGCCAGCGAGGCCACTGAACACTCAAGTGGAGTGCGTGGATTTAGGAAGTAATGTAGAGGGCTACAGGGGACTAGCTTAACATGTAGCACTACAGTTATACTATGATGCTATAACACTCGCACATGTTTGCCTATAGTGCATAGCTATGTCCTCTTGACACATATGTTACTTGAAGTCAAGGTAATAAAGATGCTAACTACAGAAATACATAAAAATGAAGTGGTGTTGTCATTACTTACATCAGAAATGGTTGCGAGTGATGTCAGTACGTCCTTGCCTGCCCTCTGCTGCACTGCTCCTGTCTACTGGGTGAAGGGGTGGTAAGGGATCACCATCCTCATCTGAGTCTGGCTCCGTGGGTTCCACAGGTATGCCCCTTCTTGCTGCAATGTTGTGCAACGTAGCACATGTAGCCACAATTTTGCAGGTGGTCTGTGGCCTGTACTGTAGTGCACCTCTACTCTTATGGATGCACCAGAAGCAGCTCTTCAACAGTCCGAAGGTCCTCTCCACCACACTGCAGGTTGTCCTGTGTGCAGCAATGTACCTCCTGCCAACTGGCATTGCAGGGCTCAGTTAGGGTGTCAGTGTATAGGTCCGCACTGCATAGGCACTGTCTCCTGGAATGAAAAGAGAGTAAAATGAGTATGTACTTGTGATATCTGACGTCACATTTACATCAATGGAACATTGTCAACTATTACAGTAGATAGATTGTCAGTAGATATCCTTTGCCAAACTCCCCAGCCAGTAGTCTTGTTTGAATTCTGCTGTGGCGAAAGACGTAGGAGTCATGTGTGCTACCTAGATAATATCAGTTATGATGTTGGAGGCATTGCTAATCACTTGTATGTTCATGGAATGATGATTCCTATGGTTCCAATGAACATACTTGGTGGCTGATGGTGGACAGATTGCCACATGTGGCCCATCAATGGCACCTATGACATGTGGGAATTGTGCAATCTGGTAGAAATCATATTTTGTCGGAAGTAATTCCTGTGGGGTGTTGGGCAATCTTAAGTCCGGTTGAATTTTGCTCAGCATGGCATTGAGAAATGCATTGAAAAATCATAAGAGGGCACTCTGTGAGACCCCTACTGCTGCTGCTATGACCCATTGATAGCTCCCTGAGGCTAATGGGTGCAGGGAGCATAATACCCGTACATGGGTGGGTATACTATTGGTCCTGTGTGTGGCGCGCTGCAGTAGGGGTGGTAAATCAGCTATCAGGTCAAGTATCATGGCTGAGCTTAACCTGTACTTCTCATAAATTTCCTCCTCTGTGTGCTTAAAAAGGGTTATGCGCACTCTGAAAATTCGCTCCTGTCTCCTCCTCCCTCGCCTCAAACCTGCCAGGATCCTCATCCTCCTCGCCATCAAGCAGAGTGCAGCCATTGTGGAAAAGAGGCTGAGTCATTCTGGGCCTCTTTATATAGGTTTCACCTGGTTACCACCTGATGTCAATTTGTGGTAAATTGCATGTGCAAAAGGCCATTCTGCGAATATTCGCTATTTGCAACATTTTTATGCACCGCATTGTGAAACTGAATTTGTGTGTCGCAATTTGTGTCTCACAAATAGCGTCATGATTTTGCGGATCACTATCTGCGATTCACAATTCTACTTCACAGTTTGCGTGACGCAGATAGCGATTCGCTAAATCATGTTGCTATTTGCGATACGCAGATTGCGACACGCAAAATCATGTTGCAGTTGAAAGGAATCGTAATTTTAGCAATTCCTTATTTCTGCACTGCAAATGTCTTTCATACATCGTATTTGCCATTTTTGCATTCGCCAACGGCCGATTTTTGCAATTTCCACCGTTTGCGAATGCAAAAAAGTTGGATACATCTGGCCCCAAATACTTTCCAGGCAGAATGGAGACAGATCTTCCTCCATTATGTGCCCTCCTATTTTTTGAAGCAGCTTGTTTTCTGTCTCAGAAGTTAGGGTTATAAAAGGAATGCAAGAAGTGATACAATCCTGAAGGGCAGGTTTTGTTATATGGTGTGCACAATGACAAGTACACATCATTTTAAAGTTAGATGGTTTGATGACTGGTAATCAGTAGGGACGTGGAAAGTCGAGAGCAGGCAGTGGAGACAGGGACAGATGTATGACAAAGCATATAGCAGTTAAATTACCTGAAGGCACAAATATCACTACTAGGTTTTAATGAACCTTCAGTCAGGAGGCAAATTGTATCCTGCAGTACTGAAACTTCTCTTAAGCAGAGTCCAGATCATCATTGACGACTGGGTATCATCAGCATTGGACATTTGCTAGAAAACAGAGTGCTATGAGTAAAGGTAACTGGATAAAATAAAGATCAAAGAGCAAAGTGATCAGAGATGACCTCTGAGAAACTCTGCAAGTGAGATGTTTAGAAAATGACCCATATAGGGGGGAAGTGGACTTCTTGGGGCCTCCAGATAGAAACGAGATAAGCCATGCCAGGTCATTACATTAGTTTGTTCCGGTCAATGGATAGTCACTGAAGGTTTTTTTCAGCAGAAGAACAACCACGTTTTTTCCACGCAGTAAGGTGTGATGCTAAGGTAAAGGAGATATTGCTAAGAGAGGCTGGAAAGGACCTATGAAGTTTGGAGCTCTGGTCAAGTCACGGACTGGAGAAGACGTCCCCCACTGGTTAGATTTAATTGAGGGCAAGAGAAGTGACAGATTACATGAAGGCGGACTGACATTCGGCAAAACAGAGACTGGATCAAGATCACAACATTGCAAGAAGGATGAAAAACAGGTCTAACAAAGAAGCTCATTTTTTTCAATTGTTTTAAAGGAACAAAAATTAGATATGGAATTGCAACACTCAGTGGAGGGCTCAATGGATTTGACAATCGATTCTGAATGCAAGATATTTTTTTAACAAAGAAAAATCCTTTTAAGAACAACTACTTGCTGCTTCAGTTCTAAAAACAAAGCAGTTCTAGCAGGTAGTTTAATTTTTATTGTAGTCCTTAATGGCGAGGCAAAAGGTGGTTTTAACAGAGGCTCTGTAGGCATGGTGCCATATTGCCATTTTTTTTTCAAGAGTTGCACACTGTTGTTCGATTTACACAGAGCTTCAGAATACCGTGGGAAGGAAGGAGTGCTTCTTGAATAACAGCTATCTTTGAATAGGGCAATGCAATCAAGAGCAGATTTTAGCCACATATAGTAGCTGGAAGCCGGCCTTTGGCATGGGTGAGCTGGGCCCATACTGAAGGAAACCGACGCACTAAGATACCCGTGTTAGAGTTATGAATGCAGCAGTCTCCTTCTGATCTCTCGTTATTCAGTTTAAACAACTTCTAATCGTCTTTTTCTACATGGTGCGTATGCTAGTATTTATCACCCTATTAATCCACTTTCTTCCCTTCTCCCATTTCTGTTTTGCTCCCTGCCCATCCCAGTTCCTCAAGAATAACCTGACACCAGCATGATGGAGCTGTGCTGTGGGTGAGTCAGGGGAATTGATGGCGGTGTGGAGATGCCTGTGTTGAGAGTCCAGTCACTGCTGTGATGTAATGCACCAGAGACTGACCTTTTAAAACAAAAGCAGCCCCTGTTGCCTGTTTTTTCACCACTGGCATAAGGGGCGCCAAATTTGGTGTGCCTAGAGCACTATCAGATCAAAGACCAGTCCGAGATAGATATATAAATGATCATATTGTTTCCAAAAACAGGATTGGACCAGGATGTTGTGAGCATACTGCAGAATGAAGATGAAGTACATTTGAACTTTATTTAGAAGAGGACAGATCTGAGCGGGGTGATATCATACTTTATCTGACAATGCAGCTTGAGGCCCAGCAAGGCACCAAAGTAGTCAGTCAATGCGTAGGGGATCAGCCTGGCAGCTGAAAGCCTTGAAGAAAGTGAAAGCGGGGCCAAGAATGTGACCGACTTGATGAGTGGGGGCGGAGACTTCTGCATCCCAAGTTATCATTTTTAACACATCTTTATGCATAAAGGTGAAGGGCTACGCAAAATTCACTGTACGTGCACTACACAACGTACTCACGTAAATACTTGCTTTACAGAGAAGATAATTAAAGATGTGCCATACACAAATAATTTTAAGTACACGGAAAATGAATGAAGAAGCTGGAATGTGGCTTTCACAAGCAGTTTAAGATAGCTTAAAACACCACAGCTCGGCTTCTAAGGAGGTTAGAAACGTGTAAAATATTTACCACACTTGTTTAATAGAAATATTTACTGCAAAACGTTTTAATTCGAAACCTGTGCAAACAAGATTTCCACAGAAATCAGAATTTACAGGAGAACTAGGAATTTGAGCCTATGTGCACATGGTGCAGGGGACGCTACCTTACACGGCTCCTGTAAAATGAAATACTTAATTTGTAGCTGGTTAATGAAATTATTTTGCCACTAGTTTTGGTAATTACTTTTATATATGTGCATACCATGAGCATTAAAAACTTTCTTTATTTAGCATTAAGTCAGATGCAATTTCTTCATTTGATTTCGTTTTACTAGCAGAGAAACTTATAAATGGAGTCAAAACACAAAGTTCCTGTCTTGCCTTAGCGCCTTATGTTCTCTTATTGGTTCTGTCCCTTCTACAACTACCACCCCTTCCCCCGCTCTGCCCTCAGACTGGTACATTCTTTTGCTGGTTTTCTGCCTCTAATGTACATCTCTGATTTCTTCCCCAGAATCTTGCCTTCTCTTGATGGTTCTGTCCCTAAGGTGGCCAGCTTTCTGTCATATTAAAGGTGCTAGCAGGAGTGGGCATTAGGACTACACACACGCTGTCCACCGACTGGGAGGAGGGGACTGGCCACCGGACACCATTTCCGGTCAGGGGAAGGAATTTACTTTCGTACTGGACATCCCTGCATGCACTGGGTGATCCAGGGAGGTGACTAAAGGATAAACATGCTCACCCCTGTGGTGTTCCAGGAACGTCGCAATAAGCAGCTGCTAGCAGGGAAACAAACGCACTCCACCAGGAAAGGATTCGTTGCTCCACAACCCGGGGAAAACCTCCCCAGGGTATTTATTAGACAAACAATTAAGGAAACAATTAACTACGCCACGGACTCTACCATCGAAGAATACCACTAGAGGGGAAATTAAAGCCATTCCCTTTCACTAATTCTTCGATGGAAGAGCCCACAAAACATGCTCACCCCCTTACCTGTCTCTGGGTGGTCTTCTTCGGGGATGGGGACTGCGAGGACACAAAACTTTCCATTCTGACTTTGCAGGACACTTTACACATTACAGAAACACTGTCCTTGTGGGGACAACAGAATACATTTATTGGGAAGGAGGGACTGTGATTTGGGAGAACATTCAGGTTTTTGTGGTTTCATTCCAAACCCCCTCCTCTAAATCAGGCCATCCTAAAAAATATAACTTATCCAGAGCTGGGTCTTATTGAGTGTGATTATTATGTTATACGATATTTGACTTCTAATTCCTCCAACGCCTCAGGCAGTAAAAGGTGATTGTTCAGTATTGCCATTTATAAGAGACAAGATTACAAAATGAACAGCCCTGGTACCAAATGGAGTTACA
Source organism: Pleurodeles waltl (assembly GCF_031143425.1). Taxonomy (NCBI): domain Eukaryota; kingdom Metazoa; phylum Chordata; class Amphibia; order Caudata; family Salamandridae; genus Pleurodeles; species Pleurodeles waltl. The sequence continues at coordinate 1,140,864,103 of NC_090447.1, forward strand.
GTAACTTTGAAGCAACAAAGGTACGTCCATATCAGTAGCTACTAGGCATATTGCACAGTTACCACCTTCTACCACATGATCCATGAAAAAGGCCAAGGAAAGAGGCAGAAAATAATGTATTCTGAAGATGGGCAGAGTCCACTACACAGCAACATCTTCATGGGAAGGGCAGCCCTTTGGCCTTGCCCTCAGAATCACTGCCTCTCCACTCAAGGACTAGTGTACTAGTTGAAAAAGTGTAATAAGGAGACACATTTTTATGCACAGCCTCCCATTTGGCCAAATTGAGTACTCCTGTGCAAATACATTTTGAACCTATTCCACACTGCTCCCTTTTTGGCAAGATTGGGAGGATTTAGAATAAATATAAAAGTTGCTAGTAAGTGTGTGGTTAAAAAACCAGGCCGAGTGTGGGCAAGTATTACATGCGAGAGTGGAGAAGTGCCCAGTTCCATGTTATATTCATGAAATTGTAACATAGTAGAAGTATAGCCTGTGCAACAAGGACCATGTGCTGCAATCTCAAGACTACTATGTTAACAAACTGTTTGATCCTGGACAGATCATACTCTCCCTAAGCCTCTGTTCATGGATCTGACAATACATGAGCACATTAACAGGGCTTAATGTGGGAAATAAAAAACCAAGAACATTGTCGTAGGTCAGGCCGCCAACATTTTTTTCATTCATGCATTCAGCCTCTTTATTGGTATTTGGTTGGATTTGCATCAGTATAGTGGATCCTGCTCCTCAAATTGCATTGTGTATGGCTGCTCCTACACTGCATCTCCTCCGCTCCAACCACCAAAAGGTACCTATTTCACAGCTTGTTATGTCTGAAAGGGTGAAGTTTGTTTGTTTTTTAAGAGGATTAAATGTGGTGGAGAACTGAAAATTCTGCACAATGGCAGCGCAGGCAGAGCGACAGGTGCCACTATTGAAGGACAAACATGCAACATGCGGGCCGATTTAGCACTCCATCTAACACAGTCACTTCTGCCTTTTTCCCTACCACCAGGCTTTTACTGTCTCTTGCTAGTTTGGTGCCTTTACATCTACACCTCCTCTCCATTCTCGACTCGCCTCTTACCTCTACCCAGCCACTAACCTTACCTTTTCTCACTGGTTCTGCCCCTCTTGCTCCCACCTCTTGCTTCTCTCTGCAAGTCTCCTGTAGGTTTTTTTCACTGGGTTTTTCCCACTTGCCTCTTCTTCTCCCTTCCATGATGTACTTGTCACCTGAGGTTGCCACCTGGCCAGTATTCTGTTGGGCTCTATTTCATTATTTGTATTGATAGAGCACATTTACTGAAGTGGCCGGTACTTTTAAGTAAATGCTTGTATAAAAATACTTGATAAACCAGCATTGATATGTGTAATGATTGCTCCATAGCCATTCCGTATGTATAGTTATACCTTATTTCATTAAATATATTCCTATTAACAAGGGAGACTTGGAGCATAAGTGTCGTAGCTGTCGCTCCTCCACCGTCTCACTGTTCTCGTTCTCGAATCCCTCTTTGTCACGAATGACCAAATAAGGGGGATTCGAGAACGGTGACAACTGAGCAATAAACAGCAATATAACACTACATAAATAAACAGCAATATAATACAACATATCTTCCCCCTTTATAACCAAAAAAATATACAAAGATTATTGATGGAAATTTAACAAATCCACTCACTACTAACAATAATCTTCAAACCTTTTTGGCTTCACAATCTTCCTGCCAGATCTACTCCATTTTCACTCCTGCTAGAAATAATACCTGTATGACTGGCGCTACCTGTCCTCACCAGTGCCAGATTGTCGTTATAGGTACCAATTCTGTTGGTATCAACAGTATCCCGACACTCATGTGTACATCTCTCATCCTCCAACCACAGTCTAACTTTACGTCCCATCTGTGTGTGATTCCCATTCCCCACATTCAACACCTTGCTCCTGCACATTGACAATGCAGACATGTGCCATACTTTACCATCACTTAATCTTGCTGAATTATTGAACACTGCCTCCACTCTCAAAGGTGGAGAAAATCTGCTTTGGCACTTTCCCATAAGTTTACTACTCTTAACTCTCACTACATCACCCACACTTAATCTGACCTATTTACTCCTATGTGTATCATCAAAATATCTTTTATATTTCTTCTGAGCTTTCTCAATGTTCACCCTCTCCTCCTTAGGAGACCAACCTTCCTTTCCACTTCTTTATCTAACCCAGGCCACCAGTACCAATACTGCACTCTGTTTTTGTCTTCCCAATGCCTAAATGACCCTCATGGCATATTTCCAGAATTTTAGCTCTTAAAGTACTAGGAGGTTCCACTGTCCCTCCTCTAACAATCAAATCATCTTCAAGAGATAATTCATCCTTAACTTCCCAGAAAGGCAACAGAGCTTTACTCACCAATTTTTTTAATGGCCACCCATTGGTGATCATACTTCTCAACTTCCTTAAAGTCTCGTCCAGTTCTTGTTCTGTCTTCCATTCATTGTGTGTAATGGCTTGACACACCAACTTCCATGACAGCCACCCATAAATCCTCATTCACTTCTTCTCCCTTGTTCTCAGTAGGTAAAGGCATGCGACTTAAGAAGTCTGTAACAATATTCTTCACACCGGGCAAATATTGCACATCATAATTATATTCAAACTAACGTACTGACATCCTAGCTAGTCTAGGAGAAGCTCTGTATTACCCCTTTGTAATTAAAACCTTCACAAGTGGTTTACTTCTCAATGTAATTTCAGTTCCCCATACATATTGTCAGAAATGTTCCAATGCCCATACACATGCCAGTGCTTCACGTTCAATGACAGTATTTCTCCTCAGACAGGGTCAATCAACGCAAAGCAAAAGCAATTGTATCCTCTCGTCCATCTTTATTCTTCTGTTTCAGAACTGCTCCAATTCCTCTACAACTGGCATCCGTAGTGATGATACATCTATGGTTTGGATCAAAACGCTGTAATGGAGGTGCTTGGCAAATGTAATTTTTAAGCATATGAAAAGCATGTTGGCATTTCCCAGACCATTCAAACGTAATTCTCACCTTGAATAGCTGCCGTAGGTTGTAAGTTTTCATAGAAAAATTTCGAACAAATTTGGAATAAAATTCAACCAAACCTAAAAATGCACGGACTTCATCTTTGTTTTGGGGATTGGGCCTATTACTTATGGCCGACACCACTTCTTCCTTTGGTTTAATTCCTTCCGCTGACACAATATGACCCAAATCGGTAACATGATCACAAGCAAATTTGCATTTTCTAAACTCTGCAGTTAGACTTTCCTCATCTGTAACATCAAGAACCTGTAACAGAGTTTGGTCATGTTCTGGTTTGGACTTCCCCATAGTGAGAATATCGTCTTGGAAGACCATAACATTATCCACCTTTTCCAGCATTGAATGCATTAATCTTTGAAACATGGCCACCGCTGACGCTAGGCCAAACGGCACCCTCCTAAACCTATAACACCCAAACAGGGTAACAAATGTAGCCAAACTCCTACTGTCTGGATGCAATTGAACTTGGTGGTAAACTGCTTTCAAATCAATCGATGAAAACCATTTCATGCCTTTTGTGCGTGATACCATTTCATTGATGTGTGGCAAAGGGAATTGGTCAACAAGTATATTACTATTAAGATCCCTTAAGTCAATGCATAACCATAAGTTTCCGTTGGCCTTCTTCACTACTACTAAGGGAGCCACCCACTCTTAGGATTCTATGGGTTCAATGATCTTTTCCTCCTGCAATTTATCCAATTTCAACTTGAAGTCTTTCTTCAGAGAAATAGGAATATTTCTTACTTTGTGCACCTGCGGCTTAGCATCTTTTTTTAAATGGATTTCATGCATGAATCCTTTCATTTTTTTAATGCATCCAGAGAATACATTTGGAAACTTTTCCAAAACCAATTTACAAATTTCTAACTCTGGTTGAACTGTCAACACTGATTCCTGGTTATTTGGATCCAAAACTATACCTAATTTACCCTGATCAATCCAACCCAATACAGAGGGACCCGTGACTGCAACATATAATTTTCCCACGGTTTCCCTATCCTTGTACTGAAATTTCAACTTCTTAAAACCTAACAACTCAATGACTTCACCAGTAAATGTCTTAACGGTTATGTCTGGCAAACATAACTCATCACCTAAAATCTGTTTGAATTTCCATTCCCACACGTCCCTATTAACAATAGTATACGGCGAACTCGAATCAACTACAATATGTATGTACACTCCGCCCAATGTTATCTCACAAATGGGTTTTTTCTTCCTTTTTTTTCCTTCTTCTGCAGTGGGCAAAATAGAATGATCACCTATACTATCTACATACAATACACACATATTCAAATTATCTTTGTCCGATGTGCTAGTGTCTTCAGTTCTAACACCTTACTACCACTTCCAGTTTTCCTCTGACACACTCTCTGAAAATGACCAGTCACACCACACTTTGAACATTTTTGCTTCCTAGCTGGACACGATTTATCATTGGCCAAGTGATCACTGCTACCACATCTGTATCACTTTCTTCTATCATCGGGTCTATAACTTTTCTGTTCAACATCTGTTTTTCCTATCCACTTCATTTTATGTTCCTTTGTGAACTTCTTCCCTTTAACTCTTGCAATTATGTTGTCTTCACTTCTACTTTCACCTAAAACTGCTTTAGCACATCTTCCAGTAAGTTCTGCCCTCTTAACAATGTCAATAACTTCCTGCAAAGAACTCTCTACTTTAGCCCACAAATTGTCTTGGATGCTCAAATTAGATGATTACATGACGATCTGATCTCGAAAGAGCTCATCGTGCAGGTTACCAAATCTACAGTTCATTGCTAAGTTCTTTAAAGCAGAAACATAATCCTCCACCGATTCATCTTGCCCTTGTTTCCTATGGAGGAATTTGTATCGATCAACTGCTACGCAGACTGTAGGTCTATAATAGTTATTCAAGTCTTCAAGTGCATTCACGTATACATCTCTTTGACCCTCTTGTCTCGGTTTCTTATTTATATTGTTAAAAACTTTTAAACCTCCTGGGCCTAAACAATGTAAAAGAATTGTAAACTTTTTTTCCGACATGAGTTCCTCTTCATCATCAATGGCAGATATATAATTTTTAAAATATTAACACCACTCTTCCCATTTCAGAATTGGTATGCCAGAAACTGGTATAAAAGGTTGTGGAGGTGACAAGTTCCAAGAATTGCCTTCAGCCATGCTATAATTGAAAACTGTCTCCCTTGTTAGTTAAAATCATTCTTAAAATTGTCGTTCTTGACGCTGCAGCTGACTGTAAAATAACTATGTGGAAATTACATATACACTCAAAAGAATATAATCCTATAAAAGTGCCATTCTCCTTCTCTCTCTTTTTTTTTTTTTTAATTTATGTCCACGGATTTCCAAAATGCGTCTAGATTTCAAAAATGCTTGTCTCCAAAAAACAAAAAAAATCCTTGCTCTTAAAGTGTTTTTCAAAGTGCTATAAATAGAATAAAGCACTTATGCATTCTCTGTATATGTCATACTGCAACGATTTCCCAAATCTTTAAATTGACTAGAGAAATGTAGTGTAGCGTTTCCCCAATCAAAAATGGCGGCACGTAAAAATGAAGCGCTTCCTCTTCCGCTTCCACTGCGTGAACCGCACACGGCCCTTGTGCGTTCCAAAGGAGCCGTTACTGCCGCAGCGCTCCAGCAACACAGAGATAAGCACCTGGAAACATGCTGAGACACTTCATCAAAGGAGACGTTATTGCCGCAGCGACACTGCCTGTTGAAGATACACTTCCCCAAACTGGCACACTTCACTGAATCCAAACTCCGCTAGAACATCACTTTGCATGTACAATGAAAGGGTCCTCCAACTCATCGCCAAATTTGTAATGATTGCTTTGTAGCCGTTCTGTATGTATAGTTATACTTTATTTAATTAAATATATTCCTATTAACAAGGGAGACTTGCAGCCTAAGCGTCATAACTGTTGCTCCTCCACCGTCTCACTGTTCCCGTTCTCGAATCCCTCTGTGTCACGAATGACCAAATAAGGGGGATTAGAGAACGGTGACAACTGAGCACTAAACAGCAATATAACACTACATAAATAAACAGCAATAAAACACTACAATATTATATAGAAATACACCAGATGTTTGATTTTACAAAAATGTGTTAAAATACCGTTTCTAAGTCCATTCATGATTTCAGAACTAAGCAAATCTCTGTTATTTTTATCTGAAAGAATTGGCAATTCTAATTTCACCTGTCGCCTCACTTCTTTACTTTCACCCCACCTCTTTCTTCGATGTTCCCCCTTTCTTGCCCCCAACCAAATCCATTGTCAGTTGTTATGGGAGCTAATTCCTGGAGTGCTGCAGCATTCCCTGCTATTCATTGCTCTATGGGCAGGGCTAACTTCACACCCATGGACTCAGTACACGGATCAGTTGCTGTTATGCAAATGCGGTGGTTAAGCTTAGAGGGGCACTGTAATGAAGATACTTTACCAGCTGTGAATAAGTTCTTTATTGGCAACTCTGCATCATATCCCACAGCGACGAACAGCATCCAGCTTCTCAACCTTTCATTCCCCAACTGTCCTCTTTAGAACTTTATCACCCCTTACATCACATTCTCCTCTCACTTACATTCTATTGCTACCTCGACCTTCTATGGTTGCCAAGCAGAAACACCACAGTCACACAAAGGGAAGCAGCTCCTGTGCTGAAAAGAAAACAGAAAATCAGCTTTGGCGAAGGTAGAGGATTGTGTTGGGCTCCCACTGGCTTTTGTAAAGTCAGTTTAATACCCAAATGGGACTGGCTTACTGACTGGCAGTCCCAGCCCATTCAACGCCACCTGGGGGGAAGGTGGGCTAAAGCCCTTTCAGCCAAACTGTTGTTGCATGCCTGGTACCCGGTGTAGTTAAAGGAGGATTTGCTTAACATACTGTGGTAATTAAACAGTGCCTTGATTTAGAATGAGTACTGTTTCCATGATAGCTTGTAACTATGTGATGATGTATTTATAGAATGTAGAATGCATCATCACTGGAATGTACTGAGAGAGTTGATCGCAGCCTCCGTTGGTTGAAGGAGACAGACTTGCTGACGGGATGGGTCTACTATTGTATTTACTTAATTAATAAAGGATTCCTATCCTTCCACTTGGATTCTGTTTGGATTTACTTCTGATTTGTTGCCACCTGGATAAACTTCACATATAATTATACTTCAGTTACTTACTGGTAATTGCATTACCCAGACTATTATTGAGAGGTGCGAGCCTCATAGACACACCCTTCTTGAAAGCAAAAAGGTAATAAGTCCCCACTGCTGCCCAAAACCTCCTCACCTCCTATTTGTCATTTATCTAGGCTCTTGCGCTTCTTTGTTGGCCTGGTCTGAACATGTAATTAATCTGGACAAAGGAAGCACTCTGAGCTGTCTCTTCCTGTACAGGCTCAGAAAGTGGTTTCAAATGTTGCGCAAACCACTTTCAGGTATAGGTGCATATGTAGCAGCCATATTGCCAAGTGCAAAATAATTCTTTAGAGCATTATCTGCCTTCTGATCGACTACCTCTGATTGGGTGCAACCATATGGGTTGATAGCTTCCCTGCCAACTACAGTAAGCCAAAATCAAATCTGCTTTGATGTTTGGAGGAATTCTCTCTTCCCCTTTTAATAATGCATAGGTCTTCTATAAGAACCTTGGTACTTAGGATTGGTCTCTAAGTTTCTCTGTTGTCTGAATATCACTTCCTTTAGACTTTTATGGCGTGCTAGGGCTAATACTAGTGGCTTAGAATATTCAGAGGAAGTTGTTCTTCCCCTTCCTGCTCTGGAGTCGTCTCATAGCCCAAATTCTCTGATGTGCTCTATATTTGTGCCAGGTCTACTTTAACAATATATTTCCCTGACACAGTAGTGCTGGTTCCCTCAAAAGAAGAATCCGAATCACCCCCTGGAGAATTGTCAGGTGCCTTTCCTTAGGTATGGTTAATGTTTTTGATACAGCATCCTCAGTTGTTAATTGCAATTCGGAAGCTGTCAGTAAGGCAGGGATCTCAGCTCTAGCTTGTTTCTGTCTCCTGCTTGATATACCCACCTCCTCCTGAGAAGATGGAGAGAAACACCCTATGTTCTTTCTTTTATGAGTCCTATTGCCCTTTGTGTTCTCCATTACTCTAAACATAAGTGCTTCACAAACAGCTATGTCCACACCAAGTGCCTCTTTAATACAGCAGAACTACCCAATTACATGGTACACATACACCAATTAGCACAACAGTTAGTCTTTAAGAGCAGTAGTGGGCTACTTACCTGCCATTACTATTCATCGTTCTCTTGTCAGAAGGCTCACCACTCCCTCCCAATTCACTGCCACTTTTCCCTATGCTGTGTTTTCCGAAAAACCAAGCACTCCAACACAGAAGAATCCAGCATCCATGCATGCACTCCGAGTCTATGGGAGAGAGCTAGCATGTCCTTCCTACTCCCAACCCTCTCCAGCCAGTAGAACAGCATGTCCCTCTACAAAGCACCTGCTCCATGTGACAGCCTAAAAAACCCACATTTCCTCCTGTTACAATGGAGTCCTCACTCAAAAAGGTTTGTGTCACCGAAACACAACAAAAAACATGATGTGAGGAGGGTGGGAGAGTCTGGAGAACCGTGGCACTCGCGGGCTGGAACAGGGAAAAAGTGTGTGTGTGGGGGGGGGGGCAAGAAAACAAGAGAGCACTGTCTTACAGAGGTATTTTGTGCACAATACAGATAAAGAACAGCAAAGGGGGGGAGGAGGGAGGAGAGGACTGCCGGCCTCAATTTAATACAGTACATTTTTCCTCAGTATGAGTGTTTAGACTAAAATTTCTCTAGTGAAGAGAAGCACTCCACAAAGCCTACCCACCTTGAGAATAGTTTGTTAAGGTGTGACAGGAATCTCCAAGGTGCCTCCTGCGTTATCTGTCAGCATTCCCGGGATTAGGGTTAAATCATATCTCTGTTCTTGGTTAAACCTTCATGTTTCTAAGTAAACATAATGTGCGGTGTTACACAATTGGTTTTATCAGTGCTTGTTTGCTAATGTGAGCAGGTGTAGACATGTGCTTCTAATTGGGTGTGGTGTAGACATGTGCTTCTAATTGGTTGTGGAGACTCATCCACATGTGGAAACTCAACTGCGTTCCTGATTGACTATAAATAGCAGAAGTGAAACATGCCTGCCTGCTTGGCTTTGTTTTGCTTCCTGATCTCAGTATCTGATTTGGCATTCCAGCCGCTGCTGTCATCCTCGTATTCAGGACTTTTTTTTTAAAATAATTTTTTATATTTGCCTTTGTATCGAGACATAACATTTCCAAGGAGTTATACATATGAATCACATTATAATGTCTCTGGGAAAATACAAATATATATTCTTCAATAAAGAAAACTCCCCCAACCCTCCTCCCCTTCCCCCAACTCCCTTTATGGCACCCAACCTCACTTTGGTCAGCCCCACCAATCTGTTCGTTTCTTTTCATCCCCAGATCCGTAGTTGTAGTCTCTCCATAAACGACCCTTAGTTCTATCTCTCTCATGTCTCTCTTGAGGCGATTTTCCCCAATCTGATCTATATCTCCAGGGATTAGTATGTGAACCAGTCTCCCCATATCTTTTGGAATTTTCACGGGCATCCTCTGTTGATATACGTTGTCTTTTCCCCCATCATGAACCCATCCATGCCCTTTCTCCAGGCGCTTATCGTCTGGCAGCTTTCAGCTCCCCATAGTCGTACTATGTCTCTTTTGGCAACCATCAGCCCTAGCCCGCAAAACAGGAGCTGCCTTCTGGGCAGGTCTATGTCATTGGATATGCCTAGAATTATGTATTTGGGGTCTAGGGGGATCTGCGCAGTCAGGACCCCGGTAAGTATTCCTATCACCTTGTTCCAGTACACCTTAATCTTAGGACATTCCCATAGGACATGAAAAAAGGATCCAACCCCACCACAACCTCTGCTGCAGTCTGGGCGCTTGGCCCTCCCCATCCAGTGTAGTCTCAGTGGGTCATAGTGTATTCTGTGTAGAATCTTAAATTGTATCAGTCTGAGTCGTATCCTAATTGCGACCTCTCAGGGAAACATCAAAGCAGTCTCCCAGTCTATGTCCTCCAAGGGGCCTATTTCCGTCTCCCACCTGGTGCGCAGGCCGGTCAGTGTGTTTGGCATATTATTGTTTATGGTCTTGTATACTGCAGAGGTCCCTTTTGCTATTATCTTGGTCGACAACAACCGGCCCTCTAGGGGGGAGAAATCTGGAATTTCCACTCCCCGAAAACCCTCCGCTACCCACGCGTGTCTCATTCATAGATAATGAAAGTATTGAGTTCTATTTAGGTCGTATTCTACCTGTAGAGATTCGAAGGGCATAATTTCCCCATTTCGTATCAAATACCCAAGCTCAGAAATTCCAATTCTTTCCCAGCTCTCGTAGCCCTTGAGTTTCTTAATTTCTTTTAACCAGCCACTCTCCCAGAGAGGGGTCATACTGGTGGGTCGTCTATACCATCCCACCGTTTTGTTAGCTCTTTTCCAGGCTATTAAAGTCACTTTTGTGGCTGGGGTGAGGTGTCGATCTCCCACCCTCTCATAGAGGAATTGTCTACATGTCTTGCCCTCCCATTGTAGCCGTTCCAGACGGAATGTGGGATGTTCGTCTGTGGCAAACACCCAGTCATTCACATTGATAAGGTGTGCCTCCCAATAGTATGCCTCTATATCCAGTAGGGATTGCGCTGTAGGGTTTTAAGGGCTATTCGTGGGTGTTTCCCTTCCCACAGAAAACGTCGTTTGTCCCCTTCTATGTCTCTAAATTGGCCTAAGGGAATTTGGTAGTACGTGTTCTGCAGAACGTATAGAAACTTTGGTAGAGAGATAATTTTGACCATGGCGACCCTGCCCATCAACGTCAGAGGTAAAGTTGTGCATCTGCTGAAATCAGAACTGCATTCCCTCACCACCTTCCCTAGATTACTGTTATGGCTTCTGTCAGCCTCGTGTGTAACATAAATACCCAGGTATGTGAATCCTTCTTTCGTGCATTGTAGCCTCATCGGCAAAGGAGGCATGCGAGCACCCCCCTGTGGTGTGTAGAGGATCGATTTTTGCCAGTTAATGCAATAGCCGGAATGATTCCTCAATTAATAGAAACAATCGCGGGAGGGTCCGCTCAGGGCGGGTGATGTAGAGGAGGACCTCATCCGCATATAGGTAGATACGTTCCTCTTCACTATCGTCCACTTTTAGTCTAAAGCCATATAGGCCTGTTGAGTTCCTGATCTTGCACGCCATAGACTCGAGGGTAAGGGCAAATAGTAGGGGGGACAATGGGCATCCCTGTCTCGTACCCCTCTCTATGGGAAATTCTGAGGAGAGGACTCCATTAACTCTCACCCTCGCCACCAGTTTCGTGTATAACAGTCTCACCCACTCTACATACTTTGGGCCGAAACCAAATCTCTTTAGCGTGGCCTCCAAGACAGCATCGAAGGCCTTCTCCGCATCCAGGGCCAGGAATAAGTGCGGCTCCGAGTGTTTCATAATTGTGGCTAACCATACATGTGCTCTTCTCAAGTTGTGTCTTGTGGATCTCCCTGGCATAAAGCCGGTTTGGTCCAGGTGGACCAATGAGGAGATGACCCCTAATATTCGAGTGGCCAGCACTGTGGCGAGGACCTTTACCTCAACGTTCAGTAGGGATATCGGCCTGTATGAGGCACAGCTGCATTTGGACCTTCCATCTTTGTGTATAACCGCGATCTCCGCCCTTCGTAAGTATGGGGGAAGAATTTCTTGTCCCTGCGCATCTAGATACATATTTAGTAAATGGGGAGCCAGTATTTCTCTGAGGTTTTTAAAGACCTCTGCCGGAAAGCCATTTGGTCCTGGTGCCTTGCCTGGTCTAAGCCGTGTCATGGTGGTCAAGATTTCCTCTATCGTGATTTCGCTCTCAAGTCCTTTTCATCTCTCGTCATCTAATGTTGGGACATCTATCTCATTTAAATATTCCATAATGTGGTCCGCATTTGCAAACGGTCTAGCTTTATAGAAGTCTCCATAATAACTAGCAAATGTATTCAGGACTTTTGAGGCAATTCTTTTCTTCATTCCTGTACCAGCTGACACCAGACATTCCTCCAGAACTCCAGAAAAGACTGCAGCTAAGTGACCAGTATTCTCCAGGGAGTTTGTTCTATGAGCGCCGCGCTTTCCTAGAACAGCTGGTGTATTTCAGACCTCGTATTTTGTAAGAGTGCTTATCTTGAAGAGACAAATGCATTTCTGAACATTCTACATTATTATTGTAGTTACATGCCTAAATGTGCTTCAGGAAATCGGCTTGAGCTCAAGTACTACACAAAGTGCAATTTTAAAAGATCATTTACGTGACTTTTCTTTCTCTAATAGCATAACTCTTAGATTTAAATTGTGTCATTCATGCCTGTGTTTCAGGTTTGAGGAATTTGTTTTTGAAGAGTTTTTCACACACACAGTGAAACCAAACCAAACCAAACTGTGCCACCCTAACTGTTTAAACCCAGAGTGGACATTTGTATTCCTTGGATTGTTTTTGTTCCTTTTAGTTTAACCCTATGCATGCAGAAAAGTTATACATGGTATAATTAATGCCCTTGTTTGTCTTTCTTGTGCATGATAAGTGCAACCACAGTTCTACTTGTAGTGTGCAATAGTGAATCTCTGTGAAGCCAGCCCTAGTGTTGCAGTACTTATTGTTACGGTACTCTGTTTGGGTTTTTGGTAATGCAGTGTTAGTAATTGTGCCAACAGTTATTATTATCCAAGAAAAGTGCTGGAGCATCCCGGTGTTCTTCTACCGCTCCCTCCCCCACATCAGAAAGAGAGATTCAAGTTTCAAGAAAGTTGAGTGCACTAACTTTACTATCACTCTGTCAACAACGACCTGCCCCCCTGAAGATACAGGATGCCTGGCTGGACCGGCAAGACGTGGCAGTGTTTTGTCTCTTCCACTCCCCCTTTCCTTTTGGGACACCTGCTGGGGTTTCTGTGTCCACCAGGAAGTGCCGAGAGGTGTTCCAGGAGGTCGGGGCATACCATCACCCCTGCAGACAACCTGCTTTTCAGGTGAGTGGTCCCGTCTCGACAAGGTGGGCAGGTGAGCAAACGGTCCTTTGTCAAGGTTCTTCTGGGGATGTCACGAGCATCTCTTCTACTATGTGCGGTTTGTTTCACCCTCATCTGTTGTATGAGACTATAGGATCACTTCTACTTACTAAGGGTTCACTTATGGTCTCTTGGTGAAAAGGGAATGGCCCTAATCTTTCCTGGTATACTTACCACAGGATTTGTTTTCTCTCTTGGTTCCAACCTGCAGAGACTCCTGGTTCTTTTACCTTCTTTGACCCACACACTAGAGTGATCTTGCACTGACCATTAGGGTCAGTCCGGCACTACATCTATTTAAACTAACACTGAAAAAGTCACCTCTTGAAACTCAAAGGCCATGGAAGTTAATTAGTCCTATTTAGTAACTCTTCAATGTACATTTTATATATATACCCAAATTGAGGTGTTACATATGCCTTACCCTGGGCAATTGCATATTTGCTGTGTTGTCCTCTATTAAAGTCTGTTTCACCCTGATGTTCTGCATTCATACACATTTCATGTAACGCATGTAGGCTGTCCTTTTTGCAGTGTTTATTTTTTGTGGATTACAGTGATATGTTCTTTTTCAAACCCTTTGAAATCAGTGCTTATCATTGTTTATTCAGCTGCTTAACCCCTAAAATAGACAACAAATGTACTTCCAGTTTTTTTGAAAACATGGTATTTTTTGCAGTGATTGTTATAAAACACACATTTAAAGGAGAAGTAATGCAGGATATTCAGAGCCTATCTGTTGGCAGTGTGTTCCATAGACCATTGTTAGACTGTTTTAAGCATGAAAAGTCTGTGTATTGCACTCAAACTCTCATATCTCATTACCCTCTCTCACATCTAGTTACCTCTCGCACTTACTCTGTCAGGATTCTGTCTATTTATTTTATCTTATTCATGGATTAAAAAAGTAAGAGTGCTGTATTCAAATGGTTTTATAAACAAATTCCTAGACTCAGCTGGGGGTTATTCACCCGGTCTTTATTGAATATTATGACACTGCTTGGGTGGTCAACCCTGCCAACATCCTAGTAGCCTGTGAAAACTTTAAAATGTTAAATTAGCCACCAAATTACTTTGTGGGCCTGCATTTTAAGGAGTCTGAAACTTGATGCTTGAAGCATGCTTGCCACTGCTTTTCTGCACTCTTTGCCTGACTACATTAAAGAGGTACTGCTGTTGTATAGACATTCATAGCTGCCAAGTGTCTCCATGGCAAACATCTCATGCAAAGCCAGTCCTGCTCTTTTAACAGAAATCACTTTTTACTCCGGGACTTGAAATGTTGCTATTAACCTGGCAACTATGGGCTCAAAAACCCCAGCAGTAAAGTGTAGTTGGGTAAAAAGCCAGGACTAGCTCAAGGCATCACACATAACAATGGAACAATCAGCAGTTATAAATTCCGTTGGCATGTGGAAAGTCTTGCAAGAAGAAAACACTCTTTTCATAAGTACCTGTCATTACACATTACATGAAAATGTTTAAAACCTTGCATGTTTGGAAGATGACCTACTATCAATGCCAAGTTTTATCAAAGGGTTTTACTCATTCTATGTGGGTAAATGTGATAGTACAATACTGACAACAATTCCTATGAGCCAACCACTTCACCAATCAGTGAATTAAAAAGATCAAATATGATTATAATATTCACAGATTCTCTACAATCTATAAAATAATTAGATCAGAGCCAAAACGCACTTCTAAACTCTGCGCATTAAATCTAAGGGCACCAAACTGATGGAAACAAAAGAAAGAAGGAACCATATTTTAGTGACATCCTTAAGCAACCCAACTCTGACCAGTCGTCTTCCTGCTACCTTGCATAACAAATGTACATTGGGTTGGCTTCTTCAGAAATAAATAAAAATGACTGTCAGAACCTCATTCAGAGTGCCACAGGTTGCACAGGAGTTACTGGGCCTAACCAACGTGGCAGAAGCTCTTTACTCCTGATATCTAGGTGCCCTCCCTACTATAGATCCTGCTCAACTGGGTCAAGCACCCCCTTATGCACATGACTTTCAGTTGGGTAGCATAGCTCAAGCAGTCCAGGCTCCTTCCGGGGAAGATCCGATACAGATCAATGAACACGACTCATAACTCAACATGCAATCAGTGCGACAATAAGTCAATGTCCAGTCAAATACTTTTTTTATTTTTATAAAGGACATTTTTCATTCAACTGTACAGATGCAAAGGTAAACAACAGTCAAAAAGCAATAACAAATCCTCCTCAGGTCGAGGCTCTAGTAGTTGTCAGGTCACTCCCTGTCCTCCAATCTCTAGTGTGGGTTTGGTGTTTTTTCCCCATTCACTGATGGCTGCATCCAGGTAATGTAAACTAATAGGTCTTTACTCAAGAGGTCTTCCCTTGGACTCTGCTAGTAAGTTCAGTCATTAGAGTCTAGGATTTTTCTGCATCAATGGTGGTATGTTCCCCGGCACCCCAAAGGCCCAATTCTGGCTTATCTCCACTAGCGGTAGGGAACCCTTCAGCAGTGCAGCGCTGCCCTGTTCTGTATCAGCTAAGCCAGGCTGTGCAGATCACACACAGAAGCACCTGGCAAATGGCAGTCATGCTGCCTGCAGATTCAGACAGGAAAGGTTGCTCTGGCTCCAGCAGTCATGCTGTAAGTCACTTTTCAATTGGCAGGGGTGGGGGTAGTCTCCTTGCTCTGTTGGAGCTCCATTGGTGTCCTGTTGCTTCTTGGGCCTCCGTCAGTGGAATCCACAAGATAGAGTTGGGTCCCACCTTGGTCAAAGCAGATTCTCGGCCTCGGGCAACAGCCTGGACCCATGACTTCAATGTCTGGAGTGGCCCCACCTGGCATATGGGGGTCTCCTCTTCAGTTCTCACACTCCGGTCACCCTGGCCTGACGTTGGCATCCACTGCAGCCCCACCAAGGCAATCCAGGCACATGAGCTGTGGCCCAATCGGTATTGGGAGTGGGTTTCTCCCACTATACTTCCAAGGTCAGTTCACAACGGCCCTTCCAGGTATACAAGGTCACTGATTCAGTCCAGCACATGGGCTCCGGCCCAATTGGTGCCGGGATGGATTACTCATACCTTTCCCAGGGAGTCTTCACATTAGGGTTCCCTTATGGACCCGTCTCCCTCCAACAGTCTTCTCTTCCTCACAGGCACACCGGTCTTGGTGAGCAGGCAGGCACTGGTCCTCCAGGCTCCAGGGCAGAGGACAACATTTTGAGGTCTTAGGCTCCCTTACTTATAGTCCTTTTCTTGATTAAGGGCATGATTACGACCTTGGCGGATCAGTTACTCCATCACAAGCGTGACAGATATCCTGCCCACCATTTTACAAGTTCCATAAGATATAATGGAACTTGTAATATGGCGGACACATTTGTGATGGAGTATCCCATCCGCCAAGGTCGTAATCAGGCTCTCAGGTGCTCATTACGACTTTGGCAGAATTTGGGAAAGACCTCCGTGCTGGCGGCTGCCGAAATACTGCGAGTGATGGCGGTGTCCTGACCGCCGTATTACGAGCACACACAGGAGACTGCCAAAAATCAGGCTGAAAACCACTACCGCTGGGCCAACTGACAGCGAGGAAGAGGCGGTCCCACCACCAGCACTGTTACGCCGCAAGGACTCCGCCCACCATATTACAAGTAGTAATTCTTCACTGCGGTCCTTGCACGGCGGTGCAGCATTGGCAGTTCGAACCGCCAACATCTACCCCCTCCCGGACAACCACCTCGAAGTAGGCTGCTGTGTGGTCCAGGCAGGTAGGTGGCCCGACCGAAAGGGGGCATGGGGTGTCGTAACTGCATGTGTGGTGTGTGCGTGTATGTGTGCGATCATGTGTCAGAATGGATGTGCGAGCATATGTGTGTCTGTATGTGTGCGTAGGAGTGGGGGGTATGTCTGTATGTGTGCGGAGGAGTGGGGGGGTGTGTCTGTATGTGTGCATAGAAGAGGGGGGGTGTCTGTGTGCGGAGAAGAGGGTGTGTGTGTCTGTGTGCAGAGGAGTGGGTGTGTGTGTCTGTATGTGTGTGGGGGAGTGGGGGTGCGTGTGCCGGCGACAGGAATGAGGATTACTGTTGCTGGGATGCGTTACCGCCAGGGTTTTCGTGGCAGGGCGAATGCCGCGAAAAGCCTGGCGGTTTGCTACCTCGTAATATGGTCGTCAGTCTTAGGCAAGCCGCTGGCCACTGTGGGCCTGCCGCACCAGCAAGACTGGCAGCGTTGTGGTGGTTTGGCTTCGGCCAAGCCCCCACACTCGTATTGCGGTAGTGAGTCCGCCACCTCCACCGCAGCAGTACACTTACCGCCAAAGTCATAATGAGCACCTTAATGTCTGGATCTTTGGAGTTTTATGTTGGGATTCTGCTTCTTTGAAATGGGCTGAAAGGGCCTACCATATCACGGACATACAGTGACCTGGTGCAGTGCCCTGTAGTGAAACCGGGTACATGCACCCGGTTCACGCAGACTGCTATATCAGGCCTGCAGAACTCTTTGCATGGGCTCCCTATGGGTGGCAGAATAACTGCTGCAGCCCATAGAGAACCCCTGGAACCCCAATGCCCTGGGTACCTAGGTACCATATAATAGAGACTTACATGGGAGGACCGGTATGCCAATTGTGGGAAGAAAAAGGTACAATTTAGAGGACAGAGCAAAACTACTGGGGTCCTGGTTAGCAGGAACCCAGTAGACACAGTCAAACGCAGACAAACATACTGATAACAGGCAGTAAATGGGGGTAACCATGCTAAGAAAGAGGGCACTTTCCTACCCTTGATCAATAGTTTTGGTTGCTCATTAGGACAACAGCTGTAGCAATGGCATTTAAGATATTTGCAGGTTCCTTCGGTCATCTTGTGTACCCAGCCAGAAGATGGATATTAAGAAGGGTATTTCTAGCCATACCTTTGCTGTACTATTTGGTTTGTACTCAGGAAGGGACCAAGGAACAGAAGGTATACAGTAGGTAAATACATGGAATTACATTTTAAATAATATGCTTTGCTATAAAATCAATGTATCATGAAGCTGTGAGTTGATTAGATGAATGCAATACAGTCTTAACGAGAGGTAGGTTCAGATGAAGTGGCCTGTAGGTCTTGAAGTGTTCCTCTGACCTTCTCACTTGGTTCAGAGCCAAAGCTGGTTTCAGACATAAAACCCTTCCTGGCCCCAGTGAGCCAAAAACAAGGAAAATACACTGGTGAAAAATGCACAGCAGGAGGAAAAGAAGTAGAATTATAGTCTACTTCCACCAATCAAGGGACGAGACTTGTAATTGGTCATAATCTTTTGACTTCACAAGCAGTTCCCAAAGGACTTTAGTAAAACAAAAAAAAACAAGCTACACAAGGAACAGAGGGGTCAAGAATCATACCGATCCTAGCAGAACAGATAGAGAGTAGACACAAAAAGAGCAGATGAAGAAGAGTAGAACACAGGGGTCTGGGTTAGTATGTCTATGCATGGTCTAGCCACGTAAGGGAAAATCTGTATTAAAGCCTGAAAAGGGGAATGGCTGGGATAAACCTCATTGGCCAGTTATCCTCTGACAAGCGGGCAGGCAGATGGAATAAAAAATGAAAAATAATGCAGAGCTGGGCAGAATACAGGCCAAAAGTGGCTACCTGACGAGGGGTGACAGAAAAAAGCTTATTCACATTTTATGATATATTTGGTATTATTTCAATAATACTACTAAAGTACTACAAACCTGTAATTGTAAATATTCACCTCCCCTATCTTTCTCTATGGGGAGATCTTCACACATGTAAGTTTACTACTTAGCATCAACTGTGGGAGGAGTGGCTGATAATACTAATTGGGAGGGAGTAAGGGAGCAGGAAGGAGGCGTTTAGGGATTGTTTGGGGAGTGGTTTTGAAGGGATATTCAGAAAAACTGTAAAAAATATTTATATGTTAATAATTAATGTAAATTGTATGTGCTTATTTTAAATGTAGAACAAAGAACAAAAAAATAATACAGCACTATTTACGGAATGTGGAAATAAATCTCTATTAAATTAAAAAACCTGATATTTCTAAAGTTTAAATTAAAAAATGAATTCCCATCTAAATTAGAGAAATGACATTGCTTATTATGCAATAATAATTATTAAAAGAGATGTCTAGAAATACTTAGAAGTAACTTAATTATATTACAATAAAATATAATCTTACATGAATGTACACATTCAGAAAAGGTTAACATATTGAGTAATTAATAAATATGATTTTAGATATTTGTTTCAATAATACATTTTAATAATGTATTTTTTACCTATTTTAAATTATTAAATTAAATGTAACATTATTTCCTATTGGGATTTATTTTAAGCCTATGGGCCTCATTATGGTGTTGGGTGTCCCACTGCCGCGGGCCCAGGGGTAAAGGTCTCCGCATTACAAGTTGTGGGGTTTAGCAGTGAGTTGCTCCAGGCCGGCGGCAGGCCTCTGTCTGCCGGCCGGGTTACGAGGGAGCAGACTGCCAGGCTTTCAGTGGCGGTCACCCCGCCACGAAAACCCTGGCGGTCACACACCCGGCAACAGGAATACCCATTCCTGTCGCCGGCACACACATGCATACATGTCCCCACACCTCCATGCATCCCTCAACCCGTCCACACACCTCCATGCACCCCCCCACCCGTCCACACTTGCAAACACCTCCCACCCAACCGCACATATCCATACAAACATCCCCACCCGCTCTCACACATTCGCACCCCCCTCCGCAATCATTCACACCCCCACCCCTCTACATTCATGCACATCCCCACCCCCTCCACGCAAGCATACATTCACACACTCTCCCCTCCGCATACGCACCCCACCACGCACGCATACATTCACACACACACCCCCATCAGCACACTTGCACACAGACACCCCACTCACTTGCACACTTACACGCATGCACCCCACTCACATGCATTCTTATACACACACCTACTCACTCACACCTGACACCCCCATTCGCACACATATATGCACTCAGACAGATACCCCTACCCCTCTGCATACAAACACACAAGCACTCGCACCCTGACACACCCCACTCCCCACTGCATACATGCAGACACACACAGCCTCCATGCACACATATATACACACACCCATTCAGGCACACATACACACACACACCACACACATGCACCCAAACCCCCCCCCCCCCAGACGATCAACTTACCTTTTTCAGGTGAGGTGGTTGTCAGGGAGGGGATTGGTCCTGGGCGTTTTCCACCACTAGCACTTGCCACCAGTGCTGGTGGTAGAACCGCCTCTTCAACTCTGTTGGACTTCCACCCATAAATGGGAAGAAATCCAAACAGGACTCCTAATATCGCGGTCAGCAGACCGCCAGCACTGGTTGTCTGTTGACTGCGGCAGTGCTGGCGGTCTGCTTAAAAGACCACCGAAGCCGTAATGAGGCCCTATGTGTCTATTAATTTTTATGGGAGGGTGGTGCAGTAGCAGTGACTAGCCATGTGTGTTCCTGGACTTACGTATATTCGTAAGTATGGCTCTACCCCCTGTTTCAGGGGATGGAGACGTGAATGTACATGGAGTGGGTTGGTCATAATGGTAAAAACTACACCCGTAGGGGAGGCATCTGACATGCAGTGTGAAGGGGAGTGGCGGAGAGGAAAAAAGCATAGAGCCAGGCAGAACTCAGGAAAAAGCAGGTCAGAAGGGAAGTTGTATGTGGTCTAGCCTTGTAATGTGAGAAGGATAAACACAGGGATACTCAAAGCAAGGAATGGAGAGGTTGCAACCTACCAGGTTCCATTACTGTAGTGCACTATTATGCAGGAGACAAATGGAAGGGAGTAGACATAAGATGCATAGAATGGAGGTCAGTGTAGGAGAAAGGACGCAGGCAGGGGTCTGGCTTGGTAGGATTGTGGAGGTGAAGGCTTGGCAAGCACATGAGGGAGTGCTAAACCTGGGATGCGCGGCAAAGGCAAATTATATATAGGCATGTGTGGAGATGAAAAAATGTACAGAGACATTCAGAATGCAGGGCAATAAGGACAAGCTGCAAGATTCAGAAGAGACACATGGAGATGCATGGAGCTGGGTGAGGGTGCAGCCTCAGAGGTTCTGGTCCAGCATGACACAGAAACATGGAGGGACTAATGGTGCTGCGTGGAGCAAGAACCCTGTGGAGATGTAGCGGCATGGATGGCAGACCAGGCCCAGTAGCAGCTCCTCCATTATAGCATAGGAGCCTCTTCACACTAAAACATGCCCCAGAAAACCCACAGAGAGATTAAATAAAATGGTAATAAAGTTAATTTATTACCATTTTATTTTCCACAAAGCCATCTGAGTTGAGTGTCAGGATGGGGTGGGGGCCATTGCTGCTAAGTGGCAGTAGCGAGCTGTGCACTTGCGTTTAAAGTGTGCATGTCTCTTTGGCCAGCTGTCCTGCGACGGCCAGCCAGACGTACATTTTGAACCTCTCTAATACAGCTGTCTTAGACAGGCCTACAGTGTTCTCGAAAGCTCTGAGAGAGGCCGCTCCCTCAAGCCTGGCACTTCTCTCATGCTGGTTAACAGCATGATAGCAGCACCTAGATTGGTTAGGGGAATTGGCTGAGTCCCGCGGTGGAGACAGAGCTGAGAAGAAGAAAAACAAATTCAGCGAGGAGGACGTTTGTGCAACAAGCAAGGAAGGTAAGTGCCTATTTCTTTGATTTATTTAGTAAGTATATTTATATGCATGCAGTCACCCACCTGTCACCCATTTGCCCGCCCCACCACTCTATAGTGTTGCCAGTGGCCAGTAGTGTGATCCTACAAGGGTAGTCTGATCCAAGCTGTTCCGCAGAAGGTCTGATCACACCCTGGCTAATAGATGCCATTCCAGGGGCTGGCTGGAAGTCATTGTTACGTGATCTTACTTGAAATCCTCAAAGAGTCTCAATGAAGCGATCCAGGCAACAGCCATGACATGGAGAGTCAGGCAGAATGAGGAGGGAGCGAGCATACATTTGGCATGATGCAGGTCTAGAATATAGGTGGTAATACTTCATATATTTTTATCTTTAAATGGTTTAGGTTAACTATTTGAAATAATTAGATACCTGTTTACTCATTTTGATTTTCTAGAACCGCAATTAGTGTCCTTTCACTGTAGCCTCACATTGCCTTAGTTGGAGTTCTGGGGGTTGTGTCTATATCCAAAATTGTAATTTAGGTAAATGCAATTTTTTTGCAACAGCTGCATAGTTATATCTCTATCTAATATTGTGCATGACTGCAATCTTGTGGGACATGCAATCATTCATTGCTTTTACCCATGCAAACATGCAGTCTCACACAATAGGCCATTCATGTGTGAAGAAAGGCTGCTTACAATCCAGTATGGGAACCACTGACATTGAACTGGTTCAAATAAACCTGTTGGGAAACACATTGGGTCCGATTCACAAAGGTAAACTTAGACCAAAAGTCTAACTTTAGACCAAAAGTCTAAACTCAGACCAAAAGTCTAACTTTACTATAAGTAAAGTTGGACTTTTGGTTTATGTTTAAACTTTTGGTCTAAGCTTAGATTGGGTGATGAAAATTGTGTCAAGGCTGTGGTTTAACGTTGGCTTAAGTCTGTTTTTTTACCTTAGTAAAGGCATAGTTAAGGCAAACTAAGGCTTTAAGGCACTAGGTGGCATCAAATAGTGTATTATTGCACCTGTGTGCTGCCAATATGTCACTTATGTTGGGGGGAGCACCAAGAGCAAAAGCACATGTTTGCCTTTGACTCCATTAACATTTGCAGTGCTCCTGTGTGTGTGATTTCTTCACATGGTGGATGTGGAGTGTTCATAGTTCTGTGTGATTGATTTGTGTTTTGGTAAGTAAAATGTGGTTAATGTTCTTTGGGGTGTGCCACATTGGGGAGTGGGTATGGTTGGGATGTGTGAGATGAAGGGATGAACCAGCACATGTACGGTGACTGGAGTGAACAGAAAGCTGCCCTTGTCCTCATCTTCCCTTAGCCAAGAATGCTCAGCTCTGAGGTAGTGTGGGAAGGTGACAGAAAAAGTTGCTCAGTGGGAATCTGAATGGGGCTCAGGATTTATGGAGCATGCCAGTGGTTCACTTGCCCAAGGCACTGGTGGCTGCTTGGGTTCTTTATTCTGGCAGGCTGCTCTTATTGGACCCTTTTCTGCTCTTTCTTGGTAAGAATGTGTCTCTTAAGAGCCTGTCATCTGTGCTGGGTTGCCAAATACCAAGGTACATATTCTTCATTCCACCTCACCACATATTCCCCCAATTAATGCTGTATGGATTAATTATCATTTGTGTTTTACTGCTTGGCCTTCCCACTCCAGTAAGGCCCTTCCAAAGCTAGAGGCAGATACCCCCATTTCTCTTAGGAGATGTTCATTCTTGACCGTGCATTTCAGGCATAGACTGCACTAGTTTGGCCCAGGCTCACACAGCAACAAAAAGTGTCATCTCTCCTTCCTCTGTGACGATGATTAAAGACAGACAGTTGCATTCCTGATGGAGGGAGGAATATGAGAAACAGTCCACCAATAAGCAAGGATAACGGGAAACAGCAGGCCACACTACAAGTAATCCCACTAGACTATCCGACAGCATAGGAGCTACAAGCTTTCAGGGAAACATCAACATAGTTACCCCTTGACACTGCTAACCATGCACTCTCAGGCACACTTGGCATACACTCCTTTAGAAAGAGGGGGCTCTGTAATGACATACTATGCAGATTTACCTGAGGGGGAGAGCAGAGGTTAGTCTCCCTACTGTTTTATAGGTAAAACATGCTGTATCCCACTACTGTTAACAGAAGGCCATGATCGTGAGTAGTGTCATTGGCCTATTCATGAGTGTTGTAGTCATCCATGTTGAAGGCAGTAACCCTTTGGTTGTCACATTGATATAGCATCAGGTACCTTTGACCTTGCACACCTTCTTTAAGGACTCTTAAAAACAAGATGCTTGGTTGTCATACATATATATTCAAATCAAACATAGCCAGATGACTACCTCGTGTATGATATTTCCCCATCCAGGTGCCCTTTAGCATGCCTGTCTCTACACTTAAGAGATTCTTGTGACAGATTTCCAAGACAGACTGGAGTATGTCTCCATAAGCCCCAGTGCAGAAGGCAGAAAGCTAAAGCTTCCCACTCTTGCTTTGCTACACAAATAGCAAACTCCCAACGATTTTCTGACTGGAATGAGGTGTTTTTACTGTATTTTCATAAACGCCTAACAGGTAAGCACACCTAAAAAACATAAAAGAGTGCAAGATACAAGCTCAAGTTTTACAGCTCTAATACTACATCTACAAACTCAGTCTCAGTGAGCAGTGGTAGAAGGCCAGGTCATGAATAAATATGAGAGTCCACAGGGGGGCATGGCCAAGCACCGAACATGGTTGACGTGGAATAGCTGAGCTCCCGCAGCCCGCCTGGGAGCCCCGAGTAATCCTGCAGATCCGGCTCAGTCGGAGCTCAGGGAGGAGATTGGTGAGGACCTGAGAGGACTCTAACGCTCAGAACCCGGCCAGCCAATAGCGAGAATTGCGCGGCCTAGGGGGACGTGGACGACGGCCTGCACATCAACCTCGCCTGGCCCTTCTCTGGGTCGGCCACCTCTGCTGGAGGCCATGGCTGAGACTGGAGATGGGGTGATGAAGACCTGCGGCTTTGTCTTCCACCCGGCGTTGACCAAGACTGCACATCAGCGCTTAGGTGAGTGTGGGCGCTGGGGTCGGGTTGGGCCCTGCGCCGAGTGGGGACACCGCAAAGGGGAGAACCATTGATGCCTGCAGATCCCTGGGGCCTGAAAGATCCTGGAATCGCTGACTGAATCCACAGACCCTCCTCTTCCCCCCTGCCATTGAGATGGGACTGTAGGGGGACAATGCGCCATCATCGCATCATGAGGCAGCATTGGAGGCAGAGAGCCCGGAGGAGAAAGACACGTGGCCAGAGGGCAGGTAGCACCCCCAGGACACTCCCTCAAAAAGGCGATGCGGCCCCCTCTGAGCATCTGGATTGGGGGCCATGTGAGGGAAATAGGGCCCCCGGTGTCACGCTGTGTTGAGTGGTGCCCCACGAGATCCAGGATCACCGTGGGACCTGTTCGCGACGGAAGTCCTTCATCAAGGACCCACTGAGAGGAGCAGTGCAGCGGTGAGGTGGGCCTCCCCCCGGCCTTATTTGAATCAGGGGAAGGATCAGTAGCCGGCGGCGGCTGTATCGATTGGGCCCTGCCATACCGCATCATCATTTAGGATCTTGCGGGGATTTCACGCTAGGCACTCAGAAGCACAATATCGACACTATTGCCTCGGATCTCGGCATCTTAAGGGATGATCACAAGAAGTTGGCAGACAAAGTGCACACTGTAGAGAGCACTCTGACTGAGTTGGCTCCCCAACAAGCCCGGAACTCGGACAATCTTGCTTTCCTCCATCGTCTGGTCCAGCGGTTGCATGACCAAGCAGAGGATGCAGAAGACATAGCACGTCAGAACAACCTAGGTGATAGTGTGCCTGCCAGAAGGTGAAGAAAGAAAGAACTAATCCCACTCAGTACATCAAATTGTGGCTTCGTACAACTGTCACGCCTGAGGGTCTGTTGTTCATATTTGTTGTTGAGAGAGCACAGCGTGTCCTGGTGTGCTGTCCGCCTTCCCGACCCATAGTTGCACGGATCCTAAATTATCGTGATCATGACCATGTACTGCAGAAGGTGCGGATTGCATCGCCTGTAAGGGTGGCCAATGCAATAGTTTAATTATTTCTGGACTACACACTGGAGGTGCCGAGGTGCTGTGCATCATATCAGTCTGTGAAGAAGAAACTCTGCAAAGAGGGTCTGAGGTACGCCCTCTTATTTTCCAGCACAGTTAAAAATTCTGCACGATGACTGCTCCCTATTCTTTGAAACCGCAGATGCCGCCTGGAAATGGCTAGAATGAACCTACCCTCGGGTTCAGCGTCAAGAGAAAGATATGGAAGCCCCAACCCATGCTCGCAGAAACCCTAGACAGCAAAAGCACCGGCAGAAAGGAGCAACAACATTCGCTCCCTCATCCCAGGAGGCTCGTGCGGGTAGGGTGCCAGCACTATAGTTGGTGAAGAACATAAAAGCCCAGATCGCCTGGTCTCCATTGCAACACTACATTCCTGTCAGATGCTGAGTCGGACTCCAGTGTGGCCCTGTTCTCCTGATCACCCTGCAGACCTCTGACACTATTATCTGACTATGCTGGTGCCCTGCTACAGGATCCCCTGATTTATGCATGAAGCTTCCCAGGGAGGCGAGGAGAGACCTCTGAACACTTGCCTCGGAGGTCGTGATTGGATAAGGTCATAGATCTCTAAAAGATATGCGATCTCTAGTGCGGGTGCCAAGGAGGTAGCTTACCGTTACTCCCATCATCGGCACGTTGGAGCTGACTAGACTTAAACGATGCAAGGACCCCCCCCCCCACATGCAATTGCACCTATGTTTACACTTGTGGGGTTATTGAAGCTTTTTTAAATGTTTGGTTGAACAGATGTTCAATGTTGGACCTAAATTTGGGGTATTCAAAATGTTGCTTTCCATGTCAAGAGATGCTCTGCTGCATTAGAGGGGGAGAGGAGGTCGCAAATGATCATTCAATAGAAAGAAGGCGACGACGCCATACCAATATAAGATAGTAAACTTTAAAGGAGGGTGAAAAATTATGAGTAAATGGCGCCCCTACTTTCTAATCTAATTACCTTTAAATAACTAATTTACGGTGCTCTGCACTAGGGTTTCACCCTCTAAACTACCCTAAATGGTAACAAAGTTACCCAATATTTTACAAATTGTGAAGGCACACATTTAACAGTTTATAGATATTTTGATACTCGAATACCAGATACAGAGACAGCCCCACTAGGAGACTTGGCACAAAGCAAATTATCTATTCAAGATATTCATGATACTATGACCTTGATGACGATTACAGATTATGAGGAATACCCAGTAACAATATCCACTATTTTACGAGACTTAAATGTACCATCGGATTTACATGTTACAAGTGGTTTGAAACAAAGATCTAATTGGATGCCAAAATCCCCAATGGACAGCCATATTGAAACATTTTTCAAATTAGTATGGTGTGATTTAGATAAGGAGAAGAAGAGATATTTGAGGAGACCTAATCTGAGACAAGAAGAATATACTGCTTTGAAGACTTTAAAATTAGATGAAGATTTAGTTATCAAGAGAGAAGATAAGGGTGGGAATATAGTGGTCATGAACCGCATTGATTATGAGCGGGAAATACATATGCAATTGAGTGACATCAACTGTTATGAAAAGCTCTCATATAATCCGATACCAACACTGACAGGTAAATTAAATAGGATGTTAAAAAGTTGGTGGGATAGGAGTTTATTGGATGAGGAGGAGTATCTCTATTTACGGGTACATCGCCCTAGATTCCAATGTCTTTATACGCTGCCTAAGATACACAAAGAGTCAGAGTTTCCACCAGGTAGACCGATAGTCTCCGGCATGGGGGGCCCACCGAAAGACTTTCAGAATTTGTGGATATATTTCTTCAACCGTTTGTCTGTAATTTACCTTCACATATCAAAGACACAAAACACATACTGAGTCTGTTATCAGACATCCAATGGGAACCCAGAATGATTATGGTGACTCTGGACGTGGTAGCACTATATACTAGCATACAACACAAATGTGGAATGAAAGCAATCGAACATATTTTAAATAGAAGATCAGTGAGCTTACTTGAGCACACCGAGATGATATTAAGTATGGTTGATTTGATATTAAATAACAACTACTTTTTGGTAGAAAAAGACTGGTATAGACAAAAACGGTGTGGCAATGGGTTCCAGGTTTTCCCCCTCATATGCTAATTTGTTTATGGGGTGGTTTGAGGAATATTGGATCTGGGGCCCTGGAACGGCAAGATGGCATTCACATATCCTATACTGGGGACGATATATCGACGACTGTTTCATGCTATGGACAGGGGATATGGCAGCATTAGATAGTTTCTGCAACCATCTTAATGAGAATGAAGTGAACATCAGATTTACATATAAATATAGTGAGACTTGTATAGAATTCTCAGATGTGGAACTATTTGTGCATAACAACAGAATAGAGAGTAGATTATATCGTAAGCCAACCGCCTGTAACACCCTATTACATGCAACAAGTGCGCATCCAAAGCACCAGATAGAAGGTATACCGCTAGGGGAGATGGTGAGAGCTCGAAGAAATTGTAGCAGAAACTGTGATTTTCAAAAGGTCATTGAGGATATGGGATATAGATTTGCAGCGAGGGGCTACTCAAAGACAATAATACGTAAATCTCAAGAGAAAGCGTTAAGGATCTCTCGTCCACAGACATTAATGTCACTCACCCGACAAGGAGAGAAAGAAAGACAGTACTCAGAATTTAAGAATCATATTGGATTATACTGACAGTTCTCAAAGAATGTTGAGAATAATGAAGAAGCATTGGTCAATACTTACTCAGGATGTGATACTGAGGAAATGTATTGGCAACAAACCAGAGGCATCATTTAGTAGAGGTAGTACCCTTAACAATATCTTAAGCCCTAGTTATTTGTTGGACAGAAAGAAATCAGATTGGCTTAGTGCACGAAATTTGGGTTTCTATAGATGTGGATCATGTGCAATGTGTAAATGGGCATGGCAAGCTAAAAAATACTTATTGGATATGAATGGTCACAAGGTAAACATAAGGGTACACATAGATTGTAACACGAGATATGTCATTTACATGCTTATATGTAAATGTGAAAAAATATATGTGGGCAGTACGATACGTCCCCTCAAGATTAGAATCTCTGAGCATTGGAGAGCAATCAGGCAAGAAGACGAGAGATATCCAATAGCCTCTCATATGAAAATATGTGATGCACAAGGAAGTCATAAGACATTTAGGCGGTCAGAAGACCGCCGGCCGGCCCAGCGGGACAGCCCCTTCAACAATGAAGCCGGCTCGGAATGGAGCCGGCGGATTTGAAGGGGTGCGACGGGTGCAGTGGCACCCGTCGCGATTTTCACTGTCTGCACAGCAGACAGTGAAAATCTTTGTGGGGCCCTGTTAGGGCATGCCAGTGGCATGGGCAGTGCAGGGGCCCCCAGGGGCCCCACGGCACCCGTTCCCGCCATCCTGGTTCTGGCGGGAAGGGGGTCGGAATCCCCATGGCAGTGCTGCAAGCAGCGCCGCCATGGCGGGTTCCCTGGGCCAGCGGGAAACCAGCGGGAAACCGCCGGCTCCCCTTTTCCTACCGCGGCTTTACCGCTGCGGTCAGAATCGCCCAGGAAGCACCGCCAGCCTGTTGGCGGTGCTTCCGCCGCACTCCGCCATGGCGGTCATGGACCGCCAAGGTCAGAATGACCCCCTTAGATTCTTTGGTTTTGACCATTGTGGAGTAAATCCACGAGGTGGTAACAGGGAACTGGCCCTACGTAGAAGGGAATCAATATGGATTATGCAATTAGGAGCTGTGGAACAAGGTTTGAATACTGATTACGAGATGGAATATTTTCTTGGGGATAATTAATTGAAAGTAAGGATAAGAATCATATTATACAAAAAACAGCTTAGGAGTAGTATATAATCGAACTTTGCATTGAAACTGCAGTGTAAACCTATAGGGGTGAGATAAATAGGGTATGATAATACATTGTCACAGAGTGGGATAAGATATTTGGTCTGATATAGCGCTTTAAAATGTCATCCAATCTGGAATCTTTGATTTACTCAGGAATACTTATATGTAATTAGAAATTGGATTGGAAATTTATATATTGAACCAAACTTTCATTTAAATTCCTTTACTTACATTAGCCTGTTAAATTTTAGAACACGTATCTCATCCTAATTTTCTTCGAAATCTACGTAAGAACATTTCAAAAGCGGTCAATAATTAAAGTATAGGTTATCTATAGGATATATGCCAGAAATGGATATAATTAGTACGAAAATAAATTGCCCGGAAACTTGAGGCTAGGGAGGTAGTGAGTGTATACAAAACAATCGGGCAAAGGCACTCATAACGGTGAAAGTTAGTCCGTTCTCCATTTTTATGTACATGGACACAAACGATTTTGTAGTCTGTTGCTGATTTCCATAGAAGAACCGCAGAGTATAAATAAGACCGAATCGGTTGAACTCGGTTTGGAAAAAACAAACCAGTCAGCCGGCGTACTCGCGAATGACGAAATATCATATACAGGTGAGATATGAGCTGGAAGGGAGATACGTGATACTAATACACAGGGATAATGAGATTATAGGAACAGTTGCTGATTTTGGATCTCATTATAATAGATACTATTGGAGACGAAGTTGGGTGGAAATAACATACAATACATGTGGAATTGTAACATGGAGTTCGGTGAGTTTTACAAGAGGAAATATGTTGACAGATGTACATCTATATAATAGACAAAAGACACAATGATCAGAGATGTATTCTTTTATGTACTTTTAGCTATAATTCATGCATATTGAAAATAATACAATGAAACAAGGTACTGTAGGAGGAACACAGCATTGGATGTGAAGGTATTTTGCATCATAACTTATTTGGTTTGAATGTAAGTGAGAGTTGGGACCTAAAGGGATATATGAGATTAAGTTTGGGACTCTGCCACAGGATATAGTTTAAGATATTTCAACTTGAGTTAATTGGTCTTAGTAGTGGATTTAATTCTATTTTTAATTTTATTTTTATTTTTCGAGTTTACTTTGTGCTTTCTGAACTAACATTATTTGGAGGTTATGTGAAGTCACGAATGGATGATTTATACAGTTCCCACTACTTTATACAGATGCACAGGTGTATTATTAACAATGGGATATGAAGTACAATGTTTATGTGAATTTTGTTTTTTGATGTATCAGTTATGAGTACATTATTTTGGAAGGTCCTGAAACACAGCATTGGATGTGAAGGTCCTGAAGAAATCCAGGGGTACTCCCCGGATGAAACATGCGTTGACAAGTAAGAGAATTTTGGAAGAGAATATTGATGGACATGTAAGAGATTATTGAGGACCATTCAAGTCAATCTATGGAATATCAAGTGGGATCATTTGAGACTGGATGGATTGGAAAGTACTTTTGGAACTATGAACTTGGTATTGTAAATAACTATCGAAGGAGCATATAATTTGGACTGCTGGTTTTCAGTTTTATTAAATGTTTATTGGAACTAAACACAGATTCTAATTTGGATTTATACGCTAGTATTGTGTTGGGAAAATACATTTCTGGTAAATCTTTATCTGATATAAAATGTATATTGTTGCCAATGGAATTTTAGAGCGTTGGGGTCCACTTAAAAGAGGCATAGGGTTCTAGCCCAACTACATTGCCGTAAGGCATCTATAGTTTATCTACAGGAAAATCATTTATCATTATCCGAGGTGGCCCGACTTCGATCAAAGTGTAGAGGTCAAGTAATAGCCACCTCCTATTCAGGGTTTGCCAGAGGCGCCACGATCTGGATCAGAGCAGGAGTCCCTTTTCAGATTATACACACCAAAATAGACACGCTTGGTAGATATGCCTTTGCACTGGGCTCTTTGGATGGAATACAGATGGTACTGGAGAGCATATACAGCCCCAACACAGATCAAGATATCTTCTTGCAACACATTTCTGCAGTGCTGGCGGAATGGGTGCATGTGCCATGGGTGACAGGTGGAGACTTTAACGCAGGTTTAGATATTACATTAGACCGCTGTTATCCACCACTTCCTCACACCAACCCAGTAAAGCAGGCGCAGGCGCAGGCCCTTACAGACTGTACGGTTCATTGGGCACTAGCAAACATATGGAGAACAGAACACGAGGGAATGAGGGGATGAGGGAATTCTTTTTTTTCTCCCCACCGCATGGTTTACCCACTCGATTGGACCGCCTCCTCTGCCTGACCCAAATGATGAAGCTACTCACAGACTCCACATACTTTGTTAAAACCTTTTCAGATTACAAACCACTAGAAGTATCGCTCCAGTGGTGCATGCAACCAACCCATCTTGGGGATGCTCCCTTTCGCAGCGATGTGAATGCTGCCATAATTGAATACTTTACTATAAATAGACTACAGCCTCGACAAAAGTAGTAGAGTGGGACTCATTCAAAGTGGTTATCGGGGGGCAGCCATTAAAAGCATGGTAAGGGCTCAGGGTCTGATACTACGTTAATTGACACATATAGAGGAGCGATTGGGCAGTTTGGAACGGGAGACTGTTGCGGATCCTAGGCGCTCCCCTGAACTACTGGCAGCTAGAAAAGACCATGTAGAGCTCATTGACAAGCTACGGGGGTATGGAGACAGGGATAGAGTGAGGGCTTTGTTGGCACGCATGATACAACCACCTAGGACCCCCGAACCAGTTCTTCAGGTGTTATCGCAATCTGGTACGCAGAGCTCCACTCAATTAGAAGTAAATCGGGCATTCCAAGAATATTATAGGTCCCTATATGCTGCCACCCCACCCTCCCTGCGACCTCTGTTCGTAGTACCTCAGGGACCTCCAACTCCCACGCCTGCCTAGAGAGGATCAAACACAGTTGGCGGGGCCCTTAACAGAAGAAGAAATACACCAGACTATAAAGGAGATGCCATGCAATAAGTCTCCGGGCATCGATGGGTTGCCAATCGAATTCTACTCTGCATTTGTGTCACAGCTCGCCCCAAAATTGGTTGCAATGTACAAATCAGCACTAGAAAGCACAGAGCTCCCCGTAACCTCGAGCGAAGCACTAGTCACTTCTTTATTAAAACTAGGCTGAGAATCCACCAAGCTTACCTATTATAATCCTTTGTCGATATTAACCACTGATTATAAAGGGATTGGGATTAATCGAATTTTTTTCCTCTTGTGGATTTACAAGTATTGGGGGCATATTCCTGTTTCTGTGTCTGTGTTTTTGGGACTTTTGTTGATTCCCTGCTTTTTAGCAACCTTGGGACCCGTGTTCAGTGGTTCCCGGTTGCTTACTCTTTTTTCGTTTTTTTCTTCTCCCCACTTCCTGGTTGGGACAAATCAGACCGCCATTTTGGGTCAGCGGTCTAGTTGTTTTCCTTAGGCTTTTCAGCCTCGTTTGGCTCCCCGGCTCATTTAATGCCGGAAGGACGCCGGACGCGCAGCGGGCGCGCCGAAGGCAAGCCCGTCTGCGCCCGTCCGCGCCCTGAAGCGCCCAGAGCCCAGAAATGCTGTTCCTTTTACCACAGACAGGTTAGTTTATTCTCCCCTGCAGCTCCACGCACTTAGAGGGGCACAACCTGGACTACCTCCTTTAGTATCCCCTGGATCCTCTGCCTCTTCTTTCTGCCCGACCTGCCCCAGCACCTGTAAGGCTGTCTCACCCCCGGCTTCTCTCCCATTCGTAACCTGTAAATTTCTGCTCCTTAACTGTCGGTCTTTACCAGCTCATTCCCTTCACATATATACCCTCATAGAAGATCTGTCCCCTGACGCCCTGTTCCTCACCGAAACCTGGTTGGGCAATGACTCAGCAGCAGATATCTGCAATTCTTTACCCTCCACCTACTCTATGGTGCATGTAGATCGTCTCCATGGAAGAGGTGGCGGCTTAGCCATTATCTACAAAAATAACCTTCGGTGTACCACCCTCCCCTCTGATATCCCGGAGTGTGAAAGCTTAATTTTCTCCCTCCACCTCTCCCCTACCTTTACTTTCTCAGGTTTGCTTCTCTACCGACCCCCAGGACCCTGCACCTGTTTTTTAGATTCCCTGCCGGAAGTTGCAGCGAGTCTTATCTGTAAATCCCCTAACTTTACTATCCTTGGGGATTTCAACATCCATCTTGATAATGGAAATTGTCCACACGCAAGGTCTCTACTTGCGTCTCTCTCTGCGCTTGATCTAAATCAACACGTAATAGGACCTACCCATACCAAAGGCCATACGCTGGACCTTT
This sequence comes from Pleurodeles waltl, assembly GCF_031143425.1. Classification (NCBI taxonomy): domain Eukaryota; kingdom Metazoa; phylum Chordata; class Amphibia; order Caudata; family Salamandridae; genus Pleurodeles; species Pleurodeles waltl. The sequence continues at coordinate 1,140,898,320 of NC_090447.1, forward strand.
TATTCAGTAATCTCCCTGTCCTCACCACTCTGCCATCCCAGCCTCTAACCTGGACGGATCATTGCCATCTATCTTTCTTTTTCCCCTGCAATGTTACTCCAGTTGTGCAGTCTACCCCCCCAACTTTTGGTCGCATTTGGTCAAAACTGGCCCTTGTGGAGTGGCGGGCTGCTCTCCAGACCTCCTTGGGGGCCAGCACCCCCTCCATTTCTGCAGATTCATTTAATAAATGGATTTCCTCCTCTTTGGATAGTATTCTGCCCATCAAATTGAGATCTAACAAGCCCCCCCCATAAGGCCAAACCCTGGTTTTCACCTTGTCTGCTAGAACTAAAAAAAATGTGCAAAAGGCTAGAAAGAGCTTGGAGAAAGAATTACAGTCTCATTGATAGAGAAATATATAGGCAATCCGTCAGACTCTACCATCAAAACATCAAAGCCGCCCAGTCCTCCTACTATGGATTAAGAATAGAAAGCTCCTCCTGTTCACAAAAGGAAATTTTTCAGATTTTTAAGGAATTAACTATAACCCCTATGCCCTCTCCTCCCACAGAACCCTCCACTGAATATAGTAATCTTTTGGCATCTCATTTTAATGACAAAGTCATTAAGATATACTCTGGGTTCCCTTCTCCTCCCCCCCCAGGTACAATAGAGCACCAAATGATGGATCCCTCCCTCTCCGGAACCACATTAACTGTCTTCACACCTCTTACTGATACTGCTGCCACTAAACTTCTTCTTCAGATTAAATCGGGCTCCCCTCTGGACCCCGCTCCTCCCCCCATCCTCTCGCGAGTTTCAGATATTGTTGTACCTCCCCTCACAGAAATACTGAATCGTTCCCTATCGTTAGGTCTTCTCCCCCCTCTTTTTAAGCATGCCATTATTAAGCCTCTGTTAAAAAAACCGAAACTGGACCCATCTCTGCTGGAGAATTATAGACCCATTGCTCTTCTCCCTATTTCAACAAAAATTTTGGAGAAACACGTTAATCACCAATTAACCAGCTACTTAGAGACCCATGAACTCCTCCACCCCACCCAAATGGGTTTTAGAGCCCATCATAGCACGGAGTCAGCTCTCCTTGCAGTGACTGAGTCAGCCAGGCAGCTTTTAGACCAAGGGTCCCATGTGGCCATGATCCTGCTTGATCTCAGCGCTGCTTTTGATACAGTGGACCACAACCTTCTCTGCCGCAGGCTCTCAGAATTGGGGATAGGAGGCCTGGCATTGTCCTGGCTGTCCGCTTTTGTCAAAGGCAGATCTTTTCAAGTCCTGGATCGAGCCTACTTCTCTGACATTTTTCCTTTGACTTGTGGAGTTCCCCAGGGCTCTTCTTTGAGCCCAACTCTTTTTAATGTCTATTTATCCCCGCTGGCTAAGGTGATCGCTCCCTACAATTTATCTTTGGTCACCTATTCCGACGATACTCAACTTGTGGTGTCCCTATCCAGCTCCGGGGACTCGTCGGCAGCTAACCTCTCGTGCTGTATGAAAGACATTGGAGCTTGGATGGTCCAGTCTAAGCTCAAATTCAATGACAGAAAGTCAGAAGTCATCGTACTAGGCAATTCCCCCCCAGCTCTTTCGCTTCCGCTGTACTCTGAGGCTTTCAATAATCTTCCTCCCCCTAAGGACCAGGTAAAAAGCCTTGGTTTCTGGGTGGATTCTCGTCTGACCATGGATTATCAAGCAAAAAGAGTCTCCTCTATATGCTTTGGCATCTTAAGAGTTCTTAGGAAAATCTCGATTCTTCTTCCCCCTATGGCCAGAAGAATCCTTGTTCAAACTCTTATCCTCTCCCGGTTGGATTATGGGAACTCACTTTTTCTCAGCGCCCCGGCTTATGTTATAAAAAGGCTACAAACAGTCCAGAACGCAGCCGCCCGGCTTCTTGTCAATCTTCCCAGACATGTATCCGCTAAACCTGCTCTTTCCTCGCTTCATTGGCTCCCCTTCAAGCAACGTACCTATTTTAAGGCCCTATGCATTGTTCATAGAGCTCTTCAACATAAGGGCCCAATGTTCTTTAGAAAGCGGCTATGTCTTTATGTTCCTTCTCGAAGTCTGAGGTCCTCCTCCTCTCGTCTTGTGACCATCTTGAGGTCTAAGAGAGCTTGGGGGGCCAACTCCTTCCTTACCAAGGCCGCCCGTCTTTGGAATGATCTTCCTTCCGATCTACGTCAGGAACATTCAGAACTACTTTTTAGGAAAAAACTCAAGACTATTCTTTTCTGTAGGTAGCGCTCTCAACTCTCCTAGTGACAGCACCGGTCAGGTTAGGTTAGCGCTGGGATGCCTTCGGGTCACTACGCGATTTATAAATTCTTAAACTAAACTAAACTAAACTAAAATACTCAGCAAAGTCCTTGCACAGATACTTCTGCCACCCCTTCCTCAGCTGATTGACATGGATCAATGTAGGTTTATACCTCGCAGGAGCACTTCCTTAAACATTCGCCACCTGCATCAGATGATGGCGGTCTCACTGGCGGCCCACCCAAGAGCGGGATGCTATTCACTACATCTGCAACAGGCGTTTGATTCACTAGACTGGGAGCACCTATTTCCTACTCTCAGGAAATGTAGCATACTGGCTGGTTATATAAGATGGATTAAAGTATTGTTCTCCCACCCTATGGCCTAAGCTAAGACAGGCGAGCATATCTCTCCACTCTATCGGATCTCCCGGGCGCCCTCAGAGCTGCCCGCTGTCCCCATTACTGTTCACTCTTGTGATGGAACCCCTAGCCCAGAAGCTGAGACAGGAGGGAGGCGGCTTGGGGATTCCGGACTGGGGTCGAATGCATACAGTGTCACTGTATGTAGATGACATGCTGCTATATGTGCGTGACATAAACAATGAGCATGAGCTGATTAACCACGCCCTAGAACAATTTGCCGCTATCTCAGGCCTGAAAGTAAACCATTCAAAGTCAATTGCATTTTCATTTCGAGAAGGATTGCTCACCACTGCCAAAGTCCCATTGGGAGTGCTTGAGATCCCCGTAGCCCAACAAACATTCAGATATCTTGAGGTCCAAATCTATCACTCCCCTGATGACCTACTTTAAGGTAATCTGAACAAAGCGATAACAGCATTGAGGTCTCAGATTAAATTCTGGACTTCCCTGCCCCTGTCAGTGGCTGGGCGCTTAGCATTAGCCAAGATGGTGATGCTTCCCAGGTTATTGTATTTTTTTGTGAACCTCCCAATTTGATTACCAAGGTTTATTTTCAAAACACTGAACACCTTACTGACAGAGTTAATATGGGCCACAGGGCGCCACCGTATCAGTCTTCGAAAACTGCAGTTGCCCACAGGGGAAGGAGAAATGGGGGCTCCTGATTGTCTGACATACTGCATTGTGGCACAATTACAATGGCTGGCCTGTTGGTTAGCGGGAATAAATCTACAGGAGATAAATTACACACAGACATGGCTAGAAAGTGGAAAACTACAAATTCTTTTGTTGCCAGGGAGACTGCAACATACAAAGCAGCCACCACTACTGTTGCAAAACGTGCTGTGGTATTGGTGGATGGTGCTGTGGTTGATCAAGACCACAGCCCCATATGCGCCCAACATTCCCCTGTGTGGTTTTCCCACCCCAGCTGGGGTGCTCTCTGTGACAAGGCTGAGGCATCTAGAAGAGAGTGGATTCTCGAGCTTGGGTGACCTCTTCACTGAGGGCCACCTCCTCTCCTATAGGGAGCTTATTGTCCAAACCCAACTACCAGGCACCCAATTTCTATTACAAGCCAATTTGTTACATTTTATACGGCCAAAAACACAAAAAAGTATGGGGTTCGCTTGTAATGAGGAGCTATACCCGGGGGAAATTTTCCTGGAGCTCCTTAACCTCACTAGGTAAGTAAGCGGTGAAGAGTGCTGTGAAGGGTCGTGGAGTGATGATGGGGGTATTTCCTTTACGGAATAGGTGGTCTCACACACTATATAGTGTCATGCTTCATCATTTGACCACCTAGCCCCACCCAGATAGGACAAAGCCACCTGGGCGGACTCAACCTCACTGTTAAAAGAACGGGAGGGAGTGCGTAAATCTTTTGGTTTCTGGAAATTGTGGGATCCAGCTGAACTAAGGAAAATATAAAAACACCTAGGCAGTTACCAGTGTGAAATGTACACTTTTAATAATGGAGTCTGCTGGTGTGTTAAAAATAAGGATGGGACACCACTCTGAGAACTAGGACTCACTGGGTCACCTATCTAAAAATAAATGGCCAACATGTTTCTGCCCTCTACAATGAGCCAAGGAAGGTCTGGGGGCATTCTTCAGGGCCTAGGATCCCTTAAAGTCATGCATTGCAGAGAGAAACATCCAACACTCAGTATAGTATAGTGACTATAAGGGGACACTCCCCCTCCTGGAGTTTTGGGGCAAGTAGCCTTTAGACTTGGGGTAAGATGTTATTTCATTGTAGATACATGTTACACTCTTATACATTGCATGACTTTGGCTTGCTGTGTCACCCCTTCACCCCTTATTTACCTAGTGAGTTTAAGGAGCTCCAGGAAAATTCCCCCCCCGGGTATAGCTCCTCATTACAAGCGAACCCCATACTTTTTTTGTGTGTTTGGCTTTACATGTAGGGAGATAGTATGGGTCGATTCCTTTAAATTTAGATTTGTTTAACTTCAGTCTCCCTGACTCTCTATATGTGTTTTGACATTTTATACGGCACCAATGTATCAACCCTGGGAAGGAAATCCAGACTCATTCCCTAATACAGATACTCTTTGACATGGGGTCAGGGAGGCACTTGATCAAATGGCTATACAAAGAACAACGCTCGCACTATGGTATAACGCTGTCCCCTTTGCGGGAAAGATGGGAAATAGACTTAACACGCCCCTTGCATGATAGAGAATGGAAATTCCTTATAGAGCATGCATCCCAGATTCCCCGCACTGCACAATTTAAATGTATCCAATTTACAATCTTCCATAGAGCCTACTTGACTCCTCAAAGGGTGCACTCCCTTTTCCCAGCTGCCAAATCCACCTGTCCCCCGTGCCAAACAGAAGAAGTGGATCTACTGCACAACTTGTGGGCCTATCCGTCCCTGAGACCTTACAGGAATAGCATCCACAACACTTTGTGAAATCACCGAGCTCTCTTACTGAGACTCAGCAGACTATTGCATACTGCACCTATATCCTAGACCAGTGAGGGCGGTGTGACTATTAGATTTGTCGACCTAGCACTTATACTAGTCAAACTGTTAATCACAATTCACTGGAGGTCCCCCAAACCCCCATCAGACAAATATGGGGAACAGAACTACTCCGCAGGAGGGAGGTAGAGGGTGTAGTCTTGTATAGAGAGGAATACAGGGGACTGCGGAAACGCTCTGTTTCAGTGGAGTGGCAGATGGTACTGGAGCACCTCCGACAGAATGAGTTGGAGGGCACCGAGGAGATTATAGAGGGTACAAGCATCAACCAGCCAAATGAGCTGTGATACTCTGAGAATGCTACTATCGGATCCCATAATCACCCCACGCCATGCCAATTCTAAGTTCTAAACAGGGTGGTCTATACCCCTTATTGCCTCCTCCCCCTTGTGAACGAAACAGTTATTGCCATAATTCTGTAAGGAGCACCGAGCAGGTCAAGGCAAGTCTTGGGGGTGGTTGGGTAAAGGGTTGTTTAATGCAGCTTTAATTAGCACCAGACAGTGATCTATATAACTATACCAGGGGTTGTAACATACCTAAACAGAAATGGGGAAATAGTTGCTCAGTACTCGGATACAAATCAAACAGAATAATGGAATGCTAGCGCACATTCATGCTTTATTGGCTAATTAAAAGTAGGTGGGTGATCACTCATGGGTAATCAGGTATTGGGTATAACTGCAAAATAAGATAACAAATGACTACTGCTGGCAATTGGGAAAAAAGCAAAGAACATAATGTCTGCAGGACTGCCTCAGTCTATGATTCATGTAATTACTCTTAATCCTTTTGCTTGCTTAAATGATGTTTAACTAGCAACTAGGTATACATAATTGTCCATCATCTTTATAACAGCAAATATATCCTATGTACTGGTATATAGAAATGTTGTGACTACAATGTAAAGAAGGTGCGCCAACATGTTTTATAGTTTAAAATAAAATTAAGAAATATGAACACAGTAGCCTCATCCTGATTTAGCTCATTTGGCTCTGGTTGCCGCCCACACCATCCTCAAAACGAGTTGCATCATTTAGAAGCCTATCAGGACTAGCAGCCCGGATTATCTTGTAGACAAAGACACCACCTCTGGTAGTTCTCAGTACACCCTCAGCCAGGACACCATCAGACTGGAGACTAAGCAGTGTAAAGAAAATAAATAAATAAATAGAAAACAAGGCAGGAGGACTTTTCCATTTATGCACCCAGGATCTGGAACGACATCCCTCTATCCATCAGGGCTGCCCCAATGCTGCTCCGAACTAGGAAAGATTTGAAGGCTCACTAGTTTGGAGAACACATGCCCCCAGAATCACTGCCTCTCCTATCACTTGTTGATTATATGCAGGGATGGCTTTAGGGCGGTGTGGCTGGTGCAGCCACACCTGGCGCTGTCTTGGGGGGTGGGGTGGGGGGTTGCTGTGTTTAAAATAGTATGGTTTTAAAGCATATGCTCAGAGTTCCTTACCTGTCTAGCAGTTTTCAGGCCACAATGAAATGTCAAGATAATGCTGGTGAATAAGGTTCCTGGTTGGAGAGATCAGAGTTTTGTCTAGTGACAGTTTTGCACATCATACAGTAGTGCAGAGAGTTAATGCGCCTGCTACACGGAGTGGGTACCTTGCTGATCACAGCACTGAATGTGAGTGAACTATGAGTGGCACTATAAAACAAATAAAATGTCAGAGAGGGGCTAAGGAGAGATGTGAAGCACTGTTGTAGGGTGAAGTGAGGAAAGTCATGGAGGAGGAGGTCATTGGGGGATGTCAAAAAGATTATTGCACTGGCTGCCACCAGTGCTAAAGCTGGCCCTGATTGCATGCTTGCCTTTGACACTGTAAACCACTCTTCTGCCTTTGGTTGGGTTTACGCTACACAAATAGCACATACATAGATGTTCACTAATTCAGTCTGATCAATTGAGTATTAAGTAAATCTGAGTGCCAAATCTATCAAAGCTTTGTACGTATTCCGTCAACTCTCAACTACATTTACAAAAAAGTTTAATGAGTAGTAATGTCATTTACATATTTATTTTGTCACTTATGAGAAATAATATACTATATATTCGAAAGGCCTGTAACAAGAGACGCTGCTTGAGTTGTGAGACAATTTCCAATCAAAGGTCAAAGGAGGACCTTAGGAGTCAAATTCAATCGATTAGATTCATTCACAACTTTAGCAATTAAAGCACCACTCCTACCTGTTTTCGTCCTGCTATCATGTTGCAATAAGTTGTGTCCCTATAGCAGAAGAAAACCATCCACTTATAGCATGTTTCTGTTATCACTATTGTTGCAAAGGTCTCACTTTCAACTTGAAACAGTACTACCAGCCACACTCAGTTTTACTTTGCTTGAAATCCTTCTTCATAGCAGAAGAATCTACATATCTGAATATTTTAATTTGTAGTAGATGCTGAATATCAGTGTGAGCCAAATACGTTTAAGAAACGCCAAGTAAAAGATTTCAACTTCTGTGTCATAACTGAATAATGATATATTTTGGCAAAAAGATGGCCTGTTGTTGATGTAAAAAGCAAGAGCTAGTGCTAGAGATTTCATTAAAAATAAAGTCCATTTAATTGATGTCCTGTATGAGTGAAATCTAAGCCTAACCAAATGCTGCCTATTAAACGTGCACTTTCCTTTGTAAACTCTGCATGACGTGCATTTGCTTGACTTGCCTGATTTGCTAACGTTTACAAATTTCAAACAGCTTTAACTTTGCAGAAATGTTTCTATTATGACTTTTGCATGGCCTTTGCATGACGCAAACTTTCTATGCTCACAACGAAAGCTACATTACTTTATTCTTTTTGCCGCTTGACCTGCATTGGAATCTTGAAACTTGCAAAACTAATCTGAAACTTGCTTCTTTATGAATAGCCTCCTTCTAGTGTATAGGCATTAGAGAGAGAAGACAATGTAACACAAATATTCTTTAAAACTTACATGAATGTCCTTTCTTTCAGAGACCAGGATGGTTCTAATAATTCTTCACTGTTTCTTATTGTGAAAAATGTTTACTAATGTTTCTTACGTTAGAGCTGTCTTTGTTAAAAGTTACAATCTCGATGGACACTGTTCCTGTCTCACACTTTTTTCTTGCCTGTGATTGGCTATCTGTATAATACTTCTGAAACAATTGTAACAAAATTATATACTTTTTAATTAGATTATAAAGGTGTCCCAGGGAAAGAACGGAAAGGATGGCCGAACTCTCACTTTTAGCATCCAGAGCTTATGACTGCTAGACAGACTTTGCTCTCTGCCTAGACAATTCTCTATCAGAATCTGTTACATTGTTCTTTATGAGTACTGATAGTTCACTGACTAGATTGCCTCTTAGACATCTGTTCCTTTTTGCTATTTTCTGAATAAAATGATATATTTTTACTGATTTAGAATACTAGAATAGGGTTTAGAATTTAGAATACTAGAATAGGGTTTAGAATAGGGTACAGGCTTTATGCAATGTTCTGTAAATCCTACTGGCTAATAAAGAAGAGATTTAAAACATGATAAATAAAACTTTAAAATTCTAACTACAACTCTTATTATTGACTCCTGAGAATTTACTAAGTTAATGAGTTGTATGCATTGATGTTGCAACTGCAGTTTTCCTTTTCAGCCTATTTAAAAAAAATCCCCTACTGGGTACATAAGAGTTGCGGACTGTTTTATAAATGTAGAATTCTCCACGCTCCAACTAGGAATGATCCAGCACTCTAAAAAGTAGACTGGTTTGGCGGCATTTATGAGTGTAAGAGCTTGTTGCCTAACACCATAACAGGGATCTAAGTGCCATTTTCATTTTGAATTCAATAAATAAGGGTGATATTCCCCTCATTCCATCTCATTCGGGAGAGTGCTTCTCCCATTTTAATTTAATTGCTGACTATCCACGGGCAGCCATACATAGTCACTTTCTTGAGGCCAGTAACTGAGTTCCAGTGTTATAGCTCTTCTCTGAGAAGCTGCTCACATAAATGATTGGCACACAGCAAAATAATTATTGGAAAAGCCAGTAGGTCTGAACCTTGCTGCCAGCCTTTTAACTATGTCAGTGGGATTTGTAAAATGTTTTTGTTGGATGAGCTGCCAGGCCCTGGCCAAGTTGTTAAAAAATGGCTAAAAGTAAACTTTTTTTGTCTAAAAAAACACACATTACCACAGTAGTTCCTGTCACTGAATGCATCTACTTTGTGTGCGACAGGCATCTTGTGAAAAAGCAGAATGCAGTCACTCACAGTGAAGTTAACCAATGCCTTAAGTTGTGCCGACCCACTGCCACAAAAACAAACCAATGGATGAAGAGGGCCCTATCAGTAAATATATATATATATATATATATATATATATATATATATATATATATTCCTTCCCTCTACAGATTGATGGTGGCCGCCGTGCTCCAGAACGGAGTACGCGTCGGTAATGTCGGAGTCAGCACACACCGTAAAATCGAACTGAAACCTTTGTGCACTTTCAAACAAAAGCTATGGTATATGTGCTTTTATTGGTTTGCTGCTGTCAAACGTGCTCAGATGCATCTGCAACCTTGATCACTGACAAAAGAGGTGAAATTTCATTAACACAGATTTACAGCTTTCATGGCATGTGTCCTCTGAAATGGACAAGCAGCGGCAGTCCTGTAAATACAGGGATATCTAGTGGAGGCACAGTGTATTTAAAGAACTGTGGAATGTATCTGAAGTTACCCTGCAGAAAAGGAAGTCTTTGGTGGAGTTGGAGGAGCTGGCTCACAGCCTTCTGGGGTACGTGGTGAGTACCCATTCTGTTCCTTTCTACTGACAATGATTGAAATGACATAGGTGGGTGTGGAGCTCCTTAAAAACAGGGCAGGTTGGCTTCCAGATAAGCAGCACCAGTGCTACACTGTGCATAACTTTATAATCAATCTGGCATATAATTGCAAAATTAACTTGGCAAATACTAATTGAAATGGCTTCAAGTTTAGAGGCAAGAAGGAAGGAAATGGCAAGAACCTGTTTTTTTCACAAAGTACTGAAGCAGCAACCACAAGCTCAAACACAGGGAATAGCATTAAATCTCAGTTGCTTTTTGGCAAACTGGAGAAGGAGAAGAACATAAGAAGGAGCTAGTAGAATGGTGGGAGGTAGAAAGAATCCCTACAAAAATACATTGATGTGGAAAGGATCCCAAGAAGACTAAGGATCTTTATAGTACCGAATAATGGGGACCCGGATTTTGAGATGCTAAAGGATTGGGCCAACAACTCCAAATAAATACTCCATGATGAGAATCTTAGTTAAATATGCTTTGAAAGATTGTACTGAAATATATGAGAAAAAAATAATTTCTTTGGAATTAAATAGTATGATTATATGTTTAATGATGCTCCAGCTGGTAGCAACCCAGCAACTTGTACTAGACAACAGGCGGGTACGTCTGGACTGGAGAAGAGTGATGTGCCTGATAGTAATGTCTCCGATATTTCTGACACAACAATGGCACTTGGGCTACAAACAGATACCAATTGGTCAATTTTTAAAGCAACTTCGGCTACTGAATCAGAAAAGGACAGAGAGTGCGGTGGAATAGAAGACTTGAAGAGGCAGAGGAAGAGGATTCTGAGAAGGGTAAAGAGGAACAGGCAAGGCAAGGTCAAAGAAGAGAAAAAAACACTGCCCATAGGAAGGAAAGGCCAAACAACAAGTACCATGAATGTGGTAAATATATCTGAAAGTATATTGACTAAAGAGGAAAATTACCTTCTCTCATTAGGTCTAACATTCTGCCTCTCCTCTAATTTGAACTATGTACATAACAGGATAGATTTATTCTACTTCACATGCAAACAGAAGCTTAAAAAGTAGATCCATACACAGCCTGCATCACATTCTACAACTATTAAATTACCTAAATTTAGTAATTTGAGAACTGATGATGTAGTGACTTTACATACTCTGTCTCTTCTTGATAAATCTCTGAGTTGTCATGAAGGTCCCATTTTGATTTTGATGAATCTTGATATTGAAGTGAATCTCAGTTGCCCCAGTCATTTTAAACCTAGTTCTTTTGCCCTCAATACATTGTGGCTCTGTAGATGTGTTTGAGAGGGGGGTCATTGGGGACTTAAAGAAGATCAGATGTAAGCAGGTTATAAAGCCAGTAACAATATGACCCCTCAGCAGCGCATTGTCCTAGAAAATTTGAAATCTGATGCCAAGATTGTGAAATGTCAATCTGATAAGGGGAGAAATATTGTGGTACTTTCCAAATGCAACTTCATAGTGGAGGCTAAGAGACAGTTAATGGACCCAAATTGTTACATTGTATCTAGCGGAGCTGAGGTATCAGCTACCAACAAAAGATATAGGGCCTGATTCTAACTTTGGAGGACGGTGTTAAACCGTCCCAAAAGTGGCGGATATACCACCTACCGTATTACGAGTTCCATAGGATATAATGGACTCGTAATACGGTAGGTGGTATATCCGCCACTTTTGGGACGGTTTAACACCGTCCTCCAAAGTTAGAATCAGGCCCATAGTGAAATGTTAATAGATTGGAGGAACAAAATACTTTTAAAATGGGAGGAACATCTCTTTTTCTCAAGTGTGACTATATTAAAACCCCCATCTTATATTTACTGCTGGAACTGCACAGCCTTCTGGCAGACCCATTGTGTCATCAATTGGGTCATTGTTAGAAAATACCTCCAAAAATATTGGCCATTACTTGAGGCCCTTTGTGTCAGCTCTGCTTGCCTATATTTAAGACACCATCCATTTCTTATCTATTATTGATGATATACATTGGGAAGAAGAGTTCACTCTAACAACTCTTGATGTCAGCAGTTTGCACACAAGTATTAGACATGAGTTACATATTTAAGCTTTGTAGGAAACTGCCACTGTTGGCATGGTTACCTCCTAATTTGTTGCCTTTTGTTGATGCCAGCTTTGAAAGTGTGCTGGGACCCTGCTAACCAGGCCCAAGCACCAGTGTTCTTTCCCTAAAACTGTACCTTTATCTCCACAATTGGCACAGCCCTGGCCACAGATAAGCCCCTTGTAAATGGTACCCCTGGTAGCAAGGGCCCTGTGGCCAGGGAAGGTCTCTAACGGATGCTGCATGTAGTATGCCACCCTGGGGACCCCTCACTCAGCACATGCACACTGCCTCACAGCTTGTGTGTGTTACAACGCACCAGGGCACTCCAGCCTGTGGAGATGCCTGGCCCCCCAGACACAGCCCCCACTTTTGGCAGCAAGTCCGGAGGAGATAATGAGAAAAACAAGGAGGAGTCACCCTCCAGCCAGGACAGCCCCTATGGTGTCCAGAGCTGAGGTGACCCCTTCCTTAGAAAATCCTCCATCTTGGCATCGAGGATTTAGCCCAATAGGAATAAGGATGTGCCCCACTCCCCAAAGGGAGGAGGCACAAGGAGGGTGTAGCCACACTCAGGGACAGTAGCCACTGGCTACTGCCCTCCAGCCCTAAACACACCCTTAAATCTAGTATTTAAGGGTGACCCTGAACCCAGGAAATCAGATTCCTGATGGCCCAACAAGAAGGAGGACAGCTGAACTGAAAAGTCTGCAGAGAAGAAGAAGACAACTGCTTTGGCCCCAGCCCTACCGGCCTGTCTCCAGATTCAAAGAACCTGAAACAGCGACGCATCCATCGGGCCCAGCAACCTCTGCATACTCAGAGGACTGCCCTGCAAACCCAAAGGACCAAACAACTCCCATTCTGTCCAAAGCAACAAAGAAACCATCTTTAAAGGAACTCTCATCTCACTCCTGAAGCATGAGTCCCCAACACTCTGCACCTGACGCCCCCGGCCCATCTCCAGAGAAACCAACACCACAGAGAGGACCCCCAGGTGACTCCAACAACCCTGAAATGACCTCCCTGCACCCCCACGATGACACCTGCAACAAAGAACCCCACGCCTGGAAGAAGCACTGCACCCGCAGCTCCCAGGCCTGAGAGGAACCAACTACTGGTGCAGGACTGACCAGCAGGCGCCCTCATCTTTGCCCAGTCAGTGGCTGGTCCGAGAAGCCCCACTGTGCCCTGCCTGTATCGCCAGAGTGACCCCGGGCCCCTCCATTGATTCCAATACCAAACCTGATGCCTTGTTTGCACACTGCACCCAGCCGCCCCTGTGCCACTGAGGGTGTATTTTGTGTGCCTGTTTGAGACCCCCCCCAGTGCTCTACAAAAGCCCCCTGGTCTGCCCGCCGAGGACGCAGGTACTTACCTGCTAGCAGACTGGAATTGGAGCACCCCTAGACTCCATAGGCGCCTGTGTTATTTGGGCCCCTCTTTGACCTCTGCACCTGACTGGCCCTGTGTTGCTGGTGCTGGGTGCTTGGGGTTAACTTGAACCCCCAATGGTGGGCTGCCTATGCCCCAGAGACTGAACTTGTAAGTGCTTTACTTACCTGACAAACTAACCTTTACTTCCTTGCGCTTTGCACTTTGTCCACTTTTAAAATAGCTTATCGCCATTTCATGCTAAACTGTGTACATTACTGTTTTGGTTCAAAGTTCTATATTTACCTATGCCAAGTACCTTACAATTTAGGTACTTACTTGATATCTGAATCGTGTGGCTCTAAAATAAATTAAGAAAATAATATTTTTCTATATAAAAACCTATTGGCCTGGAGTTAAGTCTTTGAGTGTGTGCTCCCATTTATTGCCTGTGTGTGTATAACAAATGCTTAACACTACCCTCTGATAAGCCTAACTGCTCAAGCACACTACCACAAATAAAGCATTAGTGTTATATGTTATTGCCACTATCAACCTCTAAGGGAACCCCTGGACTCTGTGCACACTATCTCTCACTTTGAGATAGTACATTCAGAGCCAGCTTCCTTTCCATCTTGCAGACACTTCATGAGAGCCAGGGCGATTTCCCTTTTATTACATTCTGAAATGGTATTAGACATGATACACTATTTCTTGAGTATCATGTTTTTTCTTTTTGATAATCAAGTATACAAACACAGGTCACTGGAGTGGGCACCTGCTTCACTCCGAGCTACGTACATTTATTTGTGGGCTGGTGGGAGGAGCAGGTGGCAAGTCATTTAAATGATTTGAACAAAGCCGCAGTGCTATGGTCGTGATTTGTCACTTGGAGAGATTATGAGATTTCTGCTCAGGAGGTTATCTCAGAACTGAATGAGAATGATTACAACTTGCATTTCACAAATACCATCAGCAGAGAAAAGACTGAGGGGGTCATTCTGACCCTGGCGGTAATTACCGCCATGGCGGAGGTCGGCGGTAGCACCGCCAACAGGCTGGCGGTGCACCGCTGGGCATTCTGACCGCGGCGGTTCAGCCGCGGCCAGAAACGGAAAGTCGGCGGTGTACCGCCGACTTCCCGCTGCCCTTGAGAATCCTCCATGGCGGCGGAGCGCGCTCCGCCGCCATGGGGATTCTGACACCCCCTACCGCCATCCAGACCCGCCAGGAACAGGATGGCGGTAGGGGGTGCCGCGGGGCCCCTGGGGGCACCTGCAGTGCCCATGCCAATGGCATGGGCACTGCAGGGGCCCCCATTAGAGGGCCCCACAAAGAATTTCAGTGTCTGCTTTGCAGACACTGAAATTCGCGACGGGTGCAACTGCACCCGTCGCACCTTCCCACTCCGCCGGCTCCATTCTGAGCCGGCGTCCTCGTGGGAAGGGTGTTTCCCGCTGGGCTGGCGGGCGGACTTTCGGAGGTCGCCCGCCAGCCCAGTGGGAAACCCAGAATGACCGCCGCGGTCTTTTGACCGCGGTACGGTCTTCTGGCTGTTCCCGCTTGGCGGGCGGCTACCGCCACCCGCCAAGCTTAGAATCACCCCCTGAATTCCTTGATGTTGAAATAAATGTGGAAAATAATATGCTTGAAACCTGATTGTTCTGTAAGCCTAGGTAACAGCCTTTTATTTGCAACTAGTGCACATCCAACCAACTTGATATACAGCGTCCCCTATAGGGAGCTACTAGGAGCTAAGCATAATTGTAGCACGGAGGCAGCATTGGAGAGAGAGCGAGAGTGAGAGAGAGAGCCAGAGAGAGAGCCAGAGAGAGAGAGAGAGAGAGAGAGAGATTATGAAAATACAATTTTGAGAAAGAGGGTACAGTCAGACTATCCAACAGGATAGTCCTGGGGTAGATGCAGTTTCTAGAACTCAACTAGTGCATTCTAGCAATACACAAAAAAACGAACATACTTAGAATATTAGATTAATTAAAACCTTTTATAATCAGGCCTTTAATATTAGAAATATTTTCAACAAACTCTGGTATATACTCAGAATAGATGAAGCACCGTCAAAATATGTACATATAACTCCCAAGATAACCTTCAGGAAGAGTAGGCCCCTGAGAGATACTTTGAGTCCCAATCAGGTGACTCTCCAAGCTCTGAAGAAATGTGGGTTACATGAAGGGGGATTCTTTTGCTGCATGAGGTGTAAGGCATGCAACACCAGTGCCAATTGTTCTCGACTTTTGAAACCTACTACCAAGAATCTGTGCTCAAGAAAACCCTCACATGTGACACTGAGTTTTGTGTGTACTGTCTAGTGTGCCCATGTGGCAAAATGTATATTGGGTGCACTATCTATAAGGCAAAAAACGTGTCCTGGAACATACGAGGGCTATACACTATAATAATGTCAGGCAATACCTGTTGCAAGGCACATTAGGAAGAGACACTTTTAAAATGAGAAATTATTGAAGTTTGTGGTGGTGGACTGTGTGGAACCTGACAATAAGGGTGACAACAGAGAAAACATGTTCAGGACTCTGGAACTGGTTTTGACACCTTGATACCAAATTATTTAAATTCAAGTGAGGAGATGTCAGTACATTTGGGTTAATGATGTGATACTTGTCTTCAAATCATAGTTTTCATTCTGACCATCTAGAGTGTGGAAACGTTTTAATCTATTTTTAATCCAATCCATTTGTGTCTTTTTCTATTCAGGTATCCTCAAGGGGCAGCATTAGGACTAGACAGATAAGCACTTTTTTCTAGATAGAATCATTTGTGGCTGTTTCCCACAGTTAACTACAAGCTGCCCACTGGGGTTTTATTATGCTGTTTAGTTTGTTTAATCTGCACTGGTCAGATAACATGCATATTTGATTACATATAACTCACGTCGACAATATGATGTTTTATGATTATTGTACAATGTATGCCCATTTAGGCTTGATTGAGCGTTTCTTAGAAATTCCTTCCTAGCTGTACAACACAGGGAACACTATATATAAAGTATCACAGGTTCCCTCAGGGAGTATCAAGTTTGAAAATATTTTTGTTGGTTGATGATACACCAATAGCCCACTTGAAGAACCTTCAGGCAGAAACAAATAATGTATTTGTTTAATGATTTTGTAAAGTATGCACATACTCTCAGTACAGGATGTCCTAGTTCTGGTCTCAAGCTCACATAAACATTGTGCTGCAAGTGAAACAGATAGCAGCAAGGTTTTAGTCCGACTAGAATTGTCGTGTTTTCTAAAGCTTGCGAAATGTCAGCTTTACAGTAGAGTACAATGTAGGGTGCAAGGAACTCCATGCTTTGCTGGTGATGACTAAGAAGGCTCACTACCTAGCCGCACTTTCCAAACACATTGGACAGCTGTAAAATTTGAGGCTTGAGATGAAAAGCTCCTGCAGGGGCACATCCAATAAAGAGCTTGAATAAGTAAACCAGAGAACACATAAAGGTGCTTTTGACAAAACAAGAGCGATTTAAAGAAGGTTGTATGTCAAAATATTGAGCACAAAAATATCGAGGCATATAAATATTGTGTCAAAAATGATGGTTACTTTTATATGATCTTCCTAAACTTATACTATGAATAACAGTGAATAAAGTTTTTCAAATATATTTTAAATTGAAATGGTAACAGTAAATTTAAAATTAAGAAAATATATCAAGCATCAAAAATATATGACTAATTTTAAATATTAACATAAACATCTGAAAATAGTTTTTAACACATTAAATTAAATATGCAAAATATATATCGTTTTAATATATGTATATGTGTGTGTGTGTGTATATATATATATATATATATATATACATATAGATATTTAATCATATATCAACAACATATTTAAAATTATAAAGTAAAACATATTAGTAGCTATACATATAAAACATATATTCAAAATATAACAATTAGAATAATATAATGAATATAAAAATTTATTTCAAACATTCTAAACATAATACTACAAATGATTAGAAAACTAAACATACAGCATTCAATGCCAATACAAAAAATTACTATACATGTAATTTAACATAGATTACATAAGTATTTAACTTTCAAGGGGTTATTGTACAATTCCCACTCCATCCTATGAAACTGTACTGTAAGTGGTGAAATTCGGAGGGGTTAAAGCTACTATTCACTCTCCACTATATGCAACAGTAGGGAAAATGTACTTGGGAGGCATTCAAATTATTATTTCCACTCCAGTCTAAACAACAGTAGAAAAAATATTGGATTTTGGAGGGCATATAATGAACATTCTGGTTCCTAATCATTTTGTACAAAACATGAAAATAACTAACATTAGTAATAACTACAATTATATAATAAATGAAAATTCCATATTGTATAGGATTAAAACATATAATAAAATGTAAACATGTAAAATAGTTTAAAATCATGCACCTTCATCTCCACATCTAGGGCACAATGGTGGAGACATTATGGTCAGAGAGGCTCATTTCTATTTATCTAGTGGAAATGCCCACAGGCACTTCCCTGTTGGTCAGTGATAGCTAAGGCTTTACAGGAAATATTAGGCCTTTTACTGCAGGCCTGTTTTAGCTGGGATTATGAAACACAGAACTTAAGTTTATGCCTCTTAATGGTGATGCATTCATCTGGAAAAGTCTGGGAGCGGCAAAGTTAGCCATAGCACCATGGTGGAAAAAGAAAGGTCCGTCATCAATATCTTACTGGTACAGCAGGTTGTGGGACATAGTGGCTATGGAATGCTTGATTAGTAATGCTAGGGCTGACCTTTTGTTTTTTTAATCACTAAGGACCCCAATAGTATATTTCCTTTCAAAAGGAGTAGCAAACTCAGTCTTATCACCGGGGCTTTGTGCCTTGCACATCCTTTAGTAGCTTTTTACTTGTGACTCCTGAACCTGGAATCCTAATGAGAATTATATTTCGCACAATTGTCTCAAATGACCTTTATAGAAAATTGACAATCAGTTCTTGGTAAGTTTGAAATGGAAAGGGTAGGGATGATGGTAAAGTGGGTATCTTTTACCCTTATGTTGAGATATGTTGTGTTTACAAGCTTGTTGATAATGGTCTACGCCTCCTTCTTGATGATGATTTTCCAGGATAGAGGTTAGCCATTTTAGTACAAAATCTTTGATTCCACTATTGCCCAGGAGGTTCAGTAGAATTTTATGTGAAATTGTTTCAAAAGTAGCAAAGGATCTACTAAGATAAATGCATCTCTACCTCCACTGGAGTGGAGTGGGTTAGAATAGTATGGCATAAAGTGGAATGGTGTAGAGTGCAGTGATATACACTGGAGTGGTGTACATTGAAGTGGCGTAAAGTGTTGTGGAGTGAAATACTGTGTACTATTGTAGAGTGGAACTTAGTAAAGTGTAGTGTCCATAAAACGTGTAAGTGTACGGTGGAGTGACGTAGAGTGGAGTGTTGTAGAGTGTAATAGCATAGAGTGTTGTGGCATAGGGAGGAGTAGTGTAAAATGGAGTAGCATTTAGTGGAGCAGCGTACAGGAGAGTGGTGTTGTCTTGAATAACATTGAGTTTATGCCATACAGTGTACTAATGTAGAGTAGAGTGCAGTGTTGTATATCGGAATAGCGTAGATTGTAGTAGTGTAGAGTGCAGTGATGTAAAGCGGTGTACAGTGCACAGTGGAGTGGAGTAGAATGTAGTGTTATAAACTGTAATAGCGTGTACTGCATTGTCATGGAGTGGTGTACACTGAACTTTAATAGATAGAAAGCTACACTAAAAAACAAAGGTAATAGGGACGTTATAGTTAGATTCAGATTTTACACACACAAAACCATAGAAATTCAGCAGTTATACTAATCACAAGAAAGTATAACACGTGCCCTAAAATAACTAGAATGTGCACCGACGCCATGCACAGTTTTCTCACCAATAATTTTATTGCAAATTTTACAGTGATATTACCAATGACGTTTTAGAGGATGTCATGACTGATATAATATGTTGGATAATTATCAGTGCAGGGTGAGGGAGCGGGTTATAGTTACCTTGGGGCACGAGTTATAGTTTCTTGAGATAAGTGTAACTATAACTGCTGAATTTCTATTATTTTCTGTGTGTAAAATCTGAACCTAAATATGATTTTCCTGTAACCTTTGTGTTTATTAGTGAATTTCTAAGGTTTTTTAAAATTTGATTTCCTAACTATAACATCCCTGTTACCTTTGTTTTTTTGTGAACTTCTAGGGTTGTCTTTAATGTAAACTAATATGTAATTATCATATATTAATTCAACCGCAGCCCTGCAGCCAACCCCATGCATGCTGCCAACCCCATGCTGTGGGTCTGTGAGAAGTGTGTGAGTGGCTGTATGGGTGTGTAAGTGGCTGTGTGACGTATCAGTGGGTGTGTGAGGGCGTGCGTGAGCGGCTGTGTGGGTCTGTGAGTGAGTGTGTGAGGAGTTTTGTGGATCTGTGTGTGGGTATATGAGTTTTTGTGTGAGTGTATAAGTGGGTGTACGAGTGGGTGTATGAGTGGCTGTGTGGGTCTGTGAGTGGGAGTGCAAGTGGTTTTGTGGGTCTATAAGTGGGTGTGTGAGTGGCTATATGGGTGTGTGAGTGGGTGTGTGAGCAGTTGTGTGGGTGTGTAAGTGGATGTGTGTATGAGTGGATGTCAGATTGACTGTGTGGGTCTGTGAGTGGGTGTGCAAGTGTTTTTGTAGGTCTGTGAGTGGGCATGTGAGTCACTGTAAGGGTGTGTGAGTGGGTGTGTGAGAAGTTGCGTGGGTCTGTGAGTAGGTATGTGAGTAGTTTTGTGGGTCTATGAGTGGCTGTATGGGTGTGTTAGTAGCTGTTTGGGTGTGTAAGTGGCTGTGTGAGTCGTTGTGTGGGTATGTAAATGGTTGTGTGAGTGAGGGTGTGAGTAGATGTGGGTCTGTGAGTGGATGAATGTGTTTTTCATTAGGTGTGGGTCTGCCGTAGAGCACACAGAGGGTCCAAATGGGTGCTGTGGTGGATCGGGGGGTGCTCATGTGCTTCAAAAAAACTGTTTTTGGACAATTTCTTGGCCTCTCTGTAATCTTTGTTTTTTTCAAGTAAATTTATAGGGTTTTGTTTTAACGTAAACTAATATTTAATCATCATATGTTAATCCAACCACTGCCCTGCAGCCAATCCCACGCTGTGGGTCTGTGAATGGGTGTGTGAGTGGCTGTATAGGTGTATCTAGTTGTG
Organism: Pleurodeles waltl; assembly: GCF_031143425.1. Classification (NCBI taxonomy): domain Eukaryota; kingdom Metazoa; phylum Chordata; class Amphibia; order Caudata; family Salamandridae; genus Pleurodeles; species Pleurodeles waltl. Next base: position 1,140,919,022 of record NC_090447.1, read on the forward strand.
TATGTGTGTAAGTGGGTGTGGGAGTGCATGTGTAAATGGCTGTGTGGGTCTGTGAGTAGGTGTGTGAATAGATTTGTGGGTATGAGTTGTGTGTGAGTAGTTGTGTGGGTGTATAAGTGAGTGTGTGAGTGGGTGTCTGAGTGGCTGTTTTGGTCTGTGAGTGAGTGTGCAATGGTTTTCTGGGTCTGTGAGTGGGTGTGTGAATGGCTATATGAGAATGTGAGTGGTTGTGCAAGGGTGTTAATGGGTGTGTGTGTGTGAGTGGATGTGTGAGTGGCTGTGTGGGCCTGTTAGTGGGTGTGTGAGAGGTGTGGGTCTATGAGTGGGTGTGCGTGGTTGTATTAGTGTGTGAGTGGTTGTGTGGGTGTGTAAGTAGCTGTATAGGTCTGTGAGTGGGTGTGTAATAATTTTTCTGGGCCTATGAGAGACTATGTGAGTGGCTGAATAGGTGAGTGGTTGTGTGAGTGAGTGTGTGAGTAGGTGTGTGGGTCTTTGAGTGGGTGTATGTGTTTTTTTGATTGGGTCTGGATCTTCTGCAGAGCAGACAGGGGTGCGCTATGAGTGCAATGGTGGATCCACGGATCCTCGTGCAATCCAAAAAAACTGTTTTTGGATAATTTCTTGACATCCTTTTAATCTTTGTTTTTCTTAAGTGAAACACTAGGGATTTTTTAACGTAAAGTAATATTTTATTATCATACGTTAATCCAACCACCTCCCTGCAGCCAACTCCATGCAAGAAGCCAACCCTACTCTGTAGGTCTGTGAGTGGGTGTGTGAGTGGCTGTATTGGTATGTCTAGTTGTGTAGGTGTGTAAGTGGGTGTGTGACAGTATAAGTGGGTGTTTAAGTGTGTGTGTGAGTGGCTGTGTGGGTCTGTGAGTGGGTGTGTGGGTGTATAAGTGGGTGTGTGTGAGTGGATGTGTAAGTGGCTGTGTGGGTCTGTGCGTGAGTGTGTGAGTGGTTTTGTGAGTCTGGGTGAGTGTGTAGGTCTATGAGTGGGTGTGTGAGTGGCTGTATGGGTGTGTGAGTAATTGTGTGGGTTTGTAAGTGGCTGCGTGGGTCAGTGAGTGAGTATGTGAGTGTTTTTGTGTGTCTGTGAGTTGGTGTGTAAGTGGCTGTATGGTTGTGTGAGTGGTTGTGCAGGTGTGTAAGTGGGTTTATGAGTAGGTGTGTGGGTCTGTGATTGGGTGTATGTCTGCCACAGAGCACTCAGGGAGTCACTATGAGTACTGAGGTGGAAAACTGGTTTTGGACAGTTTCTTGACCCATGAGGAGTCCCTCACAGACCCCTCCAGCAGTACCAGGGGTTCAAAGAACCCCTACCAGGACCCCTTCTATTACTTTTAAATGAACTGAGTCCTGATGCATAAAATGGCAGCCACAACTTTACTCCCAGGTTGCAAACAGCCAATTACAGCATTGGTGTTGACACATGGATCAGGCATGGTGGATCCGTGTCTCTAGATATCCATAAATCTTTTTACTTTTATAACTCTGAGAGGTCCCAAAACGCATTTCCCCATGCGAATTCCTATTGAGATTTTAGACACAACTACAGTCTGAACTACTGAACAGATTTACACCAAGTTACGAAAAGCACTCTTTCAGGCTCAAGAGCTAGCTTTCTGTCGAATTTGGTGAAATTCCGTTCAGCAGTTCACACTGTAGTTGTGTCTAAAATCTCAATAGGAATTTGCATGGGGAAAATGCGTTTTGGGACCTCTCGTTTTTCTCGACCACCACTTGACGGATGACCCCAAAACTTTCCAGTCAGCAGCTGAAGTGACTGGCAAACGAGTTTTGAAACTTTTGTGAAGATTCCCCAAAGGTAAGCCAGAGACGCCAAAGTTATTAACAAAACAAAAAATGCTCTTCCTTTAGAAATTGGGTCCTAAATATAACTACCTACTAGCAATTGCCAGTAGGATATTTATATACACATATATAGTTAAGAAACTACCCGTAGCCTAAAGTTACTTAACGGCATGAGTTCTAGTTTCTTCAGATAAGTATAACTATAAGTATAAGTATAACTGCTGAATTGTGTGGGTAAAAAGTGAATTTCTATGTTTTCTTAACCTAAACTAATATATAATTACTGTACATTAAAACAACCACCACCGTGCATGGCCTTTGGCTGTACATGGAGCGTGTTGGCCACAGCCAGGTACCCACATCTGCATGCACCCAACCCCACACTGCGCATGTCCTTCAGCTGTGCTCAGCGAGGGTCGGGTGTGTGAGCGTCTTTTTATTTTTTCCATTCTGCTTGGATCTGCAGATCCTTTGCAAAGTTACACTGGGGGCTGCACTTAGTGCAGTGGTGGATCCACGGATTGGCCACAAAAAAAAATATTTGAGCAATTTCTTGCCCATGAGGGAGCCCTCAGGGACCTCTCCTTGTGTCCTATGGGTTCAGGATACTTGTTTCCCGACCCCTTATGTCATTTTTCACTTTATTCCCCCCCTGGCTGCCTGAGAAACAAAATAGCAGCCGCAACTTTTGTCTCATGTTGCAACCAGCCAATCAGGACCTTCCTTCCCCTGCGGGTGGAATCGCGAAGGAGACGCACACCTACATATCTATACTTTTTCCCTTTAATAACTCCAAAACTACTCAACAGATGGACACCAAATAACAAAAAGCACAATCTATGGACCAACATCTAGCTTCTTGCCACATTTGGTGTTATTCCATTCAGTGGTTGGGGTTGTAGCTGTGTCTAAAGATTGCAAAATCCCCAAGGACACAGAATGGGAACAAAACGTTTTGAGACCCTCTTTTTCTTTGAATCACCACAAATATTTACAGACAACAGATAAAGTCATTTGTACACTGCTTTTGAAAGATTTGTGCAGATTCATCAAACTGCACCAAAGTTCTTATTAAAACAAAAAAATGCTTCGTCTATGGGAAAAGTTGGTCTTGACTATAACTACCTACTGCTATTGCCAATAGGTAGTATATCAAAACATGACAAAGACGTGTGTTGACATCGATCATGTCCAAAATGCTCTGGGCCTGCCCCAACATCAGCACTTACCCTTGTGAGTGTGTGCTTTGTTGGGGATTTACAATGCCCCATTGACACAGTTTACCCTGTTAGGGCTTTGGGTAGACTGTTGTTCAGGAACCTCTCTATGTGTTGCGATGTATATATGTGTGTGTGTTTCAACTTACAGGATACTTTAGGAAAGACTGTTGTGATTGTCTAGCGTCAGTAACAAAATAGGTGATGGGGAGACATAGAGGTCATGAATATCTGGGTTGCCTACCAGTAACCTTCATTAGTCCAAGCCCTAGTACTCTTTGTTACAGTCCTGACAATAGGCAACCCCTTTTCCCCTTTAGAAAAAGAAAGAACAGTCTCACAAAAAATATTTTTACAATTGTGTTTTTCATTTCGACTCCTCTCCTTCCTGTTCCCATAAGAAACCCTAAGGACTCAAAGGAACAACACATAATAAAGGAGAATACAAAAAAAGTCCATGGGGGAAGAGAGGGAATCTAAGAACCGGGATTAGAAAGACATGGACAAGGAGTAATAAAGATTGCCAGTACGTAATCAGGACACTAACAGCTCGTCGATCCTCCTTGTCCTGGTCCTTACATTAAGTGGAGGTAAAAAGTATTGCATTAGCCTGAACCCTCAAAGTTAAACACAAAATGTGACCCCACAAATTGACTCAAGTCCTAAACCCACACGTCAAGAAATATACTCATTGACAACCAGAACACAGTGAGACAAAGTACATCAAAGGACAGGCACAAGTTGTGAATCATTACACATGACATCAAACTCACAAAAGGTGTTGGGAGGCTTTGAAACAGAGAATTTTACCCTTTAGGCCTTTGGACACAGAGGCTAAAATCTACCCAGCAGGTAAAAAAGAGGACTGCAAAGTTCCTGAGCAACATCATGAAAATAGATTGGCAAACCTCTCTCATAGGCGACCACTCAACAGAAGGGCTGAAATGCTCAGTTGGACATATCAATATCTAGTATTGGCACATAGCTCTGTGAAAGGGAAGCACCTAAATCAGCAAGCCATCTTGGGCATAATACCACTTATCTGGGCTGTGAAATGAGTGAGAGCAGGCTGCACTTCTAAGGTGATTCACCCTGAATGACAGGAAGGAATCAGCAGCAGCAACTATAAGATATTCATAAAGGTGCAACAACCAAACTGGGGTGAAGAAGGAACCTCTAACACCGGTGTGATACTACTTATAAGATCACTAAAACCCCCTGAGAAAGTTTGTAAATTAACTTCAGGCATGCCTTGTCAGTTTACAACATCGTTTTTGCAAGCTACAACACAAGTGCCATACTTTCCCACCGGGCCAGGGGTCAACTGTCCCAGATTGGAATATTACCACACACCCCTTGTATGGAACCTTGTGAAGATTTCCTGCTTACAAATGCATGGGCAGTAACAATATAACACACCCCCTTCCCTTCCACACATAAAGTTAGGAATGCTTCAGAAATAACCTACTAAAACAAAACAGGAAAATCAACATAGGAGGAAGAACATAACAGCACCAATATGTAATTTTCTTTTATAAAATATTCTCAACTAGCATAATCCCTCAAGTATCTGGGAGGTCGATGATCTGACATCTCTCCACCACCACACTCGGAGCACAAAGACTATCCTGTCTGTTCCCATCTGTTCCTGTCTCCTTGGATTCCACCGTCCCCCATTATCCATCACCACATAAAACTGATGAACCTGTTTAACTTTCAAAGGACCTGACAATTTGAATTAACTTTTTTTCAAACACTACTTACTACGCTCAAAGGGCTCATACATTCTACCACCTTTCACTACCCATTCCTTCAACCCAGACGGAACCAGTTTGGTACTCAGAAGTCTTCCCCTCATTTTTTTAAATAGAGGACATTTGAATAGCCTCATGCACCGTGTTACGATAGGCCCAGCCCATCTCGTCCAACAATTTTCCAACAACATGACCACCTGCAAAATCCTTTTGAATAACACCTTTTACCAAATGATTTGCTCTCTCCACTATACCATTAGGTAGCGGGTTGTATAGCAAGGTGCAATGCTGTGTAATCCCAAAAGACAAAAAAAGGTTTGCATTTCATGGGCAGTAAGCTGAGTGCCATTATCTTTTATCGAAATGTAAGGAATTCCCTCTTCTAAGAAAATCTGTTTTAAGCTCTGAGTAGTAATTTCAGTGGTAATTTCTCGCAAAAACTTGACACACATCCACTTAGAATAAACATCAATAACAATCAACGTAAATCTATCCATCTTAGGTTAATACATTGGGCCAATGAAATACAATACACTATGCCATGGTTTATTAGGATTGGCAATAAGACTTACAGAACACTGGTCTCCAAACTTAAGCCTTTTCTCTCCTCCTTTACACAAACCACTTTTTATTCAGCCCATGAGATCACCTGCTCGTCCAAACCTGTACTCCAGAACTGAACTTTAAGTCTTTTGTGTGTCAAACTTTTTCCTAAATGACCTTCCTTCATGAGCTAAAGAAATAAGCTTAGTCCTTAATCCTAAAGTGGAATGAACCTCTCATGAGTAAATTATCTCCACACAAGGATAATTCATATAGGTTTTTAATGAAACGTCCCACAGAAATTGATACACAACCTTCTCTCCTGCTTCCAGATACCACTAACTGTATCACCACCTTTAAAGTGACACCCGCACTCATTTCATGAATACACTCCTCAACCTTAAGCACACCGGGACTACCCACCACAGCATCCTGAATATAGGCTACCACCTCCTCCCTCTCTTTAGCTAAGACAGCTGTACCATTCACATCAAGTCAATCCACAGATTTTCTGCTTGAACATTCTTTCAACCCTGAATGTGAGCTACCTCATATCAATATTCCTGACCCCTGGCAGCAAGTCTGGAAAGTTTTGCTGATCCTTTTACCTGTCCCACCAAGAAGCAACACCTTCACCAATGGTTTATGATCAGTCCGCAACACAAATTGAGACCCCACACTTGAGTTCGATTGTAGACAGCACCCCATGCAGCTGCTAAGGCTTCCTATTCAGTTACGGAATAATTCCTTTCTGAATCTATGAGTGTTCTAGATGTATATTCTCCAGTTTTTTCAGCCTTTCTATGTTGTTCTGCAAGGATGGCACCAATGCCTGTAGCACTAGTATCTACTTTCAGAATAGATTTTACATGGTATCAAGCGGTACATATACTCCAGTATCATAAAACTATTTTTCATTGAATAAAAACTGTATTGCTGATCATAGCCATATGCAAAATTGCATTATTTTCCTAATGAGGATCTCGCACTCTCTGTTTTGTCAGCAAATGTTTTCACAAATTTTGAATAACACTCAAGCAAGCCCTTAAAGGACCTCAACTGTTCCTCATCTGAGGGAATAGGGGCTCATTAAATAGGTCTTACCAAATCCATTTTCCATTTAACTCCTTCTCCAGAGATGGTATACCCTACTTCGTTTCTCCATAATTTACACTTGCTCTTTCTTAACATATGACTTATTTCAGCAGTTCTTGTTCTTCAATAGTTTCACCAAAAGTCAAACTATCATCTTGGAAATAAAAAATATTTTCTAATCCTATTAAAACATCATGTGTTGAAAAAACACCTTGCCGCTGAAGACAGTGCAAATGGCATGCGAGTACATTGAAAAGTCACCTCCATGGTAATGAAAGCTGTAAAATATTTGGAGTCACCATCAAGTCTCATCTAATGTTAAACACTTTTCAAATCCAACTTCCCATCCTTAAGCACAAAAAACAAATTCATTTATATTGGATAATGGAAAAGTGTCTACGACAATACCTTGGTTCAAAGACCTAAGATATACACAAAATCTCAAACCTCCATCAACCTTCTCCATGACAACCACAGGAGAAATCCAACTAGTTGTTCCCATGGGTCAGTGAGTCCTTTCTCTAGCATCTCCCCTAAAATATTCCCAACTTCATTACAAATCAGAATAGTTACTTTTTTCACTTTATATTGAACTGGCACTTACTTTGATTGATTTTATGTACATACCCTCTTAAATGTCCTAAATTATCATCAAATACACTGTTCACCCCCTTGCAAAATGTATTTTATGAAAACATCCTCCACCACCATTTTTTGTTTGGAAGCCCTTGTGTTGATAATGATCTGTAAGTCATATTGATGCATCCTCAAAATATTGGGGGCCCATGTTCTTCTACATTCACCTTCCCTTCCACTTGTCACATGTCATAAGAAATAGAACTTGCATATAACCAATGGTATTAATGGTTCCACCTTGATAACCACCTAGGCAACATCTAGGTTCTAAAGGCATACTGGGCCACTCACTCTCAAACATACCTTTTTATATATTGGTATACATAGATCCTGAATCTACCACATGTTGGACCTCACAATTGCTAATTATAAAGTTAGCCTTTAGTCTATTTTTCCTCCTCTCTCCTCCAACACTCCTCATACTTAAAACTCTTTCAACACTCCTCATACTTAAAACTCTTTCAACTGAGGCATAACTAGGTGAAGAATCTTCTGACATCACAGCCATACTATTCTTAACTCTACCGTTGCACATTCTAGCAAAATGGCCAAGGCGACTTCATCTTCTACATTCTTCATTCAAAGCAAGAATACCAGTTCACCCCATGACAGATGCTACCACACCTATTACAAATTCTGTTTCATTGTATAACAGGCACATTGCACTTAAAGGAACGATCAAATGTTTTTTATTATCAATCCCACCACCGCACCCATGTTTGTACCATCCTCAGCCTCTTAAACATTAGAACGATATATGTATTGTTTCTCCAGTTCCTTCACACATATTTCTAATTGTTCTACATCCTTAATAATTTCAATAGCATCCTTAACCCCTTCGCTGCCAGGCCTTTTCCCCCTCGTGTGCAGAGCCTTTTGTTGGCTATTTGGGGCAGTTCGTGCTTAGGCCCTCAAAACTTTCTGTTCAAATAAGCTACCCACGCCAAATTTGCGTCCTTTTTTTCCAACATCCTAGGGATTCTAGAGGTACCCAGACTTTGTGGGTTCCCCAGAAGGAGGCCAAGAAATTAGCCAAAATACAGTGAAAAATTCGTTTTTTTCACAAAAATGGGAAAAAGGGGCTGCAGAAGAAGGTTTGTGTTTTTTTCCCTGAAAATGGCATCAACAAAGGGTTTGCAGTGCTAAAATCACCAGCTGCTCAGCTTTCAGGAACAGGCAGACTTGAATCAGAAAACCCAATTTTTCAACACAATTTTGGCATTTTACTGGGACATACCCATTTTAACGATTTTTTGTGCTTTTAGCCTCCTTCCAGTCAGTGACAGAAATAGGCATGATACCAATGCTGGATCCCAGAAACCTAAACAATTCTGAAAAGTAGACAAAATTCTGAATTCAGCAAGGGGTAATTTGTGTAGATCCTAAAAGGGTTTCCTACAGAAATAACAACTGAAAAACAAAATATTGAAATTGAGGTGAAAAAGCAGCACTTTTTCTTTATGTTTTACTCTGTAACTTTTTCCTGCAATGTCAGATTTTTTAAAGCAATATACCGTTACGTCTGCTGGACTCTTCTGGTTGTGGGGATATATAGGGCTTGTAGGTTCATCAAGAACCCTAGGTACCCAGAGGCAATAAATGAGCTGCACCCTGCAGTGGGTTTTCATTCTATACCGGGTACACAGCAATTCATTTTCTGAAATATAAAGAGTGAAAAATAGCTATCAAGAAAACCTTTGTATTTCCAAAATGGGCACAAGATAAGGTGTTGAGGAGCAGTGGTTATTTGCACATCTCTGAATTCCGTGGTGCCCATACTAGCATGTGAATAACAGGGCATTTCTCAAATAGACGTCTTTTTTACACACTCTCTTATATTTGGAAGGAAAAACTGTAGAGAAAGACAAGGGGCAATAACACTTGTTTTGCTATTCTATGTTCCCCCAAGTCTCCCGATAAAAATGGTACCTCACTTGTGTGGGTAGGCCTAGTGCCCGCAACAGGAAATGCCCCAAAACACAAAGTGGACACATCACATTTTCTCAAAGAAAACAGAGGTGTTTTTTGCAAAGTGCCTATCTGTGGATTTTGGCCTCCACCTCAGCCGCATCCTATGGAAACCTACCAAACCTGTGCATTTTTTAAAACTAGAGACCTAGGGGAATCCAAGATGGGGTGACTTGTGGGGCTCTCACCAGGTTCTATTACCCAGAATCCTTTGCAAACCTCAAAATGTGGCTAAAAAAATACTTTTCCCGCACATTTCGGTGACAGAAAGTTGTGGAATCTGAGAGGAGCCACAAATGTCCTTCCACCCAGCGTTCCCCCAAGTTTCCCGATAAAAATGATACCTCACTTGTGTGGGTAGGCCTAGCACCCACGACAGGAAATGCCCCAAAACACAACGTGAACACATCCCATTTTTTGACAGAAAACATCTACCCAATCCTCCCACTGAATATGTAGTGGACCTGTCTGCGAAAGAAAGCAAGGCAGAGTAATAATGGATGAATGCAAAGATTCCATTATAATAGGAAATGCTAGAATAAAATATATAGTAAGCCAGGTGACAATTATAATGCACAATAAATAGACAATAAACATAGGAGCATTATAACATGTACAGTAATTGCTTATGGTGTGTGCATCACTACTTTCCCATGCCTTCCAAAGATACATCAATCAAATGAAGAATCCAAATCAATGGACTCCTTTGTTCTTTGTATTAAGATGTGCGTATTACCATACACACTGAAGAGGACTCCTCAGTTTGTGTATAAAGAAAGTATTAAGGTGTGCATATCACTGTGTGCACTCAATATGAATATGGGTTGATGCAGTGGAAGTCATTGACGCCACTTCTTCCACACTGGGGTTTGCGAAGCAAACATCCAAGTGTCGCATTACTATGTACGCATTCAGCTTAATCCAAGATGGCCGCTACGTATGTGTCCACTTGGAATGCACATGTGACAATGCATTGAAACACATCATTAATTCCCAGATGATGCAAGGTGGCACAACAGTGTATCATGTAATGGTGAGATTCTATGTCAGGACTGGAGGCTTGGATTATGCTTCTCCTTCTTTGTTGTTTATTAACAAGAAATCGACAGCAGACAATCAAAACAGACTTTTTTAATAAGCTATATTTCCCATAAAACATAGCATGACATCATATCACATGCATCAATCCCAATGTCTATGCTTGTATAAATAGTAATGTCACCATTTTGATCTCCTCTTTCTTTGCTGCTCCACAATAAGATAAGTACCTCTTTTCCTAACATGCTTATGGTACCTGATTTGTACAATTTCTGACATTTTAATAAGGACTTCTGAACGCACCCTCTGGCTCGCTGCTGCTATTTCAGCACCCGACGGGGGTACTCAGGAGATGGGAAGCAGAGCCTTGAACACACCAGGACAACTTGTCCTCTTTCTAGCACGACACCCGCATGTTACATGCGCTGAGGTAAAACCCTGGTAGTATCGAGTTGGGAGAACCATGCTGCCTCTCAAGTGAGCACCTGCACGTCCATCATACTGACGACTGTCGGAGTGCCTCGCTAAATGCTTCCCCCACGCCCGTGCTGAGAAACTGTAAAAACAATCTACAGGCTTCGCCTGAGTGGCCGACTGCCTCCTCACTATACTGTTTGCCTCCTTGCAGCCTTGATATACAAAATATATATTTGAGATTGCCCTCCCATGACTTGCTTGTGCTAAGGACTTCAAAAAAATTATGACTGAGCACTGATTTCATGAACGTGAGCACTATAATCATACTATGGAAGAAGGGAACCCCCTCTTTATAGACGTGTGTAGAGGCTTGTGCCACCTCAGTCACACAATCGGTCCAGAGAGCCCCCGCATCAACTTTCCAGCCATTTACAAGCCATCAGCAGGGTTATGATTCTAGGTCTCCCTCCCCCCCGCCTGATGATAGCAGTTCACATTTGGGCATCTTGTCCTCTAACCAGGCACACCACACACTCCCTACGTGTGCCGTTTCGTCTGCAAGGTCCCTATTACCATTATATCCCATGGTCCCAGCATACCTGCCCTGACAGGACATCACAGCCCCTATGGATGATCTTTGGTCCCACATGACTGCTTCTGTGTCACAGGATCTACTATGTACCCTATCTTCTATTATTGGCCTTTCCTGTTCATGCAACAACAATGAAAGTCCGGACTTATCTCCCTCCACTTCAAACTATGTTTCCATCCCAAATTGTAAACAGAGTCTCTTAGACCCTTAGGATCAGACCTCTTCTGACACCTACTCCCCTCCCTCAGCTCCCAGAACTTCCCAGGACTTCGACCCTGACATGACCATGCATTTTCCCTCAGACCAGATGCACCCGTCTATTGTGGCAGACTAAGTCCATGACCACTGTTCAGTGTGCTTTGACAGGGAAGTTCATACCAGAACCTGATTGGAATGCACTTTGACTGACATCCCAGCCAAAGTAATGCTAAACCCTAATTTGATCATCCTTTTAAAACGGCCCTTTAGCAGATACTTGAGATGGCGGTTTCTCCACAAACACAGTTAACCCGGGGCATTACGATGCCCTTCCAAAATGGGCCCAGGGTGCTTTGGGTCTTCTGGGCAGCGAACAGTCTGCACTATCCATAGTACAACATCTTGCTGAGTCAAACCACAATGATCCAAGACTAGCGGGGTTTGTTACCACAAAGACAGGCCCTATGGCCACTGACAGGCTGCCTGGCGACAAGTATTCTAAAGACATGGCCTCCCTTGATCGCATATGTACGGCCTATGCTGAGCCCCATGTCCCATTTCAACATATCAAAAACAATGTCTAGTCCTGCCATGCCTGGGACATCCTCAAATCTGTCACAGTGTGAGGGCCCTATCAATCCCAAGTCACATACAATCCTGGAGTAAATTGCCAAGGTAAGTTGTAATCCATATTTGTAGATATTCTAGGGAATAGGGCTCACAATTTCTTCATTCCATCTGGTTATTCCTTGATTGCCAATCAGTTAGACCAAGTAGCGGTGACAGCATACCTGGTAGTGCTCACAGACGGAAGATTTTTTTCCTATCTGAAATCCCCTCTCAGTAAACATATAGAGGGTTTGCCTCAACAGAAGGGGTGCTTAAGTTGCTAGTAAGGCTTTGTTTACATTGGCAATATGAATGTTAGTACTCTGGGTTAGGGGTACGTTTTACCATGCATGAGACTGCAAGTTCGATTCCATAGCTTTCTATATAGTTTTAATTTGATGTAAGTTCCCCAATTGCTCAATTTCTAGTTCTCCATTTTTGGTCCCTCCTTTCCTATTATTGTATCCTGATAGCACAAGTTGTGAACTCATGGTCCTGCAGTTGAACAAACAAGCCTCCATCTAAAGATAATCTATTCTTGTTTTCTCTTGCTGCATGCGGTTTCTTGAATTTCAGTCCACGTGAGCTACGCACGGACCTGTTGGTCATTTTGTTCCTCTACCCTAAATCTCAGTGTTCTTGTGAATATTAGCCATTATGACAAGCCGGCGGGTTCTTTCAAGCCATCTTCCTCTCTCTCTCTACTTTACAGGGCGCTTCAACGCCTATGTTTATTCTGTATAGTCGGCGGCAGCCGGCACTCAATAATTAAACACACATGACACCTTGATGGGTTTCTGTGTTGTCCCGGTGTGCAGTGTTAGATGTGCGTTACGTCTCCCGGGGTCTCTCTTTCCTTTTGTGTGCTGTCACATCTAACCTCATACCCCGGCCACACCTTAATTATATTACCTTGATCACATGACCAAAAGCAGGGTTCATTCAGGCCAAAGTCTGAGGGGGAACTCTCTGTGTGAAACCTGTCGCCGCCCCTCCAGACTTTCCATCAATAATAGTGCCCAGCGACAAGTTACATCACCAGCGCGACACTACATTCCTACTAAAAATTTAAAACACAGAACTATATAAACTGCAGATACTTATGAATAGCTAACCATCAGTCACATGGAGAAGTGTGGCTCAATGGTTAGAGCGGCAGACCCTGAAGCAGAGATCTGGCTCAAGACCAGGGTTCAAGTCCCGCTTCGGCAGGTCTTGGGCTCAATTCCCCTTGACCGGATAATTCTCGCCTCGGTGCCTAATCTAATTCATGGGTCTCATTCTGCAACTCTGGGCAATAGCTTGCTTAATCTCCACAACGGCCCCAACAGTGCTTGGATGCCTGGCTTCACCCTGGGGGTGCTCAGGAGTGGGCGCCTCACAGGGAAAAGCCAGGAGGGGTTCCATAGTGGTATGAGTACAGCGCCTTGAGACCCTAACGGGTGAGTAGTGCGCTATACAAGTGCTAATTTACGTTTACATGGTCACGAAGCTTCACTGAGGGAGCAGGGTTACTGCGCAGATAGTACTTGGTGCATTCAGATCTTCCCAGGCTGGCACTGAGTGTCTCATTACTAGCGGGCATACCATCTGACAATGCGTTTGGCAGGCTTTTATCAATTGTCTCGCGACAAGGAACATCGTTGTCATCGTCATCATTCACGGATGGGTGATCACCTGCTGACTCCGAGGACACTTCAACTGGACGAGGTGTGGTAAATGAACAAAACCTTTTAAACAACGATACGTTACATGTCACAAGATCCGTGCCACATCGAGCTACCACTGAAGATCCGTGCCGCTTCACATCTAGCCACGGAGCAGGATCAAAAGTCATGCGGAATTTACTGCCCGGGGATAGTTCTTTGAGTAGTACTAGATCGCCCACTTTGAGGTCTGACAGGCTGTGCGGTGCAACCTACGTGGCACGAGCAAAGTGATCAAAGCGCAGCGTACGCGACACCCTCATCACCAAAATTGCAGTGTTGGTGGCAGCCGGCACTCAATAATTAAACACACACAACACCTTGATGGGTTTCTGTGATGTCCCGGTGTGCGGTATTAGATGTGTGTTACATCTCCCGGGGTCTCTCTTTCCTTTCGTGTGCCGTCACATCTAACCTCACACCCCGACCACACCTTTATTATATTACCTTGGTCACGTGACCAAAAGCAGGGTTCATTCAGGCCAAAGTCTGAGGGGGAACTCTCTGTGTGAAACCTGTCGCCGCCCCTCCAGACTTTCCATCAATAATAGTGCCCAGCGACCAGTTACGTCACAGGCGCGACACTACATATTCCTTTGAAGGTGAGAAACTGAGTCAGCATCGATCGATCAACTCTAGGTGGCTAAGCCAGACGTTTACTGGTGTTTTTTGTTTGTGACTGTCAAGTATTAATGTGTTCTTTTTCCATTTTCCTTCAGATGTAATTTTCCAATGTACGTAGGTGAAAGGCTCTATATGGATCAATCTCCACCAGAGGTCGGTGAGCCTTATAAGACGCCCTTTCACGCCAAATTGCTCAGAGTTGTTAGTCTCAGGTATAATAAAACCGCAATTCCTGCCTCTACGTGATACGTTCGGCAGAGGGTGGCCATTACCTTACCTGTACGTTCCTTGCCCATTCGGAAGGTGAAAGTCCCTGACCTTAATAGTAAGTGTGGATTACTCTAGCTTTGGAGCCATTCACTTCTTACTTTGGAGGTTCCACTAAGGGAGTCCCTTTTCATAGTTTTTCATGTATCCCGCAGTTACTCAGTGAATGCTATTCAGATAAACTGACATGTTCCTGTACTCTCAGGGGAGAGAGTTTTCTCTCTGAGGGATTGGACCGTGGGTCTTCTCCACAAGGTTCTTCCAACGATTTTTGAACATTTTCTTGTGTTACCTGTTTGCTCCATTCTGGTGTTCCTGAAAGTATCGGTATACTCTCTCCATTATTAACAGGGAAATGATATCTTACGCTTCTATTTTATAATCACTTGGTCCCTGATGCTTCTGAGAAACCCCATGATGGCCTGATTTTCCTTTTCTTTCTAGACTCCACTTTTTCCAGGCCGGGGGGCCTGCGTTACCTGTCCTTGCACATCTGTTCCCATATCATAGCCTAGCACATTTCCATAAATACTCATTCACCTCTCACCTATGGGCCTATCCACCTTCTATCTATCCAGGCCATATTCAGACTCTGTCCTTAATAGGATGCCTCCCTCTAAAAGTGGTGGTTAACTGGGATGGCACACTAGTTTTCAAAAGCCTCAGATGTCAGGTTCCCTCTGTCACAAGCTACAGGCAATAGGACATTCCAATGAATTACTTACCTTTCAGTGACACTCTCTACATATCATTTCTTAAACTTAGAGGGAGTCCAGTAGACTATTTGTTCTTATGACTAATAGAGACGTACGGGCTATTCCGTAGCAGATCCTCCTCTCCCAATAGCTGATGCCTTCTGAGAAGGTAGTTCTAGCCGCAGGCTACATACGGAGTCGGCATGCCAACCCTGTTTTATCCTGACAATAGGTTTTTCGATCGACTAACTAGACTGTTATGATTTTGTTCCCTACAGAACAAATTTGGTGGTTGTAGGTTTGACACCGCAGGTAGAGGTATCCCTGGATTAGTTTTTTCTGTCACCATTGTTAGTCAGTTGGAGACATTTTCTCCAAGTAAACTAATTTCTTTGGTCTTCCGGGCAATCCCAGTTCAAGCATAGTGCTAAGTGAAGAGAGACACGATCACAGTTCTAGGGATTCTCATTCATCCTTTAAGGGATTTCCTCTTTATTGTTCTTTATATATCGTCTTATACAAACCTGCTCGTACCTCAACACACTGAGGGAGAGTGTTGCCCCGAAGCAGGTGTGGATATTGCCTGATTGAGAACTTATTCAGTCTAAGTGGTTAGGGCCTCATCACTATAGTCTAAGTTTACATGTCCATGATATCCTTAAAGCAGCCAGGAGCTATAGCTAAGTGATACGGATAATTACCCATGACCTCGTCCATCAAAAGCGGGATGGTTTTTCTGATTTAGGGGCATGTTAGCCACATTATTGTCATTTTTTTACGTTAATGTGGCCCAACGAGCCCAAAATCCATGCGCCATATTTACAGTGCTGCAATGCATGCATTGCTCCACTTTGTAACCCTTTGGTCTACATTATGTCTGCACCAGGCATAATGTATGCAAAGAGGGCATTCGCCCGTTAGGGGGGCCTGAAAAAAATGGCACAAAGAAATCTAAGACATTTCTTTGTGTCATTTTTTCAGCACTTTTAACACCTGCTCAGAGCAGGTGTTAAAAGGAGGCACACCATTGATTACAATGGGCCTCAATGTACTTTGCAGGATTAGCGTCAACATTTTTTACGCTAATCCTACAAAGCTCTGGACTAGCGTAAAAGATTCTGACGCTAGTCCCCTAACTACCGGCATGGTGCACTGTATTTTAAATACGGTGAACACATGGTGGCGTAACGGGGACGCAAAGGGGCGCTAGAAAAGTGGCACTGCACTTGGTTTTCAGACTCCTTTTCTACAAGTGGGTCTGCTTGAGGCCTCTATTGGGTCACATCAACTTTGCACAAGCATAATCCAAGGCCTTCGGTCCTGACATAGAATTAAAACAATTATAGCTAATGAATCAATAATTTTAAATACTATTAAGGACATAGAGGTGAGGATTATCCCACCCGCAATTGAATTATATTAGATTATCACAGTGCAGTGTGACTGTTACCCACCCTCCTGTAATATGGTATTCCTATGTTGTGTTCTTTAATTTACAGAACTTGAGTATTATGTAATATTGCATTTCTATGTGATATGTTACTCTAAACGTCATTGGTTATTATAATAGCATTTTTCTCTATTTTCCCCAGATTCTGATTGAACGCCTAAATGGACGGAAGAAGGGAAGATCCAGTTTTCCTATTCTTCAGGACGCTGTTTATCTTGTGGATGTCGTAATTTCTGATGTTTATTCTCGATGTTTTGTTGTGATGGAAGCGCTCCAATCAGACCCAGCTAATTGAGGAAGGTTTTCCGAAGTTCACTCTGCCGATGAGGCAAAGAAAGATGAGGTCAACATGGCAACATTACTGTTTATACGAGCAGAGACATTGGGATTGGTGCATGTGATATGATGTCATGCTATGTTTTATGGGAAATATAGTTTATTTAAAAAGTCTGGTTTAATTGGCTGTTGTCAATTTCATGTTAATAAACATCAAAGAAGGAGAAGCATAATCCTCGCCTCCGAGTCCTTAATAGAATTTAAAATTCTTGACACATTAGCTAGAAAAATGTTTAGTGTGCATGCTATAACCTCGTCTTCATGCTTATGCTCAACTGCTACAGTATGTTGTCCACAGTACGTCAAATCTGACACCACTCCAAAATAGTGATACACCTCATCTGAGGCTATCACAGTCAGGAGCAAGCAACAAACCTCTCCGGGCAACTCCTTGATAAACAAGGAACATTCGCTTGTCGTGTTGCTCATTAGATACTGGTCACACAATTTACATTGTGGATTCACAATTACCACTAAGTGCTGCTGCTTCTGTTGGCCAGGGTGTTGCCAAAATTGTTGTAACTTAACTTCAGGAACACTTTCTTCAGTTTACAGCGTCTTTATACCAACCGACAACACAAGCATGGTATTTTCTGTTCTGGCCAGGGATCAAGTGTCCCATCTTGGAATTTTACACACAAACGCCTCACATGGAACCTTGTCCTTGTGAAGATTACATGCTTATAAAATACATAGGCAATAACATTATAATTACACTGAAGAAAAAAGGGGCATACAGGACACGTTTTCAGCTGAGGCAGGCAGTATAATCCTTGGGATTCTTAATCGAACAGAAAGAGGAGGAGCCAAAATTAAAAACTGTAAAACTGAAGTTCAACCTTCAAGTCAATTCACTCCTTAGCTTCTCTACTGAGAATGTCTACAAGTGCCAGTAGAGTACTATTAAAAGCAGAGTCAGTCTGGCTTGAGGGGGAAACAGACAGTGGCCGAAGGGCTGGTCTGAAAGGTCAGTGTGTGGGCCGTTTTTAGGGTCAAGTGCTCCTTCCCTTTTGTAATCTCTCCTTGGGCTTTTAACCATGCCCATGTCATGCCTGTCACTTTCATTGGTTCGTGGGGTTGCCTTTTAAAATCCGCTTGATTTCATTAGTGAAAGGCATGCTTACGTCATGCCTTTTCTGGTGTTTAGCCCTCCTCGAGCGCACCAGCCAACTACTGAAAACATATGAGGCTCCATGTTTTCAGCCTGGTTTCTGCACTACTTTATATTTTTATTTTCCACGCAGCGCGATCGCGCTGGGTTTTACATAGCATGATCTCCCTCGTTTTTTTTTCTTCCAATTTATGTGGCAAGAAAAGTCAGGTTTGCAGTTTACAATGCTAATAGCTCTAACTCGATGAAATGCGAGACCTGTTCCATTACAAATGCTTCTTTTGGCTGTTATGGACCTGTGTTATGTTTTTTTTTTTTTTTTTTACTGTTGATTTCACTTATAAAACAAACATTAACTGCAGGAAAGTCAAATTCATGTTGTCTTCCATAGCTTGCAAATCTCTTGCACAGTGTGTCTTTACAAGTTCAAAACTTCCCCAATTTGCAAACATGGATCAGTTTTTAGCTAATTCACAAAAAGGGGCACTTTTATGTTGGTGCAGGGTCTATTTTCTGTTCCAG
The DNA here is from genome assembly GCF_031143425.1 of Pleurodeles waltl. Taxonomy (NCBI): domain Eukaryota; kingdom Metazoa; phylum Chordata; class Amphibia; order Caudata; family Salamandridae; genus Pleurodeles; species Pleurodeles waltl. The sequence goes on from NC_090447.1 coordinate 1,140,937,618, forward strand.
TCCCACCCCGATTGGAAGTGTATCAGTTCTGCAGCAAAATAATGTTACGTTCCGCTAAAAGTAAAGGAGTCCACCCTGAGTAGTCCTGGTTGTGTTCCTTTAAAATTATAGTAGCCCAAATGAACTCAGCATGTAGAACAGCTACCGAACTAGCTATACAGACGACAGAACGCCATCATAATTATGGGGTACGATTTGTTTTCCTTTGCGTGCTGATCCCAACCTTCGTTTCTAGCAGATGCCAAAAAAGTAATAAACAGCTGTGGCTGTAATTGTGTGGGTTTACCTATGGATAAAGCGCTCAAAATTACCAAAGTGAAGCTCCCCTTAGTTGCCAAGAAACACACATGCTAAAAAGCGTATATTTCGCCTTGTCACGCATTTACATCCCCTGCCAGCCCCTTTCCAGCCTTCAGACTCTCGGTAGGTGCTCGGCGTCCTATATTAGTTTGGACGGTTCTTTCCAGCCATTTCTTCCTTATTGCCGACTAGGTTGTACACTTCACCCTGGCTTCGCTCGGGCCTCCTTCTTGCACAGAGCCCCCGGGCCTAGGTCAGGCGAGTGTCTGCCGCTGTTAAAGGGCGCACCTTGAAAAGGGAAGGCGACAGACCTTCTTTTGCCCTGGCACGAAGAGAGTCCCCGCCCTATCCTACCACATGACCGCGCGCCTACCTCGGGCTCCTGGCAGTGAAGCTTCCTCCCAGCAAAACAAACATTGACTGTGGGCAAAGTTAGAAACATCTGTTTGCAGAATCCACAGTGGAGCACTTCTAAGAACACTCACAGCCGTGTATGAATGTGAGTGAGTTAAAGGTATGCAAACGTATGGAAACTGCAGTTTACAAGTTATTCAGAAGTTTATTGGCGATTATTCCTTTAAAACTGTAATGCCACAAGGGAACTCATAAATGCGTTATTAGTAATTTTAGTGTGGCACTGGCTTTCTATTTGACAACATAGTCTTATTATTTTTTAACTTTCGTTTTTTATTTTGACTTTTTATTTTTTCCTTAATATATTATTTTCACAAGGAAACACATACGTTTGTTATTAGTAATTTTGGCTTGGCATTGTCTTCAAAATTTACAGCATAGTCTAGTCCTTCAAAAACAATGGAACCATCAGTTATGTCGATGTGGGGCCTTTTACCAGTCCTGGGATACTTCAAGTATAGTAAGTGCAGCGCATGTGCGCTCACGTTTAATACAAAAACTTTTGCCCTCGATCTTTACATTCACAGTTATGAATAATACACATTGCAATAGCAAATAGTAGTTTATACTATCATTATAGGGCTCCCCATTGCTGAGAAGTTTCATCCACCGTTACTATTCCCTTTCATGTTTGTTGTTTTTCCCTGCCCTTTTCCTAGTTCATTTTAATTTTGCTGTGTTTTTTAATAATCCCTTGCATTACAATGCCCCTGTTTATCCAGGTCTGTTGGCGTTATGTATGTGTATCTAATGCTGGTGGTTGTGACTCTGGGGAAGATTTCTGGAACTCTCCAGGTCATAAACTGCTTAGTTATTGGAGCATAAGGAAAGTGTGTATTGTTACCTAGTGATTTGTTACTAAACTCAAATACTTGTGGCAATATCATGATTTGCCTAGGAGGGACATTTGTGAGAAGCCATAGTAAAGGCCTGGGAGGAGGAGATTTGATGCGCACTGATAAAAGTCCAGACATTTTCGAAAAAACACCATCCTTTCCCGGCCTTTCTCCTCCCTAACCTCATTTTTCTCCTGGATTGAGAGCAACTGCAGGAGTTACCAGTCCATGTGTGGACTCTTTCTTCATTCAAGAGAGTGGTGGATTAACATCATTAATCAACGTCACAATCTCACTTCTCAGCAGTCGACTCGAGACAGGGTGTAAGGCTCAACAATTATTGTGGCAAAGATTCTGGAATTAAATGTATACAATCTTAGGCCCAAACAACTACTAAAAACAGAGAGGAATTAGAAATAGCTCAGAGAGAGCATACTTTTTGTTAAAATAACAGAATTAGGAACTTCCCTGAGATACATCTTTTTGGTACAGTACTGGACCCACCAGTTACTACAATTGCGGCAGCAGAAATGAGTACACCACATACTAGCAGGAATTTCAGGTCTTTAGGGCTCAATGGCATTACATTTTCAAATCATTCACAAGCTTTTCCATCGGATTGTAAGAAGATATCTTTCCTACTATCCCATCTGACCAAGGACGATCTCCTGTGGGTCACACCCTTAATTAAAAATAAAAATCAGATTTTGTTGAATTGGGTGGATTTAAAAAAAAAGGTTCTCATGTATATTTAATAAAAGATAGATGTTACAATCAGCATATATGGGATTGTTATCCCTAAGGCAAGGGAATAAAGACCTAATGCCATACATTAGCAGGTTCCAACAGCTCTGGTCACACGTTGGGTAGACAGACTTATCAGTAGTACCTGCATTTTATAAAGGCTTGAATGAAAAGAAAGAAATGAATGATACAGTGTCACTTGTAGCTAACTGATCAACAAGTTGCGTAGCGGTCAGTATGATGGAGTGGCGGGTGTGAGCTTCAGACTTCCCAACATTCACGGTGGGACATCTTGTCACAACACATTATATGAAAAGCAGGGCATCGTGCCCTGAGGTGACGTGCCCTTTGGCTTGTGGCCCTTCCCCATCTTGACATTGGCTGCAGGAACTTTGGCACTGTCCACTCAGTGTGTGGGCGAGGCCTTGCTGGGTGGGTGGTGTGACTGTCCCCTGCTGGAAGCCAGCCCCTTTTTTGACCTTTGCAGGTGGTGGAATAGGGTGGCCCTTCTTTTCGGTTGGTGGCACAATGGCAGCTCTGACGGGTGCCTCCTTAGATCGTACTGGACTAGCAGGGACCACAGCGGATGCAGATTTGGTGGCTGAAGTGCTGAGTTGGGATCTAGATATCCTGGCCCTAGGGGAAGGACGGGGGGAGGTGTAGGGAAGAGGTTAAAGTTAGCTAGGAAAAGTTTTTTTGGCACACTGTGACAGGAAGATGGAGGGGTGTGGGAGTGGAGGAAGAGGTAGTGGTTGTAGAAGGTGTATGTCTGCTGAGTTTGGGTGAAGGTGCATGGGCTGGAGGCTGTTGTGAGGTGGATGGCTGTTGAGTTGGTGTGTGTCTGCGTTTGTGTACTTTGGGAGGAGGGCTCACAGACACACTGGGAGAGGACACAGGGGACGTGTGAATGGTAGTGGGGGTGGTGATTGCACATGAGTGGTGTGTAGTGATGGGCTTGCTGGTGATGGAGGCAGTGGCTGATGATGTAGTGCATGCATATGTGAGTGGAGATGAGACTGGGAGGGAGGTGGAGGCCTTAGAGGAAGGGGACACAGTCGAGGAAGTGGATGTTGGTCTGTGTGCATGTGTATGGTGCTTGTGTGAGTGCCTGTGGGATGTGTGGTGCTTATGTTTTCCTGAGCCACTTTTGTGTGTTGATGTGTGTGCATGCTGGTCTGATGGTGTGCTTGGGATAGGCTGAGGTAGAGGGGATTGGGTCTGGGTAGTGGAAGTTGGATGGGGGAGGCTAAACACAGGGACAATGGCTGCCATCAGTGCTGAGGCCAGAGCCTGAAATGCTCTCTGTTGGGCCGCCACACCAGAATGAATGCCCTCCAGGTTTGCATTTGTTTTTTGCAAATGCCTCTCAACACCCTGGATGGCATTCAGAATGGTTGACTGCCCAACAGTGAGGGATCTCAGGAAGTCAATAGCCTCCTCACTGAGGGCAGCAGGGCTGAGGTGCCTGGGGCGAAGGAGATGCCCACCCTCCTGGGTAAGCGGGCATATGAAACACACTGAGGGGCTGCTGGGAGGGTGGTGCTGGTAGGGTGGGTGGCGGCTGTACCTGTAGTTGGGGTGGGCACAGAGCTTATATCGGAGGAGGATTTGCTGTCACTGGTATGCCCTCCTGTCCCCGTCGTGGAGCTCCCCTCGCCCTCCATCCCGCTGGTGCCTTCACCCTCTGTGGATTCACCCTCCAGGGCCATGTTGGATGCAGCTCCCTCTGTCGCTGGTGCCTCTGCTTCTCTGCCAGATGATGCTAATGCACACAAGGACAGGGTGACAAAACAAGAAGAGGGGGAAAGACAGAAAACACACATGGTCAATGCCAGCAACACCACTACCGTTGGCGAACACAACACACAGGGAGCAGCCCTATGCACTATGCCATGCACTAGCAGTTAGTAGGAAATTCACCATGCCCGTGGGGTACAATGCCTAACACCATTTGCTGCACACCTGGAACCCACAGGAGCCTGCCCAGTTGTAGATGCCCACTAAAAATATTGGGGTTGGAGTGTCTCAGAGCCTGCCCAACAAGGGACCTACCCTGCCATGTTCGCCCTGGCCTAGGGGAACTTACTGCCCACATTCCCCACCCAGACACTTCGTAAAGCGTGCAGAGTCAGCTTTATGACACTGTACTCGCCCCCTTGTGGCTGCTGTGATGGCCTCAAGCGCCCATCCAGCTCCGGATATGCCACCGCCAGGATCCGGAACATCAGGGGGGTCATGGTGCGACAGGCACCCCTTCCACGTTGGGAGGCCATCCCCAGCTGGGCCTCCGCCGTCTTCTTGCTCCAGCGGCACAGGTCCTCCCATCTCTTGCGCCAGTGGGTGCTCCGTCTATTACAGACCCCCAGGGTCCGCACTTCCTTGGCAATGGCACGCCAAATACCCTTCTTCTGGTGGGCGCTGACCTAGAGGAAAGGTACAGGAGGAAAGGACATTACTCACCCGTCTGGACCGTCATACTCATTGCCCAACAGTTCCCACCCGTGCCCTGACGTACATACACTCACCATCCTCACATGCAGCCCTCAGCCTCCGACCCACATGTATCTTCCATCCACACCACTCCAAACAGGCATTGCCCAGGCATCATGCTCACAGTGTACTCACCTGTTTGTCTGGAGGACCGTAGCGTAGCGTGTACTGGGGGAGGACCCCATCCACCAGTTTGTCCACCTCCTCTGCGGTGAAGGCAGGTGACCTTTCCCCAGACACTGTAGCCATTGTTGCTTCCAGACTGAGGTCACAGCAGCACTTGCAGTGTGGGGCCTCTACCGTTGAAGGTCAGGTATCAAGTGAGTGAACAGATAGAAGATGACGGTTACGTCCGTGGTGGTGTGTACTGTCACCACCGGCGTACATCGCTATTGGCTCCTGAAACCCATAGGGCCCAATGCTAACCAATGCTGAATTGCGCGGCGATCTTCGACTGCCTACCGCGACGCTGCACAATGCCAGCGAAGTTACCTCATTTCCCCTTGTCCCTCCTCACAAGCAGGCAGCCGCCATTTCAGGGGGGCACATGGGGTGGCATCTGACTGCGTCACAGCAAAATTTGGCAGATATACAGACTAACTACGCCACACACGGATTTACTCACATTACTGCAAACACACTTGTGCAACGTATGTGGTACATGACCCTCTGCTCACCGTTCTCCTCCATAGGCCACATCCGCTGGGGCAGATGTTGAGATGGCGTCATCCTCCGGTGTACAGACCCCTGGTGCACCTGTCGACAATGGAAGACAGACACATCATTATCACCTACAGACTTGATTGTGCCACAATCCAAGACCTGTGTGCCCAATTGGAGCCAGACCTGATGTCAGCTATCCGCCATCCCACAGGTATCCCCACTCTAGTGCAGGTCCTGTCAGTGCTCCATTTCCTGGCAAGTGGCTCCTTTCAAACTACAGTGGCCATGGCATCAGGAATGTCTCAGCCAATGTTTTCTAACGTGTTGACCAGAGTGTTGTCTGCCCTGCTGAAACACATGCGCAGCTACATTGTGTTTCCCCAGGTGGATGATTTGCCCACAGTGAAGGCTGATTTTTATGCCCTGGGGCATAACCCCAACATCATTGGCGCCATTGATGTTACACATGTGGCATTTGTCCCCCCCGCAGAAATGAACAAGTGTACAGAAATAGGAAAAGCTACCATTCGATGAATGTGCAGATGGTGTGTTTGGCTGACCAGTACATCTCCAGTGTGAATTCCAAGTATCCTGGCTCTGTGCATGATGCCTACATTTTGAGGAATAGCAGTATCCCTTATGTGATGGGCCAACTCCAGAGGCATCGCGTGTGGCTAATGGGTGAGCCCAAGGTCCCTACACAGTACGAGTAGGTGTCTGGTTATGGGGTAGTCCCTAAGGGTTAGTGTGTGTCTAACAGTTATCCCACGACATTTGCAGGTGACTCTGGTTACCCCAACCTCTCATGGCTACGGATCGTAGGGAGGAATGCCAGTACAAGGGCAGAGGACCGCTACAATGAGGCACATGGGCGAACTAGGCATATTATTGAGAGGATGTCCGGCCTCCTGAAGGCCAGATTCCGGTGCCTCCATCTAACAGGTGGCTCCCTATACTACTCACTGAAGAAGGTGTGCCAGATAATCATGGCATGCTGCATGTTGCACAACCTGGCATTGCGACGCCGGGTGCCTTTTCTGCAGGAGGATGAGCCTGGTGATGGTCTTGTGGCAGCGGTGGAGCCTGTGGACAGTGAGGAAGAGGAGGCAGAGGAAGAAGATATTGACAACCGAAAGAACATCATCATGCAGTACTTCCAGTGACACACAGGTAATAGACTGTAACTGCTCCTCACATTTCTGAATACTGTAGGACATTGTAGAAGTCTGCCTCTTAACCTCTGTCTATGGACACTGACAGTTCACTTTGGATTTCAATTTTTCAAATCTGGGTACCTCATTCTGCCTCCTGATAAATGTACTGCTGCCCAACAACTGTCATACATTGGTATGAGCAAATGAACATTTACATTGCTATTTGTTGCTGATGTTGTAATAATACATTTGTGAAAGATCAGACTAACTCCAGATTGGTTTGTGATTAAAGGGTGTTTATTTAGGGGCTAATGAGTATAGGGGTATGTGGAAGGGGTTGGGGTGATGGTGGAGGAAGGACCATAGTAGAGTCCAGTCTCTTGGTATCACAGGTGCATTGTCCAATGGGGTATAGGAAGGGGATTAATAGCAGTTCAAGGTGAACAGGGTAACTGAGTGGGACGGAAGGGTGACAATCAGGAGGGTCCTATTTCCTGGCAGGGGTCTTGGCAATGTTCTCTGTCTTCTGCCTGGATCGCAGGGACTGTTTGCGGAGTGGTTCTCCTTCTGCAGGGGGTGGGTTGCTGGTGGCCTGTTGTTCCTGTGGCGGGGCCTCCTGTCCAATAGCGCTGGCGAAGGTGGAGGGCTGTTCCTCGATTTGGCTAGTGTCAGGGGCCCTTTGTTGTGCCACTGCCTCCCTCATGGTCTTGCCTATGTCAGCCAGCACCCCTGCTATGGTGACCAGGATGGTGTATATGTTGGTGAGGTCCTCCCTGATCCCCATGTATTGACCCTCCTGCAGCCGCTGGGTCTCCTGAAACTTGGCCAGTACTGTGCCCATGGTCTCCTGGGAATGGTGGTATGCTCCAATGATGTTTGATAGTGCCTCGTGGAGGGTTGGTTACCTGGTCCTGTCCTCCCCCTGTTGCACAGCAGTCCTACCAGCTTCCTTGTTGTCCTGTGCCTCTGTCCCCTGAACCGTGTGCCCACTGCCACTGACCCCAGGTCCCTGATCGTCCTGTGTTAGTGGGTTTGCCTTGGGTCCCTGTAGTGGTGGACACACTGATGATTGACGTGTCCTGGAGACAGTGGCATGGGCCCGCTGGGTGGGTGCTGTGGTGGTGTTTCCTGAGAGGGGAGGTTCTGTGGTGGCTTAGGACTGTGGCAGGGGAACCGACTGTCCAGAGGTCCCTGATGGGCCAGGCTGGTCATCTTGATCCAGGTGTACAGAGATGCTGTCGTCACTGTGGGCCTCTTCTGTGGGGGGACTGGATATGGCTGGCACCTCCTGTCCGTTGACGTTGGGTAGGGGTCCTGTTGGGGTGTAAATGCATTGTTATTTTATCTGTGTGTGCCATCTTGTGCAATGGGTGTGTTTCCCTCTATTACTGTGCTTGCACTATCACGTTGGCCCTTGTATGAGTGATGATTGTGTTCCCTGGGTGAGTCTCTCTATTGGACATGCTTTGGTGATGGGTGTCCATGCATCTCTGTGATGGGTGTCCATGCATTGTTGTTGCATGCAGGGCTTGGTTGTGGGAGTGATTGGGTCGTGATGGTGGGGTGTGTGGGAGATGGTGGAGTCATGGGAGTGAGGGTGAGGGTGGGAGTATGTGATGGCATGCAGGTAGGGTGGGGGGGATATTATACTAACGATATGACTTACCTGAGTCCAGTCCTCCTGATACTCCTGCGAGGTCCTCAGGATGCATGATCACCAAGACTTGCTCCTTCCATGTTGTTAGTTGTGGGGGAGGAGGTGGGGGTCCACCGCCAGTCCTCTGTATGGCTACCTGGTGTCTGGATACCACGAAACGCACCTTCCCCGTAGGTCGTTCCACCTCTTCCTGATGTGTACCGCCAATGGTTTACAGCGGTTGTAAGACCGCTGCATTGATTCATGGGTTGTGATACTGTGGGCGTATTCCTGTTGGCGTAACAGTGTGGGTTTTGCTATCGCCAGTTTATCACTGACCTTTGGTGTGGCGGACTTGTGTGGGTGTCTGTATAGTGGCGGAATTCTCAGTGTGGGTCATAATACCCGTTGCAAATTTATGCCGCGGACACGGTGTGTTGGCAGCCGTCGGCACGGTGGTAAGTGGGATTTACCGCCAGGGATGTAATGAGGGCCTTAGTACAGGCATTAGGAGTAATTAGAAAAAGAAGGGTACACTGTTCCAAACAAAGGAGTAATTAGTCATGCTTTTTAGACTTAGAGATGCTCCAACCGTCTTCATGTATTTTTGTAAATACGGCCTGCAGGCATTTAGACTGAGTATTTGGAGACATGTTTACGTTTTCTGAGAAGTTAGAAAAACATCAACAGCAGGTCAATGTTAACTAGAATCGGGATGGAATATCACCACAGCCTGAACTGGTGTTTTCCTCAAGTTTGCATGAAGAAAATAAAGGATCTTCCTAAAAACCCTTACATGATAGAAACAAGTAGCAGAAATATGGGATATACAGGGAGTGCAGAATTATTAGGCAAGTTGTATTTTTGAGGATACATTTTATTATTGAACAACAACCATGTTCTCAATGAACCCAAAAAACTCATTAATATCAAAGCTGAATATTTTTGGAAGTAGTTTTTAGTTTGTTTTTAGTTTTAGCTATGTTAGGGGGATATCTGTGTGTGCAGGTGACTATTACTGTGCATAATTATTAGGCAACTTAACAAAAAAAAATATATACCCATTTCAATTATTTATTATTACCAGTGAAACCAATATAACATCTCAACATTCACAAATATACATTTCTGACATTCAAAAACAAAACAAAAACAAATCAGTGACCAATATAGCCACCTTTCTTTGCAAGGACACTCAAAAGCCTGCCATCCATGGATTCTGTCAGTGTTTTGATCTGTTCACCATCAACATTGCGTGCAGCAGCAACCACAGCCTCCCAGACACTGTTCAGAGAGGTGTACTGTTTTCCCTCCTTGTAAATCTCACATTTGATGATGGACCACAGGTTCTCAATGGGGTTCAGATCAGGTGAACAAGGAGGCCATGTCATTAGATTTCCTTCTTTTATACCCTTTCTTGCCAGCCACGCTGTGGAGTACTTGGACGCATGTGATGGAGCATTGTCCTGCATGAAAACCATGTTTTTCTTGAAGGATGCAGACTTCTTCCTGTACCACTGCTTGAAGAAGGTGTCTTCCAGGAACTGGCAGTAGGACTGGGAGTTGAGCTTGACTCCATCCTCAACCCGTAAAGGCCCCACAAGCTCATCTTTGATGATACCAGCCCAAACCAGTACTCCACCTCCACCTTGCTGGCGTCTGAGTCGGACTGGAGCTCTCTGCCCTTTACCAATCCAGCCACGGGCCCATCCATCTGGCCCATCAAGACTCACTCTCATTTCATCAGTCCATAAAACCTTAGAAAAATCAGTCTTGAGATATTTCTTGGCCCAGACTTGACGTTTCAGCTTGTGTGTCTTGTTCAGTGGTGGTCGTCTTTCATCCTTTCTTACCTTGGCCATGTCTCTGAGTATTGCACACCTTGTGCTTTTGGGCACTCCAGTGATGTTGCAGCTCTGAAATATGGCCAAACTGGTGGCAAGTGGCATTGTGGCAGCTGCACGCTTGACTTTTCTCAGTTCATGGGCAGTTATTTTGCGCCTTGGTTTTTCCACACGCTTCTTGCGACCCTGTTGACTATTTTGAATGAAACGCTTGATTGTTCGATGATCACGCTTCAGAAGCTTTGCAATTTTAAGAGTGCTGCATCCCTCTGCAAGATATCTCACTATTTTTGACTTTTCTGAGCCTGTCAAGTCCTTCTTTTGACCCATTTTGCCAAAGGAAAGGAAGTTGCCTAATAATTATGCACACCTGATATAGGGTGTTGATGTCATTAGACCACACCCCTTCTCATTACAGAGATGCACATCACCTAATATGCTTAATTGGTAGTAGGCTTTCGAGCCTATACAGCTTGGAGTAAGACAACATGCATAAAGAGGATGATGTGGTCAAAATACTCATTTGCCTAATAATTCTGCACTCCCTGTATGTGTGGTGAACGAGAGAGAGAACTCAGAAAGGAAGCAAAGGTTGCAAAGTGTTGGTGAAGAAGTTGGCCTGCAAATGGGAGACTAGATGCAATGCAGACCTTCAGCGTGCAGGACTGTGGTTTTATCTGAGTTGAGTTTGTGCCACTTTACATGCGTCTAGGTAGCAGCATTAGAGTCTGCACTTGAAGTTATTGCTGTTGATGTGGTTGTTGTCACTCACCCTGAGCAGTAACTATGTATCATCAGCATAGAGTGTAAGCTGGTGACCATAAGATTTATTAAATGTGTAAAAAATTACTATAATGTGTCGAAGGGTTAACATACATTTTAAATAGAGTGGCGCTTAAAGAAGAGCCCCCAGAGATTTCACAAGAAAGATGTTTACGCTTGGAGCGAAAAGGAGGAAGATGTACAGCCTATGAGCAGCTTGATAAGAATTAAGAAAACCAGGCCAGAGCAGAGCCCTGGACGAGGCATAGACTGAGACTGGCTGGAGCATCGACAGGCACAGAGGATTGCCTTTGAGGTACCTTCGACATGTCAGTGGCGCATCTGGTGCGTTTCTCCATTGGGTAAAGTACCCAACAGCATTTAATGTAGCAGAGCAAGTTGCCGAGAAACAAGGAAGCAACCTCTAAGATTAAATGCTGCCAAAGAAAGAATCAATCAGCAGCTACGGGGAAAGATATGTAAGATAAAATAAATGTGTAAATCAATAACTTAAACTTCCAACTTAAAAGCGGAGACAACCCAGACAAGCTAAAATAAGGCCTATATTAGTCTACAGGGAGATGTTGACAGACTTGCTCTGAAGCACAAAGGCACCAAAATGCAGTAATTACATTCGGGGAACAAAAGATACACTTAAAAAGCTATTGAAATTGGGGTGTTTCAACAGCTGTAATTTATTTTCAATTAGTTTCGAGTTGTACTGTAGAATGTGGCAAGCAAGTGAACCTGCTATAAAGTCAATGTACCTGCAACCCAAGTGGCATAGATCGCCCAATAGACTGCATCTTCAAAGGAACAGAGTGTTCCTTGTTGTTAGAACATAATAACATGTTTTCGGGGCGCTGCAACCGGATGCAACCTGGAGTCCCAAATGGGATTCACCAGCAATGTTCTTTACAGGTTCTCATCCCACCTTTGCAGCCAACATGATCTTCTTCATATACCAGGTCCCAAAAGATTCCAACTACCTGAACAGTTCCACAGAGTTGTATACTGTCTCCTTTCATCTTCATCATTTACATGGAGTGGCTTTGTGCTCTACTCATGGATAATACCATCAAGATTTACCGATATGCCGATGATGCACAACTCTACTTGAAAGTCTTCTCTGCTTCAGACTGACAGGTTCTCACCTTGTCCCACAGGAGTGAAGACCAAGGATACAAGGGTCCTGATTTATACTTTTTGACACAAACTTGCATTAGCACAGGTTTGTGTCAAAAAGTATAGCATGGCTAGCGCCATTCCAGAGTGCCAGCCGGGCACCATATTTAAGGAATGGCGCAAGCCGGCGCTAAGGCCCGGTTTGCGTCAAAATACATGATGCTGACCGGGTGGGGGAGGCGTTGGGAAAACTGGAGGTTGTGCGTGAAAGAATGCCTCTAGTCAGGTTAGAGTCAAATAATGACTCTAACCTGACTAGCGCCATTCTTTCACGCACAATCCCCATGGACATGACTCCTGTCTAAGTAAAGACAGGAGTCATGCCCCTCAGCCCAAAGGCCATGTAAGGGGGCCCAAGATAGGCCCTCCTATGGCACTTTAAAAAAAAGAGGTAAATTCTTACCTCTACTTACCTCTACTTCCCTGGGATGGGGTCCCCCATCCTCCGCTGTCCCTTTGGTGTGGGTGGGGGTATCTCTGGGGCCTGGGAAGGGCACCTGTGGGCTTATTCCATGGTGCTTAACCATGGAAATGGGCCCACAGGTCCCCCTAACGCCTGCCCTGACCAGGTGTTAAATAATGACGCTAACCAAGCTTAGCGCCATTATTTAGGCCCGCCTCCCTCCCTTGCACCATTTTTGCATGGGAGGATAGATAAGGCGCTAGGCCCTTTGAGTCATTCTTTGTCTGGAAACGCCTACCTTGCATCTCATTGACGCAAGATAGTTTTCCACAGGCAAAAAATGACGTTAACTCCAATATTTTGGTGCTAGACATGTCTAGCGCAAAAATATAAATATGGAGTTAAGTTTGCGCTGAATTAGCATTAAACAAATGACGCTAATTCAGCGCAAACAAAGTATAAATATGCCCCAAAGAATCCCCACCTTCCTGTTGGCTGAAAGGGCCCAACAAGGTCCAAGCCACAATTCATCCAACAGAGAAAAGGGGAATGGAGATAGAGAATACGATAATGCTCATGGAGGAAAGCACTGCACTTCAACCTATGGTTCAATTACTTGCTGATCTCCCTGTAATAAAAAACAAATTATCATTAATATAAGGTACTGTGAATATTTCCCCTGAAGTCTGTCCTCCAATTATGCGTGAGAATACTGAAGTAAATACTTGATCATTTCTCTTTTGCTGCAAGTTGTAGGATTAGACCAATAGGATACTGCAAATATGCTACAAAAACATACATAAACATATGGGGTCATTCCAAGCTTGTTATAATGCAGTCTTACTCATATGTCTCTATATGCATGTGACTATAAGACATACCTAGAATGCTTATTAATCTTCTTGTCACACATTTTGTGAACAATGTCAGCACTCTAGAAAAGTAATAACTGAACATAACATACAAATGACTGAGGAAAACACATTATAAATCATGTCTAACCATAGCTAGTCCCACTTTCTAAAGAACTCAACATAAATTAAATTGTATATGCATTCTTTTCCTTTGGTTTATAGTTCATGAATGTTACAGCAAATTTAAATGACTGCAGTGCAAAGGAAAATTCCAGAAATCATCTTTAGAGTAGATAAGTATATACTGTGATTATATTGTGTCTTTTGCGCTAAGCACATTACCAGCAATTATGTTACCAGGCTTTGATGCTTGTTCATTTCTTGTCTTGCAGGGGTTTATGGAAGGTACTCTATGCACGTCAAGGAGAATCCACTCCGAACACAACGCTCACTCGGGAGCTACTACAGGGACGTGGGATGCAATGAAGTAATCAGGTAAGTGTTTGTACAGGTCTTTAAACCTTATTTGTTTTCTTGTTTTATAGGAATTCACAGAAGAAAGTTCCATGGTCACCAAGGGATATCCAGTCTGAACCTGACGCTTCTGCAGGAGCTGCTCGAGAACGCGGAACGCAACGGAGTATTCTAGTTAAAGTCTCTGCTTCATATGAATCCATCGATGAGAACACTGAGACACCAAGAAAGGAAACAGGCGAGTGCCCGGGCGAACAAGGAAGTGGTGGGATGCTAGGATACAGCAGTCGATAGACTAGAATAGCAAGCAGCTTCCTGGAGGACAGTGCACGTTGTAAGGACAGCACGAAACACCCTCATTGGTGACAATAAACCTCAGCTATGCCTTCAATGTGTGTGTGGTGCGGAGACAGCCACCAGCAACCCTGACAATACACCCCCCTACGAACCTTCCAACTGGTTTGGGTTTGGCAGGATCACAATGATGGAACTGTCGGAGGAGTCAGGGGATATGGATATAACCGACAGGCTCCCATGTCAGGGCCTCTGAGCCATAACCTTTCCAATGGGTTATGTGATGTAATTTCCCTCAGATCCTCTTAGAGTCCACAATTCTTTCAACCACATATTCTGGTTTAACCTCAATAATGATTGGGGATGGCTTAGTAGAATACTGAGTTGCAGGGACTACATTTTTTAATAAGGAAAACATGAAACACAGGGTAACTCCACAAAGAGGATGGTAGCTCTAGTTTCATGACCACATCATTGAGCTTTTATACAATGTGGCCCAATGTATTGAGGTTGAAACGCCTGTGGCACTTTTAATGCTGAATGATGTGTTGATAAACATACTTCATCGCCATCATGAAAGTCAGGAGCAGGATGACGATGTTTATCTGCAGCCTTTTTATATTCCTCCTTAGCTTGTTCCAGGTTGATCTGGGCTGTTCTTTGCACATCTCACATATGATTGATAAAGCCCTGTGGGACTGGAACCCTTGAAGAGGATGAAGGTGGCAGCAAAGCCAAACGAGGATGAAAGCCATAACAGCAATAAAATGGGGAGTACTTGTTGGAATTTTGCATATGCTTATTATATGCAAATTTGGCTGCCAATACATATTCATCCCAATCTGCTGAGTCATATAACAATTGGCATCATAAATATTGTTCTAGACACTGGTTAACTCTTTCTGCCTGACCATCTGTCTGGTGATGGTGACTGGAGAACAGATGGACATCAATCTGCAGAAAAGTAGAGAGCACCTTCCAGAATCTAGCAACAACCTGGGAACCACAATCTGACATTATTACAGAAGGGAGTCCATGAAGGCACACTATATTTTGTAGAAATGCACTAGCTAATTTCTTCAATCAAGGAGATGAAATGAGACATTCTAGTTAATAGATCTACTACGAAAAGTACTGTGGTATTATCTAGTTCGGTTTGGAGCAAATTTATGATAAAGTCCATAGAGATGGTATGACAGGGAGCAGGAGGAACTGGCAGAGGTGTTAGAAGCCCTGCAGGTGCTTGATGAAAGCTCTTACTTTGGGCACAGACACTACACTGGCGTACAAATTGTTTGACATCTTGCACAAGGCTGGGCCACCAAAATGTATCCTGAGCAGATTCAGAGTCTTTTTCTCCCCAGGATCCCCGGCCTTCATATGTGTATGACCCCATTCTAGTGCATGCTGTTGTAGCGATTTTGTAGGGATATATAAATGCCCTTGTATATAAATAGGATCATGTATCCTCTGGCTATCATGTACTTAAGCTAGGTTTTGTGATTCCTGAGACCTCTGAGCCTTAGCTACCTCTGACTGAAACTGATCTTCTGAGAATAAAGCCCCTAAAATAAGTTCTGTGGAGATAATGTGTGGATGTTCTCTTATGGGTTCCTGTATGTCATATCCTAATCGAGAGAGAGCAGTGGCCTTTCCATGCTTTCTAACTGACTGAAACTGTATTACAAAATCAAAGTCGTTAAAAAACTGAGTTCAATGTAACTGATGCATGGACAAGGCACAATCTGATTAAAAAAACTTTAGATTTCTGTGATCTGTAAAGACCGTGACTGTTAGTAATGCACCCAATATGTAGTGTCTCCACTCCTCAAAGGCTCTCTTGATTGCTAATAGTTCTCTGTCTCCCACTGTGTAATTCTGTTTGTCTGGGCTCAGTTTATGTGAGTAAAAGCATGAAGTTTCCCTGTAGTCCCGTCCCTCTGTGAGAGTGCCTCACCTATGGCCATTTGAGAAGCATCTGCCTCAATGACGAATGGCTAAGTGGAGTCAGGATGTTGTAATATGGGGGCATGGGGGAAAGCATGTTTTAGTGACTGGAATGCTTTTTCTGCCTCATCTGTCCAGCTAAACTTCACAACTTTGCATAGCAATCTAGTTATAGGGGAGACTAAAGTAGAAAAAATAATCTATGAATCTACAATAAAAGTTAGCAAACCCCAGAAAGCTATGTACTTCCTTAACCATCTGTGGTGATTTTCACTGTGTAATGGCAGAGACTTTCTGATGATCCATGCCAATCCCCTCTGCTGACAGAACATAGCCCAAGAAGAAAATGCTAGGCATATGGAACTCGCACGTTTCCAAATTCACAAATAACTAATTTTCACAGAGTGTCTGTAGAATGGCTTGCATATGGTTTACATGCTTTTGCATGTTCGTTGAATAGACTAAGATCTCATCTATGTATGCCACTGCCCATACGTCCAAGTACTCTCCTAATGCTTCATTGATAAAGAATTGGAATGCAGACAGGGCATTACAAAAACCAAATAGCATTACCAAATATTCTTACAGAACAAACTGTACGAAAAGTTTTTTTTTTCTCATCCACCTCTCTTACTTACACCAAATGGTAAGCACCTCTCAAATCAAACTTGGTGAATACCTTTCCATTCCTAACCTGGTCTAACAATGCTGGTATAAGTGGCAAAGGATACCGGTTCTTAATAGTGACATCATTAAGGGCCCTTTAGTCAATACATGAACGGAGCTCATCTTCTCTTAGGGACAAAAAATAAAAGGGAAGAGGGCGGGGAGTGAAAACCCTATATGAAGCATTTCCCCAAGGTACTCACAAAGAAGAATATTTTCCTTTTCTGTTAGGGCATACTGTAGATCTGACTACAGGGGATCATTGCTCCTGGAATAAGATCGATTTGGCAATCATACAGGCGTGGTGGGGGTAGAACAGAGGCCCTCTGTTTATCACAGAGATCTGCATAGTCTTGATAGCATGATGGTATGCCAAGAGTATTGTTCTCTGTTAGGGCGGCTACCTTTGTCTGGATGTCAGATTCAGAGTTGGTAGGGAAAGAGTGTGCTGCACTTCAACCTATGGTTCGTCTACTTATTGATCTCCCTGTAGTGAAAAAAATTTATCAATAATATAAGGTACTGTGAATATTTCCCCTGAAGTATGTCCTCCAATACTGCAGTAAATACCTGTTAAGTCCCCCTTTTCCTGCATGTGGTAGCATTAGACCAATAGGATACTGCATATATTCTATAAAACAAATACCAATATGAGGGGTCATTCTAAGCTTGTTATAACACAGACTTACTCATATGTCTCTATATGCAGGCAACTACAAGACATGACTAGAAGTCTTATTAGTCTTCTTTCACACTTCTTGAACAATGGCAGCACTTTATAAATGTAATACCTGAGCATAACATACAAATAACTAAGCAAAACCCATTAAAAATCATGCCTGACCATAGCAAGTCCCACTTTTTAAAGAACTCAAATTACATTGAATTGTATACACATTCTAATACTTTCTGTTCCTTTGATTTATAGTTCTTTAATATTACAGCAAATTCGGATGACTGCAGTGCAAAGGGAAATTCCAGAAATCGTTTTTAAATTAGATAAGTATATACTGTGATTATATTGTGTCTTTTGCGTTAAGCATGTTACCGGCAATTATGTTACCAGACTTTGATGTTTGTTCATTTCTTATCTTGCATCGATTATGTAGTGTTGTGCCCGTGAAGTAACGGGAGTGCGAGTACTACCACAGAAGTGTGAGGGACAGGGGTGTTGCACAGGCAACCCCCGTCCAGAATGATGTGTTGGTGTGACCCACGGGTCACGTGGAAAATGTAATAAACGTGGGGCCGGGACGGAGGTGAGGTCAGAGGAGGAACAGGACGTACAAATAAGAGCGAGACCTCCGGCTCGTGTGCCCTTACTACAAATGATTTAAGTGTCCTGGTCATTATTATTGACAAGTGTACGGTGCCCGACGCAGGACACAACAGATTATCTGACAGAGACATCTAGTTGCAGATTCCTTTCCCCCCGGCGTCAGACTGGATCCGGAGATTTTTCTTCAAGCAGTACCCTTGCGCTGATGTCAGATGGCGTTGGTCGACACCACGCCAGTATTTGGCATCGTGGTCACTGTGATGATGTTGCGGTCGTACATAAGCTCCACCCCGGCGTGCTGACATCAGTTACTTTCTTTATGTGGCACGTGCAGATCCATAGAAGAGCTACCCTAGTCATTTTTTGACTAAATTCAACCTTTTTGTCATCTTTTGACTTCTTTGGTGCGGGATGTCTCAAAAGACAGGCCTCAAACCGTGCGACGCTTGTCACTTGGTGATGTTGGTGACGGACCCATACCTGGTCCGTTTGTGGTGTCTGGAGCGCGACCACGACCCGAAGTTGTGCTCCGAGTGCCAGGCACTGAACCAGAAGGCTTTGACTGAGCGGTCCCGGAAGCTCATGGGGGCCCGGAGCTCAACTCAGCATCACTCCCACTCGAGAGGAAGGTCTTGAGACCACTCATGGAGTCATCACCACTCTTTTTCTTCCCATTCAAATTCTTCTGCACATTCGGTTCACAAGAAAAAGAAGTAGAAAAAAGCCAAATATTGTTCAACTTCACCCCATTACTCAGTTGATGCAATGTGGGAAGATGCTCGAGGCCTCCATCAGCAGAGCCTACTTCTGGGTCTGCTCCATGCTTCTCTGAGTTTCCGGGAGCCGGAGCCACCCCAGCCCAGCTAAAAGAATTCTATGAGGCCATGCGCCTCATCTATGGGCAGGCCGATCCCCCTGCAGCACTTTTTGGGATTGGAGGTTCAGATGGGGGCCCTTTGGGTTCCATGCAGAGGGCTCCGGCTTCAGCGGGCCCCTCCAGATCTGTTGTCAGATCCTTACCAACACTGGTCGTGCCAACGCGACCTTCCCTGGCGTCGGGTAAGACGTTGATGCTCCCGACATCGGTTGGGCCCACAATCAATGTCGACCTATTCCTCTTCCCCAGAGGGGACCCGGAGCCAGAAGGGCATTGATCGAAGCCACTTGTGATTTCGATGGGGCCTAATCACCCCAGGTTGGATTCTGACCCTTTTTATTATGGGTACAAATATAGGTAAGGATTGGAGGGGTCGCTGGACCCTTTGGAATACCAGCCCAACAACCCTGACATGCAAAAGGCACAGGAATTAGGCGTGGCTAGTGGTCTGGATACTTCTTCAGACGCTGGCATGCTGTCTCCTCCTACTGTGGCTACAGAGGAGGGAGCATCCTACTTCATGGTGGTCAGGAGGGCGGCTGAGGTCCTTGGCCTCAAACTTTCCTCTGTAACAATCAGGACTAACCTCCTGACAGCGTTTCAGCCTGGGGCTTCCACTTCGGAGCCTCTCCCTTAATTTACTGAAGCCCTCACCAATGCCCTTCCGGGTACTTGGTCCAGACCCAGCACCGGGGCTCCTGTAAATAGGACAATCGCCTGCCGCCATCTGCCCACCCCAAACAACCCTAAATTCCTGTACTAACACCCCACACCCGAGAACCTTGTCATCCAGGCTTCTTCATCATCTTGCGCATTTCCATCCTCTCTCCCGGGCAGGGCATTAAAGAGACTGGATGAACTTGGGAAGGCAATCTTTTCTTCCTCCAGTCTGGCATTGCAGTCTATGAAAACCACATGTCTCTTGGGCCGCTACTCCCATTCCTTGTGGGATACGGTTGTGCAAGTGTTGCCGCAGATCCTGGAGGAGGCCCAGGCCATCATTTCCCAAGCAGTTGCTGATGGGAGGGATGTGGCTAAGTTCGTGATTCGTTGTGGACTGGACATGACCAACTCACTGGGCAGATCGGTTGCGTCAACGGTGGCCTTGAGGTACCATGCCTGGTTGAGGACATCAGGTTTTTTGTGGGATGTCCAACAGATCCTCGTGGACCTGCCCTTCAATGGCACACAGCTCTTCGGAGCCAAAGCGGTCTCGGCGTTCCACAGGTTTAAGGAGTCCCAGGCTACGGCTCGCTCCCTTGGCCTTGCAACTGCCCTCGCCCAACACAGTCTGCTTTCCGCCCCTTTCATGGTCACAGAAGGGGCTCCCTGTTGCGTCCTTTCCCTGCCAGCCACAGAGGCACGCATATTACTCAGCCACTGCGTAGATGCAGAATCCTACGGGCTCATGGGACAGGGAACACATACCCCTGCCGCATCTTCTAAAATCTTCTAGTCTGTATCACCAGCTCAGACCAGTTGGAATTCATCGTAACCTACTGGTGGGTTTTGCAAATAGTCCGAAGGGGCTACTCCCTCCCCATTGAGAATGCCCATCCAGCCATGCCTCCATCTTTCAGCCGCTTACCAGAGAATCTGGCACTTATCCGTGAAGAAGTCACAGCTCTCTTGGCTAAGGGAGCCATAGAGAGGGTTCCTGTGCCAGAAGCAGTTGTGGGTGTTTCCCCTGCTACTTTCTGGTTCCCACAAAATGACAAGAGCCTACGTCCTAGACCTTTGGGCCCTCAATCTCTTCCTCAAGAAGGACAAGTTCAAAATGCTCACTCTGGCTCAGGTCTCGTCTGCCTTGGACCCAGAAGACTGGATGGTAGTGTTGAACTTGCAGGACGCTTACTTCCATATACCCGTCTTACCTGCCCATAGGCGCTACTTGCGATTCGTGGTAGGTCACGAGCACTTGCAACAATTTACTGTGCTCCACTTCGGCCTTACCAGTGTCCCTCGGGTGTTCTCAAAAGTGAGATGGTGGTTACTCCGTCTTCCCCTACCTCAAAGACTGTCTGTTGAAGGTTAACACACACAGAACGTCAGCTCCCACCTTCAGACTACAGAGACCCTTCTGCACTCTCTGGTGTTCGCTATAAACGTGCCGAAGTCACACCTGACTCCTTCTCAGATGCTCCCTTTTATCGGAGCTGTTCTGGACACAATGCAGTTTTGGGCCTATCCTCCTGAAAAACGAGTCCAGGATATTCAGGCCATGATTCTGATGTTTCAGCCTCTATCCTGGATTTCAGCATGATTCACTCTGAGGCTGCTGGACCTCATGGCCTCCTGCATCCTGCTGGTCACATGCCAGATGACATATGTGGGCTCTGCAGTGGGACCTAAAGTTCCAGTGGGCGCAGCCTCAGGAGATTCTCTCTGATATGGTCCAGATCTCAGAGGGAACTGTGAAAGACCTGCAGTGGTGGCTTTTGAATCATGATTGGGTCAGCGGTAGATCCCTCTCCCTTCCCCAACCAGATCTTCCAGTAGTGACAGATGCACCTCTCCTGGGATAGGGTGGCCATATGGGAGAGGTGGAGATCAGAGGTCTCTGGTCTCCAGTGGAGTCCGGACTCCACACCAAGCTTTTGGAGCTCCGGGCAATCAGGCATGGACTGAAAGCATTCTTTCCCTTTCTAAAGGGGAAAGTGGTGAAGGTGTTCAAGGACAACCCTACTGCCATGTGGTACTGCAAACAAGCAGGGCATAGTGTGGCCGTCGACTCTTTGTCAAGAGGCTCTACGCCTATGGCCTATGGACGTAGCTGGATCATCAGGGCATAATCCCAGTGGTTCAACATCTGGCGAGCTCTCTGAATGCCAGAGCAGATGAACTGAGCCGTCGACGCATAGTCGATCATGAATGGTGTCTCCATCCAGAGGTGGTGCAAGGCCACTTTCAGCAGTTGGGAGTCCTTGGTTAGATCTGTTCACCTCTGCAGAGAACACGCAATGGCAGCTGTTTTTCATGTTGGAGTTTCCAAGGTAGCACTCAATCAGCAGCGGTTTTCATCTCGAGTGGAACTCAGGCCTCCTTTATGCCTTCTGCCAATACCACTTCTGTCCAGAATACTGAAGAAGATCAAGAGCGACCGGGCCCAAATAATCCTTGCGGCTCTAGACTGGAGAGGAAGGGAATAGTAGCCAGAGCTACTGAACACGGCTATGGATCCTCCGATCAGACTGCCACTTCAGGAGGATCTTCTGTCGCAGCACCAGGGGACGGTTCTCCATGGGAAGCAGTCCAGTCTTCGCCTTCATGCGTGGAGATTGAACATCAGCAGTTGACAGCTTTCAACCTTCCACCCAAAGTCTGTGATGTTATCTTGCCAGCCAGGCGTTCTTTCACCAAAACGGTATAAACCTGTTGGCATAAATTTGTGGCATGGTGTACCAACAAGTCTGTTGATCCTCTTTCTTCATCTCTCTCTGAGGTTCTCTTGTTCATTCTTTCTTTGGCCCAGCAGTTTTTACTTTAGGCTTCCTTAAAAGTTACTTATTGGATATCTCAGCCTTTCCTAGATTGCCAGACCAGCCTTCCTTATTCAAGTCTCCCATTGTTGGAACGTCCTTTAAGTCACTCACTCAATTGTTTCCTCTGACTTCATTCATTATGCCCCAGTGGGATTTGAACCTGGTCCTAACTTACCTTATGTTTGCCCCTTTTGGGCCGATGCACAGTTGTGCCTTGCGGCTCCTAACAATCAAGACTGCTTTCCTAATTGCCATCACCTCCGCTTGCAGAGTGACTTAACTTCAACTTCTTTCTCCAAGCCACTATTTTTGTCTGTCCACCCTGATAAAGTGGTGCTTCCTAAGGGCCTCCTTCCTTCCTAAGGTTGTTACGCCTTTTCACGCAGACCAATACATCTCTTTGCCTACGTTTTACGCACCCCAACATCCCTCTCCTGGAAGGGAGAGACTCCACCATCTGGATCAAAAAAGAGCGTTGGCGTTCTACCTCATTCATACTAAAGATTTCCAGGTGAATGATCAACTCTTTGTGCGAAGAAAGGAAAGGCAGTACAGAAGCGTACCATCTCACGATGGGTAGTGCTCTGCACCAAAATGTGCTTCGATTTGGCAAAGAAGCAACTCACTGAGGGCTTTGGTGCTTACTCCAGCAAAGCAACTGCTACTACCACAGCATTAGCACGCAGAGTTCCTGACCTGGACATCTGTCAGGCAGCAACATGGGCATCTCTGCACACCTTTACAAGCCATTACTGCCTGGACAGTAAGGTCTGCAGAGATGGCTACTTTGGTAGCAGCCCACCACCAAGGATGGTATTGCTTGGGTATCTATTCTAAAGTAAGGAATCTGCATCTAGAAATCTCTGTCAGAATATGTCTCTACCAGATAAATCGTTACCAAAGGTAAGTAATTTGTTCTACAAAAGGTACTGCATGCACTTCGAGGAGAATCCATCCCAAGCACAATGCTCATTTGGGAGCTACTACGGGGACGTGAGAAGCGATTAAGTAATCAAGTAAGTGTTTATGTTACGGGTCTTTAATACTTGTTCATTTTCTTGTTTTACAGGAATTCACAAAAGAAAGTTCCATGGTCACCAAGGGAAGTCCAGTCTGAACCCGACGCTGAGGCAGGAGTTGCTCGAGAACGTGGAACAGGACAGAGTATTCAGGTAAAACTCTCTGCTACATATAAATCCACCGACGAGAACGCTGAGATACTGAAAAGAAGACAGGTAAGTGCCCAGGGTAACAAGGAAGTAATACATTGTCAGTATACAGTGGTAGACTAGAATGGCAAGCACCTTCATGGAGGACGGTGCATGTTTTAAGGACAGCGTGGCACGCCCTCATTGATGACAATAAACCTTGGCCACGCCTTCAATGTGTGGGCTGCGTGGAGACAGCTGCCAGAAAGCCAGACACAGACATCCAAACCCTAAACACGGCCGGCACAATATTCAGACCTGAAGCTCAAGCTAACCAAAAATAATTCCTGTTAATTGCTAAGAACAAGAAGCAGTACAAATCTGACTCAGTGACATGAATGTTAGAGGCCAATCTTGGAGGGCGGCCTGGGGTACCCGACTTGGAACTTTATTTTGCAGCGGCACAACTTCAATGGCTTATGCGTTGGTTGGCTGGTAATAGGATGGGAGGTGGCAAATCAATACTGGGTGGCGTGGGTGTATTGGAATGGCTGTTTAGGCCCAGAGATCTGGCTGGGAGGATGGGCAGTGCCATGTTGAGAATGACCTTTACAATGTGGGCTGAGCCACGCATGCCGTTTCCGCGCAAGCGGAACAATGCTTGCCTGAACCATGACCCTACCTGGAGTCTGCCTTAACTATACATATGTCTTAACCATGCATATGTGTGTTTAAGGCAGAGACCGGTCCAGCTGTGTGGATGGGCAGAACAGGAACAGGAAGGATCGGGAGAGGTAAGTGGGGCGGGGCCTGGGTTTAGGGAGGGTTGT
This sequence comes from Pleurodeles waltl, assembly GCF_031143425.1. Taxonomy (NCBI): domain Eukaryota; kingdom Metazoa; phylum Chordata; class Amphibia; order Caudata; family Salamandridae; genus Pleurodeles; species Pleurodeles waltl. The sequence continues at coordinate 1,140,961,900 of NC_090447.1, forward strand.
TTTTAGGGGTGGGGTAGTTTTAGGGCTCATGGCTGAGGCCAGGGTAGTTTTTTAGGCAGGGAGCATGGTTTTAAGGCTCAGGGAGTTGTTTTTTTGGCCAGGGGCAGGGTTTTAGGACTCAGGGTGGGAAATCCAGGGTAGTTCTAAGGCAGGGGCTGAGTTTTAGGGTTCAGGGTGGGTGGTAAGGGGCAGGGGACAGTTTTAAGGCTGGGCAGGGTTTTATCCCTCAGGGTGGGTGAGGGTAAGGGGTAGTTTTAAGGGCAGGGTGAGGTCGGTTTTAGGGCTAAGGCTGGGGGGTCAGGTTAGTTTTAAGAGTAGGAAGGGGTCAGTTTTAGGGCTCCGGGAAGTGGGGGTTGGGGTAGGTTTAAGGGCATAGGCCAGGTTCTAGGGCTGAGGGTGGGGGGAAGGAGCAGTTTTAAGGTGTGGGGGTGATGGAATATGTGAGTCATAAGCAATGCATGGTTGCATAGCTACTTCAGTTAACTATAACTAGTGCATTTCTGTGTTTTTTAAAGTTCAAAAACATTATGCTGTAAGTGACAGATACACATAACTATAACATCAATTTAACCTTTGGTTTTTCAGTGAACTTCTAAGACATTTTTAAATTGTAAATAAAATAATATAAGCAGACCTAACTATAACGTCACTGTAATATTTATTTTTTTCAGTGCAATTCGGAGTTTTTTTTAAATGTAAAGTAACAATATAAAGGGGTGTCATTTTAAGTAAGGCTGACCTACTGGCTTTGTCACAGAGGCAGAACACCAAATTATAAAAAGCTGACCTATTGGCTTTCTCAAAAAGTCACCTGAATAATTTACTAATAACCATAATCCAACGCACATAGCAATGAATAATAATAATTACCACGCATAAAGCATTTTTATTTGAAACCAAGTTAAACAAGTTTGAGTCTTTGTGTATTCAGATCTCAAAATAAATCCATAAAATCAACCACAGGGAGTCCCTTCACTCCAGCTGAAGAGCATACTGTTCTAGCTTTAGAGAATGAATGTCAGCTCTCCTGGGGTCATGTAGTCAATGACCCAGGAGACTTACTGCAATTTTTTTAAAAACGTTTCTAGTGGGGCAGCTGCACTGCCTGCTAACAAAAACATTAAAAAAATGATTAGTGGTTCCCTTGGCCCTTTAAGGATCATAAAATAGCCATAAAAAGCCCTTGCAAGGCATTATGGGTTGCTCGCCAGCAGGAGCAGTGAATATGAAATTAGCGGCTACTCCCTTCATTTCATATTCTGCCTAGTTATTTTGATTGTGTTATTTAGTTGGATGCCCTACCCTTGGCATCCAAATAATTATGCCAAATGTTGGTGACCAGGGGTAGACCAGTGCCACTGCAACTCACTGGCTTCGCAGCCAGCACACATCCTCGTTCCAGGCGCAGGCCTGCCATACGTTTTATTTGACAGTGAACCAGTCCTACCCGGGGCACCCAACAACCATAGTAAATGTTGGAGGGTGCAAGGGGAGGACCATGGCTCCTGTGGCCCCACCCCTGATCACCACCTATCCTGGGTGCCGATGCGAGGTGACAGTTGCTTTTTTTCATATGTGCCCCGGTCCCACCTGGGGCACACACAACATTGTCAGCCATTGGGGGCCTTGAGGGGAGACAAATGCACCTTTGGGTCCCAATCCAGAACACATCCTGGGTGCCAGTGGGAGCTGGCCTTACTAGTTTGCAACAGCTTTTCTTTGTGCTCATGCCAGGTGGGAGCAATCCTGTGTTCCCTGTCCGAGAGAGGACGGGCAGGGACTTACATTTCTGCTCAAGCCAGACAGGCACAATCTAGTGTTCCTTGTCCTACTCTCTGGGGCAGGGAACAACAGTTTACTGGAAAATGGGGTCCCCAGGACACTGTTTTATTTCAGGCCATGGGGGGAAAGGGGCTCTGGAGCCATAAAATGGCTCAGGCATAGGGGGCCCTCCCCAAATAAAAATGCATCCGGCCCCCGGGGATGGGGTACCTGGGGCCATAACATCGTTTAAAGAGGAGAACTTCACCCATGACATGTTGTATGACATCATTTATGACATTACTGATGACATTTCAAATGACATAATTGATGACATCACTGAAGACATCATCTCATGAGTGTGCTACTTTGTTTTATAGTAGCAACCATATTACTTTTCTACCTAATTTTGTACAGCCTGTGTCCAGCTAATGTAAGTGTTTACAAAACACGTGCTCCTACTATATCATAGGTGTGTAGATGTACTGAACACATTATAATTGTTTGCACAGAAGAGTAACTCTGTGTGAAGGTGACAGTTGACAACTTGTGTTCAGCATGTTCCAAACAAGTGTGAACTACATACTAAGTATTGTGAGCAGCATTGAGTTAGACAGAATCATCACAGAATGATAATTTCTATATAACATAGAAGACTGTATGCACCTGGTACTAAGTGCATGTGCTTCTTTGCTTCAGAAGATGGCTGTCTGTAAAGTTTTAGCACCTTCAGATGTTAGTTATTTGAAGTAAATCGTGTCTTTTTTGACAATTGTTGCATACAGTGTACACTGTTCTTAGTAGATACATTTTAATACTACGTGTTGTATTTCTCATGAGAGTTTCACTGTCTCCAAACAGTATGGTACAGAGTAAATTCTCTCCATAGAGTAAACAATGATTATAGTACCCACTTTTCTACTAATATCAACTTTATATTTCATTGCAGGTTTGGTGACTAGGAGGGGTTTGATACAGAAAAAATCTGTTCGTAGTAGGACATTAATTTTGGAACAGACGTTGAGTATGTGGAGTAACTTGGCTTTCTCTGAACAGCTGTATACATATTCAAACACCTTGTGCAATGGGAGTTTCCCATATATCTGTGGTTGATTGTTAATGTGAGTTAGGCTACCCATGAAGTGTATGATATTGAGTCATAACACATGCTAGCTACACCTAAGGGAGTTGTATCTGTGATGGCATTAATGATGCTTCATATTGTTCTGAGCTTTTTCATACTTCCTTTCAAGCCTCTAAAGCCATACTTGTTTGTAGAGTAATGTGTACAAAAGGAGCTTGAATGATGCTATCATTGATGTCATCAGTGATGTTATAAATGACGTAATAGAACATGTCATGTGTGATGCAATATATGAGATCATAAGCAGTGCATGGCGGGGCGCAAGTTATAGTCAGCTCTACTAACTATATCTGACGAATTTCTGTGTTTTTTAATTGAAAACCTAAATGTCATTACTGACCTATTCACCATAGGCCGTGGACGCTGGTGGTTTTCCAAAGGGCCTGGCTGCATCAAACCACCACCGGCAGCCAAACCCCTACACTGCGCACGGCCTTTGGCCATGCACAGCAGGGGGTTGGGGATAGGGCCTGACCTGGTGCCAGGCCCTGTGGCCAGCCCACTCAGAGCCAGCAATGTTGCTTAAGACTAACGTGGAAGGGGTGGGGTCAAACAGGAGGGGCTTGTAGGTTATCTGGTGCTTTTGCACATTCAGCAGCAATTAAAAGGAAGAAATGTGGACTCTGCTTCAAGTCCTTGTCTTGGATAGTCATTACAGAGGAGATTTTGCTCCAATAAATCAACAATGCATTCACCTCTAGCAAGGATTTCAGATTGTTTTTCAGTGAAAATGGTGGGAACACCATTGTATAATACTAACTGGAAGGGGCAGGGCCAAACTGGTGGCTCTTGTAGGCGATTTGGTGCCTTTGCATATTCAACAGCAATTAAAAGGCAGAAATATGGACTGTGCTTTTAGACCAAGAGATGACACTTATCTTGGACAGTCACTACAGAGATTGCGTTCCAGTAAATCAGTGATACATTTACCTCCATCAAGGACTTCAGATTGATTCTTAATGTGCAATTGTAAAGAAAACACTCTCCATCATTCTTGAAAACAGTGGGAACACCGTTGCACAATACTAACTGGAAAGGGCGGAGCCAAAAGGGTCAGAGCTTGTAGGTGATTTGGTGCCTTTGCATTCTCAGCAGCAATTAAAAGGGAGAACAGTGGACTCTTTTTTTAAAAGGAGGAGGTGGGCCGCATGGCCCTCCTGCCCCAGCCTCATTGGGCCTTGGGGACCCCATCCCCAAAAGACGTAAGTATTTGAAAGGGAAGGGGGCTCCTTGGTCCCTCTTCCCAATCCTTATTAGGCCCAGTAGACCCTATCCCACAGTGCCATTTTTCTTAAAGGGGAGGGGGGACTGCGTTACCACCCTCCCGAGCCTCTTGGCCCCCGGGGAACCCACAATATGTTTACATATTACACAGTAGCAACCAGGTTTCTATAGCAAATGTATTTTTTGGTTTGCTAGTAAATTTGATGTGGGTTGATGAATGTTCATGAAACCTTCCAAAATAAGGGTTCCTCCAACTCAGCTCCTTCCTGGAAAGTTTTGGGGTGATCCACCAAGCGAACACTGAGAAAAAGGGGGGTGGTCCCAAAATGAATTTTCCCATGCAGTTTCCTTTTATAACTTTAGGCATAGCTGCAGCCAAAACAGGTGAACAGAATTACATTAAATGTGGCAGAATGCCAGATCTTTACCCAGAAAGTGTGTTCAGTTCAGTAGTTTCTGATAAATTAAGGCTCAAACTGTATAGATATCTAGAGACACAGGAGTACTGTGGGTCCAGCAGATCATAAGTTAAGACCTGATTGGCTGACATATCAACAAACATGTTTAGCAGCCATTTTAGTATTTAGATACTCAGTTCCCCTGTTCTAAAATAAATAGATAAATAAATAAACATGTATGTGGGAAGGGGCGGGATACCCTGATCCTTAGGCCTTGTGGGGTGGGAGGGTCCCAGGGAGACACCCCCCACAGGGCCACTGCTTCTAAAGAAGGATAACTACTAAAGCTCCTGAACAAACATCTTATCATTTATCTGGACTATGTGAGGAGTTCTGTGCACTAGTCCACAGAGATCTTTATAATTATATGACTCAGTTGATTGCTGTTTCCCTTTAGGAAAGGTCCAGGTTTAGTATCTGAAGAGACCTCCTGCTGGGATCTGCCCTGCAAGATAAGGAATCTGAACTACTATTGTGGTGAGAAGCCAGCTCTTCACTACTGTAATGAAGAGTTCGGCCTACTTTAGTGCTTGAGCATTTTCATCTTTTGCAGGATTCATTTAATTAAGGCTTACAGACATTTGGACCCTGCATAGGATGTGGTAGAACCATTAACACAATTTCAATACAAACCCAATTAAATTGCAAAGTATAACCAACATAGGCATACAAGGAAAACTCCAGTCAAAATAAAGTTAAGGAATTTATTACAAACTTAAGCTTAAAGTCAACATGAAAATTTGCAAAACAAGGTTTCAAGATACAGAATCACCAAGGGCTGCCCACATAGACTAAATACATTTATTCAAACTAACATTAATAAAACTAAACATTCTAGAAGAAAAATGCAAAACATCAACAAGATTATTTTAGATACAGAAATCAAGTGTTTCTCAGGTCAATTTCAAATCAGCAGAGTTCATTTAGATTAGCATAGGGAAACCTTACAATTAACCAAATCAGGAAAATATATGTGTGGGGCGGAACACATGGCGGCAAAAGACAAAAAGAACAAAAAGAATTTGGAAAAAAAGGTAATCTCGGGCAGCAGGCTACTAACTAAGGTGGGCGGATAGATAAAAATGGAAAGCGTCAGCATGTCAGAAGCTTGATCAAGAGACTTCTGCAGGGGATAGGAAGGAAAAAAATCTCTAAGTCTGAGCAAGGCATCTTAATGGGACAAAGGCAGAGAGGAAAATACCTCTCCAAGGGGTTCAGCATTTGGGGTTCTTCATCTGCGTCTAGGAGGGGTGTCTCTAAAAGACAATCTGACCAAAGGAAATCTGCAAAGAGTCTCTCTGGGTCATACCAAGGTCCAACTGGTCAATGACATATCAAAGTTGATACAGTAATCTGATTCATCCATGGAAACAGTTTATTTTACGTTGAAACAACATCATCCAATAGAAATTGATCACATTACTCCAAACTGCAACGTTAGTGCTTCTTTCCAGGTCTGTCATCGGAACATCATCCATCTATGTAGCTCCACAGGAGTTCGAAACAGATGTTTAATTTGCTAGTCCACAGTCCAAGATGTTCCACATCCAGGGTTGAATTGTATAACTCTCTATGTGTAAAACAATAGGGATCCATTACCAAGACTAGACTTCTCATGGGAACGAAGTCTAAAAGAAAGTTAATGTTATGGAAAATACTTTGCATTTTCCGCAAAATCATGAAAACAGGGCCTAGCAGGCATCACGTAGGCTAACACAAATGAATTAATACAACACATTAATAGATCAAATGAAGCACAATTTTAATAAGCAACTGTTAATTCTCATTAATAATTCTTCATTAACATTTAGATATCAATAACTTTAAACAAAATAACTTTGTCTGTACATTTCAGTCAGTATAACGTGGAACTGTAGTTCTCTATTTTTGCACCGTATTTAAATCATAAGAAATCCAATATTGTTTCAATACCTACTATTAGCCTATAGTTTAACTTTCATCATAATATCACTTTAATCATTCAAACATTACATTAACCCTTGATACCACCTGGGTTTCTAACGTTAGTCTAAATGAATACACATCTAAAATGACTTCTCAGGGCATCTATTTTACAGTCAAACCATTAATACTTTGGGTAACGTAATGGAAAAACTGCCACATATAGATGACATCCGTGACATGAGGGACAGCACTAAAGTTTCTGCTACCTCATTAGTGAACCATCTCAAGGAAGTGAGCAAACCCAGACCAATGAGAATCTTACAGCCCATCTGCCAAGAAGAAAACAGACACCTTTGTGATCAAAGGGTTGAAGACTCCAGGAGACATTCCAAGTGATGGCATTCACTCCCAAATGCACATGAGCTGTCATGTTTCTTTTTTGCCCTTTTTTGCATTTCTTCAAAGGTATCCTTTTAGGTATGGCCAATCCCCTCTATTCCAGAATCATACCTGTAGTCTTATGGTTCAAGGGGCATCACAGATGAAACTGACCCTAACCCTAAACCCGGGTTTCCTGGGTTAAAATGTTTGTCTGGAGTTCAGCTTGTGGCCATAGCTCTGGTGTTGCCCTTGCCAATCACTTTTGTGATACATGCCGGAAACATTTGATGCAGCTGAGTGAACTGCTTTTGGCACATCCCTAGTACAGTAGACCTATAGTTGTTTACATTGATTCTTGAGACTAATTAGGTTTCCATCTGGTCTCTAATGAATTGAATCAAAATCACATGGCACTGCTAATCCTTTTAACTATGTACCAAGACTCTCTTGACTTTGGGATCTAATGCTGTGATTTCATGTAAACACCAACTTTTGACTTGAGATCTCTGTTGAATTTGAATATTGGGGGTTGTTTGACATGATTTTTGAGCATGTTTACAAATCTCAGCAGCTTGGGATGGATCTCACTCAGATGTTCCTCTCTCAGGCCAGAGAATCTGGGAAATAAGGGCTAATGACCGGAACAGAGCAGCAGGATTTTCTAATGTGGCCTTCTGTCATGCACCCCTTCCTTAAACAGAGCTTGTACACACACAGTCCACAGTAATAGAAATGACGCTCATTAGATACTAAAGTTAACAAAGGATAACCACTTCCTTCTCTATAAGATAACACTAAACAAAAAAGCTCATATTATTTACAATATGGCACTTTGGTTCATATCTTGGTCCCAGGAGGAGCAAGGACCTTCTTGCTTTTCCATTTTTTTCTTATTTTAACTGTCCTACTTTCATATTTTTAAACTGTATTTACTAATTTACGTATAATGCTAAGTAACCACTGATTGCCACAGGACTGGAAGTAAAGACATCACACTGCACTAATGTCGTCTGAATGTTCCATGTGTGGTCCAGACACCCACTCCAACACTTGCCACTCACAGAAGTACCAATTTTTCTTCTTCTCAACAGGATACTCCATGACAAGCACTTGAGTGTGCCTTGTCTATTTCTTCTTAACTAAAACATAACATGACTCCTCTTAAGCCAGTGCTAGTAAGGTACTACTTTACTCCCTGAATCAGAAGTACATTATATGTTAGGTCTTTGTTAATTGCTCTTTTGCCCACTATGAATCAATTTTGCATCTAACTTGGTAGTTTTTAATGAAGTTTGCATAATAATGTGAGCTCCTGCTGCAGTAAAGGAGTGAAAGCTGAGCAGTGCCTCTATCAGGCTGGGCTCGAAAGGTACCAGTGACTAAAATATAGTACTTTCCAGGAGCGGTTTGTTCGACAGAAGCTATGATCTAGCTTATCATTTCTTAGAGCACCTGCAGATACTATGATTCTAATAGTAGATATTAAATGACTGTGCACAAGTAGCCTATAAATGATGTAATGTTAACATATGTAACTGATGGTTGGATCTAGAGAAGTGAAGGTGTAGAGTTCATTCACCCCACAATACAATGCCTCTTCTACACCCTTGGAATAGTGAGATAGCTATTTTCCTGAAGAGGTAGGCTGTCAATTATATCCCACTTCGCTTTACTGATATATCATTGGTCACCCCAAATGTTTTTGTTTTCCTCTCCAGAAATAATCCCATTTTGTACAAGGTGCCTTTTCAGACAACATATTATGCCTTCTGATTTAGAACAGCTTGGAGACTGGGATAGGCTAATGTTTTTAGCTTGCCTAAGCTGTCACATAAAAGTGGCATAGCTATTCACCTCACCTTGTAGTGTGCCACCTGGCACAACATATTTGCACATTAAGCAGCCACACAACCTGTCTGCTAGGCACACCTAAGGGTATAAATAAAAGGTAACTTGACCATTCATAGCTAGTTTTGATACATCTTAATAGAGTGTGTCATTTGTTGCTTCTTCAGCTTGGTGGTGGTGAAGTAGAGAATGTGAAGGCCTACATTTACCTGCTACACCATACCTGATGCTGTGCCGGTCCATTCGCTGCCCGCTATGGGAAATGGCACCCATGCCTGATCAAGAAAACGCTGCTGTGATGCAGCACTCAAGCTGCCTGCTCTTCTGCTAAGGAACCTGTTGGAGCTCAGTACACTGGCATCATTTTTCATTTTAATTGTTTGTTGACAGCTTCCCTGCCTCTGTGCTGCTATGGAGGATTGATAGGGCCTATGTGAAGATCACAGACATTTGATCATTTTCAATTTTAATTGATTTTTCACATTCTCACTGCTGTTACACTGGCAGTGCTAGGTTGTGAATGGCCTTAGTCACATTTTGCTGTATTTGTATGTTTGGGAAATAATTGCCCTGTAATGATTTGTTGGTGGTAGGAGAGACTGTAGTAATGGGGTTGTAAGTATGAGTATGATTTATCCCTAAAAATAATCTTTAGTTAGTAGAATGTATAGAATATTGAGGAGTTCCAATATATATATGAGGACATAGAATTTTAGTGCCAGATGGAAACTTACAGTGCAGTTGACAGATTCTATGTACATCCTTGTACTTATACAAATGGAATGAAGGACTTAATACAACTCATGTGTGCTTAATCACAACAACAGAGGCTGTAGGGCGGGAATCCATTTTCTCTCTTTCATTCCATGCCACTGTCTTAGGCTTATTAAGTGGCATTTCATTTGAACATCTCTTCTCTCCCGTTGTGATAGTTAACCCATCACTCACCTTTCTCTGACCATTTTATGAAATCAGTATGTTTGTTGCCATTTTCTCTTTGTTCTCCATGTCTTATCCTTCCTTGCCAAGACACGTGCTCTTCCCTCCACTGTTTTCTAAAATGAGTGCGTGTGCTAATGTTTTTAAATGATACTTTTGTTTGTAGAATTTACAGTAGAATATGTCAGCCACACATAAAAGATAGAAGTAGTGTGCACATGAGGTCATGCAGTACAGAGACAAACATGTACAAAGATATATGAAGTCCATATACAAATCAAGCAGTGTCACTCTTCCTCCTCCCTCTTACCATCTCAGCATTTCTTTCATATTCTTCCCCGTACTCTTTTTCTCCAAGATAAAAAGTACATTTGCTGCACCGTTTCCTGGGCATAAAGACGTTGGGATCACATCTGAACCCATGGCACCACCACCAGAATCAAAGCCCATGTGTTTCAGTACTGCAAAGACTGCAGGTAAGGCTCAGTCCTGTAAGTCAGCCTTAGAATCATCCTTGCAATACAAACAGAATCTTGCCAGTAAGCAGAACAGGAAGGTAAAAAGAGAGCAGCAAGTTGGTAGCAGTTTAGCATATGTTTCATTTGCACCACAGCAGGATGTTGTGCCTGCTTTTTCATGATATGCATTGTATTCATCATCTCTTTCTGCTAAAAAAGCAAAGTCAACTCCGCCAGTTTCTCCAAGCCCCCCTTTAGTTGAGAGTGACATGAAGTGGACCCCTTAGCCAAGCCGTGGGTGATAAGAAAAAAATATGGGCCTGATTACCTCATCGCCGGATGGGATACTCCGTCACAGACATGATGGGTATCAGGCCCACTGTTTTACAAGTTCCATAGGATATAATGGAACTTGTAATATGGTGGGCAGGATATCTGTCACGTTTGTGACATGATATCCCATCAGCCAAGGTCGTAATCAGGCCCTATGATTCCAGACCCATAGTTGACCATGAGAAAGATGACACTATCACTGTTTGTGATAAGAGTGGCACTGAGAAAATGAAAATTACCTCTAATTTGCCTGTTCCGTAAGTAGCATCACAACCCCAACTTGATTTGAGTATGAAATTTTCAAAAAGTAAAAACTACTCCCAAACATACTCTACATGATGTGTACATATTTTACATATTTCTGTAAAACCCATTACAGTTTGAGGGTAATTTGTTAACTTAATAAGCCCCTTATAAAATCCATCCTATGGGAGGGTCCAACCCATTGGAACTATGGTGGTCATTGCAACCCTGACGGTCGGTGTTAAAGAGGCGGTAAGACCGCCAACAGGCCCGCGGTAAAAAATTTGCAATTATGACCATGGCGGAAACCGCCAACAAAGACAGCCACTTTAACACTCCGACCGCCAAGGCGGTACAAACAAACAGCTTGGCGGTCACCGCCAACAGAAAGGCGGAGGACAATGTACCGCCCACAGTATCACAACCTACCAATCTGCCACCTTTTCCGGGGCGGATTCACCGTGGACAAAAACATGGCGGAAACAGGACTTCGAAGGGAAAACGCTCACCTCTACACACCCCACGAGGAATCCGGATGCCATGGAACCCGAGCTCCAGATCCTGCCAACCCTCATCTTCTTGCTCCTCAACCAGGAGCACGAACGCCGGCGGCGAAGACAATGGTGAGTACTGTACCTACGACACAGGGGAGGGGGGAGGGAAAAAACAGGGACACACACATGCAACACCCCCACCCTCACCCACTACAACACACACACACTAATACAGCATGATACATCACAGTTACACCCGCCAAACCCCTCAGAAGAATGCAAAGACAAAAGCAAATGAGTGTAACCATTGTAATCTATTAAAATCCAGGACGCAAAAATATTTATACACTATAAACAAATATATACACCAAGAATAGTAGTCCAGGTAGTGCTCCATTGAAGTCTGTGGAACACTGGGCCCACACGGTGTGGGCGAGGCCCACACTCAAACCCCGAACATGACGGAGAGAACACTGCAGGGGCATCAGATAGCAATAAAACAGGCACCTCAGGGGGAAGGGAAATGGGGGGGCACCTCAGTCGGTTGAGTGCACAATGCCAAATCCACGAGGGGGCCACATGCCCACTGTTCAATCCTGGGGAGTGCAAAGCCACAGTCTCTCAAGTCCCTACAGTGGGTGGGTTGCCCACTGTTTCATCCTGGGGAGTGCAAAGCCACAGTCTCTCAAGTCTCTACAGTGGGTGGGTTGCCCACTATTCCATCCTGGGGAGTGCACAGCCACAGTCTCTCAAGACTCTACAGTGAGTGGGTTGCCCACTGCTTCCTCCTGGGGAGTGCAAAGCCACGGTCTCTCAGGTGCATGCCTTTCTCCACTGGTTCTGGAGGGGGCCTTGTGCTCAGAGTGCTTCTTCCTGCCAAGGACAGAGGTAGTGGATGTATCTCTCCACTGGTTCTGGAGGGGGCCTTGTGCCCAGAGTGCTTCTTTCTGCCAAGGACAGAGGTAGTGGATGTATCTCTCCACTGGTTCTGGAGGGGGCCTTGTGCCCAGAGTGCTTCATCCTGCCAAGGACAAAGGTAGTGGATGTATCTCTCCACTGGTTCTGGAGGGGGCCTTGTGCCCAGAGTGCTTCATCCTGCTCGTGACGGACTCAGTAGCGTCAGTGCCCTTGGCGCTCATGGGCCAGCGGTGCTTGTTGCGGCGGTGTCCTTGGCAACAGTGCTTGTTGCAGTGGTGTCCTGTTCAGCGGTGCTTGTGGCGGCGGTGTCCTGTTCAGCGGTGCTTGTGGCGGAGGTGCCCTGTTCAGCGGTGCTTGTTGCGGTGGTGTCCTTGGCATCGGTGCTTGTGGCGGCGGTGTCCTGTTCAGCGGTGCTTGTGGCGTCGGGGTCCTTGGCAGTGACTCAGCTGCTGGCGGTCCTGTCTGGCCCAGTGGGGCTGGTGCTGGCGGTCCTTCATGGCCCAGCTGGGCTGGTGCTGGCGGTCCGGTCTGGCCCAGCAGGACTTGTGCTGGCTGTCCTGTCTGGCCCAGTGGGGCTGGTGCTGGCGGTCATGTCCTGGGCAGCGGGGCTGGTGCTGGCGGTCCTGTCCTGGGCAGCTGGGCTGGTGCTGGCGGTGGCCTCCTGGGCAGCTGGGCTGGTGCTGGCGGTGGCCTCCTGGGCAGCTGGTCTGGTGCTGGCGGTGGCCTCCTGGGCAGCGGGGATGATGGCGGTCTTCTCCGCCGTGCTGCTCTTCCCAGACTTGATGACTTTCTTGTGGCCCTTCCCCACCTTGGAAGGTGTTGCAGCTGACTCCACACTCCCACTTGTACCGTTGGGAGGGGCTTTGGTGGCTGGAGTCATCCCCTTCTCCCGCCGGGCACTGGCCAACTTTTGATGCTTGACAGGTGGGGGACTGTCCGTGCTGTGGCTCCGTGCCACACTGGCTGCCCTGGTGGCCCGTGCACTCCAGATTCCGGTGACTACAGGCACCACTGGTCCCGGAGATGTTGTGGCTGAGGTGCTAGGTTGGGACCTGGAGAGTCGGGCCCTAGAAGACTGATGGGGTGGGGGAGGTGAGGGAAAGAGGTCAAGGTTGGACAGGAAAAGTTTCTTGGGAACACTGGGACTGGAAGCTGGAGGGGGTTTGGGAGTGGAGGAAGAGGTTGTGGTTGTTGGAGGTGTTCGTTTGGTGACTTTGGGTGAAGGTGCATGCGCTGTAGGCTGTAGGCTGTCGTGAGGTGGATGGCTGTTGGGTGGGTGGGTGCCTGCGTTTGTGTATCTTGGGAGGTGGCGTCACAGGCACACTGAGAGAGGACACAGGGGACGTGTGAATGGCAGTGGGGGTGGTGACTGAACGTGAGCGGGGTGTGGTGGTGTGTGTGCTGGTGGTGGAAGTAGTGGCTGTAGATGTAGTGCATGCAGGTGTGAGTGTAGACGAGACTGGGAGGGAGGAGGGAGACGACGACGAGATGGACACAGTGGAGGCAGTGGATGTTGGTGTGTCTGCATGTGTGTGATGCTTGCGTGAGTGCCTGTGGGATGTGTGGTGCTTATGTTTGCCAGAGCTTCCCTTGTGTGTTGACGTGTGTGCATGCTGGTCTGAAGGTGTGCTTGGGATAGGCTGAGGTAGAGGGGTTTGGGTCTGGGTGGAGGAAGTTGGAGGGGGGAGGCTAGAGACAGGGACAATGGCTGCCATCAGTGCTGAGGCCAGAGTCTGAAAAGCTCGCTGAAGGGCTGCCTGACCAGAATGAATGGCCACCAGGAATGCATTTGTTTGTTGCAACTGCCTTTCTACCCCCTGGATGGCATTCAAAATGGTGGACTGTCGAACAGTGAGGGACCTGAGGAGGTCAATGGCCTCCTCACTGAGGGCAGCAGGGGTGACTGGGGCAGGGGCTGAGGTGCCTGGGGTGAAGGTGATGCCCACCCTCCTGGGTGAGCGGGCACGGGGCAAAGGCTGAGGGGCTGCTGGGAGGACGGTGCTGGTAGGGGGGGTGGCGGCTGTACCTGTAGATGCAGAGGGCACAGATGTTGCTGCCACCACAAGGGAGCTCCCATCAGAGGACGAGTCCTTATCACTGGTCTCAGCTCTTGTCCCCGCCGTGGAGCTCCCCTCGCCCTCCGTCCCACTGGTGAACTCTGAGTCCGTAGTGTCGCCCTCCATGGCCATGTGGGATGCAGCTCCCTCCTGCTCCGGTGCCACTGCTCCTCCACCTGATGATGCTGATGCACACAAGAACAGGGAGACCACAAAAAGGGGGGGGGAAACGACAGAAGAAAGACATGTTGAGTGCATGCATTACCGCTACCGTTGGCGGACACGACAGACACAGAAGCCCCCTGCACTATGCCGCGCACTTGAGCTCCACTGTTCAATCCCTGGAACATGGCCTACAAGGCTATGGCCGACATCTGCACCCATGGATGACACAGGAGCCTGATTAGGTGTACTTGGCACTGTACACAGGTGGGGTGGAGTGCCACAGGGTCTGCCAGAACAAGGGGACCTAACTAGCACACTCGCCCTGGGCTAGGGAAACCCACAGCCCACCTCCCCCACCCAGACACCTCCACTGTGCGCAAAATCAGCAGAATGAGAGTGTACTCACTCCCTTGTGGCTGCTGTGATGCCCTCAAGCGCCCATCCAACTCCTGGTACACCACCGCCAGGATCCTGAACATCAGGGGGGTCATGGTGCGACGGGCACCCCTCCCACATTGAGAGGCAATCTCCAGCTGGGCCTCCGCCGTCTTCTTTCTCAAGCGGCGAATGTCCTCCCATCTCTTACAGCAGTGGGTGCTCCGTCTGTGGTAGACCCCCAGGGTCCGGACGTCCTTGGCGATGGCACGCCAAATATCCTTTTTCTGGTGGGCGCTGACCTACATGAATTGTACATGGGGAAAAGAAAAGTTATTACCAACTGCACCGTCACAGTCATTGGCTCTCATCCCTACCCTTGCCATGTGTCACATGCACTCACCGTCGTTTCATGCACGCCTCAATCTCCCCCCCATCTTTCATCCACCCCACTCCACACAGGCATTGCCCATACAGCATGGTAACGGTGTACTTACCTGTTTGTCTGGAGGACCGTAGAGTAGTGTGTACTGGGGGAGGACCCCATCCACGAGTTTCTCCAACTCCTCCGATGTGAAGGCAGGGGCCCTTTCCCCAGACGCATGAGCCATTGTCTCTTCCAGACCGAGGTCACAGCAGCACTTGCAGTATAGGTCCTCTCCTGTCGAAGATCAGGTATCGAGTGATTGAACAGATAGAAACTGGCAGTCACGTCCATGGCGGTGCGTACCGTCACCGCCGGCGTACATCGTCATTGGCTCCTGGGACCCATAGGGTCCAATGTTAACCAATGCAGAATTGCACTGCGGTCTTCGACCGCCTACCGCGACGGTGTACAACGCCGGCGCAGTTACCTCACATCCCATTGTCCCACTTTACAGGTCAGGCAGCCGTCATTTCAGGGGCCCACAAGGCTTAATTTTTAACTGCGTCACACATACTTAGGCCTTGCCTCAACACTCATTCAGGCCAAATTTTGGATTATGATTCGTGTTCTGTGTAAGCTGTGGGTACGTACCTCTGAGCTGGCTGACTCTGTGCTCGCTGTTGTCCTTCATAGGTACAGTCCGCTGGGACATGTGAGGAGATGGCGGCATCCTCCGGTGTACAGACCGCTGGTGGACCTGTCGACAATGGAGGAAAGACATGTGATCATCACCTACAGGCTTGATCGTGCCACAATCCTGGAACTGTGTGCCCAGCTGGAGCCAGACCTGATGTCAGCTATCTGCCATCCCACAGGAATCCCCCCTCAAGTGCAGGTGCTGTCAGTACTCCATTTCCTTGCAAGTGGGTCATTTCAAACAACAGTGGCCATAGCATCAGGGATGTCCCAGTCTATGTTTTCCAGCGTGTTGTCCAGAGTGTTGTCTGCCCTGCTGAAATACATGCGGACGTACATCGTTTTCCCTCAGGTGGAGGATTTGCCTACAGTGAAAGGTGACTTCTATGCTCTGGGACATATCCCCAACATCATAGGTGCCATTGATGGGACACATGTGGCTTTGGTACCCCCCCGCAGGAGTGAACAGGTGTACAGAAACCGGAAGAGTTATCATTCCATGAATGTGCAGATGGTGTGTTTGGCAGACCAGTACATCTCCCGTGTTAATGCCAAATTCCCTGGCTCAGTGCATGACGCTTACATCCTGGGGAATAGCAGCATCCCTTATGTGATGGGGCAACTCCAGAGGCACTGTGTGTGGCTATTAGGTGAGCACCTGGAAGTAAGTCAGTGGGAATGGTTCTCTGGGTCTGGGGATATCCCTACAGGTTAGTGTGTGTCTAACAGTTGTCCCTCGCCATTTGCAGGTGACTCTGGTTACCCCAACCTGTCATGGCTACTGACCCCAGTGAGGAATCCCAGGACAAGGGCAGAGGAACGCTACAATGAGGCCCATGGGCGAACTCGGCAGATTATAGAGCGGACCCTCGGCCTCCTGAAGGCCAGGTTCAGGTGCCTCCATATGACAGGTGGGTCCCTATTCTACTCACCAAAGAAGGTGTGCCAGATCATCGTGGCCTGCTGTATGCTTCACAACTTAGCTTTGCGACGACAGGTGCCTTTTCTGCAGGAGGATGGTCCAGATGGCGGTGGTGTTGCAGCTGTGGAGCCTATGGACAGTGAAGACGAGGAAGCAGAAGAAGAGGACATCGACAACAGGAAC
The DNA here is from genome assembly GCF_031143425.1 of Pleurodeles waltl. Lineage (NCBI taxonomy): Eukaryota > Metazoa > Chordata > Amphibia > Caudata > Salamandridae > Pleurodeles > Pleurodeles waltl. The sequence goes on from NC_090447.1 coordinate 1,140,978,771, forward strand.
TCGGTGATCCTGCAATATTTCCAGTGAGACACAGGTAAGAATACAAACCTGCTTACTACATGTACTTTAACACTTCTACCTCTCAACTGTCTGTCGTTTTCACCCAGTGTATGGTCACTGAGTTGTCACTTTCCCTTACGATTTCACAGATGTGGGTCCCACTGTGTGACATCTGCTTTGTTTCCTCATGGACTAGAGCTGTGTGACATAGGTATGTTGACATTACATTTGAAAGAGCATTTTGACACTGTAATTGCTAAAACACTATTTCGAAATCACAGACTGACTCCAGATTGTTTTGTGCTTCTAGGGTGTTTATTTAAGTGCTCAATATTGGAGGGGGTTGTGAAATGGTGAGGGGTGATGGTGGAGGAATGTCCATGGCAGAGTCCCAGTCTATTAGTCTCACAGGTGCATTGCCCAAATGGGCATAGGAAGTGGAGCTGGGGCAGTTTGAGGATGGACAGGGTGACAAAGTGGGACAGAAGGATGACATTCAGGGTGGTCTCATTTCTAGGCGGGGGTCTTGGCATCGTTCTCTGTCTTTGTCCTGGATCTCAGGGACCGTTTGCAGTGTGGTTCTCCCTCTGCAGGGGGTGGGGTGCTGGTGTGGTGGTCCTGTGGCGGTGTCTCCTGTCCACTAGCGCCGGCGGAGGTGGTGGGCAGTTCATCGTCCAGGCTAGTGTCAGGGGCCCCTTGTTGTGCCACAGTGTCCCTCCTGGTGTTGAGGACTTCCTTCAGCACCCCTACGATGGTGCCCAGGATAGAATTGATGGATCTGAGTTCCTCCCTGAAGCCCAAATACTGTTCCTCCTGCAGGCGCTGGGTCTCCTGAAACTTGGCCAGTACCGTTGCCATCGTCTCCTGGGAATGGTGGTAGGCTCCCATGATGTTGGAGAGGGCCTCGTGGAGAGTGGGTTCCCTTGGCCTGTCCTCCCCCTGTCGCACAGCAGCCCTCCCAGTTCCCCTGTGTTCCTGGGCCTCTGTCCCCTGGACCGTGTGCCCACTACCACTGCCCCCAGGTCCCTGTTGTTGTTGGGGTGGTGGGTTAGCCTGGGTTCCCTGTAGTGGTGGACACACTGCTGATTGACGTGTCCTGGGGACAGAGGTATGGGCCCGCTGGGTGGGTGCTGTGCTGGTGTTTCCAGAGGGGGGAAGCTCTGTGGTGGCCTGTGACTGTGTCAGGGGAACCGACTGTCCAGAGGTCCCCGATGGGCCGGGCTGGTCATCTAGATCCAGTTGGACAGAGCTGCTGTCATCACTGTGGGCCTCTTCTGTTGGTAGTGTGGACATGTGTGGACCCTCCTGTCCGGTGACGTTGGGAAAGGGTCCTGCAGGGGTATAAAAGGATGTTTATTACATCTGTGTGTGGCATGGTGTGCAATGGGTGGGTGACCGTGTACGCCAGTGCTTGCATTCCTGTGTGGGTCCTTGTGTGATGGTGGTTTAGGGGGGTGTATGGGTATGTGCAGTGGCCATGCTTTGGTGATGGGTGTCCATGCTTTGTTGTTGCAGGCAGGGCTTGGGTTTGGGATGTGTGGTTTGTGATATTGGGACATTTGTGAGGAATTGGAGTGATGGGGGTGAGGGTGGGGGTGTGTGATAGCATGCAAGTAGGGTGGGGGATGTAATAGTTGAGATTTGACTTACCAGAGTCCATTCCTCCATCTACTCCTGCGAGGCCCTCAGGATGCAGAATCGCCAAGACCTGCTCCTCCCATGTTGTTAGTTGTGGGGGAGGAGGTGGGGGTCCGCCGCCAGTCCGCTGAACCGCAAGGTGGTGTCTTGAGACCACAGAACGCACCTTCCCCCGTAGGTCATTCCACCTCTTCCTGATGTCATCCCTATTTCTTGGGTGCTGTCCCACTGCGTTGACCCCGTCCACTATTCTTCGCCATAGCTCCATCTTCCTAGCAATGGAGGTGTGCTGCACCTGTGATCCGAATAGCTGTGGCTCTACCCGGATGATTTCCTCCACCATGACCCTGAGCTCCTCCTCAGAGAACCTGGGGTGTCTTTGCTGTGCCATGGGGTGGTGTGGGTGATGTGTGGGGTGGTGTGTGTAGTGATAAGTGGGGTGATATTTAGTGGTGTGTTGTGTGAGGTGTGTGGAAGTTATGTGGGTGTTGGGATTGTGTGCCTGTGGATGCTTGGTAGTTGTAGTGTCTCTCTCTGGCCTTCTCTCGGTAATTTTGTCGTAGGGGTTTGTGGGTGATGTGGGTATGAGTTTTATATTGTAATGGGTGCGTGGGAGTGGTGTGTGTATGTGTATCAGGTGTGTGTGTTTCGAATTTTCCAATGTGGCTGTGTTTTGTAGATGTGTGTGTATTTTGAGCGCGCCGGTGTGTACCGCCAATGGAATACCGCGGTTGAAAGACCGCCTCGTGGATTCGTGTGTCATGATAGTGTGGGCATATTTCTGTTGGCGTGACGGTGGAGGTTTTGTTTTCGCCAGTTTATCACTGACCTTTGGTGTGGCGGACTTCTGTGGGTGTCTGAATTTTGTCAGATTCCGAGCAGTGGGTCATAATGACCGTGGCGGAATTCCGCTGCCGCGGCGGTGTGTTGGGGGTCTTCTGCACGGCGGTAAGCGGCTTTTACTGCCAATGTTGTAATGAGGGCCTATATTTCCTGTTTGAGTGATACAAGTTGATAAACAAGTATCTGCTGCAAAGGAGAGGGGATGCAACTGCCAAAACAGGTCATTGGAGATTGCTGAATGTGGGCAATTAGAATGCTAAACTATTAAGGTGGTCCTTATGATGTATCATGTTTGTATGTGTTTATGGGAGTGATACGTGACTAGTCTTTGAGAAATTCATATTAGGAAATGCTGCTCAACTTTTAGCTCCCTGTTGCACTATGACATCTCAATTTATCTTGAATTCTACTCCCAAAACTTGTGCTACTCTCATACAACAGATCTATCCATATCAAGTGAATAGAAATTCTGCTTGACTAGTCTGCAACAATCAGAAGGAGGACCAATTTCTGGTAATCTACTGTCATGGGAAGACAGAGGCTCTCCTTCATTGGAAATAAGAGATTTATTTACAATAATGATGGCTAGTGGCTTGTAGCTACTTGCATTTTTGAAGTTTGGGTGAACAATCATTCAGGGCCTATGCTACTAACTGTCTCGGAGTGGTACTAGATTAGTCTTTATTTAACAGTATTTATGCCAGCTTGGATGCTCCTCAGTCTGTCATCACTTTTGGTTCTTCTGAATACCCTTAGACCCAGTTTACCTTGATTTTCACATTTTGTTCTTTTCACATTCAACATGCCCTTTAGAAAGAGGCTTTCACAATGGTTTGGGTCAGCAGATCAGCCATGCTCCCCATATTGATAGTGGCAGAATGCAATTGCACCTGTCCTCATGCAGGAACACTTTTTCTTACTTTTAACAATTTTACACTGTGTACGTCCTTCTTGGTTTTCCCTTTTAGATAACGTATGTGGGAGTCCTTGGGCCTCTAAAGAATGTTTGAATTGTGTTAACAGCCTTCTCTTTTTTTATGACAGCTTTGACCTACCCATGTGTATCAGTGAACAAATGAAGTGTCAGCCTCTCACTGAACCTTTCACGAATTCTCCATACCTATCTATTGATTGAAATTCTAAACCTCTTCCCCCAGCTGTAAGATATAATGCGCTGTAATTGAGATTTTCTTAGCCTTGGTGTTAGAATGGCTCGATTTTATTAAAGACACAGAGGCAAGGAGTATGCTATCTTTTCTTGCTTTATTAATACAGAAGCCAAGAAAAAAAACTACTTTACCCAGAAAACCCTGGGAACAGAACTACAGTTGTGACTTCACAATAGGTCCACCAATTGGACACCAATGATATCAATGATTATCTTGAAAGGGAGCAATAAACCCTCTTTCCTTGCAACAAGTCAATCAATATAAGGACATTGAAGAAACATCAGAGTGAGGTATAACATCATGAGGATAGTCAAAAGGTCCTTATCAAAGTCCAAAAACAAGGAAGTCACAAATTGAAATGCTGGGGAGGACTTGAGTCACTCCTGAAGATCCAAGGAAGAAAGAGTGCCAAACGAGTTAAGTTGATGCAGGAGTATTGGTTGATGGTCTTGTAACTGAGAAGACAAAAAGCCCACAGGGTGGCTTAAAAACAGTGGTGGGATAATACTCGCCTCTGTGTCTTTAACAAAATCTAGCCAGACAAATCAGATTGGAACTCTTCAACAAGGTCTCAATTTCAGCTATTGTGCAGTTCTCTGCTGCCTGTCGTACTTGTTTTTCATCATTATTCATGGCTCCCTGCTGACCTCCCCTTGTTTTACTTTTCCCCATTGCCTTTGACAATGGGACACTCTTTTAGTAATCCAATGAATTACGGTAATTTACCTCATTTTAAAAGAGGTGTTAGCGTTTAAGTGTACTTTAATGGTATACCAAGGGCATTGCTCAATTCTTTTAAATGGGTTGGGTGGGAAGCCGCTATCACTTCTGTGCTTTTGGATCGAATAATGCAGTAATATTATTCTCATCTGCAGTGTCTAAACTGCAATGTCTAACGCTACGATAAAGTCAATAGGTAGCTAAAGTGAATACAAAATGTAATGTGCTGCTGGTGAACATTGAACAACTAATATGCACAGTGGTGAAACATAAAGTCAGTGGTCAAACATACTTAATTTCAATACAAGTCACACTAAAAGGTAAAGCAGATGTGATTTCTATACATCCTGTAATACACTTTCCTCAATTGCAATCTTTGTGAGATGCAGTTTCTACACTAGGCTAGAAAGCACTCTTCTGATCAAGTATGCATGACATCAGATGGGTTTACCACACAGACCACATACTGCAATTTAATATTCATCCATCTATGCAAGAATTATGATATAGCATGCTACCCACCCGCTCATGCACTTCAGCAGTGCACCTCAAAAGTGTTATGAAGTGCCATACAGACATTGAAATACAATACTATTCTTTTCTCTAACACTGCCGAAAAATACTGAACATGACTTGCTGCCACCCTCAGTAGCACCTTTTTGGTTTTGCTTGAAGAACGCTTGCTGTGCTTGTGAAATTTCTTGCAGGTAAAAAAAAAACTTAAAAAGTGCTTATATCCTGCTCATTCCTTACCATTTGTTGTTTCGCTTGTCACTCTTGTTTCTTTGCTTTCTATTGGTTATTTTGTGCACATTCCTGTCTCCCTTCATCTTACCTCGTGTGTATGTGTTTTCTGTGGAGCATGAACCAAGTACCTCTTCCTTTTGGAGTATTCATCTGCTGCTGGAGCTACTTTTTCTCCTCCCGCTGTCATTGTCCCCCACCTCTGCCCTTTTCCCGCTGTCTGTTGGCCCCAACCCTGGCCTCCTCTCTCTGGCTGTTGCCCTTTGCCCTCCCCCTGCTGTCAACTGTCTGGCACTCTCCATCCTTCATCCTGTGTGTTGCTTGCCACCCTCCCAAACCATCTGTGTTGTTTTTTTCCACATCTTTTTTTACATGGCATGCAAGACTTGGATCATGCATGTTTTGGAAAATGTTCAGCTACCCATATGGCGTAGGCATTCTGTATGGAATACAATATAAAATAAGGGTTCTTGAAGGTTCTCTGTACTGTGTACATTCTGTCCCTTCTGGTTGTCTGCAACTTTCATGCCTCTGTCACATTCGCTTTACATAAACCTATAACGCTCTTGAACAAAATGACGACCGGTCCATCTGGAGCTGTGAAGCCCTGATGTACTATTTTAAGATGCTTTTCTCCTCGACCTGTTGGTGGAACATTATATTAGCCATCAGGGGTGACCTGCACGGACAGAGGGGCTGATGCAAATAGTGCTAATCCTCACTCTGGCCACATCATTATAGTTTCATATTTTTTTCAACAATTTCTTCACCATTATTTATTTGGGTTAGTAACATAAACTTCTGTGCACACCTTTGCTTTACTTACTGTGCAAATAAAACATTATACCCACATATACATACATGTTTGTGTGTGCATCTGTGTGCATGTATGTGTGTCTATCACGATCTCCTTTACCACCATGCCAGGGAACTGTTTTACAGCTGGCCCTGTGAGAACAGCTTCTCTGAGTTAAATGTAGTCTCACAGGGGAGTCTGAGAGACACATTTGCACCCCCTTGAGGAGATAGAATACATTGATACTTGAGGGTACATTTCCCTTCTGTCTAAATGCACACGGCTGCCTCGAATGGCTGTATATGCATAATTCATCTAGTTTGCAAATTCTTTTTTTTTTTGCCCCTGGTCGATAAAGTCTGTCAGCCGGTGAAACATATCCGCCTCAACAGTAACCACAGGCCAAAACAACACAATGCTCATGTCAGTTTAATTACACATAGTCCTTGTTCATGGCGACCTTGAATGTGGGCTTTAGAGGTGACCTGCACGTTTTAACAGCAAACTTAACCCTTTTGTACTGATAGAGTGTAAATTGTAGCACTGTTCCTCGAGTCACTGAAGTCAGCAGACAGTGACAAGTTTCAGTCATAAACATAGAAGAGAGAAAAACTAACGTAGAAAAGCTGCACTGACACATTTTAAATGTGCTATTTGTTTGTATTTCACTGTTCAACATAGGTGCCTTTTCAATTAAATCACATGTTAAAATGTTAAAAGTTGATGGTAAAATGTAGCTTAGCTTCTAAACTAATAGCCAATGTTGAAACAAATTTAGATTTCTTATATTTTATAAAAGATAATTGACCTTGAAATTATGTGAAAGTGAGGAAAATGCACTTCTCTGTTTTACCTAATGTAATGCAATAACAAAGCTTTTACACTTTAAATAAATGTTTTACTTACACTGATTAAATATTAATAATGATGAATTTATAAGTTTGCGTATTGTGTGTGTTTTATTAACAAGCATTAGTCAAATGCATTTGATATTTTCTTGTGTTAGCATAACTGAGGCCTCTAGAGCTTGCATTCATAGTTATGTAAACGTGCTGAATTGTTTTTCTTCATACTCTGAACCCTTCTTGAAGATTTTGTTCCCATGATAAGCAAAGTCTCATTTGTAAAAGAAGAACTGTATTCAGTTGTCCTTAAAATGAATGTAATGCAGGAACATGGCCTGAAATTGCATACAATTTGTTACAACCCATTGGAGTCACACAAAAGAGGAGATGTTCTCATAACAGACCTGGGAGAATGTTGAACTGTTCAAACCTGAAGTTAAACAATTGATCCTAATTGGAGGATGCCCCTTTTTCGTAATATGAACTCATCCTGGTAACCTATTGGAACATTTCATGTGGATTGATTTATCACTTGCTGATCGAACTTTGCTCAGATGTAGAGCAGATGCTGAAGCAGTCTTGTCTTGGCTTGAGACAGACACTCTGCTGATCTTGCTGACCAGATGCTTTGCTGAAGAACATTCCCTGAATGCTGTATCCCTTTGAGAGGTATCTTCCTCTCTGCCTGCATTATCACTTGCTGATCGAACTTTGCTCAGATGTAGAGCAGATGCTGAAGAAGTCTTGTCTTGGCTTGAGACAGACACTCTGCTGATCTTGCTGACCAGATGCTTTGCTGAAGAACATTCCCTGAATGCTGTATCTCTTGGAGAGGTATCTTCCTCTCTGCAATTTGCCCTTGCCCCTTGAAGTACCCTTTTAGGTTAGACTCTCCACCATGCTAGCTCTTATTTTTAGGCAGTGTCCTGTAGCCCGAGATATTCTATTTTTCCGAATTATTTTGTCATTTTGTATTTTTATATTTTGCCCGCATGATTTACTCACCACACACGTATGTCCCTTATATGGTTAGTCGTAGGATTGACAGATGCTCAGCCACTGATTTTTGACTTGACTGATTTTGAATTGACTAAATGATTGAGAAATCTGAGCACCGCATTATTTCCGTGTCTCAGGTATTTCTGTTCAGTTTCTGTATCATTCTTTTTGAATGCTTAGTTTTATTGATGTAAGTATCCCTGAACTTATTTTTTAGCCATAGGCAACCCTTTGTGATTATGTATCTCTATAACTTGGTTTTGCGCATAGCCTACATTATTGGGGTGGTATTGAGGTAACTGTTGTTTCACCACACATCTTTCTAGGTCAAAAGGTCCTTCGACCTCATTGAACATTTGATTCCTACAAAAGATGAAAAATGAATTCACAGTACAATAAGATTAGTGACTTCCCCCTCACCCTCTCTTTCTTTTGTATATGAGTCTGCTTCTAGAGTCTCGAGTCTGAGTCCAGGAACTCAAAAATGCATTTTAATTTGCAAGACAGCTGTAGTGACAAGCACTGGCAAGCCCAATAAGTTTCGCCTGTACGAGAGCTATTGGCTTTGTCAATGTTTTTTTTTTACACATGCTGCTGTGCAAGCCTACTCAAAATAAAGGAAAAAAATGCCATGATATGGCCAGGGTTGACTGTGTCATAGCGCTATGATTTTCCGTGCTTTCAGCCATGTTGCACAGCAGCCCGTGCTACTGTGTATTGTGTCTAAAACAAATTGACAAAGCTAATAGATCTCGTATAGGCGAAACTTTTATTATTTTGCCAATGCTTTTTTTTTTATTTCACCACAGCAGCTGGCTCTGATGCTTTTTCACCTCAGGGAAGAATAAAAAAGATGTTGATGAACAACCACCACAGAAAGCACCAGAAAACAAAAGTGACACAAATCTGCTGCTCTGCTAACTTTTCAATAGTTCCTTGGGCAAGTTGTCCTATATCCTCCTTCCCACCATCATACTTATAAACTCGTCACACAAAAAAGGCAGGCCTGGTCCTCGCTCGCATGCAATGGTGACAAGTGAACTAACAATTCAAGACAATTGAGGACAATTTGTGTTTTATTTTGGCGTAGTCTTTCTTTAGTATCCTAAGCTGGACTCAAGCAGCAAGTAAAATGTATTGACAGTGTCTCCATTCCCTTTGAATTTATAGAAATTCTGTAGGCCTGGAACCTATCAGAGTGAGCTGTCAGAGACCGGCTAGGTAGTGCTTATTTTTCATGTGCCGAGCAGGAATACATTGACTGCAAGGATTCTTTACAATGTATAATTTCTTATTTTGTGTAATCCTTGTGGTTACTTTGGCAATAAAGGTGTGACATAAGAGAGCTGAACAGTCAGTCGCATCTCTGGCTGGGGCAAAATGAGTCATATAAAATTAGCCTTCAATACAAAAGGGTGCAACTTTGGGGCAGAGCCAGCCTCAGACCAGAACGTCCTATGAACTCTCACATCTAACTCCACTCCAGCATAACAGCCTCACTGATGAAAAGTGAGTAAAGATAAAAAGTGCAGGCATACATGCAGTGCATGCATCAAGCCCAAAGGGGATCTCGCTCTCTTCTTAGGTCTCGGATCTAGACAGCACACATGCGAAGTCTCGATTCTGAGACTGCTGTATCTACATCTGGGGCTTCAGTCCACCCACAGCCTTCCTATTTGCTGGCACTATGGTCGCTCCATTTTGCAGCATTCATGAAGGGCATGCATACGTCATTCTACTTCCTGTGTTTTTCCCTCTCCGAGAACACCAGCCAACTACAATTAACATATGCGGGGTCCATGTTATAAGCATTATTACCGGATTACTCTCAGGTCCGTTTTTTCCCCACCACTGTGTGTGCCATGTTCTGTTTATAACATTTGGGGCCAGATGTATGAATCTGGCCCAGGGCCATGTATCACATTTGCGATTCGGTAATTGCGATTTCTTAAAAATCGCAAATGCAATTACCGAATCGCAAATTGCGATACTGGCTCCATTCGCAGCTATGGGCCTCTTGGCCCATAGCTGCGAATTTTTTGCATTTCCTAAATTGCGATTTCTGAACCAGAAATCGCAATTTGGGAAATGCAAAAGGCCAGGGTGCTGGGGGCCTAAGGCCCCCTCTCCTGCACTCCAATTTTTTTTTTTCCATGTAAAGTACACACATGCCAAAAGGGCATGTGTGCTTTACAGATTAAATTTAAAAATGCAGTTTTACTGCATTTTTAAATTTTGCACCAGGTTACCACCTGGTTGCAGACAATGGTATTTTGCATGTGCAAAACACCATTCTGCGAAAAATCGCAATTTGCGATTCGCAAAATCCAGGTCGCAACGCAAAAAATCACAATTTTTGCGATTTTCATTTTGTGGTCTGTGAATGCCTTTGATGCATTGCAGAACACGATTTTGCACTCGCAAACGGACGATTTCGCCGTTTGCGAGTGCAAAATATTTTGATACATCTGGCCCTCGATTCTTACCCATTTACCCTGTGATTGCTCCTAAAACAGAACAAACAAACAATTCCGACTGCCTAGACTGAAGCTTGCAATCCCAGCAAAAAGTGACTGTCTATTAAAAATCCTTCACGAGCCTGAACTACTAATTTCCAGAATAACTAATTGTCATGTCCGGTTGACCTTTCAGATTTACAAATGTTTGTATATAGTGACTAGGTCTCATTGTGTTTATTTTGCTCTCGGTGGATCATTTCAGCGTGCCACTGTGTCACAGAGAGTGTAATCGAACACTCAATGACGTCAAACGCTGCCGAACTTATAAATAAGCTGCATCTTTTCTCTTTGTCCTGGAGAAGTAGCAAAGTGAAAAGATGAATGTGGTGTACAACCTAGAATTTCCTATTCAGAGGCCCAGGGCTTTTCTGGTACTGCTGGAGACAACACTTCACCTGAACACTAAACAGAAACTCATGAGGGAGTTTTACCTTGGCAACAGCTTTGGTATCACAATTACTAAACAAACTTTCACTCCATAAAATTATTCTCTCCTCTGTTAAAAGGGTTTCTTCTTTCGAGGCTGAACTTTAAGATTTGGGTGCAAGTTTATTGTGATGGCACACTTTCTCCAAGTATATGCAGCCATGTTCAGCAAAAGCACAAGAAATAAATACATGTTTACTTCTGTGACTGTTTTGCTAATACCACAACCTTTTATTTCCAACTATGATAACTACTAATAGGCCTGCAGTGCAAAAGCTATGGAGATGGGGAGAGAGCATGTTTATTCTGGAGCTAATGGTTCTGGGCCCAAACCTATGCACAAATGTGTGGGTACATATGAGAGTAATGAATCAAAGCGTAATTTTTGTTTACATGAATGTGTAACTTACAACCTTCTGTCACGTTCGTTTCATTGACATTCAAGCTGATGTACTCATTGTGTAACTTACATTATCATGTGTTTGTTATGCATAAACAATGACGACACAGGGCCATTTTTCCAAAAGTTGCAATTGTGTAATGCATATTATAAATGCATTACACATGTGTAGAGAACAGAAAATTCACCATTTGTAAAGCTGTTTCACTTAACTAACACATTCTGAAAAGCTATTATTTAAGTCAAATTAAAACTAGACTGACAGGGGCATTTTCCCATAATTCGCCATCGAAGTCAGTTGCAACTCCATTCACAAGCCTCTGAGAGCACCACAAAAGTCAGACCTCGAGCTACTGCCAGGACCTATGAGCTTTGCCAATGCCTGTTTTTATTAGCAAATAGTGGGCGTTTATTGTTACCTAACTCCAGGGTACATTCACCAAGGATGAAATAAATTAAGGCAGACTGAACTGGTTGGCATTTGAACTTTTGACAATGAGGTCAACTACAGATCCGTGCAATGGATGATTTTTTTAAACACCCCTGCCATAATGCAATAGATTTGACAAATTAAAAGACGGTGTTGAAATATGTATTTATTTCCTACTTAAAGAAAACAAGGCTGAGTTTACGGGAAGGAAACCTGGTAGGTCTTGTAAGTTTATTCTTCGGGCCCTGAGTGGTGTTTGAAAGCTGTAAAACTCGACCCTTCATAAAGGAGGGGAAATGATTCCTGACCTCGCCTGACTGCCCAAGACAATGGTTTGCAGAACACCATCCATTCCTATACTTTGAAATCCTGAATAGTGGGACATCAATCAAGCTACAGGGAATTGTTATATATGTATCATAAATGTAGAAAAAAGCTACTTAGTTTGTTCATATTGTAAAGTCTCCTTTGTTTCTTTGAAGTGACCAAGAGGATTGGATTCAACTTAGCTTGTGCCTTCGTTTGTGAAACACATTGCCAGCACCGTGATAATCTTTCTTATAAATGAATAGTTATTTTTACATTTTTAGACTTTTCAGCAAAATGTAATTTTGCTTTCGTAATTTTCGTTGTATGTTTATGTACCCATTACACAAGACAGCAGAGTTCAGAAGGCACATTTTTTTGGCCGCTGCCATTTTGGCCGGCTAGCATGCTCATGTGGCCCTGTTTTACCGACCGACGCCTCTTCACTTCACTTTGTAGACTAGTACCTGTTGTGTACCTCTAACCAGGAGCGGCGCTCGGTGCTTTCTAGGGGTGGAGAGGAGTTAATTCAATTTTAAAAAACACCTGATCACTGCCGCCACCACCGCACCGTTTCTCTGCTGCAGGCATAGACTCCCAGCCTGCTCTGTGGCCAATCCTTACGCTGCTTAGAGCACCGTGAGTACCGGCTGGGAGCACCCAGCCAGGGCGCACCCAGGCAGACTGGGAGCCTGTGCCTGCTCTCTCCAGCCCGGCAACACAGTGCAGAGTACAGTGCGCATGTGTGTTTGGCCGGCCCTAGATAGCTGGCCAAACATTCATGTGCAATGAAGGGGAGTGTTGTGCACTCCCCCTCAGTGCTCATTACATTCCGTGGCCCCACCCCTTTTACTACAAAGCAATAATAGACATAGTTAATTATCATTTTGTAGTAAAAGGTTTGCAGCTTCTGGCGGGAGGCAGCACTCCTCCCCCTGGCAGCGGAGCCGCACCTGCCTCTAACTATGGTTGTTGTTGGTACTTTTTTTTATTTTTTTAAGAATCTTTTTATTTAAACAGGGATCGGGGTACAGCAAGTTCACATGATCATTGTAGACATTTGCATAGCAAGTATGACCGTGGCAGTATTTACCATTCACATTGTAATGTATTAACCTCAAGAGGACAGCACTTTCATGGCCTCTAATCAAACCCAGTGACACAGGGCAACCGCTGCATCCCCACAATTGCAACTTGTTGATCGTTTATATGATCCTATATTCATGCAGCCTCTGAAGTTGCACCAGCGTCCCCAGACTTTTTCCCATTTCTCAGGACATCTCCGGCTTTGATATACCACCTTCTCTCCCCTCTGACACCAGTCCAGGTTCAAGTCAGACTCCCAATCCATAAGTATCAGGAGTGTGGGCTTCCCCCACACCCATGCAATGAGCCCTCCCCCATTATGTGCAATGGGGTCCACCTGTCCGTCACAGTGATGGTTAGCTCCAGGACCTGAGTGATCCTGTTGGTGATCGCACAACAGTAGGATTGTATCACAGGCATGACCATAGGATAGGGAAGAAGGAACCTTCTTGCCTTCAACCACGAAGGCATAAGGGTGTGTCAGCCTTCCTAATCTTGTGAAGAAGGGTTGTAGAGTAGTATGATCTGTGAAGAATTCTCAATTTTATAAGCCAAAACCTGGCACAGATTACAATTTCCCTTGGGCTCTGTAATGCCTCTGTCCAGTCCTCGCCATCTAGCCTACGCAGGTCCCAAGTCCAAGCCTCCCAGAGGGAACCCAGAGAGTCTGGGGCGTTATTTATTAGTTTCTTAAAGGTTATGGAGATAGCCTTGTCTGGTGTGGATTCTTTAAGCAGCCTATCCTCTATTGGGGTGGAGGAGTGTAACTGTTCCACTTCTACAATGTGGCAATGCAGAGCGTGCCCGAGTTGGAGGTATTTATACCTTTCCATCTCCGCCATATCGTACTCCTATGAGAGGGATTCAAACAATATGAGCGACTGGTCTCTTCAGATATCGGCCAGATGCTCAATACCAATTAACTCCCACTTGGAGAAGCCTGACAGTCTCCCCACTTCTTTCAATAGGTCCCTGTCCCAGAGGGGTGTTATTTCAGTAAGTGTACCTTTCCAACCCTGTGCATTGCTTGCCTCCCTCCTAACCCATACTACTGATCGGGTGTGGGCTGGCAGCTCACTCTCCATACGTCGCTTATACAGGAGTGTAACGTGCTCCCTTCATCCCATCACTGTCCTGTCTACACGATATGCTGGCTCCTCTCAGCCCGAGAAGACCCACTCATTTACCACCACCAATTTCAAGCCCTAGTAATACTTAATAATGTCTGGGATCAGTGAGCCCCGTCATGCACCCCTCTCTGGAGTCTGCATAAGGCAATACGTGGAGTTACACCATTCCACAGGAAGAGATGGAGTGCCTGATTGATTGGTCAGAAAATCTCTGGTGGGATCTGGTACGGTGTGTTCTGGAAGATATAAAGGAGATGGGGGGGTGTCATCATTTTATAGAGTGCCGCCCTGCCCATCAAGGATAAGGGCAAGGATCTCCAATATGGTGCTATTATTCTTAATACGTGAGAGACAAATTTTATAGCACCCACCTCCAACACTAACTTGACAGCCTAATCGTCCTTTGTGTTTATCCTTTGATTCATTTGCACAGTTGCCAGGAAGAAGTAAGCACCTTTTACCTCGCCACCCCCTAAGCGTGCCCATCATTATTCTAGATCTTCTTACTTTGAAAAATATCTACCGTTATGCATATTCACTTTTCCGAAAGGACATCCCTTTTTAAGCACTGCATTATTTACACTATTTTATGTGTCCTTTTTTTGGGGGGGGGGGCCTCTCTTTGGCTGTGGTGGTGAATGTATTAAACTGCTTCATAATTACTATTTTTTGCAGTTAGAACCATTGCACTGAGTGTGTTTAAACAACTTATTCCATACATAACATCCATTGCCTGCTTTTTTGCATAACTCATTTCTACTCTATGATGAGTTGTTTGGCGGCTGCACTTTTTGCTGCCTCAGACTGTACATTAAGACACTCAGTGGAGTTACTTAGAGTTTGACAGACAGGGTACTCCAAACACACAAAAGGTGATGGACGAATGCTTGCAAACTCTCTAATCGCTGACAATTGCTCGGGTAGCATCCTAATCCATGATTTATATGCCCACCAAGCCACTGTTTAAGAAGGTGCTGCCCCCCCACTTTTTGCCTGATATTGATGCTGACTTGACTGAAAGTGTGCTGGAATCCTGCTAATTAGGCCACAGGACCAGTGTTCTTTCCCAAAAACTGTACCATAGTTCCCACAATTGGCACACCTTTGGTACATAGGTACGTCTCTTGTTAAAGGTACCCATGGTACCCAGGGCCCTGTGGCCAGGAAAGGTCCTCAAGGGCTGGAGCTTGTATTTTGCCACCCTGGGGGACCCCTCACCAAGCACATACACACTGCCATTGCAGCTTGTATGTGCTCGTGGGGAGAAAAAGACAAGGTCGACATGCCTGTGGCATAGGTAAGTCATCCCTCTAGCAGGCCTTACAGCCCTAAGGCAGTGTGCAATATACCAAAGGTGAGAGCATAGTTGCATGAGCAATATGCCCCTACAGTGTCTAAGTTCATTCTTAGACATTGTAAGTGCAGTGTGGCCATACTGAGTATATGGGCTGGGAGTTTGTCAATACATCCCACAGCTCCATGATGGCTTCACTGAAGTCTGGGAAGAATGGTATCAAACTTCTCAGCACAATAAACCCACACTGATGCCAGTGTTGGATTTATTGCAAAATGCACCCAGAGGGCATTGTAGAGATGCCCCCTGTATGTTAGTCAAACTTCTAGTGCAGGAATGACTGGTCTGTGCCAACCTGCCACGTCTAGACAGGTTTCTCACCACATGGGGTGCTGGCTTTTGTGTCCTCTGTGGCAAAAACAAAGCCTGCACTCGATGGAGGTGCTTGACTCCTCCCTCCTGCAGGAAAGGTAATACCTGCCGGTGAGCCTCAAAGGCTCAGGCCTCTTGTTACAGTGCACCAGGGCACTCCAGCTAGTGGAGATGCCCACCCCCCGGACAAAGCACAACTTTTGGCAGCAAGTCCGGCGGAAAAATGTGGGAAAACAAGGAGGAGTGACCTCTTCAGCTGGGACCACCCCTAAGGTGTCCAGAGCTGAAGTGGCCCCCTCCTTGCAAAATCCTCCATCTTGGTTTGGAAGACAGGGATCCATAGGGTTAAGTCTGTGTTCCCCTCCCCGAAGGGAGTGGGCACTGGAAGGGTGTAGTCAGACTCAGGGACAGTAGCCATTGGCTACTGCCCTGTGGCCTCTGTAATGCCCCTAAATCCAGGATTTAAGGGCTCCCCTGAACCTAGCTTGTCAGATTTCTAGTGACCTCAAGAAGAAGAAAGAAGGACTGCTAAGCTGACTCCCAGCAGAGAAGACTGAAGACACCAACTGACTTGGCTCCAGCAGTACAGGCCTGTCTTCAGCTTCTGAAGCCCTGCTAGAAGAAGGCGACACATTCTGCAGGACTAGCGACCTCTTAAAAGCCTCAAGAGGACTGCCTGCACCCCAGAAGACCAAGATCTCCTGTGGTCAGTGTCCATGTCCAGAAAGGAACACAAGCAAAGGACTCCAGAACCGCCCCGGATCAGCGAGTCCTCCCCACTCTGCACCTGAAGCCCACAGCCCGTGTCCCAGTGGCCCAACTGACTAGAGCTGGTTCCCGGTCGATTCTGACCTAGTGTCCACCCTGGGTTGACCCCTCCTGTCCAACACGGCAACACCTGCAGCCTAAGTCCAGAGGAGCTCCCCTGACCGCGAGAGAACCGGACGAAGATTCCTGACACCAAAAGGTACCCCTTCACCCGCAGCCCCCCGGCCTTGGGGAATCCAACCTTCAGTGCAGCAACGTCCAGTAGGCAGCCCTCCTCCTTGTCCAGCCTTTGGGTTTCTGGAACCGACTTGCTGGACTTTGCCTGCAGCATCTTTGTGACCCCTGGCGTCCCCATATAGGAAAGCATTGGGAACCCGATTCTATGTTTGCACCCTGCATCTGGGCCCCCCTGCATCGCTGATGGTGTGTGTTTGGTGATGACCTGTTGCCCCCCTGGTGCTCCTCTAAACCCACAGGTCTGCCCTCCGAATTCGAAGGTACTTACCTGCTAGCAGGCCTGATTCAGAGTGCCCCCAGTCTCTATAGGAGCACATGTTAAATCGACCTCAACTTTGACCTCTTAACCCGGCCCGCCCCATGTTGCTGGTGGTGGGTGTTTTGGGTTAACTCAAACCCCAACCTGTGGACATCTAGCCCCTGGAGACTGGTACTGTAAGTCTTGTACTTACCTCGAAACTGTGCTAACTTTTCTTCCCTCCAGGACTGTTTCTGAAAATTGCAGTGTCAACTTTTAAATTTATTAGAAAACCATATAACTTGCTAAATTGAAACAAAGTGGTATTGATACATATGTTGGATACTTACTTGCAAATGTACTTACCTGCAACTTGAATCCTGTGGTTATAGAAATAAAGTAACAAAGTATATTGTTGCTATATAAATACCACTGGCCTAGAGTTAGTCATTGAGTGTGTATACAAGTGCTTTGCACTACCCTCTGATAAGCCTAACATCTCGACCACACTACCACAAAAAAGAGCATTAGTATCTACTTTAGCCTCTGTTAAGCCTCTGGGGTTCCCCTGGACTCTGTGTACACTATATCTCACTTTGATATAGTATATACAGAGCTAGCTTCCTACACCACCGACCAGGCCAGGCCAGGCCAGGCCCGGCCCTTTCAGGCCCAGCTTCCACTGTACCGAATCTGAGGCCTCTTGCCTCCCACCTGCTTCTCTCTTTCAGCCTTCTTTTTTACCTCTGCTTTTTGTGCTTTGCCTTTCTTTCACCACTTTCTGCCTTTGCCTCTTACCTTTTTACCTTTCCTCTTGTCACCTTCCACCTTTTTGCCTCTTTTGCCAAGTTAGGCCACTGTTTGTCACTTTTTACCTCTCTTTCTATTCCTTTTTTCCCCACTGTTTCTCTCACATCGGCCATTGTTTCACCACTGTTTGCCTCTCTTCTCATATCTTTTGCCTCTGTTTTAATTGTTTTCACTCTATCCCCCTTTTTCCACTTTTTCTCTCTCAGAATTAGCCTTTCTTGCTCCTTTTTGCTTCTTTTCCAACTATGTAGTAATTTTCCTGCCTTTGTGCCACCTGTGCCTTGTTCTCACCTGCTCTGATGCTGCTTCCCACCACCAGGATCTCCTCCCTCTCCTGGAGTTTCTAGGTGGCTGCCACAGAGAAGACACACAGCAGACAGGGGCAGCAGGAGCATCATTCTGCACTGAAGTCGCTTTCACATGCGCCACATGCTGCTTCACTTACACCCCCAGTGCTCTAACCTCTCTACTACCTGCCTCACCACACACTTACTGCATACAACAATAAAACACGGCCAAGCACAACATCCACCCCGCATTCATCTACACCCTCCTCAATGCATGCACGCTCTCCAAACACATTCAAAAGTGGTACCCTATTATGTGCCTTAGAAGGAACTCAGAGTTACTCATACTCTCCACACTTCAGTGTTTTCCGAATGGAGTGAGATTAGCTCCAATGCGTTCTTGTTGAAGAATAAATTGAAATGACAGGTTGGGCCGTTTTGCCTCAATTATGGTACCAGTTCGATCTGTTGGGACCAGCTTTGCCGCGTTTGTTATGAAGAGGATTGGTACCTGTTCTTAAAGCATACACCGTGGCACTAAAACAGTTGACTAAGATAGGCCTGGTAGTCAGTTGACTACATCCTGAATAGAACTTAAGAGTTACACAAGGTCAAAAGGTCGATGAACCCTCCCTCTTTGTTGTTACGTGTAATTTAACTTTAACCCCCACGATGCCCAGAACCAGCTCGTCTCGCCCTCAGCCACGGTTGCGCCGTGCCGAGGACGAGATCAGCTTGCCCTGCTATGGGCACTCGGGAATCGCTTCCTCTTCCACCCCCTTCGCCTCAACCCCCCTGTGCGTCTGATGACGTCAGAGCGCGATCGCTCACTGACGTCATCAGAGGCTTCCCCCGATCGGAGGAGAAATGCAAAAGCATTTCTCCTCCAATTACGTGGAGGGGCGAGAGAGGCATGAAAGGAGAGGAAACGCCTTTCCTCTCCTTTCATGTCTCTCTCAGCATTTCTGCTGCCCGATCGCGATGCGATTGAGCAGCAGAAATGCCCACTAGACACCAGGGAATTTGTTTTTTTATTTACATTTAAGGGGAGCGGCCCCTTGGGCAAGGGCCGCTCCCCAGGGGGGCAAATTATTCTATGGCCATTTCTGCCCCCTCTGGTGGCAGAAACCCCTAGACACCAGGGATCTTTTTTTTTGTTTGTGGGTTTTCTTTATATGTGGGGAGCGACCCCTTAGGCAAGGGTTGCTGCCCTGTGGGCAAAATTAACTCTAGGTCATTTCTGCCCCCCCCTGGGGACAGATCACCCTATTTTTAGTAGGCCAATCTGCCCCAAAGGGGGAAGAAACCACTAGACAACAGGGATTTTTTTGGGTCAGTTTCACATGAGAGGAGCGACCCCTTAGGCAAGGGTCGCTCCCCTGGGGGGGGGAAATTTAATTTAGGCCATTTCTGCTCCTCTTCAGGGCAGATTGGCCTATTTCTATTAGGCCAATCTGGCCCTTGGGGGGGGGGCAGAAACCACTTAGGCACCAGGGATCGTTGTGTATTTATGTGTGTGTTTTGTTTGGGCGGTTTGGGGTGCATTGGGGCACATTATTGTAGGCCATATATGCCATCCTTCGGGGTAGATCAGCCTATTTCTGGAAGGCTCATCTGCCCCCCAAGGGGGCAGAAAGCCCACCAGAAACCAGGGAATTAAAAAAAAAAAATAGTGGGGTGGTGGCTACCAACCAGTATGGGCATGGTTATGCCCCCACCCCAACTGAAGGGGGTAACAGTCTTTCAGCTCTCCCCCGCACACTAAAACATCTTATCCCATGGCAAGCAAGAGGACATTTGATTATTTAGGATTTTGGTTTTACATTTGGGCCATGAGAGCTTGTCTAACTCTCAAAATCGCCCCACTTCAAATGGTGAGGGCGTTTTGGACATTGGGACGCTGCCATGTAGAAAGATCCACGAGACCTAGACACATCTGAAAACAAAACATCTGGGTGAGTCCAGGGTGGTGTGCTTCACATGCACCCCACACCATTTTCTTACCCACAATGCCCTGCTAACCTCCAACGTTGCTGGAAATCACACATTTTGCCACATTTTTGTGATGGAACCTTCCGGAAACTGCAGGAATCCACAAAATTCCTACCACCCAGCATTGTCACATCTATACCGATAAAAATTCTGCCCCACTTGTCAGCCTAAATTTTGTTTTTCAAACTGCCATTTTGGACCTGCTTTGGTTCCCCCTCCATTTCGACATGTTTTTGGCTCTTCCCTGTCACAGGCACTTGGCCCACCTACACAAGTGAGGTATCATTTTTACCGGGAGACTGAGGGGAACATTGGGTGGTCCTGGTGTGGTGATCCCACACTGTACCGTGGGGAAAATGTGGTTTTTTTAGCTAATTTGAGGTTTACTGAGGATTCTGGGTAAGAAAACACTGGGGGATCCATGCAAGTCACACCTCCCTGGATTCCCGCGGGTGTCTAGTTTTCAGAAATGTTTGGGTTTGTTAGGTTTCCCTATATGGCTGCTGACCCCAGGACCAAAAACGCAGGTGCCCGCCCCCCACAAAAACAGGTAGCTTTGTATTTGATAATTTTGATGTGTCCACATAGTGTTTTGGGGCATTTCCTTTTGCGGGCAGTAAGCCTACCCACACAAGTGAGGTACCATTTTTATCGGGAGACTTGGGGAAATGCTGGGTGGAATGAAATGTGTGGCTCCTCTTAGATTCCAGAACTTTCTATCACTGAAATGTGAGGAAAAAGTGTTTTCTTTGCCACATTATGAGGTTTGCAAAGGATTCTGGGTAACAGAACCTAGTGACAGCCCAACAAGTCACCCCATCCTGGATTCCTCTAGGAGTCAAGGTTTAAAAAATGCACAGGTTTGGTAGGTTTCCCTATGTGCTGGCTGAGCTAGAGGCCAAAATCCACAGCTAGGCACTTTGCAAAAAACAGCTCTGTTTTCCTTGGGAAAATGTGATGTGTCCATGTTATGTTTTGGGGCATTTCCTGTCGCGGGCACTAGGTCTACCCACACAAGTGAGGTACCATTTTTATCAGGAGACTGGGGTGAATGCTGTGTGGAAGGAAATTTGTGACTCCTCTCAGATTCCAGAACTTTCGGTCACCAAAACGTGAGGAAAAAGTGTTTTTTGGCCAAATTTGGAGGTTAGCAAAGGATTCTGGGTAACAGAACCTCTTGAGAGCCTCATAAGTCACCCCATCTTGTATTCCCATAGGTGTATAGTTTTAAAAAATGCACAGGTTTGGTAGGTTTTCCTAGGTGCCGGCTGAGCTAGAGATCAAAATCCACAGCTAGGCACTTTCCAATAAACACATCAGTTTTCAATGTAAAAATGTGATGTGTCAATGTTGCGTTTCCTGGCGCAGGCATTAGGCCTACCCACGCAACCATTGCCTGGCGAGGTACCATTTTTATCGAGAGACTTGGGGGAACACAGAATAGCGGAACAAGTGTTATTGCCCCTTGTCTTTCTCTACATTTTGTTTCCTTCCAAATGTAAGACAGTGTGTAAAAAAGACGACTATTTGAGAAATGCCCTGTAATTTACATGCTAGTATGGGGACGTCGGAATTTCTGAGATGTGCAAATAACCACTGCTTTTCAACACCTTATCTTGTGCCCATTTTGGAAATACAAAGATTTCCTTGATACCTATTTTTCACTCTTTATATTTCACCACATGAATTGCTGTATACCAGGTATACAAGGAAAACCCATTGCAAGGTGCAGCTCCTTTATTGGCTCTGGTAACCTAGAGTTCTTGCTAAACCTACGAGCCCTACATAGCCCTGCAACCAGAAGAGTCCAGCCGATGTAATGGTATATTGCTTTTACAAATCTGATATTACAGGAAAAAGTTACAGAGTAAAATGTGGGGGAAATTGTGTTTTTTTCAGCTCAATTTCAATACTTTTTTATTTCAGCTGTTATTTTCTGTAGGAAAATCTTGTGGGATCTACACAAATGACCCCTTGTTTATTTCAGAATTTTGTCTACTTTTCAGAAATGGTTAGCTCTCCAGGATTCAGCATTGGTTCCATACCCATTTCTGTCACTAACTGAAAGGAGGCTAAAAGCACAAAAAATAGTAAAAATGGAGTATGTTCCAGTAAAATGCCAAAATTGTGTTGAAAAATTTGGTTTTCTGATTCAAGTCTGCCCTTTCCTGAAAGCTGGGAAGATGGTGATTTTAGCATCACAAATCCTTTGTTGACGCCATTTTCAGGGAAAAAATCACAAGCCTTCTTCTGCAGCCCTTTTTCCCATTTGTTTGAAAAAATGAAATATTCGCTGTATTTTGGCTAATTTCTTGGTCGCCTTCATGGGAACCAACAAACTCTGGGTACCTCTAGAATCCCTAGGATGTTGGAGAAAAAGGACACAAATTTGGCGTGGATAACTTATGTGGACACAAAGTTATAAGGGCCTAAGCGCAAATTGCCCCAAATAGCCAAAGAAAGGACTGGCACCTGAGGGGAGAAAAGGCCTGGCAGCGAAGGGGTTGAGGGACTCCACACTGACATCTGCAAACCCTCCTATAAATTATATCAGTCAATGCATACAACCACTGGGAATTGTACTGTGTCTTTTATCTGTGTTCTTTCTATATAAACTAACCATTGGAATACTGATGATCACTTATTTTGTTGACTGTTATACTTGATTGGAGTCAAAACATTACAAGATGTAAACTATATTAGTCCTGTGTTTTGTCTTCTTTGTAATAATGATGGTCCGATGAATACGTTTTAGAAACTCTGGGTTTCTTCTAAGACACATAAGAAGGTACGACTTCTGAATGAGTGTCAATGGGCTACAATTGTAATATAAATACATACCTACCCTGGCCCATATGGGCAGATAGGGTTGTCCTTGTTATTTAAACACACACATGCTCTCCAAGCATAGCATCAAAACCTGGAACCTCTTACACAAACTCCCCCCAAGCCTACTCTTCCTCACCGAGACACAGCTCACACTTGCTTCTGCTGTAGTCATCGAGACATCCACCCCACCTAGCTACAAGATCACAAGACAAGACAGAACCACTAAACCCGGAGGATGAGTCACAATCATCTTTGGGGAAAACATTCAATGCACCGTCATTGTGGCCAGCTCCTTTGACTAACTTGAATTCCTGGCTTTCAAACTCGGCATCTCAAAAACCACTTGCGAGGTGTCCTACTCTACTGGCCACCTGGAACAAGAGCTGACTTGATACTTGACTTGATAGAACACTATTTCATACATCATTGTACCCCCTCATGCTCAACTCCAGCTCCTTAATCCTCCTCGATGACCTCAGTTTCCACACGGAGGGCAACACCGACCCAAGCACCAACAACCTTCTGGAAAACCTGAATAGACTCAGGTTCACCCAGCAAGTGAAGGACCCTACCCATGCCTAACTTCACCAACTTCTCAGACATCACAGTGAACAGATCCGACCACTCATGACTACCCACCCACCAACAAAGAACACCTCCCATCAAAACTACCTAAAATCTGGATGACAAAATTCCGAACCCACTGCGCGAAGCACCGAGGAAACTTCTCCCGATCCATCTACAACTTCAACAACTGGATCTCCTCCTGCATGGACACCCTGGGCCCACTCAAAACCTCCACAAACTCCCAGACCAGACCTCAAGCAAGATGGTACATGGATGACCTGCGTCTCAGCAAGCGCCATGGCAAACAAATGAAGCGCCAATGGAGACTCACCTACAAAGACAATGACAGGCAGACCTGCTAACCAGCAACTTAGAACCACCATGTGCTCAGCCCTGAAGGATCATATTGACAACAGAACCAATAACTCAAAATAAATCTCCATAGTGAAGGAATTCAATTCCCTCACTGCCAGCACCATGACCACCACCCCTCCCAGAAGCTGTGCTTCCAGCTCGTTCTGTTCTTTCGCAACAAGCACAATATACAACAAATATGCACAACAAACCAACCTCTCCAGTCTGGCAGCCTTCTAACATGACAATGAGAATACACTAGAAACTTCCCTAACCTACTGGCTCAACACCACCTCCATGGGAGCTGCAGACACCAAGCACACTATCCACTTGAGAGCTCCTTTGGACCCCTGCCCTACCTTCTCCTTCACTAAAGGAATTAAACCCATCTACACTGCCCTCACCATGATCGTCAATGACTGTCATCACTGCTACATTCCTGGGCACATGGAAACATGCACCAATCATGCTTCATCGGAAAAAACCTACAGCAGGTCCTAACACAACAGCAAACTCCAGACTCATCTCCCTGCTATCCTACTCAGTAGAAGTCTTGAAAAAATGAATCAGCCAGAGACTGGCCTACCACCTCAATGCCAACAACCTCCTGGACTCATTACAATCAGGTTTCAGACCAAACCACAGCACTGAGAAAGCCCTCGGCACAGCTAGTAATGACATTCCTCTCATCATAGACCAAGGTGGAACTGAAGCCTTTATCCTTCTCTACATCTCCATAGCCTTCAACACTGTTTCCCTTCCGATTCTCATCCAATGCCTCCATGAGACAGATATTCGCAGATCAACTCTTCAGTCGATCAGTTCCTTCCTCACAGGCCACACACAGGCTGTCAGCCTGGCTCCCTACACCCCGAATCATCTAATATTTTCTACTGTGTCCTAGGCTCATGTCCCAGTCTACTCTCTGCAATATCTACATGGCCCTGCTAATCAACATCATCCGTACCCATGGCCTCAACATCATCTAGTACGTTGACAATACACAGCTCATAATGTTTGTCTCTAATGACACTCCCAGCACTCGTGCTATGTTTATCAACTGTATTTCAGAAGTCACCGACTGGATGAAGTCCAACTGCCTGAGGCTCAACTAAGATAAGACATTGGTGGTACACATCTGAAAATACACTTCACACTGATCTTTGGACTGATGACCATCAAAATTAGGGCCCACCCTGCCAAGCAAGCTAGGAACCTAGAGATCATGATCAACAGCCATATCTCAATGTTTAGTCCGGTTAACTCAATTGCCTCTTCCTGTTTCCCTCAAGCTCCTCAGGAAAATCTTCAGATGGTTTTCTGTCAAACCCCGTCATATAATCACCAAAGCTCTAATTATTAGCACGGTACACTTCTGAAATGCACTTTATGTGGGAATCTCCACTCAACTCACTAAGCGGCTCAAGGTCATCCAGAACGCAGTGGCCAAACTTAGCTCAACCTCCCATCCTGCACCTACTTATCCATCCACCTAAAAGACCATTGTATCCCCACCCACAAATTTTCCCTTTTCAAGCTGCTCACATGCACAAACAAATCACTGGACAATCTAGGATTCGAGTATCTGAATAGCTTTGACTCCCAGCCAGACATCTTTGCTTCACCAGCCTTCTGCTTGTCTCTGCCCCTCGCCTCCAAAGAGCCAGAGCCATACCTTTTTGTACCTGGCTTCCAAGCCTGGAACGATCTTACCTCTCACATCAGAGCCAGCAGCACAGTCCTAGAAACCTGAAAGAAATTGAAAGCCTGGCTCTTCCAATCGTCCCCAGATGGGGAAGTTTCCCCTTTTCTAAACACCAGGATACCCACCCAGGCAATTTGTGCACTATACAACTAAACAGAAAATAACTTCAGATTAGACTTACCCATACGCAAATCAGCTTTGTGCTATAATTACCACATATTTATATGCAGTCACCAATTATTTCCCCCCCTTCGAATCATATATTTTCATTTGTTTAGGTGTATGTTTCAAATATAAGTGCAGATTTATTAATATTTTTATTCAATACAACCTTATAATGCAATCTGCTTGAATATATATTCATGTGCTTTCCATAGGGTTTTGAACTTCCTTCGCAGTGATTTGTTTTTACTTTCAACAATGTTCATACCAAATATATAAACTAGAGCAGAGTGTTATAGGATAGTGGGAAACGTCATACCAGGGACTCAAGACTGAGGGTCATACAGAGCTGTAACCATCTTTCTTTGTTGAAGAAAGTCATATTCAGCTTGCAGATGCATATGAGGACAGCTATGGTTGTCTTATTACTGAACATTGGTTCTATTGTTCATATAGGCATGCGGGTGACAACCATCTATGAAACTCAAAGGAGGCCTCTCTTGGCACTAACTTAACCTAATTCTAGATAGTTAGCTCTGAGAAAGCTGAGAGAAAGGTGGCATTTGGGATATTGAAGTAAACAAGCTTTATAAACCATCATGTTACAATATTTTTTACTGGTCTGCCTCCTGATAAGTATCAGATCCACTATTTTGTTCATCTTCATAATAGTTACTATTCATATTGTGTGCATTAGAATAGGATTTTCATTCTAATAAATCTTGAAAACATATTCCTGGTTTTCTAGGGTGCTTGAGTGTGCGTGCCCATTAATGATGAAAGAAGGTTTGGGGTTTCATTGTTTTTCTCTCTGAAATCTCTAGTGCTTAATTTGTAAATAAAAATGTGCTGGTGCCCAAAGCCCTCCTCTTAACTTGCGGCTGCTGCTATTAAATGTGCGAACATGGAATACTGAGGCAGCATAATCCTGAAGCCATCTCGGGCCTCTTCAATCCATTTAAAGCCACTCCCTGCCTCTTCAGCTCACTCTTGCAGCTTTCAGCTTTGCCCCTTTGTGATGTTTTTTTGTTTTTCTCTTCCTTTGTCTTTCTCATATGTGCCTTTTGCTTGCAGTAAATATTTGAGGCAGAAAATTAAGTGCTGGCCCTCAAAAATAAGTGCCAGTGCTCCACACTGGAAACAACAAGCATAAATTAAGCACTGGAAATCTCACAGGACTGATGGTTACCTAGAATGCCCCTCACTAAGGAATGCTCAGTGGGTTGTGTGGTGGTTGCAGTGTACCACGTTTTCTGTCTCAAGTTGACATATTGACCATGTCAAAGTGTCTAGAAAATCCATTTCTAGGCTGTGTTCTGGAAAGGCATCTAGAAAACATATCACTTAGTCCTCCTCCAGTTACAACAGTTCACCCGAACTGACAAGCCAGGTCCATTTTAAACTGGATAACAACCAACCCAAGACCA
Organism: Pleurodeles waltl; assembly: GCF_031143425.1. Classification (NCBI taxonomy): domain Eukaryota; kingdom Metazoa; phylum Chordata; class Amphibia; order Caudata; family Salamandridae; genus Pleurodeles; species Pleurodeles waltl. The sequence goes on from NC_090447.1 coordinate 1,141,005,864, forward strand.
GTTTTGGACTATTTTGGAGTCTTCAGTTCGGTGCAGCTTGGCTCCAGTAGCACTGAGAGCACAGGACCCTCGTTTAGTCACTCAGTACACTATATCAAACAAAAGGTGATGGGATGAAAGCTTGCAAATAGACTAACCACTTGAAATATTTCAGGGTTTCATTCAAACCCATTGTTTTTGCCCACTGTGTCACCTCATATGAGACTCGGTCATATGCAAATCAGCCTTGGTCCTGTTCCTATAGGAACTGTCCAGCTCAAACTGCAAACAACGGACCTCTCAGAACCAAAACACAAACAGCCCAAAACTGTTTTTGACCTATTTGGGCCTTTCGGTCACGTGTAGCTTTGTTCCAGAGGAAGAGTGAGCACTTGACACACAGGTAGGCATACTCTTTACCCATTAGGGGCATATTTATGAGCCCCTGGTGCTGCCATTGCGTCACTTTGTGTGAAACAATGGTGGCACAGACCTTCAACTCATATCTATGACGCCACGCAAAGTCACTCTGCAAAGCTTTGAATGGCCTCATAGATATGGAGTAAGGCAAGGCAGGACAAATCAATTAGTTGCCTTATTCTGCACAACAGAATTATTCCTTGGGCACTGCAGTGGTTGTTCCCACGCAGCACCCATGGATTTTGATGCATCCCTAGATTTAGAAGAGCTTGTAAACCAGGGGATGCCCCATAGCCTTACGCCTCCCCAAGGGAGGCGCAACAAGGAGAAGTACCTTTTATTTCTCCTAAGTTTTCCTCTTTCTATGTGTCCTGAGAGGAAAAAGCCTCCTAGGATTGTTTTTATGCAGAAAGGTGCCCCTTCTTGCACAAAAACAATCCATCCTACAACGCTGACACCCTTGCACCATGTGCAAGTGTTCCTGCATTGGTGCTAGGCTGCCAAAATGGCACTAGCGCAGCAAACTTATACCACCTTCAGAGCACAAGAAAAGGAAGGAAACTATCAAATAAGAAGCAAGCAAACAAAAGTGACAAAAAAGCCAACCAATGGTAAGCCTTAGACTGGCTGTAGACCACTGTAACATTTGGGATGGTGCACAAGAGGACCTTTAACAACAGACGACTGAAAGCTGTATGTAGATGAAATCTAAAAATTGATCAAGCAGATAATTAAACAAGTATCAAGAAAAAAGATATACGGTACAGAGCATGCACGGTTAAATGGAATAAGGAAAGGATTAGGCATAAAAGAAAGATGAAAGACAAAGGGAAGCGCACATGACTTATCTTGCCAGGAGCAGCAATCAAAAGAGGAAGAGTCTCTGGTTGGCAGATGGAGATGCAGGCTGTGATATCACGTTTCTCTGTAGATGCGTATGTAGATTGCTACTGAGATTGATAGAGCAGAATTCCTCATTTTGCAAATTAAACACATTTATCTGTATAGCGCCAACTTCAATGTTGAAATAACATGTGCACAGCAAACACAACATTTGTAGTAGGCAATCACATTTGGCCAGTACAAGCAAACACTCAAATTAATCTGTTGTAATGAATTAAGTTAGCTTAACTGCTGATATCATTTTCAATGTTGACTTTACATGTCAAGGCTAGGAGGCCTGCTTTTACACTTAAATCATCATTTTGCACAAGGTGTTTTTCTCCGTCGTCCCACAGCAGATGCTATAATTTTCCAGAAGCCTTCTATTAGCTAGTGAATAGGCATTTGTTATGTATTAGACAACTGATAGTGAGGTTGTCATTGGGAGGAGAGGAGATGGCAGGAAACAAAACTTGTGGGAAGAACTGTCTGAACCACATGATCTGTTCAAAGTAACAAACCAAGAACACAGATGTATAAGCTCCACTGTAAAGAGGTGAGAAACTAGGGAGTCCGCCTGCTACCACAGTTTACTGAGAACTGATTGGTTTGCTAAAGTGGGGAATGGGAGAAAATATTGCAATTAATGTTTTGTTGAATCACATTAACACGTGTTCCCTAGACTAGATAGGAGACCATGCTGCAGAGTTTATCAATGCTGGCTGACTTTGAGCTGAGAAGACCCACCTAGCCTCTGCAAATCCTCCGTGCTTGAGTGCTAAAGCTTCATGACTATGCATTCCTATTCTCTCATCAGAATCCTTAATTTGGTTTTCTGATGCTGACACCTTTTCCTTACTTGCTTAGAATAAATATAATTTATGCCCCATCCTCATTAACTTAGATTAGGGATTTTTCTTTATGGAAAATTATTGATGCATGTTCTGCATTCTATTAGTAATTCTTACCAATGTGCTATTTTATCTTACTTTTAAACATTAACTTTTAGATTATTTGAATCTGTAATAATGACGACTAAAGTTTAAATACTTATTGAACTAATGATTCATTTGAATTACTGTGTTAATAAATCCCTTTAAACTCACTCTAAATCACTTTGTTGATGTCTGTGAGGCCCCAGTTGGACTTCCCTGTTTATGGTAAATAATGTGAATATAAGATCCATATCCCCTCCCCTTGCCAACTAACATACTAACCAATGGAAGTGATTATTTGATGATTATACCAGATGTTTAAGATACAAAAATCCTAGCTCTGGCAAGAGTAGCAAAGTAAAGAGATATGCCTAATTATGTCATCTCTTGTTCTTACATTAAAATTCTATCTGTTGAGGGTGCCATAGGAGTGTACTCAATTTCTATTTTGGGACAGAAAATTGGCTTTACATAAAATGTACATTTTGTTTTGTTAGAAAGATGATTAAGATCAATATAGTTAGCTAAACGTGCTACATATATCTATATAAGCATCTCATGGTGACAGTTACCTACTTATGTAGGAAGTGGTTTGTGAACACATTTGAAACCTGAGAATAAGACCAACAACACACCAATACATGAATCTTGGGCAGCTGTACAAACTGTGTATCTACCTTCCCATCAGAAACAGGTAAAATGCAGCTTAAATGTTATACAGCTAGCCAGATTCTCCTATATATAATGATTATTATCCCACCAATACTCACCTTTCAACTCACACGTATTTGGCAGGTGTCACCCGCTCTTTACTTCTACTCAATCGTCTGACAAACAAAATGCCTTTATAAACTTTAATAGAGTCACATGCTTTTCAAACACATGTCTCCCTTCAAAAATATTCATTCTCATTGACCTTTATGGGATCCCCCTCTTAAATGCCTGACTCCACCTGCATTTTCCAGGAAAGAGGTTGACGGTATGAAGCGATTGAAGTAGTAGAAGTTATTAGCCTCTTGATTCAACAATTCTGATTGGTTGCTCTCAACCACAGGAGAACTCATCTCTGTGGTTAGACCATTATGATTGGTTGTTGTGTAGACATTCATAATGGTGCTATTCCATCAAAGACTACTTGTGACAGGATGAAGGCATTTTGTGGCCTACTGTATCCCACTGTGATTCTCTGCTCCTGTGTGGTGAAGCGAATCCAAGAATGGCAAGCAGGGCCGGCTCTAGGGCGGTGTGACCTGTGCCACCACACTGCGTTCTTATTTTGGGAGTGGGTGCAGTGCTTGCAAGTGTATTATTGTTTTAAACCCCCCACTGCAGTGTTCCTTTCCTCCAGCAATTTTCAGGCAGCAATAAAAATGTCAAGTAAACTCTGGTGATTAATGTTCTGCCTAGAGTTTTCTCTTCTGGAAGTTTTAAGGTAGCGCATGGGGTTAATATGCCTCTTGCAAAGAACATGTACCATGCAGATCACAAAGTGTATATAACGCAAATAGGTCAGTAGGTTAGGGGTTTTGTCAGAGAGGGCCTTCTGTTACTTTCAATTTATAACTTAAAATCCTAATATAGCACAGTAAACTGTTATCTGTCATCAAAACACTGAGACATGTTCACAGGGCTACTTATGTGGGTGGCGCAACCAGTGCTGCAGGCCCACTAGTAGCATTTGATTTGCAGGCCCTGGGCACCTCTAGTGCACTTTACTAGTGACTTACTAGTAAATCGACTATGCCAGTCATGGATAAACCAATCACCAATACAATTTACATAGGGAGGACTTGCACCTTAGCACTGATCAGCAGTGGTAAAGTGTGCAGAGACAATACACCAGCAAAAACAGATCAGAAAAAATAGGAGGAAGAAGGCAAAAAGTTTGGGTATAACCCTGCAAAAAGGGCCATTTTCAACAGTGCCATATTCATTTTATCGGGGAAGGCGTCTGATTGCAAATCATACTGAATGGAATGTAAATGCATGTGCAGCCCTATGGGGGAAAGTAGTCCCTTATCCAATCAATGGTACGCTGCTGTAAATGTTGTTGCTACCCACTGATAAGTTGAACTTAGATTCTAAAGATGGGGGCACACTCCTTTCATGCTCCATTCTTCTTCTGACTCAAAGTGAGTAACAAATGCACAATGAGTTGTAAACACATTAGTACACTACAACATGCCTTAGTGCAGTTGCAAAGCATACACATTTGATAACCGCAGACTTAGCAACCACAAATAAAATGTGTATATCCTGGCCTAAGGTCCAGAAATACAAAGCCCCTTGCGGTAGCAAACCCTGCAATTCGCAAATATCACAGAGCTTGTGGCTGTAATAGATCGTTTACAGTTTACAAATCCCCTTCATCAGTCGTAAAAGTATTTCACACTTGATAAAGGGCTTTTACAACACTTTCTCAATCGCAAATAGGAGTAGGCATGAAAGGCCTTCCTATCTGTCATTTAGAAAGATGTATATCAATGGTTTGTGACTGCAGTTGAGGTCGTAAACCATTGGTTAAATACCTACTTGGGATGGGAAATGATTTACAAAGAGGAAGCTGTCCCCATGGGTAAGCTTCTTGTTTGGGTATTCTGTTGGACAGCTTCGAGGGGTGCAGGCAGTGGTTAAGTGTACCACTGCTTGCTCTCCCCAATGTCATACCAAACTGGACACATTTTTTTTAATAGCATCACCTATTCCTTTAATGGACACAAACAGCGAAAAGAAAAAAATGCTTCCCCTTTAGGAATGCAAATGCCGGGATGAAAGTCTACTGCCCATTGCTGGCCTCCGTTCCTGCATTCACAGCCAATCACAGGGGGTCACAAATTGATACCTGCCTAGTATTCAATAGAGAGATGGTTTTGTGACTCCTTGCAAAAGGACAATTTGCAGTGCGACCTATTAGTACATGCGTCAGCAAAGTAAATTGCATCATCATTTGCATATCAGTCAGTGCACAATTTGCACATCCATAGTTTGCGGACAGATGGATGGAGTCATTTAGCTATCTCGAAACCTGTGATTGGCTAAATCACAGGGTTTGCGACAGCTAAATTACATTTTTAAATGTATGAAACCCATATTGTGATTCAGTAGGTGCTTACCGAATGGCAAAATGGTTTTAGAAATGTGTAACGAACTGCAGTTTGGAAGGGGTATCCTTTCCAAATTGTAATTCGCAATGCTATGTATTAATGGTTTGCAATCACCATGCTGGTTGCAAACCATTGATAGGTTACCTATTCTGCAAATTGGTAATCCATTCACAAATGGAAAGTGGTCCCCTTTGGAGCCCTTCCCCTTTGTGATTGTAAAAAAGAGTTTGTTTGGGAGTTTACAGTGGTGCACGGGACCACTGCCAACTCTCAAACAAACTTTAAAAAAAATATTTTTAAATGCAGCCCAACTTCCTTGAAAAAAAACGGATTGCATTAAATAAAAAGATTATTTTATTTAAATGCTATCATAGAAATGGTAGTCTGCAGACCCCAGGAGGCCACTATCCCAGGGATGACATCCGATCATAATGACTGCAACTACCTCATGAATACTGACAAGATAGATCAGATTGTGACCCACTACCATTCAGAATTGTTTTTAACTACATATTAGTACATTGGTCCATTTTGCAAAATCTTTTTCACAAAAAGTTGGTGCATAATTTGCAACCACTTTTTGCGAATTAAAATTTCATACATAAGGCCCCTATCTCCTTGGCAAGTGCCTTTTGACAAAACCCTCACAAACAATAAATACAAAATGAAAATAAATATAAATTTATTTTGCACTTGTACTCCCTGAGTCAATTTTTATAGTGCACACTGTTTAGAAAGCTATTTTTCTATTTATGGTCATCTTTTTAAGTCTAGACTTTGAGACATCCTTGAGACAGTCTTGCCAAACTATTGTTTTCCAGAAGATGCATACATAATATGCATACGGAGTCGAAATTTTGGTTAGCTGGTTTCATCCATTGGTCTTTTAAATTGCCATTCACAGTTTTCTTCCAACCACCACAGCATAGAGCATAGGGCAATGGGTAAGTCCACTTTACCGACTGGCTCCCTTCACTTTGAGTGGCTGCACAAAGCCTGTGTACTTTGTTCATATGCGCTAGAAAGATGTTCTGTTTTTTTCAGTGTCAAAGCAAGTTCACGTTTTATTTTATGTATTTTTCATAATAACTTTGAACACCAGCTACTTAGTGTAGTGCAATAAAGTGTTAAGTGACTTTGGGCCTGATTTAGATTTTGGCAGACGGGTTACTCCATCTAAAACCGTCACGGATATCCCATCTGCAGAAATATAAATCACAGTGGGCCAGATGTACCAAAGGATTTTACCCATTCTGTGTCTATGGGAAAAAGCTTTCGTACATATGGCCCATTATTCCTTATGGGATTTATATTTCAGGGGATGGAATATACGTCACTATTGTGACAGAGTAACCCGTCCACCGAAATCTAAATCTGGCCCTTTGTAATTTTGGAGTGTATCTGGCTGTGATTTGAATGTTTGGTAAGGTGGGGATTTATTCATGTCTCTTTCAAAAATAAATTGCATGGTGCACCTGAAAGGCTTGTTATTTAAGTAAAATTAAAATTTAGTGAAACTATTGCATCAGGTAATATTTTTTCAATTTTATTTTATTACAGTAATACGATGGCCATGTCTAAGTGGCGCTTGACCTATTGGCGTTGGCAAAGCTTGTTGAATGGATGGAAATGTGGCCACAACATGGAATCAGAAGTACTTAAGGGGGGAGTGGCTGACAAATCCAAGATTGTGGACCCTGACTGATCGAGCTCCATGCTACTGTCACGTATTCTGCTCATCATCCTGCAATGGGCGGCCATCTGAGCTCCAAACAACTCGCCACTGTTGGGTGACCAGCGTGGGTGCTGCCAGACCTAGAGAAATGGGCCACCAAGCCCCTGGTAGACCCATTGGTGACTGCGGCCTGTTCCGGGTGCCCCAATGAGGTACGCCTACATAGATGGCTGCAATGTATCCAAGAGGTTTGGTCAGCCACTGATTGCCGTACCAGCGACGGTGAACAGTGCACTTGTGGGAGCAGCCTGCAGGCCCCTGGAGAACTGTTATTATTTGACACTCTGCAACACACTCATGAAGGGAGATGTATGGGAAGCCGTTCATGTCAAAATTACAGCTCCCTATATAGGACACCTCATGGAATGCATACCGTGTTGCAAAATTAATATGACATACACCAGAATTAATGTACGATGCGTCAAAATAAATATGATACCTGGCAGAGTGAATCTGACTTGAACCAAAACAAATATGAAACCAGGCAAAGTGAATGTGCTATTTAGTGATTATTATGAATAACTCACACTCAGAATTGAATAAGAGACATACTGAAATATATATCAATCATACTGAAATAAATATGGCCCTCACTGTAAATAATAAAGCAATCACTGAAACACATACAATATTTGTCAAAAAGAATGAGACATTTCTTGAAATGACTGACATATCAAATCAAATCAAATCATTAACATTTATAAAGCGCGCTACTCACCCGTGCGGGTCTCAAGGCGCTAGGGGGGAAAGGGGGGGTTATCGCTGCTCGAACAGCCAAGTCTTTAGGAGTCTCCGGAAAGCGGAGTGGTCCTGGGTGGTCCTGAGGCTGGTGGGGAGGGAGTTCCAGGTCTTGGCCGCCAGGAAGGAGAAAGATCTCCCACCCGCCGTGGAGCGGCGGGTGCGAGGGACGGCAGCAAGTGCGAGGCCAGCGGAGCGGAGGGGGCGGGTGGGGACGTAGAAGCTGAGGCGTCTGTTGAGGTATTCCGGTCCCTTGTTGTGGAGGGCTTTGTGTGCGTGGGTGAGAAGACGGAAGGTGATCCTTTTGCTGACTGGGAGCCAATGCAGGTGTCTCAGGTGTGCGGAGATGTGGCTGTTGCGGGGTACGTCGAGGATGAGGCGGGCCGAGGCGTTTTGGATGCGTTGCAGGCGGTTTTGGAGTTTGGCTGTGGTCCCGGCGTAGAGGGTGTTGCCGTAGTCCAGGCGGCTCGTGACGAGGGCGTGGGTCACGGTTTTTCTGGTGTCGGCGGGGATCCAGCGGAAGATCTTACGGAGCATGCGGAGAGTGAGGAAGCAGGCGGAGGACACGGCGTTGACTTGCTTGGTCATGGTGAGAAGAGGGTCCAAGATGAAGCCGAGGTTGCGGGCGTGGTCTGCGGGGGTCGGTGCGGTGCCGAGGGCCGTGGGCCACCAGGAGTCGTCCCAGGCGGACGGGGTGTTGCCGAGGATGAGGACTTCCGTTTTTTCAGAGTTCAGCTTTAGGCGGCTGAGCCTCATCCAATCTGCGACGTCCTTCATACCCTCTTGTAGGTTGGTCTTGGCGCTGGCGGGGTCCTTGGTGAGGGAGAGTACAAGTTGGGTGTCGTCGGCGTAGGAGGTGATGATGATGTCGTGCTTGCGTACGATGTCGGCGAGGGGGCTCATGTAGACATTGAAGAGTGTCGGGCTGAGCGATGAGCCTTGAGGTACGCCGCAGATGATCTTGGTGGGTTCTGAGCGAAACGGAGGGAGGTAAACTCTTTGGGAGCGGTTAGCGAGGAAGGAGGCGATCCAGTCCAGGGCCTGGCCTTGGATCCCGGTGGAGCGTAGGCGGGTGATTAGGGTGCGGTGACAGACGGTGTCAAAGGCAGCCGAGAGGTCGAGGAGAATGAGGGCGACTGTTTCACCGTTGTCCATCAGGGTTCTGATGTCGTCTGTGACTGAGATGAGGGCGGTTTCCGTGCTGTGGTTGGTTCGGAATCCGGTTTGTGAAGGGTCGAGCAGGTTGTTGTCTTCCAGGAAGGTGGTCAGCTGTTTGTTGACGGTCTTTTCTATTACCTTGGCTGGGAAAGGTAGAAGAGAGATGGGGCGGAAGTTTTTCAGGTCGCTTGGGTCAGCCGTAGGTTTCTTTAGTAGGGCGTTGACTTCAGCGTGCTTCCAGCATTCGGGGAAGGTAGCAGAAGAAAAGGAAGAGTTGATGACGGTCTGGAGGTGCGGGGCGATGATGTCGTCGGCTTTGTTAAAGATGAAGTGCGGGCAGGGGTCCGAAGGGGCGCCGGAGTGGATAGAGTTCATGATGGATTTGGTTTCTTCCGTGTTGATGTGGGTCCAGTTGTTGAGGGTGATGTCCGGGGAAGCGGGTTCAGTGGTGTATGGTTGGGTCTGGTGTCCGAAGCTGTCGTGGAGGTCGCTGATCTTGCGATGGAAGAAAGTGGCGAGGGATTCGCACAAATCCTGTGAGGGCGTGACGGCTTTGGCGCTGGCGCTGGGGTTGGAGAACTCTTTGACGATGCTGAAGAGTTCTCTGCTGTTGTGGCTGTTTTTGTCTAGTCTGTCGGTGAAAAAGTTCCTTTTGGCAGTGCGGATCAGGTGGTGGTGTTCGCGTGTAGCGTTCTTGAGGGCGGTCATGTTGTCAGCGGTGTGGTCCTTGCGCCAGGCCTTCTCAAGGGCACGACAAGTTTTCTTTGATTCTTTGAGGGTGTCAGAGAACCAGAGAGGTTTTTTGGTGTTGGTCTGTCGATGCGTGCGTTTGAGGGGAGCAAGGTTGTCAGCGCAGTTGGAGATCCAGTTTGTGAGGTTGAGAGCTGCGTCGTTGGGGTCGGTGGTGAGGGTGGGTTGGTTGGCGGCGAGAGCGGAGAAGAGTTGCTCTTCAGGGATCTTGTTCCACTGTCGATGAGGGATGGGTTGAGTGCGGAGGTGGGAGGTCTCGCGTCGGAATGTGAAGTGGACGCAGCTGTGGTCGGTCCAGTGTAGGGCAGAGGTGTGGCTGAAGAAGACGTGTTTGCTGGCGGAGAAGATAGGGTCGAGCGTGTGTCCGGCGATGTGGGTGGCGGTGTTCACCAGTTGTTTGAGGCCGAGGTTGGCGAGGTTGTCGAGCAGGGTGGTGGTGTTGGGGTCGTTGTTTTGTTCCAGATGGAAGTTGAGGTCGCCTAGGAGGATGTAGTCCGGTGAGGCGAGGGCGTGCGGGGAGATGAAGTCGGCGATGGCGTCGCTGAAAGAGGCGCGAGGTCCGGGAGGACGGTAGACGAGGGATCCTCTGAGGGTGGTCCTTGGGTCGGTGCGAATCTGAAAATGCAGGTGTTCAGCGGCGAGGGGGGGGTCTTCGGTGGAGGTGGTGACGCTGATGGAGTCTTTGAAGATGATGGCGACACCTCCTCCTACTTGGTTGGTGCGGTCTTTTCTGGAGATCTTGTAGCCTTCGGGGATGGCGGGTAGCGATGTCTGGAGCAGAGGAGGCGTTCATCCATGTCTCCGTGATGAAGGCGACGTCCGGGGCTGTGGAGTCCAGGAGGTCCCAAAGTTCAACGGCGTGCTTGTGGACGGAACGAGCGTTGATCAGGATGCACTTGAGGTGGTTGATGGCGCGTGGGCTTGTGGTCGTGGTAGTTGCGTGGTGGAAGATGCGTTTGCAGGAGTTGCAGGCGAAGGGTCCATGGGTGCGTTTGGGGTGAGCTAGGAAGCAGGTTTTGGAGCGCCCTGGGTTGAGGGCGTTGTGGGTTGTGGGGTCGTAGCGGATCAGCGGGGCTTGGGGGAGCTGGGGACCAGGGGTCGTGGCGCTGGGTGCGGTGCCAGGCGCGGACGGGCGCAGACGGGCTTGCCTCTGGCGCGCCAGCGGCGTGCCCGCTGCGCGCGCCCGCTGCGCAGTCGCGCAGCGGCCGCCATAAGAGGTAGGAGGGGGGGGGAGGGGTCAGCTGGGGGCGAATGGGAGCTGGGGGGCGGGGGCGTGCAGGAGGTCGCGGCGGGAAAGCGCGAGGGAGGGGGGGGGACAGGTAGAGTGAGAGGAGCTGGGGGAGGGGGTTTAGGGTGGAGGAGGGTGAGTGTTAGGAGGTTTGGAGGTTAGGGAGAGAGATAGGAGTAGGGTTGTGAAGATAGGGGAGGGGGGGTTGTAGAGGTGGGTGAGGGAGAGAGGTAGAGTGAGAGGATAGGGAGATAGGTAGTAGAGGGGGTGGCGGGAGGGGGGGAGAGATAGAGAAATAGATAGAGAAAATAGATAGAGAAGTCGATAGATAGGGAAATAGATAGATAGACAGATAGGTAGGTAGGAGGAGGTGGAGAGTGGGGGAGTTAGATAGTGAGATAGGGAGCTAGAGAGATAGGAAGATAGGAGGAGTGAGGGAGGTAGATAGCGAACGGGTTAGCTAGGGGTGAGAGAGGGGGAGGCGAGTGAGGGAGGGGGATGAGGAAGGAGCAGGAGGGCAGGCTCGGGGGAAGAAGACGGAGGAGGTAGAAGAGCCGAAGACAGGAGAACAGAAGACAGAAGAACAGAAGACAGAAGCACAGAAGATCGGAAGAGCAGAAGAACAGAGAAGAACAGAGAAGAACAGAGAAGAACACAGAAGAACACAGAAGAACCGAGAAGAAGAACACAGAAGCACCGAGAAGAACAGAGAAGAAGAACACAGAAGACCGGAAGAACACAGAAGAACAGAAGGGAAGAACAGAAGAACAGAAGAGAAGAACAGAAGAACACAGAAGAAGATTGCAGAGGGGGGGCGAGGAGGAAGGGACAGAGAGGAGGAAAAGAAGCAGGAGCAGGAGAGAAGGTGAGTGGCGCGGGGCAGGGCGAGGGGCTGGGAGGAGGGGGGTACTTACAGTTAGGTGGGTCTCAGGAACACAGGAACTCGGGAACTTGGAGGAGCTGCAGCGGCAGGGGGAGCGACCTACCCTTGGGTCAAGGGTCGCTACCACTGTCGCGCAGCGGCCGCCATAAGAGGTAGGAGGGGGGGGGAGGGGTCAGCTGGGGGCGAATGGGAGCTGGGGGGCGGGGGCGTGCAGGAGGTCGCGGCGGGAAAGCGCGAGGGAGGGGGGGGGACAGGTAGAGTGAGAGGAGCTGGGGGAGGGGGTTTAGGGTGGAGGAGGGTGAGTGTTAGGAGGTTTGGAGGTTAGGGAGAGAGATAGGAGTAGGGTTGTGAAGATAGGGGAGGGGGGGTTGTAGAGGTGGGTGAGGGAGAGAGGTAGAGTGAGAGGATAGGGAGATAGGTAGTAGAGGGGGTGGCGGGAGGGGGGGAGAGATAGAGAAATAGATAGAGAAAATAGATAGAGAAGTCGATAGATAGGGAAATAGATAGATAGATAGACAGATAGGTAGGTAGGAGGAGGTGGAGAGTGGGGGAGTTAGATAGTGAGATAGGGAGCTAGAGAGATAGGAAGATAGGAGGAGTGAGGGAGGTAGATAGCGAACGGGTTAGCTAGGGGTGAGAGAGGGGGAGGCGAGTGAGGGAGGGGGATGAGGAAGGAGCAGGAGGGCAGGCTCGGGGGAAGAAGACGGAGGAGGTAGAAGAGCCGAAGACAGGAGAACAGAAGACAGAAGAACAGAAGACAGAAGCACAGAAGATCGGAAGAGCAGAAGAACAGAGAAGAATAGAGAAGAACAGAGAAGAACACAGAAGAACACAGAAGAACCGAGAAGAAGAACACAGAAGCACCGAGAAGAACAGAGAAGAAGAACACAGAAGACCGGAAGAACACAGAAGAACAGAAGGGAAGAACAGAAGAACAGAAGAGAAGAACAGAAGAACACAGAAGAAGATTGCAGAGGGGGGGCGAGGAGGAAGGGACAGAGAGGAGGAAAAGAAGCAGGAGCAGGAGAGAAGGTGAGTGGCGCGGGGCAGGGCGAGGGGCTGGGAGGAGGGGGGTACTTACAGTTAGGTGGGTCTCAGGAACACAGGAACTCGGGAACTTGGAGGAGCTGCAGCGGCAGGGGGAGCGACCTACCCTTATGCCAAGAGGAATATGACACACATTGGAATGAATATGACAGCTAGAAATAAATATAAGTTACTGAAATGAAAATGCATTATAATGTGAAATGAACATTACATTTATAAAAAAATGAATATGGTTTGCATTGAAAGTAATATGATACACATTGACATGATTATAATATGCGTTGCAATTGGTATGAGTCATGTTAAAATCAATATCATGGGTTAATATGAATGAGACATCTGTTGAAAGGAATATGACACATGCTAAGATGTATATGACATGAAATGAATATGAGCCCTTTTGAAATTAATTCAACATGCCTCAAACTGAATTTGACCAATGCTGACATTAAAATAAAACTTGTCAAAATTAATCTTATACTTTGAAATCAATATGATACACAGCAACATGAATATTGCATATATTGAAATGAATTTGATCTATGTTGAAATGGATATGACCCATATTAAAATTATAATGTCAGGTGTTAAGATGAATATATCAAAAATAATAGGGATAGGGAGGATTAAAGGTCCAGTGCATACCCTCCAATGAAAGTGATTATTAAAGCAATACACTGTTCCTAAGAGACCAGGGTGAGCTATGGAAAGTACTCTGGGATCCTAATTAATAGGAGCAAGAGTCCTCACACTCCCAAATGGGTGTCATGCTTCATCATCGGACAAGCTCCTCGTCAGACCGGCGCTGCAATGTCTGACGGGCACCACCCAGTGGGGGGCTCTTTGCCGGAGATCTTTTTCTCGATGATGCCTCACTGTCCCGCAAATGAGTAGGGAGGAAGAAACGGGGAGAGTTCAAAGGATGAAATAGAAATAAAATTGGCTCAGGACCCTTGATAAATGCTGACTTTATTCTGTTTGTGTAGGGTGAAGGCCAAGATTAAAATATCAATAGAGAAAGTGAGATAGAGATGATGCTCAACCACTTTCAAACTATGGGGGTGATTCTAAGTCTGGCGGGCGGCGGAGGCCGCCCGCCAGACTTCCCCCTCCAAAATACCGCTCCGCGGTCGAAAGACCGCTGAGGGTATTTTGGGTTTTGCACTGGGCTGGCGGGCAACCGCCAAAAGGCCGCCCGCCAGCCCAGTGCAAAACACCCTTCCCACGAGGACGCCGGCTCAGAATTGAGCCGGCGGAGTGGGAAGGTGCGACGGGTGCAGTTGCACCCGTCACGAATTTCAGTGTCTGCAAAGCAGACACTGAAATTCTTTTTGGGGCCCTTTTACGGGGGCCCCTGCAGTGCCAATGGCATGGGCACTGCAGGGGCCCCCAGGGGCCCCACGACACCCCATACCGCCATCCTGTTCCTGGCGGGAGAACCGCCAGGAACAGGATGGCGGTATGGGGTGTCAGAATCCTCCATGGCGGCGCAGCTTGCTGCGCCGCCATGGAGGATTCGTTTGGGCAGCGGAAAACCGGCGGGAGACCGCCGGTTTTCCACTTCTGACCGCGGCAGAACCGTCGCGGTCAGAATGCCCAGCGGGGCACCGCCAGCCTGTTGGCGGTGCCCCCGTCATTTTAGCCCTGGCGGTCTTGGACCGCCAGGGTTAGAATGACCCCCTATATGTCTAATGGTGGGAGGGTCAGGAAACTGCGAGACCCACCTCAAAATTGGGTCGACATGTTTCGCGTCTCGGTGGTCCAGAACGGATCCAATGACGCTTCTTCAGGACCTAGTATAAAAGAACTTCTCCAATTTTGAAGCTAAGTTAGCTGTTATGTAGTGTTGCTGATAGTCAAAAAAGGTAATCGTCAGTCACTTACACAAGTCTATTGTGACCAAGTGTTTAGTTCCTAATCGTCACCCCTCCCAGATTGAGTAGGGGCTCCCGGGAGTGCGTCCAAAGGGTAGGTTGAGCCGCCCTCCACCAGGTCCGTAAACAAAGTATGTTGTGCTGATCTGGCTTATGGCCCGCGTGATCCCATGAAGCCCCTACTCAATCTGGGAGGGGTGACGATTAGGAACTAAACACTTGGTCACAATAGACTTGTGTAAGTGACTGACGATTACCTTTTTTGACTATCAGCAACACTACATAACAGCTAACTTAGCTTCAAAATTTGAGAAGTTCTTTTATACTAGGTCCTGAAGAAGCGTCATTGGATCCGTTCTGGACCACCGAGACGCAAAACATGTCGACCCAATTTTGAGGTGGGTCTCGCAGTTTCCTGACCCTCCCACCATTAGACATATAGTTTGAAAGTGGTTGAGCGTCATCTCTATCTCACTTTCTCTATTGATATTTTAATCTTGGCCTTCACCCTACACAAACAGAATAAAGTCAGCATTTATCAAGGGTCCTGAGCCAATTTTATTTCTATTTCATCCTTTGAACTCTCCCCGTTTCTTCCTCCCTACTCATTTGCGGGACAGTGAGGCATCATCGAGAAAAAGATCTCCGGCAAAGAGCCCCCCACTGGTTGGTGCCCGTCAGACATTGCAGCGCCGGTCTGACGAGGAGCTTGTCCGATGATGAAGCATGACACCCATTTGGGTGTGTGAGGACTCTTGCTCCTATTAATTAGGATCCCAGAGTACTTTCCATAGCTCACCCTGGTCTCTTAGGAACAGTGTATTGCGTTAAGATGAATATGACATCCACTAACACGAATATGCCATTCATTTATAGCAGTAGGACACATGTTAAGATTTATATGAACCATTTTCAAATGAATATGATATCTGATGAAGTTGATATGACCTATATCAAAATTAATATGACATTCATTAAAATTAATATGACACTTATTGAAATGGATATGAAACTATAGGAGATAAATATAGCATTCTTTGAAATGAATAAAGCACATATCGAAATAAACACAAGCCATGTGTAAATTAAAATGCTCACTGTTTAAATATGGCTTGCCTTGAATCGATGTTGATTTGCTTTAAAATTAACAATACATATTGAAATTAATATTACATATTCTGAAAGGATATGGCATGAACACAAATTAATTAACTAAAATAAATATATGTTTCCGACTATGTGCAACATTTAGTTTTTGCCGGCTTTTGCACCCTGAGCACTTTACCACTGCTGACCAGTGCTAAAGTGCAAGTGCTCTCTGTCTAAATTGACCTGATGATTGGTTTATACATGATTGGCATAGTTGTTTTACCCGTAAGTGCCTAGTGTAGTGCAACATGTGTGCCCAGGACCTGTAAATCAAATGCTACTATTGGGCCTGCAGCACTGATTGTGCCACCCACATGAGTAGCCCTGTCAACATGTTTCAGACCTGCTACTGCAGTGTCTGTGTGTGCAGTTTTAAACTGCTATTTCAACCTAAAAGCTTCCCTTTTACTACATGTAAGATACCCCTAAGGTAGGCCCAAGGCAGCCCCATGGGCAGGGTGCAGTGTATTTAAAAGAAAGAACATATACTGGGGTATTTTACCTGTCCTGATAATTAAATACTGCTGTAGGAAAGTACCATGTTCCTTGGCATGTTACCCCCATTTTTACCTGTATATCTGTATGTTTTGGCCTGTCCAGCAGGATCCCAGTGTTCATAGTTTATGGCCTAATGTGCGTGTCTGTATAGTGCTTGACTGTGTCACTGAGGCTCTGCTAACCAGAACCTCAGTGCTTATGCTCTCTCTGCTTTTAAATTTGTCACTGTAGGCTAGTGACTTCATTTACCAATTTCAATTGGCACACTGGACCCCCCAAATAAGTCCCTAGTATATGGTACCTGGGTACCCAGGGCATTGGGGTTTCAGGAGATCCATATGGGCTGAAGCATTTCTTTTGCCACTCATAGGGAGCTCAGACAAACTCTTGCACAGGCCTGCCATTGCAGCCTGCGTGAAATAGTGCACACACCATTTCACAGCCATTTTCACTGCACTTAAGTAACTTCTAAGTCACCAATATGTCTAACCTTCACTTGCTGAAGGTTAGGTGCAAAGTTACTAAGTGTGAGGGAACCCTTGCACTAGAAAAGGTGCCCCCACATAGTTCAGGGTCATTTCCAAGGACTTTGTGAGTGCGGGGACACCATTACACGCGTGCACTACATATAGGTTAATACCTATATGTAGCTTCACAATGGTCACTCCGAATATGGCCATGTAATATGTCTAAGATTATGGAATTGTCCCCCCATTCCAAATCTGGTATGGGGGAGCCAATTCCACGCATCCTGGGGGTTCCAGCATGGACCCCCAGTACTGCCAAACCAGCTCTCTGAGGCTTGCACTGCAGCTAGAGCTGCTGCCACCTCACAGACAGGATTCTGCCCTCCTGGTGTCTGAGCAGCTTAGTGCCAGGAAGGCAGAACAAAGCATTATCTCTGAGAGCATGGTGTTACACCCTCTTCCTTTTGAAATGGGTGTTACAGGCTGGGGAGGGGTAGCCTCCCCAAGCCTCTGGAAATGCTTTGAAGAGCACAGATGGTGCCCTCCTTGCATAAACCAGTCTACGCCGGTTCAGGGACCACTTGTCCCCTACTCTGGTGCGAAACTGGGCAAAGGAAAGGGGAGTGACCGCTACCCTATCCATCATCACCCCAGGGATGGTGCCCAGAGCTCCTCCAGTGTGTCCCAGACTAAAGCCATCTTGCTTTGCAAGGTGTGGGGGCACTCTGGAGGGAATTGAGTATCCAGTGCCAGCAGGTGACGTCAGAGACCCCTCCTGATAGGTCCTTACCTGATGAGGTAGCCAATCCCCCTCTCAGGGCTATTTATGGTCTCTCCTGTGGGTTCTCTTCAGATTCTGCTTGCAAGTTTTCTTCAGCAATCCTATGCAACTACTACTTCACCCTCTGACCTTGGATCAACCGCAGCCTGCTCCAGGAACCGCTGTAACAGCAACAAAGTATCCACAAGGGACTTTTTCTGCAACTTCAGCTCCAGCCAGCAACTGCAACAGTTTCCACAGTGTGCACGCTCTGGCGACTTCCTGTCTTCATCCTGCACCAGAAGGACCAAAGAAATCTTTCGTGGGATGACAGAGTCACTCCCCTGCTCATGCAAGCACCTTCCAAGACGACGACCGGTACCCTTGGACTCCTCTCACGGCGACCAGCGTGCTCCCAAGGACACAGAGGGTGGACCCCATCGACATAGGCTGTCCTGAGGTCCTGCTGACGCAATTTGAAGGAGGTAGAACCTTGCCTTCCCTGAGAGTGACGTTACCCCTGTGTACTGCGTCTTCTTCACCTCCTGAGGCCTCTGTACACTATTTGCAGAATTCCTTCATGCACAGCCTGGCCCAGGTCCCCAGCACTCTATCCTGTGATGCTCAACTTGCTGAGTTGTTCTCTTTGTAGGTTAGAAACATATGTTTAAAGGAGTGTTTTGTGGTACAGGTACATACCACCGAAACCTACTCTGAAGTGACATGAGTCTGCATTTGCTAGGCCACATGTCCACACATGCACAGGTAAGATACTTTCCGTGTCCACCATGCAAGCCCTTTCATTGTCACTCAAGCGTAAGGGTGAAGTCTGTCCTATGATAGTTGCCTGTTGGGACTGTATGCATTGAGTCAGTGTTGCAGAGTGTAAATGTGTTTGTCCAGTCAGGCCTAACGAGTTTACCCTTCAGAAACCACATTGCTGTGTGGTGTTTCATTGTGGCTCACATCACAGTACATGTTGCTGGAGCATCGAATACCTGATGTCATTAGGCTTGCTTAGTCATTGTAGGCCTTGAGCAGGGTAGTGGGTTAGTCTGCAGATGAATCCAAAAGTGTGTAGTCATGTCCCTGTACTTATTGGCATGTGCTTTACACTTGTGATGTGTGGACAAATTGCCCATTCTATGCTTGGTGTTTCTGACGTGTGTGACACAACCATTTGAGCAAAAACTTGTGTTTGTAATCGCTTGATTTGTCTGTTGCATCCATATAGGCAAACACCCATTGAAAGAAAGAGATTTGGAGAACCATCGCCCAGGAGGTGCAGACCCGGGGTTTCCATAGCCGGCAAAGTGCCCACTGTTGCAAGAGGTGGAAGGACCTGAGTTGCTGGGCCAGAAGATATCAGAGATTCAGATAGGGCTGTCCTCCCAAAGTAGGCGGGCACACCTCAAAGCATGATCCCCCTAGGGGCCCGCATTCTGGCAGTAGCATACCCGGACCTTGATGGGCATTTGCAGGAAGCACAGCAGCCACAATGAGTACAGGACATATTACTGCCTGTCACTCAGCCAAGTTAATGTGTTAGGTTCTGACATCTCCTCCTGATGACTGGGGATGGACCATGTGTGACACACAAGATGAGTAACTGTTTGTGTAGATATGTAATTTGGTGCATATTGATGTGCCTTGCCTAGTAGCCCAGGGACCTAGATCACAACTGAGTACAATCCACAAAACAATTGCTCTCCGAGGACAACACATTGCTTTGTACAGTGATCAATCAAGGAAGGTTTGTTGTTGTAGTGGGTCTAAATTCTATGCAACACACCACTAGTCCTCAGTGTTACAGTCCAAAGAAAAAGTTGTGATGGATCACTGTCCTCAGCCATGTGTCTGGTTAAGTGAGTAAATTGGCATCTGCTCCCAAGAGGCCACTTGTTTTCAGTGTGCGATGCGTGCTGGTGCCTCACTACTGTCTGACATGTGAAGGTGACATCACACATGTGACAGAGCATACATTGTTCTTTGGGTGCAGCTACAGATCAAAACTTTCCCTTGGTAAGTGGGGAATGTCCATTGACATGATTTATGTCCCTGTTTCACTGTTGCCAACATTCCTTGTGCTAGTATGTTAGCATATGTCCCATTCTCTTTTAACAAAATGTGTACACTGCTGTTTCATGCTTCGTCTACCTGTTTTCACAGGAAGATTTCTGTATTCCCTCACATATAGTTGCATGCCAACCTGTCTTTGGAATTGGACATATGCAATGGGGCTACATTTTATGTGGTGCCACAGACAGGAGTGTGTCACCATTGATTGTTGGCTCACACATACACTCACCCGTCATTGCATGTCATTTGGCATGTACAACTTTAGTAGCAATGAGAGATATGACATGTAGGACTAGAGTTTTTACACACAATATCCATTTCCATGCCATTGATGTGGCATCAAGTGGCAAAGTGCACTGCACATGTTAAATGGGAAAGATTTGTTGCCTGACTTTTGGCACACGTCATGGAGTGACTTGCAGTTTTGTTGGAATCACATGTGGTTGGGTAGAACCATTCATCTACGGACATCTGGGTTTGCAGGACCCAAATGGAGACAGTGATGTAGCTTCCCATTGGGCAACATGTCCAGGGCCTTCTACAAGTTCTTGTAAATCTCTGGGCCTCTCCAATATACAAAGAAGTAATATCTTTTACTGATGCAATCAGAGTTTGTCATTGTAAGGGGTGCCATATAGTAGTGGTGATTTTCCGGGGACTAGCTGTTTCATTGTGTTATGTATTTTAGCAACATATCTCCCTGTCAATTTGCACATTTTAATTACAGTGTACATTTCCATGCCAAATATGTAATATATCTGAGCAACATTAGTACTACCTTCATTACTCAATTAGGACAATTTACACATGGTGAAGTGTGCATCGTTGACATGTTTCCAGTGTGACGTGAGTATTTCCATGTCACCTTCTTCAGGATACTGTACTGCTGTCAGCAACATGGCAGGATTTGGAGCATCATTTCTTATTGTTGTGTTTTTGAGTATGTGACAATTAGATGTGTGCATGACCTTGTGTGGGATCTGTTGGAATGAACTTGGTGCTGGCCTACTTGTTAGGGTTTGTACACAGCAAAGAGCATGTCCCCTCTCACTGCACTAGTGGGTTCTGTAATAGCTCCCTTTTAAACTTACTATTAAAAGCCTTTCTTGTTATTTCACCTTCCCCCCCCCTAGGCTTCTGTGTATGTTGTTTAATGTGCTGTTTTGTTTACACATTGGGCCTTGCTTTTACCAAGGCTTCTTTAAAACACTCCTCCCTAGGCCATGTGTTAATCCAACTCATTTGCATAATAACTGAAACTCTGCACACCTTTCAAGACCATGTGCAGCATGTGAGGACCACACCCAGCTCTTCAAACCACACCCAGCTCTGCACACCTTCCAAGAACATGTGCAGCATGTGAGGACCACACCCAGCCCTTCAAACCACACCCAGCTCTTTGAGCCACACCCAGCCCTGTCTATAAAAGGCATCCCCCGAGCCTCACCCAGTGCTTGTGCTCGTCTACCTCCAGCTTACCTGAGAATAGATCCCTCAGCGCTGGCACTCCTGCTCTTTACAGACTTTCTTTGACTTCAATGGGCGCAGCTGCTGGCTCTTCCTTCTTCCGGTTTCCGGTTCCTCCTTGCCTCAGCCTCTCTCCTACGAGTAACCTGCAAAAGAGAAAGAAGACAAGGTTAGACTGATCAGTATCTCTTGCCAGCAACAAGTAAGTGCAAAACTTTTTATTACCTGAGGAAGCTTTGACGGCAATTTCTGGATTCGTGTATAGACAGTTTGAGGCGAAGTGTCTTCCACGAGCATTGTGATTCAGGCTCTTTGTTGCAGGAGTATTTTGCGGAACTTTGTGAAGCGGACATTGGTTTTTTTTCATGGAACTTTTGGGAATCGAACAGTGAAAACCATTGACAGCAAGGCAAACAGTAAATCAAGGACTTGCACAAATTACATGCTGTATTTTGATGTAAAAGTACAGTATTTGTTTTATAAAAGATTCTGGAAATATGGGAAAAGTGAGTCTACTATTGGGAATTTAGGCTTTAGTTATATTATGATGAATGTTTGATATTGGTAATTCTGATAACGGTATTTGTTTAATGTTTTAGAAGCTTTACAGTAATAGAAAACACATCCCAGAGCAGTAACACATTCCAAACCTGGAAACTAGAGACCAGGATCCAAGAGGTACTTTTAGAAGAGAATTTCAAATAAATAAAGGGATAGTCAGGAACCCATTTAGGAATAGGTTGCACTTATCTGTTCTTTGTTTATGTTTCATTAGGCACCAGTTTCTACAGAAGTCAGAAAGGGCCGCAGATTTGTGCAGCACTTCAACAGTGGAAACGCAAGAACGGTGTTGTCTTTCTATTTTTTATTTTATCCACTTCCCCCCTTCCCTTGAGCTTCTGTTCTTAGTGCACTGTTTTAAAAACTAGTGTGCTGGAACAAGCAGTTTCAGGGTGGGGTCGGATTGTCTTCAACCTCCATCAGAACTGAACAAGAACTCAGGTGAGCTGGGCTTTGACAGAAGCACAAGCCTTAAAAAATTTCAGTTCTGGTGGATGATGAATACCGGGGAAGAAATAGAGGGCATTGACGTCACGGATATGGCGCTGGCCCTAAATGAGGACTTGGCTCATAATGAATCAGTGTCTGGCATCTTGCAACATATGCAAGAGGAAATAGAGAGATTAAAGATGGAGAATACCTCTTTAAAACAGGATTTAAGCAGGTATAAATTTAGGGGATCTCAGTGGAACACAGCTTCTACGCCTTTGTTTAAAACCTCCTCAGAGACAGGGGCGCCATCAAAACATACAACTTTGCCTTCCCCAGTTGAGGTTACTGTTAATGTTCCTAATGTTGTGCCCTTAGCAGCACCTGAACGTTTTCATGGAGATAGTAACAAATTCCATGTTTTTATCAATCAATGTCAATTACACTTCATTTGTAAGCCACAACAGTTCCCTACTGATGATACGAAAGTGGCATTCGTCTTGTCTTATTTGGGTGGCACAGCAGCCAATTGGTCAATTCCTTTCGTGGATAGAGATGATCCCATCCTCCATAATTGGAATCAATTTAAACGTACCATGACCAGCCTTTTTGCAAAACACACTTTCATGCAGGCAAGTGATAATGAGCTTTTAAATCTTAAACAAAGTAACAAGGATTTATTGACCTATCTCACTAGTTTTAATCGTTTACTCACCGAGACACAGTGGCCAGAAGAAAAGCGTGTCTCCCTTTTTTATAAAGGTTTGAGAGACGAGTTAAAAGACGCGCTGGCTCATATCGTTGATTTGCCAAAAGACTATTCGGACTTTGTAGATTTAGTTGTGAAATTAGAACATAGACTAGGAGAAAGAAAGAGAGATAAATACAAACTGGAATCACGGTTAACTTTTATTAGACACGAGAAGAAAGACACAGATAATAAACTCCCTGAACCAGAGCCTATGCAAATAGGGACACTCAGAGGTCCACTCACATCAGAGGAAAAAGAAAGAAGGAGAAAATTTCAATTATGTTTATATTGTGGCAGGGCAGGTCACTTTGCCAGAGAATGTCCAGTAAAGTCTAAAACTCCACGAAAGGGTGCTGTTTCCTCCACCTCCTCAACTGAATCGGGAAACGATTAAGCTCGACAAGGGGAGAGGTTACTTGTTCGAGAAAACATCTTAATCAAACCTCTAATGCTGCACCCTTCAGGGTACCGCACATACCTAGACATTTCATAATTCAGGTCGTTTTAATTGTTACTACCCAAGTGAGGCATTCTCTCCCTGTCCTACTGGACTCAGGCGCAACAGGAAATTTTGTGGATAATAAGTTAGCTGAAATCTTAGGACTTCCTATGTGCCTAAAGCCTTGTCCAGAAGCAGTATGTACAGTGGATGGGTCAGAATTGACCTCTGGATTAATCACAAAACAAACAAGTCCACTTGTTATGGTCTGTCAGAACGGGCACACAGAGGTGATTAGCTTTGATCTAATAGATACTCCTAATTTTGGTTTGATTCTCGGGGTACCCTGGTTAACAACTCATAACCCAAAAATTGATTGGGTGAATAGAACTGTTACTTTGGATTCCTCTTTCTATAGAACCAATTGCTATCAAGAAGCAGGTACAGAACAGAGCACAGTATTACACTGTGCTAGTGTTACACAAGATGAACCAAGTCTCCCTCCTGAATATTCTGACTTTAAAGACGTCTTTGATCCAGTAAAGGCTAGTGTGCTGCCCCCACATCGGTCTTATGACTGCCGTATAGATCTTATCCCAGGGGCCCCTTTACCTAATAACAGAGTATATGCTTTGACTGACGAAGAAACCAAATACTTAAGAACCTACCTAGATGACCTACTACAGTCTGGGTTCATCCGTCATTCCACATCTCCGGTGTCATCTCCACTCTTTTTTATCCCGAAGCCGGATAAATCCCTGCGCGCGTGTATCGATTATAGAGGACTAAATAAGGCTACAATAAAGAATAAATATCCTCTTCCTCTAATACCTGTGTTGTTGGATCAATTAAGACATTCTACTGTATACACTAAACTAGATCTGCGGGGAGCTTACCACCTGGTCCGAGTAAAAGAGGGGGATGAGTGGAAGACAGCTTTCAAGACAAAGTTTGGTTTATTTGAGTACAAAGTAATGCCCTTTGGGTTATGTAATGCCCCTGCGGCCTTTCAGTTCTTTATAAATGAGGTCCTACACGAATTCCTGGACGTTTGTGTCATAGTATACATAGACGACATCCTCATTTACTCTAAGAACTCAGAAGAACATACCCAACATGTTCGTGCAGTATTATCAAAGTTAAAAGAAAATCATCTTTTTGCTAAGTTAGAAAAGTGTACTTTTAATGTCAGCAAGGTGGACTTTTTAGGATACTGCCTGTCACCTCAAGGAATAACTATGGATGTAAAGAAAATCAGTGCTATTGCTGATTGGCCAGAACCATCCTCTGTAAAAGATATTCAGAAATTTCTGGGTTTCGCCAATTTTTATAGGAGGTTTATTGCACATTTTGCAGACATTGCGGCCCCAATAACTACCTTGTAGCGGAAAGGGCAACGATTTCTTTGGACTGATGAGGCGGCACACGCCTTTCAACTCCTAAAACAAAAGTTCACTTCAGCCCCAATTCTGAAACATCCTGATCCTGACTTGCCCTTTTTTGTTGAAGCGGATGCTTCACAAGTAGCTTTAGGAGGAGTTCTCTCTCAACGAGATGCAGTAGATGGCCAGTTACATCCTATAGCCTTCTATTCCAAAAAGTTATTGCCAGCTGAACAAAATTACACTGTGGCTGAAAGGGAACTACTAGCTATCGAAGTAGCCTTTTCAGAATGGAGGCACCATTTAATGGGAGCCAAGTACCCAGTTACAATCTTTTCTGACCATAAGAACCTACAGTTTTTTGGATCACTTAAAGCACTAACACCACGTCAGATGCGCTGGTTAAATTTTTTTAGCACATTTGACTTTGTTATAACCTATAGACCAGGTGCACAACAAATTCAATCTGATGTGTTATCTAGATACGGACATACCTCAGACATGAAACAAGATAAAATAGGAGAACCCATTATTCCTCCCCAAAAGTTGTTGGCACCAGTACAACAGAAGGATTTCATCACAGATCTATATAATGCACACATGCAAATAGCACCTCAGGATTGGTTAAAGGTTTCCCATAACACAATACAACAAGGTTTATTGTATCACGACAACATGCTGTTAGTGCCCACCTCTGAATTACAAACACAGGTGATAATTTGGCATCACGCCTCACCGTTGGCAGGTCATCCTGGTTGGGTAAAAACCCTGGAAAATGTGCAAAAACACTTTTGGTGGGACACTATAACAAAGGACATTAAGCAATTTGTCACTACCTGTCCAATTTGTGCAAGACATAAATCTTCTCATAAGGCTCCTGACGGCTTGTTAATACCAATGCCAACACCCAAACAACCTTGGCACACTGTGAGCGTAGACTTTATTGTAGGTTTACCACCTGTAAAATCCTTCACAACAGTGTTGGTTATAGTGGATTTTTTATCTAAAATGGCACATTTTGTACCATTATGGAAATTACCCACGGCGGCAGAATTTGCCGATATTTTTATAAGGGAAATTGTGCGTTTACATGGTTTGCCAAGCAAAGTGGTGTCAGACCGAGGGAGCCAGTTCAACTCCAGATTTTGGAAAAAATTATGTGAAAAACTGAAAATAGATGTGGCCTTATCCACTGCTTTCCACCCAGAGACAGATGGACAGACTGAACGACTGAACCAAACCTTACTTCAAACGCTACGTTGTTTATTGGCTGATTATTCTAGTGAATGGTTGGAAGCTCTTCCTGTAGCAGAGTTTGTTTATAATAATACTGAGCATTCAGCTCTACTTTGCTCACCATTCTATTTCTTGCAGGGGTATCATCCAAGAGCTATACCCATTTTGTTAGAAGATTCCCTGTTGCCTACAGTAACGGATAGACTAACGAGGTTAGGTGACATACAAGACAAAGCCAGGAAACATTTATTAAAGTACAAGGAAAGCATGAAAAGACAAGCAGACAAACACAGGTCTGAGGCCCCAATGTATAAAATTGGTGACAAGGTATGGCTCTCCACAAAAAACCTAAACATAGAGGGATCCCGAAAGCTGCAACCACGTTTCATTAGACCCTTTAGAATAACTGCCATAGTAAACCAGGTAACAGTAAAATTAGATTTACCAAAAGAATATCCAGTACATACTACATTCCATGTGTCCTTGCTTAAGCCGTACAACTCAAAAACCCGACCTGAACCACCACCTCCACCCATACCAATTAAGGGAAATCTGGAATATGAAGTGAAAAGCATAAAAGACTCAAAAAGAATTAGTGGACGTCTGTTTTATTTAGTAGAATGGAAAGGATATGATGAATCTGAGAATTCATGGGAACTAGCATCATATGTACATGCCCCACAGCTGATTAGACGGTTTTATTTAAAAAATCCAGGAAAACCCCGTCCTGTAGGAGGGCCTTTGAGGGGGGCAACTGTTAGGGTTTGTACACAGCAAAGAGCATGTCCCCTCTCACTGCACTAGTGGGTTCTGTAATAGCTCCCTTTTAAACTTACTATTAAAAGCCTTTCTTGTTATTTCACCTTCCCCCCCCCTAGGCTTCTGTGTATGTTGTTTAATGTGCTGTTTTGTTTACACATTGGGCCTTGCTTTTACCAAGGCTTCTTTAAAACACTCCTCCCTAGGCCATGTGTTAATCCAACTCATTTGCATAATAACTGAAACTCTGCACACCTTTCAAGACCATGTGCAGCATGTGAGGACCACACCCAGCTCTTCAAACCACACCCAGCTCTGCACACCTTCCAAGAACATGTGCAGCATGTGAGGACCACACCCAGCCCTTCAAACCACACCCAGCTCTTTGAGCCACACCCAGCCCTGTCTATAAAAGGCATCCCCCGAGCCTCACCCAGTGCTTGTGCTCGTCTACCTCCAGCTTACCTGAGAACAGATCCCTCGGCGCTGGCACTCCTGCTCTTTACAGACTTTCTTTGACTTCAATGGGCGCAGCTGCTGGCTCTTCCTTCTTCCGGTTTCCGGTTCCTCCTTGCCTCAGCCTCTCTCCTACGAGTAACCTGCAAAAGAGAAAGAAGACAAGTTTAGACTGATCAGTATCTCTTGCCAGCAACAAGTAAGTGCAAAACTTTTTATTACCTGAGGAAGCTTTGACGGCAATTTCTGGATTCGTGTATAGACAGTTTGAGGCGAAGTGTCTTCCACGAGCATTGTGATTCAGGCTCTTTGTTGCAGGAGTATTTTGCGGAACTTTGTGAAGCGGACATTGTTTTTTTTTCATGGAACTTTTGGGAATCGAACAGTGAAAACCATTGACAGCAAGGCAAACAGTAAATCAAGGACTTGCACAAATTACATGCTGTATTTTGATGTAAAAGTACAGTATTTGTTTTATAAAAGATTCTGGAAATATGGGAAAAGTGAGTCTACTATTGGGAATTTAGGCTTTAGTTATATTATGATGAATGTTTGATATTGGTAATTCTGATAACGGTATTTGTTTAATGTTTTAGAAGCTTTACAGTAATAGAAAACACATCCCAGAGCAGTAACACATTCCAAACCTGGAAACTAGAGACCAGGATCCAAGAGGTACTTTTAGAAGAGAATTTCTAATAAATAAAGGGATAGTCAGGAACCCATTTAGGAATAGGTTGCACTTATCTGTTCTTTGTTTATGTTTCATTAGGCACCAGTTTCTACAGAAGTCAGAAAGGGCCGCAGATTTGTGCAGCACTTCAACAGTGGAAACGCAAGAACGGTGTTGTCTTTCTATTTTTTATTTTATCCACTTCCCCCCTTCCCTTGAGCTTCTGTTCTTAGTGCACTGTTTTAAAAACTAGTGTGCTGGAACAAGCAGTTTCAGGGTGGGGTCGGATTGTCTTCAACCTCCATCAGAACTGAACAAGAACTCAGGTGAGCTGGGCTTTGACACTACTATTGTATGACAACAGGTAACAGGTATGCTCCATGAGGCAAAGCATTGAAGTTGATATGGTCTTCTACTTGTTCAATGGTTATTATGATTGCACAACTTCACCCATTCAATTGGAGATCTGAGATCTGATTTTTCTGTGGGCAACTGTTGACAGTTCATATGACATACATGCATATGTATGATTCATGTAGGGGCCACCTTGAAGTAGTTTGTTGCTGGGGCCTACTTGACATCATGGTACTGTTTGTAAATCACAGATTTTGTTTAGGTGTGATC
The DNA here is from genome assembly GCF_031143425.1 of Pleurodeles waltl. Classification (NCBI taxonomy): domain Eukaryota; kingdom Metazoa; phylum Chordata; class Amphibia; order Caudata; family Salamandridae; genus Pleurodeles; species Pleurodeles waltl. Next base: position 1,141,034,327 of record NC_090447.1, read on the forward strand.
AGGAACATGTGGAGACCCTTTTCCCCTTTGTATTTGGATCATCATCCCAGGCAAGTGAAGGAGACAGGGCGAAACCAAGTGGGGAAACATCTGGCCACGGTACCTCCAGTCATAACACCACCGACACGGAGGGACCCAGTGGCCCAGAAGGTGAGGGGAGTGCCACCGAGGACACAGGATCAACCTCATCATCTTTAGATTCTACCTCCAGTGGCCACTCCCTAGTGGTGGGGGACCCATCAGGACCTGTTCCTGTACCATCCTTGTCCCCCACCCCCAGTACTAGCACCACCCTTCCTCTTTGCTCCCCACCCAGTTGGCCATGCCCACTCACTTAAGAGGGTGGGTGTCTCCTTTGCCCTAGGTACCTCAGTGCCAGCCCCTGTTACTCCTGCTGCCCTGAGTGAGAAGGCTATTGACCTCCTGAGGAGTATCAGGAAATCAATAGGCTTCTGTGGGGCAGACTGCCATTGCGAATACCATCCAGGGGTTGGTAAGCCAACTTCAGACAAATGCTTTCCTGGAAGACATTCATAGTTACATGTCAATCAATCAATCAATCAGGAATTTGTAAAGCACACTACTCACCCATGAGGGTCTCAAGGCGCTGAGGAGGGGCGGGGAGAAAAGGGGAGTGTTCCTACTGCTCAAACTGCCAGGTCTTGAGAAGTTTCCTGAAGGTAAGGAGGTCTTTGGTCTGGCGCAGGTGGGTTGGAAGAGTGTTCCAGGTTTTGGTGGCGAGGTGCGAGAATGATCTACCACTGGTTGTAGTTCTGCAGACGCGTGGGACGCTTGCGAGGGTGAGGTTGGTGGAGCGGAGATGCCAGGTCAGGGTGTAGAAGGAGAGCCGTCTGTTGAGGCATTCTGGTCCGGTGTTGTGCAGTGCTTTGTGAGCGTGGGTAAGTAGTTTGAAGGTGATTCTTTTGTTGACTAGGAGCCAGTGCAGGTTTCTCAGGTGGTCTGTGATGTGGCAGTGGCGGGGGATGTCCAAGATGAGGCATGCAGAGGCATTCTGGATGCAGTGCAGCCTCTTCTGGAGTTTGGCCGTGGTTCCTGCGTAGAGGGCATTGCCGTAGTCCAGTTTGCTGCTTATGAGGGCTTGGGTGGCTGTTCTTCTGGTTTCGGTGGGTATCCATTTGTAGATTTTTCGGAGCATGCGGAGGGTGTTGAAGCAGGAGGAGGAGATGGCATTGACTTGTTGAGTCATGGAAAATGGGGAGTCCAAGATGAATCCTAGGGTGCGTGTGTTGTCGGTGGGAGTCGGAGAGGGTCTGAGAGTGGCAGGCCACCAGGAGTCATCTCATGCGGAGGGGGTGGAGGCGAAGATGAGGACTTCCGTCTTGTCGGAATTGAGTTTGAGGCATCCATTCCTTGATGGCCTTCATTCCATCGTGGAGGTTGGTCTTGGCGGAGTCCTTGGTGAGGGATAGGATCAGCTGGGTGTTGTTGGCGTATGAGATGATGTTGAGGTTGTGGGATCGGGTGAAGCTAGCAATCAGGGCCATGTAGACGTTGAAGAGGGTCAGGCTGAGGGACGAACCCTGGGGTACGGCACAGATGATTTTGGTGGCCTCCGAGCGGAATGGGGGGAGGCGGACTGGCTGGGTTCTGCCGGTGGGAAAGGAGGTGACCCAGGGCTCTGTCGCGGATTCCTGCATTGCTGAGGAGTGAGCGTAGGGTGTGGTGGCAGATGGTGTCGAACGCGGCCGAGAGGTCCAGGAGGATGAGGGCCGTGGTTTCACCTTTGTCCAGTATGGTCCTGATGTCGTTGGTGGCGGTGATGAAGGTGATTTCGGTACTGTGGTTGCTGCGGAATCCGGATTGGGAAGGGTCCAGGGTGCAGTTTTCCTTGAGGAAGTGGGTTAGTTGTCTGTTGACAGCCTTCTCTATGAATTTTGCCGGGAAGGGGAGCAGGGCGATAGGCCGGAAGGTTCTTGAGGTCTTTTCGGTCAGCCTTGGAATTTTTGAGGAGGGCGTTGATCTCAGGGTGTTTCCAGCTCTCCGGGAAGGTGGCAGACACAAAGGAGCTGTTGATGATCTTCCGTAGTTGGGGTGCAATGACGGAGCTTGCTTTGTTGAGGATGTGGTGAGTGCAGGGGTCATATGGAGAGTCAGAGTGGATGGTGTTCATGATTTCGATGGTATTTGGCCTACAGAAATCTTTTCAGGCTCTGGCCTCCTCAATGATGACAGCAGTCTATCCCCAACCCTCCCTCCCACATCCTCTCTCTTCCCTATCCAAATTCCCTATTCCCCTACTTGTCCTAAGCACACAGACACATCCGCATGAACTAACCTCAACACACACAAGCAGCACACAGCGACACAAACTCTACCAGGCACACCGGCATGCAGGCACTCAACATTCACCCACAGACACCACATCAGCCACCATTTCAACAGACACTCCCTCACACCACATCCACCATTCCCACAGACACCACCACAACACCCAGTGACACATCCATCATACCCACCATACCCCCAGACAAACACCTGTGAGAAAGTAGCCTCTTTGTAGCATGGTTACCCCCACTTTTGGCTTGATTGTGAGTGTATGTCAGTGTGTTTTTACTGTCTCACTGGGATCCTGCTAGCCAGGACCCCAGTGCTCATAGTTTGTGGCCTACTGTGTGTGTTGTCAGTAGTGCTTAACTGTGTCACTAAAGTTCTGCTAACCAGAACTTCAGTGCTTATGCTCTCTCTGCTTCCAAATTAGTCACTATAGTTTAGTGACTTCATGTGCCAATTCCAATTGGCACACTGGACCCCCCCTTATAAGTCCCTAGTATATGGTATCTAGGTACCGAGGGCATTGGGGTTCCAGGAGATCCTTATGGGAAGCAGCATTTCCTTTGCCACCCATAAGGAACTCAGACAAACCATTTCACAGGACTGCCACTGCAGCCTGAATAAAATAGTGCACACACTATTTCACAGACATTTTCACTGCACTTAAGTAACTTATCAGTCACTGTCAGAGTCACCAGATCCTCGGGGTCTGTGCACGTTCCCAACACGTCCACCACTGAACAGCTCCAAGACTCTGATAGATAAATCACAGAGACTGAGAGAGTTCAAGAGGGGAAGCGGGGATTAGGAAGGGAACAGCTGGGAAGGCGACCTCTAGTAAGAAAAAGGTTAGAACACACAATATGAAAATTATATCTCCTGAAATCAATACTAGACTATGATTCTAAGCCTAGTCACTCTGAAAACATGAACAATCTAAGAGTTAAGTTTAAAATGACTAAGTTTCAAGATGGCCGGGTACCTGTAGGGGAATCAAGATGAATTAAATGAAAACTTTCTTATTCAAGTACTTTCCTTTACATGAGAATCAGAAAAAATATTCTGAATAAATTTTAAACCAGTCATATAAATCCTGTTTTGAGAATGTATACTAGGACCATAAAATATTGCATCTAGAAACTCTGTCCTTCTGTGTACTCTTAAAATGTTTCAACACAAATTGCACATATTGCAGATATATATAGATATATATGTATAGTAAACACCATAAAAGGATTGTGCACCATGAATAACACAATATGGATTCAGGAAACAAATCACATAACTTGTCAACTTGAATATTACATAATAAATATCTTAGAATAGTAGCATACAATAAACAACATGAATTAAACTCGAGGAGAGAATCGTGCGTCTTGCCAATTCGAGTGTTACCATGTAAAATACCAAGAAATGGTAGCACGCAATGAATATCAAAGTCAAATCATCATTAATCGAATCGAGCATCTTGCCGATTCGTAAAACACAATGTAAATGTCAAGGAATAACAGCTCACAATAAATAATAACATCAAAGTACAATTAAACAAATTGCGCTTCTTTTGCAGATTCTTAAGCCACCATGTAAAATGTCAAGAAATGGTAGCGCGCAATGAACAACAAAGTTAAATGCTCATGAAACGAGTTGTGCGTCTTGCCAATTTGTAAAACATCATGTAAATGTCAAGAAATAGTAGCGCGCAATGGACAACAATGTTTAAACACCATAAAACGAATCGCGCGTCATGCCAATTCGAGTGTTACCATCTAAAATACCAAGAAATGGTAGCACGCAATGAATATCAAAGTCAAATCATCATTAATCGAATCGAGCATCTTGCCGATTCGTAAAACACAATGTAAATGTCAAGGAATAACAGCTCACAATAAATAACAACATCAAAGTACAATTAAACGAATCGCGCTTCTTTTGCAGATTCTTAAGCCACCATGTAAAATGTCAAGAAATGGTAGCACGCAATGAACAACAAAGTTAAATGCTCATGAAACGAGTTGTGAGTCTTGCCAATTTGTAAAACATCATGTAAATGTCAAGAAATAGTAGCGCGCAATGGACAACAATGTTTAAACACCATAAAACGAATTGCGCGTCATGCCGATTCTTAAGCCACCATGTGAATGTCAAGAAATGGTAGCGCGCAATGAATAACAAAGTCAAACCTTTATGAAATAAATCACGCGTCTTGCCTATTTGTAAACTACCATATAAATGTCAAGAAATGGTAGCACGCAAGTAATCTGTTACTCATTTAAGAATTTAAACCAAGAATATGAAAATTCTAAATAACGGTGTCGGGACAGTCCAACCACCGTCTTACCGCCTGGAACAATGATCACCAATGAAGGATTAGGGCAGAAGACTGGAAGATCCAAATAGGCCGCCGGGACAGGAGCTCAGGAAGAAGCTGCTGCTCTGCACCGGGACCTCTGAATAGTGAGCACTGGGAGTTGGGCTGACTCTCTTTTATAGAGTCTTGGCCCAGCCCAGAACCACGCCCAGGCATGTTGCAGGGAAAGTCTCTGGAAGGCCCTGGAAAGGGGCCACACCCTAACACACTCTGAAAACCTGCAGCAATACATTGCAAAGGAACAGTATTTGTAGGCATATTAAAAATAAGTTTTCAGGATTGAACTCTGCAATGCAAAAGGTTAAACCACAACATATCAGCACAATGCATAGATTACTTTGTTTTGAGAGTGCTGAGTTTTTGCATTTTTGTCGACAATAGAGTGCGTACTGCTCTGGTGTTGACAGTACTCCCCTCTCCCAGACGCGCTCTAGGGCCTGGTTTGCTTGGATTAAGACGATGAAAGCATCTCACAAGTACTGGAGCATGAACATCAGATGCGGAAACCCATGAGTTACTTTCAGGACCATAACCTTTCCATGAGATTAAGTACCATAGATTACGCCCTCTCAGTTTAGAATCCAACACTTTCTTGACTTCGTATTCTTCTTCCCCTTGTACTAGAACAGGAGCTGGATGAGGGTGGACCTTTTGGACTGCCTTTTTCAAGAGGGAAGTGTGGAACACTGGATGAATCCGTAAGGATCTGGGCAATTCTAGTTTAAAGGTCACCGGATTGATTTGCTGAAGGACAGTATAAGGACCTATGAATTTAGGGTTAAACATGTGCTTCTTCTTGAAGTCTATATGTTTCGTGGAAAGCCACACTTTGTCACCTGGTTGATATTGCGGTCCCTCACAATGTTTCTTGTCATAATGCCTTTTATATTTTTGTTTGGCTTTTTCTAAATGCTGTTGAATCAGTTTCTGGGATTGATGTAAATGCTGAATGGTTTCTGACACAGCTGGAGTAAGAGAACTTTCTTGAGGAATTGTGATGGGCAAGGTGTCAGGATGATAGCCAAATAAACCAAAAAAGGGTGTAACGCCAATAGAAGTGTGGAATGAGTTATTGTAAGCTAACTCAGCTAACCAGAACATAGATGTCCAAGAATGAAGTGCCTTTTCAGCGTAGGCACGTAGGTATTGTTTCAAAGTCTGATTTAGTCTCTCAGTTTGACCATCTGTTTGAGGATGGTGACTAGTAGATAGTGTAGATGTCACTTGGAGTGTTTTACACCATGTCTTCCAGAAATTGGAGGAAAATTGTGACCCCCGATCGGAGAGGATAACCTTTGGCAGTCCATGATAACGAACTACTCTGTTCAGTAAAATAGTTGCCAATTCACTAGAAGTGGGCAATTTTTTACAGGCTAAGAAATGTCCATATTTCGTGAGACTATCTACTACCACCAGAATTACTGAATGCTGTTGAACCACTGGCAGACCGGTAATAAAGTCTAAAGAAATGTGCTCCCATGGACGACTTGGGGTTGGAAGTGGATGTACCAACCCTTTTGGTTTTGAATGACTTCTTTTAATGCGAGCACAAACTTCACAGTTGTTTACCATTGCTTTTACATCTTTTGTTAGGGTAGGCCACCAAAAATAGCGTTGGATCAGTTCAAGAGTTTTAGGAGTACCTGGGTGACCTGCCGTAGGTATAACATGCAACCAATGAAACACTATCTTGTGAAGTTTGGTAGTGGGTATGAACAAACGAGTGTCATGAAAGGGTAAACCTTGCTTGATTGACCTTTTGGGATCTGCTTGGGCCCATGTTTGCCATTTTTCAACAGTGAAAGAGTTGCGAATTTCTTCAAAGAAATCTTCAGTTTTTATGATACATAGAACCTTGTCAGGAGCAATGATAGCTCTGGAGGCTTGAAATGCAGGCAACGTGGTAGACTCTTGACGGGACAAGGCGTCAGCCTTGCGATTATCTTTACCAGGCCGGAAGTTTATTACAAAATCAAATTCGGCAAAAAAAAGCATCCAGCGTAATTGCCATGGGGTCAAAAGTCTGGCGGAACTCATGAATTGAAGGTTACGATGATCAGTATATACTGTAACAACAGTGTATTTGGCACCAACAAATGATGTCTCCATTCTTTAAAGGCGTCACGAATCGCCAGAAGCTCTTTTTCAGCAATGACATAGTTCTGTTCGGCTTCGTTCAACTTCCGAGACATATAAGCTACAGGATGAAGTGGACCAGTGTCTTTATTTCATTGTGATAAGACGGCTCCTATTGCTACATCTGAAGCATCAGCTTCCACTATGAAAGGTTGATTCGCATCAGGATGAGTCAAGACTGGGGCAGTGGAGAAAGCTTCCTTCAAAGTCGAGAAGGCTTGATCAGCTTCTGGGGACCATACAAACTTTTCTTTCTTTCTTAGTAGCTTAGTGATTGGAGCCACTGTCTGGGAGAAATGATTTATGAACCTCCGGTAAAAATTTGCAAACCCCAGGAAAAATTGTACATCACGAACAGTCTTTGGGGTGGGCCAATCAGATACGGCTTTTACTTTCTTTTCTGCCATCACCATACCTTGAGGGGTAAGAATAACCCCTTGGGGGCGTGGCTTCGGGCGTCAAGATGGCGGTTGCACTCTGAGAGTGCTCTGGACCCCTCCGTCATCCGCCCATAGTTAACGCGGTCTGAAGGAGCAGAAAGACGCAGATTCAGGCACCCCTGTGACCCTGGGGTCCCGTAAGGGGTCGATTGCGGCAAACGAGCGAGGATCCTACACCCCGCGCTCACGCGACGATCCGGCTGATCCCGGGAAGGGAAAAGAAGATGGCGGCCGCAACGCGATACGCCCGACTGGGCTGAGGTCGGGCGATGGCCTCACCGATGACGACCGCGACGAATAGAGGGAGCGGCGAGAGCCCCTAGGGAGCCTGGGCCGTACTCCGGCTGCAGACCCCTGTGACCGGGGGGCCGGCGAGACCCCGACCAAGAAAGAGAGCACCAGGTGAGCGGCGCTGCCCCGGCGTACTGGCCCGCGGGTGCTGGCCAAGAGGCCGAGACCCCCCATCTGTCCTACCAAGCCCACGGGACTGAATTGAGGCGGCCGGTCGAAGAAAAGAGGACCGCCGCCGCAGCTGATGCCCTTCCCCCCGCGGTCCCTTCTGGCGCGAAGTAAGGGCGGGGGCCGCGTGGAGGGTTAAGACCTGGCTGAGGGCCGGGTGGGACCCCGGGGGGACGAAGACACGACTTAAAGGCCAAAGAGGGGAGGAGGAGAGAGAGGGGGACGGCGATTGTGGGAACCCCCCTCTCCCATCTCTGTTACGACGAAAAGGAGACCCGTGGCCTGCTTCCTACTCTCCCTCAGACCCTCATTCGGATGGGGTTCGCCATGGCCCGTAACAGGAGCTAGAAGCAGACCAAGGTCCGAGACATGGAGGAAAACATCCCAGAACGGACTGAAATTTAGGGCTCCGAACCTTAAATAGCTTATCCTTATCGAAACAGATCTAAAAATCAGAGGCCAACTTGAGGCAAGATGGAACCTGCCATTGAAATACCAGGTCCTGGGTATGGGGGGACCTAGGCCCTGATCTAAAGTGAGTCCCTCCCATCTAAACGGAGGGAGCGAGGAGGGGGCTATCGGAGGGGAACCAGCGACCCGGCCCTCCTGCGGTGCCAGCAAGAGATGCCTCCGCAGGGCCCAGGGGAGAGTAAAAGAGACTGGAGGATGCCCCTGAGACAATGACCTCCTGCCGTCTCTGCACGGAGCGGCACGGCGGAACCTTCCTTGGTCCAAGACACCTGAAAGCACACTGAAGTCTTAGGCTTGAAAACGTAATACGGAGGGTGCAACATACCTGACCCCCGTCCCAGGTGCCACGATGGGAAAAGATAAGGCGAACAAACAACCTCCACCCTCCCAGAAAAAAATCGACCAGTTCACGACGACGACGGGCCAACGGGGAGGGGGAGACACAGCTAGCAGGGGTCCGGCTCCGGATGGAGTTAACGCCATTCTCCAAGCTATTCAATCATCACAGACGGCCGTGGAGACCAAAATCGGAGAGGTGCGAGTGGACATGGGCCTCATCAGACAAGACCTGAGAAATGCAGTGAACCGAATCACTGAGGTAGAATCCCGAGTTTCTCAGAATGAAAGCGATTTGTCAGACCTCAAAACCAAAGTGGCCCAGCTGCAGAGCCGAACCAGCGAGCTTCACCGCCGTGCAGAGGATGCTGAAAACCGGGCAAGACGCAACAACTTACGCTTCATCGGTTTCCCCGAGGGCATAGAGGATGACAAGGCCTCCGAGTTCCTAGAGAGATGGATCAAAACTTGGATGCCGGACCAGTCCCTCTCGCCCTTGTTCGCAGTCAAACGAGCCCACAGAGCGCTCGCACCTCGTCCTCCTCTGGGCGGCCCAAAGCGCCCGATGATCGCACGATTTCTTAACTTTAAAGACAGAGACAATATCCTCAAGGAAGCGAGGCAGTTGGAAGATCTTCAATGGGAAAACCACAAAATCCTAATTTTTCCGGACTACACCAGAGAGGTCCAAACCCGCCGCAGGTCATACGAGCTTGTTAAACAAAAACTTAGGGCAATGCAACTCACGTACATGCTCCTCTTCCCCGCACGCCTCAAAGTTCTCATGGCTGGAAAAGTATACTTTTTCGAATCACCAGAGGAGGCATGGGACTGACTGACAGAGGAGGGCGTCGGAGCCCGAAGAGGTCCCCCGAGAACTACGGGGAAAACTCCGCGTATCGAACCCTCCTCTTCAGAGGGGCCCCGGAGGAGCCGGCCGGCGAACCAGATCCCGGAGAGGTAGGCGGAAAGACCTGAACACTCCTGCAGACAATGAGGCGGCCCAGGACTCTGACCCACAGACAGAGAACACCTCTGATGCCCTCCCGGGGCCTCGGACACCGACCCAGACAGCGGGGGACGGTCGCTTGAGTCAATCTCCGGTCCTCGGCTGACATAATATGTGTGACCCCTTCGTTGGAAGCGGGGGGAGACTTGCCGCGCTTGGCTTGATCAGGCAGGCCTCGGCGGGACTGCCATCGATGACACCGGAGACTTCCTAATGTATGGTGTCTGACGCTCAATTTGTGACCGTTAATTGCAATTGATCCGAGTGAAAGGAGGGGTCCACCACTCCACCCCAATGACAGCTCCACTGGCTGTCTGGTTCTGGTTGGGTATTTGGGCGACAGATGCTTCTGGGGTAGGAGTATGGGGAGGGGGGGGGTTTGGTTTTGGGGGAGGGGGAAGTTTGAGTTTGAATTTAGGTTTAAAAGGCAACAAGTTAGTTAGCCTGGTTTGTAATCTTAAGGTTCCACTGACATGTTTGAAATGGTCGTCCCCAGACCCGCACCCGCACACTCAATCTTATATAGCACCTGCACAACCCACGCTTGGCCCTCAATGACCCAAGTCCTCTCCTGGAATGTAAACGGCCTATTAGATAAGATCAAGAGGTCAGCAGTATTTAACACCCTCCGTAGATACTCCCCCTCAGTGCTCCTTCTGCAGGAGACCCACCTCCTTGGGTCCAGGTGCCCTATGCTTGCGCGAGGAGGATATGATAGAGTATACCACACAGGATTCTCCAGAGGCTCTAGAGGAGTGGCTATCCTGCTCCACCGATCTCTACCCATGGCGATCACAGCCACACAGTCCGACCCACAGGGTAGATTTGTAGTAGTCACAGGGACTCTTCAGGGGCACCCGTTAAACCTTGTATGCGCCTATGCTCCTCCGGCGGGTCTCGATGCCTTCCTACTTTCGCTCCACCGAGTGACTTCAGGACTTCCTCAAGGGACCACCCTACTGGGAGGCGACTTCAACGCGGTTCTTGACCCAACTCTGGACGTATCTGGGGGGATCACCACTAGTAGATCCAAACGGGCTTCAACCCTAAGCAACTGGGCGGAGAGCCTCGGCTTATGCGAGGTGTGGTGCACCTGGCACCCTAGAGAACGCCAATACACGCATACAGCGGCTGCACACCAGACGCAATCCAGAATAGACCTTGTGTTTATGCCCGCCCTGGGCAGAGATTCTCCCTCGGGGGGTCTTAGACCATGCGCCAATACGTATCCGACTGGGCGGAGTAGACCCCACCAGGCGGCCTATGTGGCTTCTGAACGCTTGGCACTTACAGGACAAAGACTACACACAAGAAATCAGGAATTACCTTAGCCAATATTTTGAATTAAACGTAGGTTCGGTTCGATCCCCGGGAATATTATGGGGCGCTTGTAAAGCCACTCTTAGAGGACACGCCAAACGCATCCTTCGGTCCCGTGAGCAAGACCAGAACTCCCAGATCTCTGAGCTGGAGACCAAGGCCCTAAGACAGGAACGCCAACACATAAACTTGGCATCGGCCTCTACCATGAGGCAGCTGACTAGAGTGAGAGAGGATATCAAACACATAATGCTGGAGTCGGCCAAGCACATGTGAAGAGTCTCAGCAGCCCGAATTTATGGATGGGGGGATAAAAATGGGAAGCTGCTGCACCGGCTGGCCACCCGCCCCATGGCCAACAGAATTATACCCGAAATTTTAGAGGACTCAGGCTCCCTTGTCAAAACATCAGTGGAAATTGCACATAGTTTCGCCTCCTACTATACTCGTCTATATGCCAAACACCCACGTCCCGCCATTGAGAGAGAGACCCCCCTACTAAACGATATTACCCTTCCTAGGGTGTTCCCAGAGGCGAGAGACAGACTAGAGGAGGCCATTAGCCTCACAGAGATCTGCAATGCAATATCCAGCCTGGCAACGGGCAAACCCCCAGGCCCTGACGGTTTCCCAGCAGAATTATATAGTAAATGCAGCGACATTCTGGGTTTCCACCTGCTTAACATGTATGACGAAGCTGAAAACCAAGGCCGCTTCCCTACTGAGATTGACCAAGCGACAATTGTGGTGATCCCCAAAACTCAACCTCCATCGCGACATTGCTTAGCGTACCGGCCCACCTCGTTCCTAAATGTTGAAATCAAGGTGCTCCTCTCGATCCTTGCCTCCAGACTGAAGGAGGTAATGCCCACACTGGTACACCCTGACCAATGTGGTTTCATGCCTACCCGTAGTACTAGGCACTGCATCAGGCGATTACATCTGGCCCTGGCGCACCACAAAACTCTATCACACACGCACTTGGCACTACTTCTACTTGATTTTGAAAAGGCCTTTGACACGGTGGATTGGTCTTACCTCGAACAGGTCCTACATAAGAACGGACTCGGACCTAAATTTCGAGGACTAGTGAAACTCCTGTACTCTAACCCGACTGCCCGAGTCCGGGTGAATGGAGTGGTCTCCGACCCGTTCCCCATTGGCCGTGGAACTCGACAGGGATGCCCGCTATCCCCCCTACTCTTTGCGCTAGTAATAGAACCATTGGCGATACTACTGAGAAGAGACCCACTAATTGAGGGCTGGTGCTGGCCCTCCGGTTCGGAGGACCGAGTGGCATTGTACGCGAACGATGTTCTCCTGTATATCTCTAACCCACCCAAAAGCGGCCCACGCGTCCTAGAGATCCTGAGACTTTTCGCAGAAGCCTCGGGACTGATCCTGAACCCAGCCAAGTCCTTGCTAATTCCCCTACATCGCTCTCGCGACTGTATAGATTGGCAACGAAACATCCCAATACGGAGAAACAGCTTCAAATACCTAGGAGTACATATTTCGCTGCTTCCTGAGTTAGCGTGGGAACTTAATATCACGCCACTAACAAAGAAAATCAAGACCAATCTCCTGCGCTGGAGGGCCCTCCCCCTGAATCTGCTTGGCAGAATAGCGCTTTACAAGATGATGATCCTTCCCAGGCTCCTATACCTCCTGCAGAACTTTCCACTTCCCGTCCCCATGAGATGGTTCAGGGAGATGGACTCCTTAGCGCGCCAATTCATATGGGGCGGTACTCGCACACGACCAAAGGTGGGAGAATTGGGTGGGTCCCATGGAGGAAACGGACTGGACAGAAGCACTGATGGCCCCACGCTCCCTTACAATGGCCACTCGCTTCCGATTAATACAAACATACTTTCTTCATACCGCATATCTCTCGCCCGCCAAATTACACAGAGTGGGCCTCCGCCCCTCGGCGGAATGCCCCCACTGCGGGAGTCCCACAGCTGATTTCTTCCACATGGTATGGGCATGCCCAACCATAGCGGCTTATTGGGAAGCGGTGGTGCAGGAGATCTCTGGGGTCTTACAAGAAGATGTAAAGAGGATGCCGTTGCCTCTCCTTCTGGGGGTCATGGGAGACACTGGGCTGCGAAGAGCAGATCGGACCTTCTTAGGGGTGGCATGCCTGGTGGCCAAGAGGGATATAATGGCAGATTGGAAGGCCAGAAATGCACCGACACTGACTAAATGGAGACGGGGGTAGACTGGTGTGCGCAGCGAGAGAAACTTGTATATGAGGCCAGAGGTTGTTTAAATAAACATAATAAGATATGGGGAAGTGGGAGGGCATGGCAGGCTTCTAGGTTCTAGATTTTGTGTAATATTTATCAACAATGTGTAGCGGGTGCTTCGGGTTCGACCATCATTGTTTAATGCCCGTTGGCATCATGTTGAATTGTACACATTATTGTTTCATGCAAAATCAATAAAGTCTCTTTATCAAAAAAAAGAATAACCCCTAAAAACTCAACTGTGGTAACATGAAACTCACACATGGTTAGTTTGCAATATAAATGGTGTTTTCGAAGGGCTGCAAGAATTTTCTTGACATGTTGGACATGTTCGTTTTCATTGTCTGAGTAGATCAAAATGTCATCGATGTAGACTATGGCAAATATGTCGAGGTACTCTCTAAGAACGTCATTCAAGAAAAATTGAAATGCTGCTGGAGCATTACACAGACCAAAAGGCATGACGGTGTATTAAAAAAGGCCATATCTTGTCTTGAACGCTGTTTTCCATTCGTCACCCTCTCTCATTCTGACCAAATGATAAGCACCTCGAAGGTCAAGCTTTGTGTAGATTTTTGCTTTCTTTACTTGTTCCAATAAGACCGGAATTAGGGGCAAAGGATATTTATTCTTGATGGTGACTTTGTTCAAACCCCTATAGTCGATGCAAGCTCGCAGTTCTCCATTAGCTTTTGGAACAAAAAAACAAAGGCGAAGCTGCAGGAGACTTAGGGCCAGATGTAGCAACCGGTTTGCATGTCGCAAACTGCGAAAAACGCAGTTTGCGACATGCAAAACGGCCATCGCGATGCAGATTCACATTTTGCGAGTCGGTACCGACTCGCAAAATGTGAATCCAACTCGCAACTAGGAAGGGGTGTTCCCTTCCTATTTGCAACTCGCACCCCAATGTAGAATTGCTTTGTGACCGCAAAATCGGTCGCAAAGCAATTCGCAGTTAACACCCACTTGAAGTGGGTGATAACGCATTCGCAAATGGGAAGGGGTCCCTATGGGAACCCTTCCCCTTTGTGAATGTCGCTGACAATATTTTTTCAGACCAGGCAGTGGTCCAATGGACCACTGCCTACTCTGAAAAAATGAAACCAAATGGTTTCATTATTTTTTTGAATTGCAACTCGTTTTCCTTTAAGGAAAACGGGTTGCAATTCAAAAAAAAAATAACTGCTTTATTAATAAAAGCAGTCACAGACATGGAGGTCTGCTGTCTCCAGCAGGCTACCATCCCTGTGAGTGCAGGGACTCGCTATGGGGTCGCAAAATGCGACCCACCTCCTTAATATTCATGAGGTGGGTCTTTGCGACCCCATAGTGAGTCGCAGAAGGTGTCTGAGACACCTTTCTGCATACAATTTTGCGAGTTGCAAATTGCGAGTCGGTATGACTCGCAATTTGCAACTCGCAAAATTTTCTGTACCTACATCTGGCCCTTAGAGGGGCAAATGAAGCCATTCTTCAAAAATTTATCTAGGTATTTTCGTAAATGTTGATTTTCATGTTCTGACAGGGTATATACACGACAGTTGGGAAGTATTGCACCTGGGGCTAGATCAATTTGACAGTCATAAGATCTATGAGGAGGTAGAGTCTCTGCTCCTTTCTCATCAAATACGTCTTTGTAAGATGAATACTGTTTGGGCAGCTGAATTTCTTTCTCCGTGGCAGTAGCTATGTAAGAGTTGCAAACTTTTGGTACTTGAATCTTTTGGAGACATTGTTCGTTACATAGCGCAGATGAGAACACGATTTTTCGTTCTGCAAAATTGATCTCCGGATTGTGATGAGTTAACCATGGCAAGCTGAGGATAATCCCATATTGGGGAGCATGGATCACGTCAAAGATGATTTTCTCTTTATGTTTCTTTCTTTGAATCTTATCTTCACAAATCATCGACAAGGGGATAGTCTGAAGAGTTACCGGACCTCCAGTCAAGAGTTTTCCATCGACTGCCTGGATGATTTCTGGGGTCTTCTTTTCAATACATGGGATCCCCCATGCACGAACCAATGGGACATCAACAAAATTCCCAGTAGCCACAGAGTCGACTAGAGCTTTTTTTAAATAGATCTTTTTCTTGACCTGAACTCTTATTTCCAGTTTAAGATGTCTAGATTGTGATGGGTCCACGGTGACACCCAAGAGCAACCCTTTTCTGCATCTCGGGTGTTTTAGTTTTCCAACTCGACTGGTGAATTGGCTGCGACCTTCTGAACTGGACCTTGCTTGTTCTTTGGTTTGATTGGACAATCTTTGGCAAAATGACCTTTTCGCCCACAATAAAGACATTGTCAATTTTTTCTGCGGAGGTCCTTTTCATCTTTGGTCAAAGGTCTTCTGATGGTTCCAATTTCCATCGGTTCCGGCGTTCTCTCTTTCGGAGTTCTTGAGTCTCTGTTATCATGAACGTGCCATGAATATTTTTCAATCTTTTTTGCGCGTTCCTTTACGTTCTGCTAAACCATGATCAAGTCTCAAGACAAGATTTATTAATTCTTGACAGTCTGTAGGTTGTGGATCGATTTGCGCTAAGATATCTTTTAATTCCTCTTTGAGTCCCTTGTAAAACAAGACCGCTTGTTTTTCTTCAGGCCAGGATGTCTCGGCAACCAGCCGGTTAAAGTTGGCTAAATAAGACACTAGGGGGGTCATTCCAAGTCTGGCGGGCGGCGGAGGCCGCCCGCCAGACTTCCCCCCTCCGAAATACCGCTGGTATTCTAAGTTTTTCCCTGGGCTGGCGGGCGGTCGCCAAAAGACGGCCCGCCAGCCCAGGGAAAAACTCCCTTCCCACGAGGATGCCGGCTCGTAATCGAGCCGGCGGAGTGGGAAGGTGCGACGGGTGCTGTTGTACCCGTCGCGTATTTCACTGTCTGCCAAGCAGACAGTGAAATACTTGTAGGGGCCCTCTTACGGGGGCCCCTGCAGTGCCCATGCCAGTGGCATGGGCACTGCAGGGGCCCCCAGGGGCCCCGCAACCCCCCCTACCGCCATCCGGTTCCCAGCGGGCGGACCGCCGGGAACTGGATGGCGGTAGGGGGGGTCGGAATCCCCTCGGCGGCGCAGCTAGCTGCGCCGCCTTGGAGGATTCCAAAGGGTGGCGGTACACTGGCGGGAGACCGCCAGTGTTGCCGGTCCGACCGCAGCTTTACCGCCGCGGTCGGAATGCCCTTGGGAGCACCGCCGGCCTGTCGGCGGTGCTCCCGCAGTCCTCCGCCCTGGCGGTCATAGACCGCCAGGGTTGGAATGACCCCCTAGGTCTTGATTTCCTTGGCGTAATCTAATAATTCACGATCTGCTGACTGTGTTACAGTTCTACGATCAAAGACTCTCTCAAATTCACGAACAAAATTTCTCCAGCTATACAACAAGGGACTATTTTTACACACAAGAGGAATTGCCCAAGTAGCTGCATCCCCAGACAGATATGATAACAAGAAAGCTACTTTGGACTGGGCATCGGTAAAAGTATTTGGTCTGCAGGTGAAGTGTAGTTCCACTTGAACCAGGAAAGATTGTGCTTTCAAAGGGTCACCTGAGAAACGTTCTGGGGGAGCTAAAGGAATTGTAGAAGGAACATTTAGGGAAATCGGATTACTTCCAGAAGCCTGAGAAGAAGTACCTGGCCAAGACACACCTGTGGGACTTTGTTCCTTCTTCTCTACCTTATCTTGCAACTGACTCACTCTCTCTGCTAAGCTAGTTGTCAATTCTTTGAATGATACCACCTCTGCTTGGAGCTGGGTGATAGCCTTGACTAACTCGTCTAGCGTGGCCATGCTGAGAACATACACAAGCCAGGAGGATAATAATTTGTGGGCTCACTATTCTGTCAGAGTCACCAGATCCTCAGGGTCTGTGCACGTTCCCAACACGTCCACCACTGAACAGCTCCAAGACTCTGATAGATAAATCACAGAGACTGAGAGAGTTCAAGAGGGTAAGAGGGGATTAGGAAGGGAACAGCTGGGAAGGAGACCTGTAGTAAGAAAAAGGTTAGAACACACAATATGAAAATTATATCTCCTGAAATCAATACTAGACTATGATTCTAAGCCTAGTCACTCTGAAAACATGAACAATCTAAGAGTTAAGTTTAAAATGACTAAGTTTCAAGATGGCCGGATAGCTGTAGTGGAATCAAGATGAATTAAATGAAAACTTTCTTATTCAAGTACTTTCCTTTACATGAGAATCAGAAAAAATATTCTGAATACATTTTAAACCAGTCATATAAATCCTGTTTTGAGAATGTATACTAGGACCATACAATATTACATCTAGAAACTCTGTCCTTCTGTGTACTCTTAAAATGTTTCAACACAAATTGCGCATATTGCAGATATATATAGATATATATATAGTAAACACCATAAAAGGATTGTGCACCATGAATAACACAATATGGATTCAGGAAACAAATCACATAACTTGTCAACTCGAATATTACATAATAAATATCTTATAATAGTAGCATACAATAAACAACATGAATTAAACTCGAGGAGAGAATCGTGCGTCTCGCCAATTCGAGTGTTACCATGTAAAATACCAAGAAATGGTAGCACGCAATGATTATCAAAGTCAAATCATCATTAATCGAAACGAGCGTCTTGCCGATTCGTAAAACACGATGTAAATGTCAAGGAATAACAGCTCACAATAAATAACAACATCAAAGTACACTGAAACGAATCGCGCTTATTTTGCCGATTCTTAAGCCACCATGTAAAGTGTCAAGAAATGGTAGCGCGCAATGAACAACAAAGTTAAATGCTCATGAAACGAGTTGTGCGTCTTGCCAATTTGTAAAACATCATGTAAATGTCAAGAAATAGTAGCGCGCAATGGACAACAATGTTTAAACACCATAAAACGCATTGCGCGTCATGCCGATTCTTAAGCCACCATGTGAATGTCAAGAAATGGTAGCGCGCAATGAATAACAAAGCCAAACCTTTATGAAATAAACTGTGCGTCTTGCCTATTTGTAAACTACCATATAAATGTCAAGAAATGGTAGCGCGCAAGTAATCTGTTACTCATTTAAGAATTTAAACCAAGAATATGAAAATTCTAAATAACGGTGTCGGGACAGTCCAACCACCGTCTTACCGCCTGGAACAATGATCACCAATGAAGGATTAGGGCAGAAGACTGGAAGATCCAAATAGGCCGACGGGACAGGAGCTCAGGAAGAAGCTGCTGCTCTGCACCGGGACCTCTGAATAGTGAGCACTGGGAGTTGGGCTGGCTCTCTTTTATAGAGTTTTGGCCCAGCCCAGAACCACGGCCAGGCATGTTGCAGGGAAAGTCTCTGGAAGGCCCTGGAAAGGGGCCACACCCTAACACACTCTGAAAACCTGCAGCAATACATTGCAAAGGAACAGTATTTGTGAGCATATTAAAAATAAGTTTTCAGGCGCGTGGCTTTGGGCGTCAAGATGGCGGTCGCACTTTGAGAGTGCTCTGGACCCCTCCGTCATCCGCCCTTAATTACCGTGGTCCAAGGGAGCGGAAAGCGCTATACATGACGCCCCGGTGTCCCGGGGACCTGTAGAGAAGTCTGTTGGGACAAATTGATGAAAAGCCGGCGGCTCACCCTCATACGACGACCCGGCTGCTCCCGTGAAGAGGAGCTCAAGATGGCGGCCACTGCGAGTTGCGCCCGGCGGATCTGAGGTGGGCTTTGGGGCCCCGACGAAGTCGTCTGCCGCGGGTCGAGAGGCGGCGAGAGGCCTGGTGAGAGCTGGGGCGCGCACCGTGGGTGGATCCCTGCCGCGGGGGCGCCGGCGGCCCCCCCCTCCTATCGTGGAGGGGGACGCGGGGTGAGCGGTGCTGCACCGGTGCGCGAAGCGCGAGTGTGACCCGGAGGACCGGGAGCCCTCCCTGACCGCCTGGGCGGCTTGCGGTGCCGGGCTGGGGCCGTGGCGGAGGCCCTGGCCCCCGGGATCCTCCTGCTGGGGGGAATTTAAATTTGGAGGCGAGAGGCCCGGTGAGGGCTGGGGCGCGCCCCGGGGATGGATCCCTGCCGCGGGTGCGCCGGCGCCCCCCCCCCTCCTGTCGTAGAGGAGGACGCGGGGTGAGCGGCGCCGCGCCAGCGCGAGAGGCGCGAGAGTGACCCGGAGGACCGGGAGCCCTCCCTGACCGCCTGGGCGGCTTGCGGTGCCGGGCTGGGGCCGTGGCGGAGGCCCTGGCCCCCGAGATCCCCCTGCTGGGGAGAATTTAAATTTGATGGCGTGCTGAGGACCAGGACCCGGCTGAAAAGCAGAGTGGTGCCCCGGGGGGGCAGGGAAGTGAATCGTAGACCGGGGAGGGGTGGAAGGAAAAGACGAGCGGTGACGCCCCCGCCCCACCCTTCCCCGCGGCAACGGGAGGGGACTCGGGGGCCTGGGGGCTTGGCTCCGGCCCTCGCCGGCCCGAGACCGGATGGAGCGCGAGCTGGACTGCGGCAACATCTGGACTGCGAGTTGAGCGGTGGAAGGCAACACCTTGAGGCAAGTGGATATCCTGGGTTCCGGGTCGTGCTTGGTTGACTTTAGACCCTGGTCGGAACGACCCGAGAGATTGAGAGCGCGATCGCGACGGCGCGAGGCCTACAATGGAGGCGCAGAGCCCTTAAGGTGGAGAGACCTGGGTCTGGGTCTCGGACGGGTCCCCCCCAACTGGTGGAGAGAGCGAGGAAGGGAGCTGAAAAGAAGGGGCCAACGGTGTCATCGCCGGCCGTCCTTACGTGATCAGACACAGCGAACCCCCCCACAGTCCATGGTACTTAACAACGCACTAAATTCTCAGGCTTGAAACCGCGTTAAGAAAGGGGTGGCCCACCTGACGCCCGCCTCAAGTGCCACGATGGGGAAGGATAAAACGAACAAACAACCTCCGCCCTCCCAACAAAAAATCGACCAGTTCACGACTGCGACGGGCCAACGAGGAGGGGGAGAAGTGGCTGGTGGGGGTTCAACCCCTGACGGGGTGAGTGCCATTCTCCAAGCTATTCAATCATCGCAGATAGCCGTGGAAACGAAAATCGGTGAGGTGCGAGTGGACGTGGGCCTCATCAGACAGGACCTTAGAAATGCTGTAACCCGAATTACGGAAGTGGAAACCCGAGTCTCCCAAACCGAAACCGATTTGTCCGACCTCAAAGCCAAAGTAGCCCAGCTGCAGTCCCGAACCGGCGAGCTTCACCGTCGTGCAGAAGATGCGGAAAACCGGGCCAGGCGCAACAACCTACGCTTCATAGGTTTCCCGGAGGGCATAGAGGAGGATAAAGCCGCCGAATTCCTGGAGACGTGGATCAAATCTTGGATGCCTGACCAATCCCTCTCGCCCTTGTTTGCAATTGAAAGAGCCCACAGGGCGCTCGCGCCTCGCCCACCTCCGGGCGGTCCGAAGCGCCCGATGATCGCGCGATTCCTTAACTTTAAGGACAGAGACAATATCCTCAGGGAAGCGAGGCGGCAAGATGGTACGCAGTGGGAAAACCACAAAATCCTAATTTTCCCGGACTACACCAGAGAAGTCCAGACCCGCCGTAGGTCGTACGAACAGGTTAAGCAAAAACTAAGGGCAATGCAGCTCTCGTACATGCTCCTTTTCCCCGCTCGCCTCAAAGTCCTCATGGCTGGGAAAGCTTACTTTTTTGATTCCCCGGAGGAAGCTTGGGACTGGCTGACGGAGGAGGGCATTGGAGCCCGAAAGGGTCCCCCCGGGACCACTGGAAGAACCCCACATGTCGGGCCCTCACCATCAGAGGGGCCCCGGAGGAGCAGGCGGCGCACCAGATCCCGGAGAGGCAGGCAGAAAGACACGATCGCTCCTGCAGAGGACGAAGCAGCCCGGGACTCTGGTCCTCATACTAAATCTAACACTGAGACTCTTCCGATGTCCCAAACACCGTCCCAACCCGCCGAGGATGGGCGATTGAGTCAGTCTCCGGTACTCGGCTGACAGGAGATGTGGGACCCCTGCGTGAGACGTAAGGGGATTCGGGCTTCGCCTGACCCTCTCAGGCGACCCCTAGCGAGATTAACATTGATGTCTCCGGAGGCTTCCTAGAGTATGGTGTTGAACGCTTGTTTTGTGACTACTAATTGCAACTGATCCGAAAGAAAGGAGGGGTCCACCACTCCACCCCAATGACAGTTTTACTGGCTGTCTGGTTTTGGTTGGGTACATGGGCGACAGATGCTTCCGGGGGGGAGTATGGGGAGGGGGGGAGTTTAGGGGGGAAGTGAAGTTTAAGTTAGGTTTAGGAGGCGACAAGTTGGTTAGCCTGGTTTGTAGATTTAAAATTTTACGGTCATGTCCGAACCGGTCATCCCTGGGCTTGCTCCCGCACATCCAAACATGCCCAACAGTGTCATACCTCACGCTTGGCCCTCAGTAACCCAGGTCCTCTCCTGGAATGTAAACGGCCTGTTAGACAAGATCAAAAGATCGGCAGTATTTAACACCCTCCGCAGGTATTCCCCCGCAGTAGTTTTACTACAAGAGACCCATCTTCTTGGGTCCAGATGCCCTATGCTTGCGAGAGGAGGATACGATAGGGTATATCACGCAGGGTTTTCCAGAGGCTCTAGAGGAGTGGCCATTCTGCTCCACCGATCTCTGCCCATGGTAATCTCTTCCACGCAATCTGACTCACAAGGTAGATTCATGGTGGTCACGGGGACTCTTCACGGACAACCGCTAAACTTGGTGTGCGCTTATGCGCCCCCAGCAAATCACAACTCCTTCCTACTTTCGCTCCACCGAGTAACCTCAGGATTACCCCAGGGAACTACCCTGCTGGGAGGCGACTTTAACGCGGTCCTTGACCCAAGGCTGGACATTTCTGGGTAAGCTACCATACATAGATCCAAGCGGGCCTCAGCCCTAAGTAGTTGGGCGGAATGCCTGGGCTTGTGTGAGGTGTGGCGCACCTGGCATCCCAGGGAGCGCCAGTACACACATACCTCGGCAGCCCACCAGACGCAATCCAGAATAGACCTGGTGTTTATGCCCGCCCTAGATTTCTTAAAAGTAGCAGGGGCTGAGATTCTTCCACGGGGGGTCTCCGATCATGCGCCAATACGGATCCGGCTGGGTAGAGCAGACCCTACCAGACGGCCTATGTGGCGCTTGAACGCGTGGCACTTACAAGATACAGAATACACCCAAGAGATCAGGTTGCACCTCGACCAATATTTCGAATTAAATGAAGGCTCGGTTCGATCCCCAGGAATGCTATGGGCTGCTTGCAAGGCCACTATTAGAGGACATGCCAGAAGCATTCTCCGGTCCCGTGAACGAGATCATAATTCCCAAATCACCGAGCTAGAGAACAAGGCCCGGAGACTCGAATGCCAACATATAAACTTGGCATCGGCCACGACCATGAGGAAACTGACCAGGGTAAGAGAAGATATTAAACATATAATGCTAGATTCGGCCAAGCACATGTGGAGAGCCTCAGCAAGCCGAATTTATGGATGGGGGGATAAAAACGGGAAACTACTGCATTGGCTGGCCACCCGTCCCATGGCTAACAGTATTATACCGGAGATCTTAGATGACTCAGGCACCCTTGTCAAAACAGCAGTGGAAATCGCACATAGCTTCGCCTCTTACTACGCCCGTCTATACGCCTGGCATCCACGCCCTGCTGTTGAGAGAGAGTCCCCCCTACTAAATGAGATTACCCTTCCCGGGGTAACTCCAGAGGCGAGAGACAGACTGGACGAGGCCATCGGTCTTGAGGAAGTCTGCAGCGCAATATCGGGACTGGCATCAGGCAAAACACCAGGTCCCGACGGCTTTCCAGCGGAATTTTATAGTAAATGTAGCGATATTCTGGGTCCCCACCTGCTCAGCATGTACGAAGAAGCGGAAAATCAAGGCCGCTTCCCAACAGAGATTGATCAAGCCACTATTGTGGTGATCCCCAAAACTCAACCCCCATCGCGACAATGTTCAGCGTACCGGCCTATCTCGCTCCTAAATGTGGAAGTCAAGGTACTCTCTTCGATCCTTGCTTCCAGACTGAGGGAGGTAATGCCCACGCTGGTGCACCCTGACCAGTGTGGTTTTATGCCCACTCGTAGCACAAGGCACTGCATCAGACGATTACACCTTGCTTTGGCGCACCGCAAAGTGCTATCGCATACGCAGTTGGCACTGCTTTTACTCGACTTCGAAAAAGCCTTTGATACGGTAGACTGGTCCTTCCTCAATCAAGTCTTATATAAAAACGGGCTCGGACCTAAATTCCGGGGACTGGTGAAACTCCTATACTCTAATCCGACGGCTCGAATCAGGGTGAATGGAGTAGTCTTCGACCCAATCCCCATTGGTCGTGGGACTCGACAGGGATGCCCGTTATCTCCCGTGCTCTTCGCACTAGTGATAGAGCCACTGGCGATACTAATGAGAGGCGACCCACTGATCGAGGGCTGGCACTGGCCCTCTGGCTCGGAAGACAGAGTGGCTTTGTACGCAGATGATGTGCTCCTGTATATCTCCAATCCATCCAAAAGCGGCCCACGCGTCCTAGAGATCCTTAGACTTTTCGCGGAAGCCTCAGGGCTGACCCTGAACCCAGCCAAATCTTTACTGATCCCCCTTCATCGCTCGCACGAATGTATAGATTGGCAACGGAATATCCCGATACGGAGAAACAGCTTTAAATATCTCGGGATACATATCTCACTTCTCCCCGAGCTAGCGTGGGAACTCAATGTCACGCCGCTTTCAAAGAAAATCAAAACTGACCTTCTGCGCTGGAGGACCCTCCCCCTGAATCTACTTGGTAGAATAGCGCTGTACAAGATGATGATTCTCCCAAGGATCTTATACCTCCTGCAGAATTTTCCACATCCCTTCCCCGTGAGATGGTTCAGGGAGATGGACTCTTTAGCACGCTAATTCATATGGAGTGGCTCACGTACAAGACTGTCGCTGAAAACCTGTCAGAGGGATGTTTATGAGGGTGGACTGGGCATGTCGAATATTCAATACTATTATCTAGCGATGCATATACTTGTAATTAATGACTGGATGGGAGGTGGATGGACAGACCCCGCATATCAACTAGAATTGCAGACGATGGGCTACCCACAGATCCTTGACATGCTCTACGGGAGCCCGATACCCCGGGATACTCCAGATGTGACCAAAATGGTACTTCTGGGATGGCGTACAGCCCAGAAAGTGACGGGGTGGTGGGGACGCCTAACCCAACAAACCCCGCTATGGCAGGGGAAGCAGCTGATACATGTAGCAGGTCTGGAGGGCTTCCAGAAATGGGACACCATAGGGATCTCCACACTGGGAGATATTTGGAGAGGGACACATATACGATCTTTTCAAGACCTCCAGAAACAATATTCCTTAAATAAAACACAATTCCACCGATATCTCCAACTACGTCATGCCCTACTAGTCCACCTACAGACAGGAGACAGCATACCCGAGCACAGCCCCATGGAAGCCAAGGCACTGATGGGAGTTCTGGGAAGGGGAGGGGTTTCTCAGATTTACCGCACCTTAATCACCGCCACTAGGGGACCCCTGAGAGAGCTTCGCCAAAGGTGGGAGAGTTGGGTGGGACCCATGGAGGAAGCGGACTGGACAGAAGCACTAATGGCCCCACGCTCCCTGACAATGGCCACACGCTTCTGTTTAATACAATCCTATTTCCTTCACGCCGCATACCTCACACCCACTATGTTACATAAGGCAGGCCTCCGCCCCACAGCGGAATGCCCCCGCTGCAGGTATCATACAGCGGATTTCTACCATATGGTATGGACATGCCCGATTATAGTGGCCTATTGGGAAAGGGTGGTGCAAGAGATATCTGAGGCCCTACAGAAGGAGGTAAAGAGGTCGCCATTGCCCCTCCTTCTCGGGGTGATGGGAGATACAGAGCTACGAAGAGCAGATCGGTCCTTCTTAGGGGTGGCATGTCTGGTGGCCAAAAGGGACATAATGGCAGACTGGAAGGCCAGGGTGGCTCCGGCACTGGCTAAGTGGAGACGGGGAGTGGATTGGTGTGCGCAGCGAGAGAAACTTGTGTACGAGGTCAGAGGTTGCTTACACAAACACAAGAAGATATGGGGGAAATGGGAGGATGTAGCGGGCCTTTAAGAGGGGATGGTGAGTAACATTAGTAATGAAAGCGGCAGGGACCGAGGACTGGACCATTATTGTTTTGAGGCCCGTTGGCTTCATGTTGTACTGTATTCATATTTGTTCTATGCAAAATTTAATAAAATCTCTTTATCAAAAAAAAAATAATAATAAGTTTTCAGGATTGAACTCTGCAATGCAAAAGGTTAAACCACAACATATCAGCACAATGCACAAATTACTTTGTTTTGAGAGTGCTGAGTTTTTGCATTTTTGTCGCCAATAGAGCACGTACTGCTTTGGTGTTGACAGTCACCTATACGTCTAAGCTTCATTTACTGAAGGCTAGGTGCAAAGTTACTAAGTGTGAGGGCACCCTTGCACTAGCAAAGGTGCCTCCACTCAGTCCAGGGCCAAATCCCCAAACTTCGTGAGGGCGGGCCACCATTACACACGTATACTACATATAGGTCAATACCTATATGTAGCTTCACAATGGTAACTCTGAATATTGCCATGTAAGGTGTCTAGGACCATGGAATTGTCCCCCCATTCCAAATCTGGTATTGGGGGGCCAATCCCATGCATCCTGTGGGCTCCACCATGGACCCCCAGTACTGCCAAACCAGTTCTCTAAGGCTTGCACTGCAGCTACACCTGCTGCCACCTCACAGACAGGGTTCCACCCTCCTAGGGTCTGAGAAGGCCAGTCCCAGGAAGGCAAAACAGAGCATTTCCTTTGGGAGGAGGGTGTTACACCCTCTTCCTTTGGAAATACGTGTTACAGGCTTGGAAGGGGTAGCCTTCCAGAGCCTCTGGAAATGCTTTACAGGGCAAGGATGGTGCCCTCCTTGCATATGCCAGTCTACACTGGTTCAGGGACCCCTTGTCCTTGCTCTGGCGTGAAACTGGACAATGGGAAGGGGAGTGACCACTCCCCTGTCAATCACCACTCCAGGGGTGGTACCCAGATCTCCTGCATTGTGTCCCTTGCATTAGCCATCTTGTTTTCCAAGGTGTGGGGACACTCTGGAGATCTCTGAGTGACCAGTGCCAACAGGTGACATCAGAGACCCCTCCTGATAGGTGAATACCTGGGTAGGTAGCCAATCCCCCTCTCAGGGCTACTTAGGGTCTCTCCTGTGAGTTCCTCTTCAGATTTGGCTTGCAAGTTTCCACCAGGAATCCTCTGCAACTCCTGCTTCATCCTCTGACCTTGGATCAACCACAGACTGCTCCAGAAACCACTGTAACTGCAACAAAGTATCCAGAAATACTACTGCGACTCTACAACTTCAGCTCCAGCCAGCAACTGCAACAGTTTCCATGGTGTGCACATTCTGGGGACTCCCTGTCTTCACCCTGCACCAGAAGGACCGAAGAAATCTCCTGTGGAGTGACAGAGTCACTTCCCTGCTCCAGAAGGCACCTTCTAAGACGACGACAGGTTCTCTGGGACTCCTCTCCTGATGACGAGTGTCCTCCTTGGAACACAGGTGGTGGACCCCTTTGACACAGACTGTCCTAAGGTCCAGCTGTCCAAATTTGGAGGAGGTAAGAGTTTGCCTTCCCTGTTTGCAATAGTAACCCTGTGCACCACGTCATCTTCACCTCCTGAGGCCTCTGTGCACTATTTGCAAGAATCCTTCATGCACAGCCTGGCCCAGCTCCCCAGCACTCTATCCTGTGACGCTCAACTTGCTGAGTTGTTCTCCGGCGGCGTGGGACCTTCTTTGTAGTGCTGCAGCAACCGGAGTTTGCACCTTCTTTGTCTCCGTGTCCTGGGACCTCTGTGGATGCTGCCTGGTCATCTGTGGGTTCCCTCCAGTGTTGGGAGCCTCCTCTGCCTTCTCAGTCTGAGTTGAGGCCCCCAGGTCCCTCTTGGGTCCAGGCAGCACCATTTTGACACAATTTGCGACATTGCTTGAACCCCAGCTTGTTGGACTAATCCAGAGCTGCAACTCGCCTGCATCCATCATCTCCACGTGGACATCCTTTGCATCATGCAGGAACCCACAGCCATCTTCTTTGGTACTCTTCTGCAGACTTCTTCCAACCGGAGAATCCTCTTTTGCACCATCTTCTAGGTTGGCAGGGGCTCCTGTCCTTCCTTGAATCCTCTGCAACTCCTGCTTCATCCTCTGACCTTGGATCAACCACAGACTGCTCCAGGAACCACTGTAACTGCAACAAAGTATCCAGAAAGACTACTGCGACTCAACAACTTCAGCTCCAGCCAGCAACTGCAACAGTTTCCATGGTGTGCACACTCTGGGGACTCCCTGTCTTCACCCTGCACCAGAAGGACCGAAGAAATCTCCCGTGGAGTGACAGAGTCACTTCCCTGCTCCAGAAGGCATCTTCTAAGACGACGACAGGTTCTCTGGGACTCCTCTCCTGATGACGAGTGTCCTCCTTGGTACACAGATGGTGGACCCCTTTGACACAGACTGTCCTAAGGTCCAGCTGTCCAAATTTGGAGGAGGTAAGAGTTTGCCTTCCCTGTTTGCAATAGTACCCCTGTGCACCACATCATCTTCACCTCCTGAGGCCTCTGTGCACTATTTGCAAGAATCCTTCATGCACAGCCTGGCCCAGCTCCCCAGCACTCTATCCTGTGACGCTCAACTTGCTGAGTTGTTCTCCGGCGGCGTGGGATCTTCTTTGTAGTGCTGCAGCAACCGGAATTTGCACCTTCTTTGTCCCCGTGTCCTGGGACCTCTGTGGGTGCTGCCTGGTCATCTGTGGGTTCCCTCCAGTGTTGGGAGCCTCCTCTGCCTTCTCAGTCTGAGTTGAGGCCCCCAGGTCCCCCCTGGGTCCAGGCAGCACCATTTTGACACAATTCGCGACATTGCTTGAACCAAAGCTTGTTGGACTAATCCAGAGCTGCAACTCGCCTGCATCCATCATTTCCACGTGGGACATCCTTTGCATCATGCAGGAACCCACAGCCATCTTCTTTGGTACTCTTCTGCAGACTTCTTCCAACCGGAGAATCCTCTTTTGCACCATCTTCTAGGTTGGCAGGGGCCCCTGTCCTTCTTGGAATCGTCTGCAACTTCTGCACTTGGTCTCCTCTCTTTACAGGTCTTCAGGTCCAGGAATCCACCGTTTGTTGCTTGCAGTCTTGCTTGGTTCTTGCAATAACTCTATTCACAACTTTTAGTGTGTCCTAAGGAAACTTGCAGTACTTTACTCCTACTTTCCTCCTTAGGGTGGGGTATTTTACCAACCTTTGTGGTTTTCTTACATTCCCAGTGCCCCTCTACACACTACACTTGCCTAGGGGGGAATTCATGATTCACATTCCACTTTCTTAGTATATGGTTTGTGTTGCCCCAAAGCCTATTTTTTCCTATTGCATTCTATGGTATTTTCTATTGTTTGCACTATCCTATGACTGTTTACTTACCTGATTTTGGTGTCTAGTGTATATATTGTGTATAATACTTACCTCCAGAAGGAATATTGCCTCTAAGATAATTTTGGTCTTGTGTCACTAAAATAAAGTACCTTTATTTTTGGTAACACTGAGTATTGTTTTTTATTGTGTATAAGTACTGTGTAACTATAAGCGGTATTGCAGGAGCTTTGCATGTCTCCTAGTTCAGCCTAAGCTGCTTTGCTACAGCTATCTCTATCAGCCTAAGATGCTAGAACACTACTATATTTCACTAATAAGGGATAACTGGACCTGGTATAAGGTGTAAGTACCTAAGGTACCTGCTACAAGCCAGGCCAGCCTCCTACAACAGCTCACAACCCACAGCCCCACACACCTCAGTCACCATACCCCCAGACACCACCACAACATCCCCAGACACATCCACCACATTTGCTGTTGTTTTTTAATATCTGACTTTGTGGGAAGTGTTGGTCACCCAAGACAAGGGTAGATGTTCACTGTATGGATATGTGGGTGTTGATCCAATTGGGGTGTCATTGCATTATGTCATGCTTGCAAGGGTAAGTATTGTGTTGGCCAATGTCAGCATGTATGGTGTAGATTTGTCCCCTGATATAGATTGTACTTTTGTCTCATGTGCGGGAGCTAGAGTTTTGTTTGTCCACACATGGAGGGTGTTAAATTGTGGTAGCTTCCTTTGGATTTGACTGACCATGTGTCCACTTTGATGTGTGTACCTTACAGCTACATCACCTAGATGTCTGGACCATGCTGTTGCCGTTGTATGTGCTTTCTTGACTTGTACTTACACATTTGGCAGCTAGGCATATCACTTGGCTCAAATATTGTTTGTCCCTGAGATACATGAAGGGTCAGTTCCTATGCAAATGCTGTTTTAGGGGCATGTGCAAAGTGAAATGTGTCCATGAATGCTCCTGATGTCGCCATCAGTATTATGCAGGTATTGTTTGCATTGTGAGCTTTGGATATTCGTTTCACAACCTATTGTGCATCCCATTGACCTTCCATTGTGTTGCAATGTGGGTGCTGTGTGGGTCCATCGATGAGCAGCACCTGCGGCAGGACATGTGTGTGATGAGTTCCATGGCCGCACAGGTCATGTAACACTGCCTGCAGGTGAGTTGCTTCCTTTATGCTTTCTGTTTCCACCTGCTGGGATGTGGTGGTTGGACTGCCAATGTCACGCTGGCGGTAGGCAACATCATAATGTTTCCACCTGAAACACCGGCTCCGCCGTCCTTTTTGGTCTGCCTCGCCACCGCGGTGGTCTGCGCTGCCTGGTGGTGCTGGCGGGACTGCGGCAGTATTTCCCTATGGGACTGTCAGCATCGTAATACTCTGGTCTGACTGCCAGGCAGATGGCGGTCACACCGCCGCCATGGTTGTGCACAAACCGCCAAACTCGTAATGCGACCCTTTGAGAATATGTAACATTAATTTCAATATGTAATATTAATTTTAAAGCAAATCCACATAAGTTCAGAGCAAGCCATATTCATTTAAACAGCAGCCATATTCATTTAAACATGGCTTGTGTTCATTTCCATATTTGCCTAATAACTTTTGATGTGGGCCATATTAATTTCATCAGGTGTCATATTCATTTCAAAGTGGCTCATATTCATCTTAACGTGTCATATTCCTTTCTATGAATGTCATTCATTTCAATGAATGTCATATTCACCTTAACACCTGTCATAATAATTTTAACACGGGTCATATCCATTTCAACATAGGTCATATTAATTTCAATATATGCAGTATTTAGTTTGCTTTGTATCATGTCCAGTTCAAAAACAAAATATTAATTTTGACAAGTTTCATTTTAATTTCAGCATTGGTCATATTTAGTTCAAGACATGTTGCATTCAGTTTGGTGTAGCTCATATTTGTTTCAATGCATGTCATATTCATCTTAGCATGTGTCATATTTCTTTCATGGATGCTTCAATCATATTAACACATCTTAATTTTAACATAAATCATATCCATTGCAACATATATCGTAATCATGTCAATGTACATCATATCACTTTCAATGTAAGCCATATTCATTGTGATAAATGTCATGATCATTTTAACGTTACTCGTATTAATTTTAAAACATGTCAAATTCATTTCAATGACGGTCATATTCATTTCAACGTAGGTCATATTCATTTTAACATGTGTTATATTCTTTTCAATTAATGTTAAGTTTATTTCAATGGATGTCATATTCATATTAACACTTGTCATATTAATTTTAAGATGCAACTTAGCAATTTTAACATATATCACATTAATTTGAATATGTATAATTTTACTTTGAATATGTGTCATATTAATTTCAAGGCGTGCCATATTCATGTCAACTTCAATTCAATGGGGTTGCATCAATTTCAACACAAGCCATATTCGTTTTCAATCATCTCCTATTCATTTCTGTGTGTCTCATATTCATTGCCATCTCGGTAATATTCATTTCAACACAATTCAAATTTGTTGCAACATGTTTAAGGTTCATTTCAATGTACATTGTATTAGTTTCAATGTGCATTGTTTTCTTTTCAGAATATATAATATATTTATTTCAATACTTTATATTATTTTCAATCTGTCATATTAATTTCAATGTGTGTCATATTTCTCTTGGCATAAGTCAATCATTTCAAGAAATGCCCCATTCTTTTTGGTGAATATTGTATTTGTTTCAGTGATTGCTTTATTGTTTACAGTGAGGGCCATATTATTTTCAGTAGGAGTTATATATATTTCAGTATATTTCTTATTCAATTTGGTGTGTGTGTTATTCATATTAATCACTAAGTAGCATATTCATTCTGCCAGGTATCATAATTATTTTGACACATAGTACATTCATTCTGGTGTGTGTCATATTCATTTTGCAGCACGCTATGCATTTCAGGAGGTGTCCAATATGGGGAGCTGTAATTTTGACATGAACAGCTTCCCATAGAGACGCACTACTATCAAGCAGTGATAAATGGCGCTGGCGGCTGACCTGAAACCTGGGCTTCACATTTACGCAGAGAGCCACAGTTTCTCTGTGACGTCCGGGCTGCAGTTGCTTGCCGTGTCGAAAATGATGAGCAATGCACTTGGTGGGAACTGCCTGAGGCACATTTTCTGCACAGCAGGGCCCCAGAAAGACTCTAGTAATTTGTGTCCCGCTTAGACTGCCAACCTAATGCAACAAGGAGATCTCAGATATAAGCATTAAGTTCCTGGCCCCCCAGGATGAGAGGGGGATATAAAACTAGAAGATTCTTCTGTTCCCTGTTTGTGGCCCTTGCGGGGAAACATACCTCATTTACAATCTTTATTCTCCTTGCTGCTGTTCTCCCTGACATCGCACCAGCGGTTACCTGAAGCTCGCGGCCCTTTGCGGAAGGCCTCTGGGTTTTTAGGTCCCAAATGGAGTAAGTAGGGCTGACTCTTTAGGCACATCATATTTCACAGTGATTGTGATTACTACTTCAGATTCACTGGGTACTACATACGTCTTGGGGCAATCTAGGAGTTTATCTCCTCAGATAATATACTTTATGCTGATGTGCTGGTTTCATTATAGCACCCTGTGAACTGCTGGACTCTATTCAAATCAACTAACCAACACATTGTGCCTCGAACTACGAACTGGAAGCTAGAGATCGGCATATTGAACCCCACATACCCATTGAGTGCAAATTTTAGCATGACACCTGGAGGGCCCTACCAATCTGACATTCACTGTAGCTCCATCTACATGCTGTCTTCTCTGGTATTGAGTGGGGTCATTAACAAAACGGATTATTCTAACTGCACCTGCACTTGTACCATGCTACTAGACTTTCTTGATAGGCTGCTTGTGCTGTGATGTGTTATAGCTTGCTTTGACACTCGCAAGCAGGCCCACAATTGAAACAAATAATTTTCCCCCTGCTGGACACCATATTTGATCGACAACTACAATAGTTCGCCCAAGACATGGTGCTGATGCTGCACGCACACTCCCATCGACCACACCGCTGAGCTCACAGCAAAATACTGAACCGAGGGGTCGCTCCTCTGACTCCGAGTCGGTTGGTAATAAGCTTGATGTGGTACTTGCTAGCTAGCCATAGAGAGATCCTGAATGTCCTTGAATCAAAGATTGATGCAGTTGCTATAGATCTTACGCTGCTGAGACACAACTATTGGAAATTGATGGATAGGGTGCATAATACAATGTAACAAGCCTTGGCGACTCTCCAGCCACAAACTAAAGACATGCAACTCCATCTTGCCGCAATGCAAGAGAAGATAAGCATCCTGGAAGACTGTGCGGAAAATGCCAGAGGTAGGTCACGGTGGAATAATATCAGGATGGTGGGCCTTCCTGAGGGGGTGGAGGGCAGTAATGCAGAGACTTATGTTGACAATTGGAAACGCAACTTTGTCCTTGTGGAAATGCTGTCACCTTTCATGTCAGTGGAGCGGACCAATAGGGTCCCAACGAGACGGCTCCCCCCAGGTGCCCCACCTCGTTCGAAGGTGGCATGCCTCCTGCATTCTCTTGATAGAGTCATTGTCTTGAATGAGGCTAGCAAGAAAAAGATTCTGACAGTGGCCAATATCAAGGTAAAGCTTTTCCCAGACTATACTTTGGCGGTCCAGCGTCATACCTTCCTTGAGTTTAAGTGCAAACTGAGGGAGCATAATATCCAATATGCACTTCTCTTCCTAACCTGACTTCACATCCAAGCAGATGATACCACATCCTTCTTCAATGATTCCAAGGAAGCATGGATGGAAAACCATGGAATAGCTATGATGGGCCCAGATGTAGCACTGCAAAGACAGCCTGCATTTACAGGTGGGAAATGCAAAAAGCATACAAAATGCCCACTACTGGTGTCCCCATCCCCCCTGTATTTAGATCCTCGACCCTTGAATAAGTCATCCAAGAACTATGTAGGGCACTCCTGGTAGCAATGGACTGCCAAGATCCCATACAGCACTACAGCACGCACAAGGATGGTTCCAAATCATCAGGTGATGAAGATTCCATTACATTAAACATTATCCCCCCAAGTACTGATGGAATGCCCAGGGTGACGCCACAGACATCAGACGGTATCCTTTATTGTGTCATTTGCTTAACATTCCTTTTCAAATTTATAATGATGGATTTATGTTCCTCTGTTTTTGCTTGGGTTTACATGAAACTTCTGGGGTGCTCAATATCTCCATATGTTCTAACTCTCCCCTCTATGCTCACCCCTATGATCGGCCCCTTCTTACCGATCCTTTAGATTAACTGGGTTTGGGCAGGTACCTGTTGTATTCCTGCTTCTAATGGTATTACATGTTTGTTATTTCTGTGTTATATTTTGTTTCATTGCTGTTGTGCCCTGCACTCGCTCATCTGCTGTGCTATTAGATGGGACTGGCACTGCCCATGTGGGGTGCGCTCGGGTACTGGGTCTTCAGCCCCTACTCTATGTCTAAAACTAACATTATCACATGGAATGTGTCTGGTATCCACACACCCTCCTGTTGTTATGCGGTTTATTCCTACATATGCCAGGGACACGCACACCTAGCCTACTAACATGAATCACATGTCACCGAGTGTGAGGCACCCAGACTGCAGAGAAGATGGAAGGGGCAAGAGTTCTCCACCAATTATGCCACCTACACCTATGGAGTGTTGACATTGATCCAAACAGGAGTCCCTTTTGTTGACACACACAGAAGACTATGGGACTGGAGGGACATTTCATCCTCATAGAGGGCAGTCTAGATGTGTTACTCGGAGCAATTTATGCACCCAGTGGGGAACAGACTGTGTTCCTTAATGCCTTGCCCACAATCATGGCATGTTGGAGTGGCATGTCCTCGCTACTAGGTGGGGATTTTATTAGTGTACTTGATGTGTCACTAGATCACCCCTTTCCCACCCTTCCCGCAATCTGTAGCTACCTCTAACGCACATACCCTTAACACATGGTTAAATCACTGGGAATTATTAGAAGTGTGGCATCATTGAGAGAGCGTAGCTTATAGAATCTATATTTACATGAAATGTTTATGAACTAATGTGTGATAATGCCACATAGAAGTTGAATTAACCTGTTTTGCTAAAATGTGCACTTGAAATGTGATCACGGGGAGTGGCCGCCAAGGTATACGTGGATTAATAAAAATGACTAATGCCTATGGATATTTGAATTAAAGAATGGTTTGCACTAATTATTAATGATTATGCTATTAAAGTTATGCTAAATAAATCTTGTAGGCCTTAAGTTAGCATGAGCCGAAGCTTAGCTGCCTGGCTCTCATTTTAGATGTGTTTCTTTTTTTTTTCTAACGTGCAGTGTGCTGACTCGCAAAAGGACATGACCTCTTGTTTTCTTCAACTAGAAACTGAATGTAACCATAGTGGATCCGTTCTCATGAAATTCATATTGCTTGTAGAAATGTTTAGCCAAAATGCAACAGTGTAGATTAATGTAATGTACAAGGTCATTTAAACCGGTGAAGACAATGGAGCTACTGACCAAAAGAAGTACAAAGAATTACAGAAGGATGAAATCATACCGGACGTGCTACCTCTGAAGACGTCAATCATATGGACCAATAAACTGTCTGTGAACTATTGTGGGGTGACAAAGTTGATGAGCTAATTCGAAATTAATTGGGTAGAGATAGTGAGGTGCAACCCCTTAGCCAATTAGATTTTAGGGGAATGTACAATGAAAAAGGGATGAAAACCCATGACACAGGGAGCCTGAGAGAGGTGTTAGGGAATGCTATTGATTTTATCCAGAAACTCTGTCCCTCTTTTTGGTGACTGATTGGTTTATTAAAACCATCCACTTCCTTAGATTGCCCATTTACACTTTATCTCCTTATGAGGGAAGTGCCCCTTTTTGCCCCGGAGCTGAGTTTTGACTGATGGCGAATCAACTGATGTCCTGAAGACGAAGACTGAACCTGAGTGCTGACCTAAACCTTGGAGTGTAACTATGACAATGAAATTGTGATTTATCTGTTTGCTTTTCCTTTCCAGGTACCAACTGCTTACTTTTGACAGAGACCATAGTTAGATGTTTTCCAAATTGGTGTTCTAAATTGTTTTGCATGAAGCCCAACATGCCAATGCTAATCAGCGGTTAGGACAGGGGTTCACTAAACTGACGCAAATAGACAAACGACTGAATCTATGCTTTGTTGAACTGACGTGTTAATGACACTCTGCTAAAATTGATCTATGTTCACGCTGTGTTATGTTTTGACGTTTGTGATCCTTGCCTTGATGAAATCTTATCAGAGTTGCCATATTGTGACTATGCTATTTTGCTTCTTAGTTTTGAGATTAACACATTTGCTCTTAGAATTGTAATTAATAGGGAATAAAACTCATAAAATTCTACTAAAATGGTGTGGTTATTCATGACTGCCAGGTCATGGTGGTGTCTTGAACTGATTAATGTCTCTGACTAAAGTGAAATGCATTGTTATACTAAATATTGATGATATTATTAACGTATTGATTGACATATTGATTAGCTATCTCGTCCTAAGGTGTCTCTCAACTGGGTCAAAAGATTCATTGGCCTAAAACGAGTCCTGATGTGTAATAAATTATCAGAAAGGGACGCGTTAACAGTTCTGGTAGCAGAGCGACGGTTTGGCCCTTTGGGGCCCTAGGATTGAAAATTACTGTTTAGATTGTTTTCTGAGATAATGCAAATTGGAAATATGATGTGTTTCTAAATTCCCCATGACTCTCCCGGGATCTCAGAGCCTGCTTAAGTGAGTTGGGAATGTTCTCGGCGTGTTAGTATGTGTGGTGTAGGATTTGCGCTTGTTCAGCTTATGCATTTTGCAGGTGATTTGTGAAGATTATGGGGGTCATTACAACATTGGCGGTAAAAGCCGCTTTCCGCCGTGCAGAAGACCGCCAATACACTGCCGCGGAATTCCGCCACAGCTATTATGACCCACATCTCGGAATCCGCCGAAAGTCAGACACCCACACAACTCCGCCACACCAAAGGTCAGTGATAAACTGGCGAAAACAAAACCTCTACCTCCACGCCAACAGAAACACGCACATGCTTTTATGACCCACGAATCCACGCGGCGGTCTTTCAGCCGCGGTATTCCATTGGCGGTACACACCGCCGCGCTCAAAATACACACACATCTCCAAAACACCGCCACATTGGACAATTCCAAATACACACACCTGATACACATACAAACACCACTCCCACACACCCAACACAATATAAAACACACACCCACATCACCCACAAACCCCTACGACCAGAAATTTAGACGAAGGCCAGAGAGACAGCACAGCAAAGACAACCCCACCATACAGAGGCACACAACACCATCACCCACACAACACCCACGCACAAAACACCACACACCACTACACATCACCACACACATCAACACTCACACCGCCCCACACATCACACACACCACCCCATGGCACGGCAAAGACACCCCCGCTTTTCCGAGGAGGAGCTCAGGGTCATGGTGGAGGAAATTGTCCGGGTAGAGCCACAGCTATTTGGCTCACAGGTGCAGCACACATCCATAGCCAGGAAGATGGAGCTATGGCGAAGAATAGTGGACAGGGTCAACGCTGTGGGATAGCACCCAAGAAATCGGGAGGACATCAGGAAGAGGTGGAACGACTTACGGGGGAAGGTGCGTTCAACGGTCTCCAGGCACAAAATTGCGGTTTAGCGGACTGCCGGCGGACCCCCACCTCCTCCCCCACAACTAACAACATGGGAGGAGCAAGTCTTGACCATCATGCATCCTGAGGGCCTCGAATGAGTCGGTGGAGGAATGGACACTGGTAAGTCAAATCTTAACTATCATATCCCCCACCCTACCTGCATGCTATCACACACCCCCACCCTCACACCCTCCCCTATCACCCCAACTCCTCACTAATTTACTAATAACACAAACTACACATCCCAACACCAAGCCCTGCATGACACAACTAAACATGGACACCCATCACCTAAGCATGCCCACTGCACATACCCAGAACAACCCCCTAACCATCATAACACAAACCCCCACACAGGAATGCTTGCACTGGGGTACACAAACACCCACCCATTGCACACCAACACACACACACATGCAATAATCATGCTCTTATGCCCCTGCAGGATCACGAAGGACCGTCACCACACCAGAGGGTCCAGACAACTCCACTCCACCCACAGAAGAGGCCCACAGTGACGACAGCAGCTCTGCCCTACTGGAGACTGATGACCAGCCCGGACCATCGTGGGCCTCGGGACAGTCGGTTCCCCTTGCACAGGCACAGCTCAACACTGACCTTCCACCCTCTGGTAACACCAGCACAGCACCCACCCAGCGGGCCCAAACCTCCGTACCCAGGACAGGTCAATCAGCGGTGTGTCCACCACTACAGGGAACCCAGGATAACCCACCACCCCAACAACAACAGGGACCTGGGGGCAGTGGTAGTGGGCACACGGTCCAGGGGACGGAGGCACAGGAACACAGGGGAACTGGGAGGGCTGCTGTGCAACAGGGGGTGGACAGGCCAAGGGAACCCACTCTCCACGAGGCCCTATCCTCCATCATAGGAGCATACCACCACTCCCAGGAGACGATGGTGACGGTCCTGGTCAAGTTTCAGGAGACCCAGCGCCTGCAGGAGGACCAGTATTTGGGGTTCAGGGAGGAGCTCAGGACCATCAGCTCCGCCTTGGGCACCATCGTAGGGGTGCTGAAGGACATACAGCAGACCCTGAGGGACACCGTGGCACTCCAAGGGGCCCCTGACACTAGCATGGACGATGAACTGCCCACCACCTCCGCCGGCGCTAGTGGACAGGACGCCCGCCACAGGACCACCACACCAGCACCCCACCCCCTGCAGAAGGACAACCACCACGCAAGCGGTCCCTAAGAGCCAGAAACAGGACAGAGCAAGATGGCAAGACCCCCGCCAGGAAATGAGACCACCCTGATTGTCCCCCCACTGTCCCACTTTGTGTCCATACTTGAACTGCCCCAGCTCCACTTCCTATGCCCAGATGGGCAGTGCACCTGTGAGACTAATAGACTGGACTCTGCCATGGACATTCCTCCGCCATCACCCATCACCATTTTACAACCCCCTTCCATTTTTGAGCACTTCAATAAACACCCTTGAAACACAAAACAATCTGGAGTCAGTCTATGATTTGGTAAAATGTAATATCTATGACAGTGTCAAAATGCGTTCTTAGATGTAAAGGCAACATACCAATGTCACACATCACAAGTCCTTGAAGGATGCAAGCAGATGACACACGTTGGTAAGCACACCTGTGAAACCGTAATGGAAAGAAACAACTCAATTACCAAATAATCCCATGAAATAACACACAGGATAGAGGAGGACGTGTGACAGTGAATGTTATGGTAAAAATGAAAATGTTCTCACCTGTGTGTCACTGGAAATATTGCTGTATGACTGACTCTCTGTTGTCGTTGTCTTCTTCCTCAGCTTCCTCCTCATCACTGTCCACAGGCTCCACATGCTCCACATGCTCCACAGCTGCCACAACACCGTCATCTGGACCATCCTCCTGCAGAAAAGGCACCTGGCGTCGCAAAGCAAGATTGTGAAGCATCGAGCAGGCGATGATGATCTGGCACACCTTCTTCGGTGAGTAGAATAGGGAACCACCTGTCATATGGAGGCACCTGAACCTGGCCTTCAGGAGGCCGAAGGTGCGCTTGATCACCCTCCTAGTCCGCCCATGGGCCTCATTGTACCGTTCCTCTGCCCTGGTCCTGGGATTCCTCACTGGGGTCAATAGCCAGGACAGGTTGGGGTAACCAGAGTCCCCTAATAGCCACACCCGGTGCCTCTGGAGTTGACCCATCATATCAGGGATGCTGCTATTCCGCAGGATGTAAGCGTCATGCACTGAGCCAGGGAACATAGCATTAACCTGGGAGATGTACTGGTCTGCCAAACACACCATCTGTACATTCATGGAATGATAACTCTTCCTGTTCCTGTACACCTGTTCACTCCTGTGGGGGGGGACCAGAGCTACATGGGTCCCATCAATGGCACCTATGACGTTGGGGATATGTCCAAGAGCATAGAATTCACCTTTCACTGTAGGCAAATCTTCCACCTCAGGGAAAATGATGTATCTCCTTACGTGTTTCAGCAGGGCAGACAACACTCTGGACAAGACGTTGGAAAACATAGGCTGGGACATCCCTGATGCCATGGCCACTGTTGTCTGAAATGACCCACTTGCAAGGAAATGGAGCACTGACAGCACCTGCACGTCAGGGGGGATTCCAGTGGGATGGCGGATTGGTGACATCAGGTCTGGCTCCAACTGGGTACATAGTTCCTGGATTGTGGCACGGTCAAACCTGTAGGTGACGATTACATGTCGCTCCTCCATTGTCAACAGGTCCACCAGGGGTCGGTACACCGGAGGATTCCGCCATCTTCTCAAATGTCCCAGCTGACGGCACCTAGGAAGGACAACAGCGACGATCAAGTCAATTTTTTTCCAGGTATGTACCCACAGTTACACAGAAGACGACACCAAACACAAAACCCTTCCTGTATGTGTGTTGAGTGTAGGCCTAGCTATGTGTGACGCAGAAGTAAATAAAGCCATGTGGACTCCTGAAATGGCGGCTGTCTGACCTCTAATCTGGGACAATGGGATTGTGGGGTAACTGCATTGGTGTTGCACACCATCGCGGTAGGCGGTCGTAGACCGCGGCGCAATGCTGCATTGGTTAACATAGGACCCTATGGGTCCCAGGAGCCAATGAACAGGTGCGCTGATGGTGATGATACGCACCGCCGCGGACGTGACCGCCATTTTCTATCTGTTCAATCACTAGATACCTGATCTTCGACAGGAGAGGACCTACACTGCAAGTGCTGCTGTGACCTCGGTCTGGAAGAGACAATGGCTGCTGCGTCTGGAGAAAGGGCCCCTGCCTTCACTGCTCAGGAGTTGGAGAAACTGGTAGACGGGGTACTCCCCCAGTACACGCTACTCTACGGTCCTCCAGACCAACAGGTTAGTACACAGGGAGCACATTGTATGGGCTAGGCCTGGGTGGAGAGGGCTGGTTGTAAGAGGGAAGGGGGCAGAGTTCAGGGAACATTAATGCAGGTGAATGAATGTGCCACATGGCTAGAGTAGGGAGGGGGGCCACTCACATCGACGGTGCAGTTGGTAATGACTTCTCGTCTTCCCTTGTGCATGTCATGTAGGTCAGCGCCCACCAGAAGAGGGACATTTGGCGTGCCATTCGCCAAGGACGTCCGGACCCTGGGGGCCCACCAGAGACGGGGCACCCACTGCCGGAAAAGATGGGAGGACATTCGCTGCTGCAGCAAGAAGACGGCGGAGGCTCAGCTGGGGATGGCCTCCCAACGTGGGAGGGGTGCCCGTCGCACCATGACCCCCCTGATGTTCTGGATCCTGGCAGTAGCCTACCCTGAGTTGGATGGGCGCTTGAGGGCATCACAGCAGACACAAGGGGGTGAGTACAACAACATTCTGCGGACTTTGCGCGCAGTGGAGTGGTCTGGGTGGGGGAGGAGGCCTGTGCGTGTACCTAGGCCAGCCAGAAATACGTAGACTAGGCCCCTCTGTAATGCAGCCCATGTGGCACTCAACACCACCGCAGTAGAGTGACAAGTACAGGTATAGATGCCCCTGTGGCATCCATGTGTGCAGATGTCCACCATAGCCATGTAGGCCAGATCCCAGGAATTGCATCTGCAGAGGCCAGGAGCACGGCGTAGTGCAGGGGGCTGCTGTGTCTGTCTTGTCCGCCAACGGTAGCGGTATGCCATGCACTCAACCTGTTCTTCTTCCTTCTTCCCCCCCCTTTTTGTGCTTTCGCTGTTCTTTTGTGCATCAGCATCATCAGGCGGAGGTACAGTGGCACCGGAGTACGAGGGAGCTGCATCCCACATGGCCATGGAGGGCCACACCACGGACTCAGAATGCACCAGTGGGACGGAGGGCGAGGGGAGCTTCACGTCGGCCACCGGATCACCAAGCAGCGACACGGACTCGTCCGCCGATGGGAGCTCCCTTGTGGTGGCGGCACCATCTGTGCGCCCCACTTCTACAGGTACAGCCGCCACCTCCCCTACCAGCACCGCCCTCCCAGCAGCCCCTCAGCGTTCGCCCTGTGCCCGCTCACCCAGGAGGGTGGGCATCACCTTCGCCCCAGGCACCTCAGGCCCTGCCCCAGTCACCCCTGCTGCCC
This sequence comes from Pleurodeles waltl, assembly GCF_031143425.1. Taxonomy (NCBI): domain Eukaryota; kingdom Metazoa; phylum Chordata; class Amphibia; order Caudata; family Salamandridae; genus Pleurodeles; species Pleurodeles waltl. The sequence goes on from NC_090447.1 coordinate 1,141,076,263, forward strand.
TCAGTGAGGAGGCCAATGACCTCCTCAGGTCACTCACTGTTGGGCAGTCTACCATTTTGAATGCCATCTAGGGTGTAGAAAGAGAGTTGCAACACGGTAATGCATTCCTGGAGGGCATTCATTCTGGTCAGGCTGCCCTTCAGCGAACCATGCAATCTCTGGCCTCAGCACTGATGGCAGCCATTGTCCCTGTCTCTAGCCTCCTCCTCCATCCTCCTCCACCCAGACCCATTCCCCTGTACCCCAGCCCATCCCAAGCACACCTACAGACCTGCATGCACACAAGTCAACACACAAGGGAAGCTCAAGCAAACATAGGCACCACACAACCCACAGGCACTCACGCAAGCATCACCCACAAACAGACACAGCAACATCCACTGCCTCCACTGTGTCCCCCTCCTCCTCCCTTCCAGTGTCGTCTACACTCTCACCTGCATGCACTACATCTACAGGCACTAGGACTCGCACCAGAACACCGAGCACCACACCCTGCTCACCTGCACTCACCACCCCCACTACCATTTACACGTCCCCTGTGTCCTCTCCCAGTGTGTCTGTGACGCCCCCTCCCAAAGAACACAAACGCGAGCACCCACACACCCAACATCCATCCACCTCACGACAGCCTCCAGTACCTGCACCTGCACCCAAAACACCTAAAGTGACACCTCCGACAACCACCTCCTCTTCCTCCACTCCCAGGCCCCCTCCAACTACCCATCCCAGTGTTCGTCAGAAACTGTCCCTCTGTAAAGTTGACCTTTTTGCCCCCACCCACACCCCTCCAATTCATCAGTCCCGTCGTAGCGCCTCAGCCAAAAAGCCTCCAATACCATTGGTGCCTGTTCAAGGTGTGTGGAGTGCACCGGCCACCAGGGCAGGCAGTATGACCCGGAGCCAAGGCACTGGCAGCCCACCCCCTGTAAAGGCTCTGAAATTGGAAAGTGGCCGACGGGACCCTGTGAAGACTCCTGGAGTCAAAACAACTCACAGGGGTTCCAAGGGGATTGCAGAGTCAGCTGTGCCTCCTCCAAAGGTGGGGAAGGGCCAGTGGGAGTCTGCACAGCCTGGTGTGAGCATCACGGTGGAGAAGGGCGGCATCCTTCCCGGCGGTCGAGACGCCACCGCCAGCACCGTCGTCACTGGTCCGGAGACCACCGCCAGAGTCATTGCCCAGGAGGGCCCAAGTATCGTCACTGGTCAGGAGACCACCGCCGAAGTCATTGCCCAGGAGGGCCCAGGTATCGTCACTGGTCAGGAGACCACCACCACCGCTGGAGCCAGTGCCCAGGAGGGCCCCCCAGGTATCGTCACTGGTCAGGAGACCACCGCCGGAGTCATTGCCCAGGAGGGCCCAGGTATCGTCACTGGTCAGGAGACCACCGCCACCGCCGGAGTCAGTGCCCAGGAGGGCCCAGGTATCGTCACTGGTCAGGAGACCACCGCCGGAGTCATTGCCCAGGAGGGCCCAGGTATTGTCACTGGTCAGGAGACCACCGCCACCGCCGGAGTCAGTGCCCAGGAGGGCCCAGGTATCGTCACTGGTCAGGAGACCACCGCCGGAGTCAGTGCCCAGGAGGGCCCAAGTATCGTCACTGGTCAGGAGACCACCGCCGGAGTCATTGCCCAGGATGGCCCAGGTATCGTCACTGGTCTGAAGACCACCGCCGGAGTCATTGCCCAGGAGGGCCCCGGCGGCCACAGCCCTGCTGGGCTATGAGGGAACGTCATGCCACACACCAATGCCCAGTCCAGAGAATGTCATGCCACACACCAATGCCCAGTCCAGAGACCGCCATGGCAAAGAACCGCTGAACAGTCCAGAGACCGCCATGGCAAAGCACCGCTGAACAGGGCATGCACCGCCATGGCAAAGCACAGCTGAACAGTCCAGAGACCGCCATGGCAAAGCACCTCTAAACAGGGCATGCACCGCCATGGCAAAGCACCGCTGAACAGTCCAGAGACCGCCATGGCATAGCACCGCTGAACAGTCCAGAGACCGCCATGGCAAAGCACCGCTGAACAGGGCATGCACCGCCATGGCAAAGCACCGCTGAACAGTCCAGAGACCGCCATGGCAAAGCACCGCTGAACAGGGCATGCACCGCCATGGCAAAGCACCGCTGAACAGTCCAGAGACCGCCATGGCAAAGCATCGCTGAACAGGGCATGCACCGCCATGGCAAAGCACTGCTGAACAGTCCAGAGACCGCCATGGCATAGCACCGCTGAACAGTCCAGAGACCGCCATGGCAAAGCACCGCTGAACAGTCCAGAGACCGCCATGGCAAGGCACCGCTGAACAGGGCATGCACCGGGGAAGAAAGAAAAGACCGCCACATCAAGCATCGTTATCCCATGTGCAGCTGGGACAATGACGGGACAGGAACTTTCACGGGGAGACTAATCCAGTCTGGACACCAGTCCCCCTCCAGAGCCAGTGGAGGCTGTTATCTACTTGCGAAACTGTGGCTTTGCACTCCCCAGGATGGTCCAGTGGGCAAACCACCCACTTGTGAGACTTGAGAGACTGTGGCTTTGAACTCCCTTGGATGGTACAGTGGGCAAGCCACCCACTGTAGAGACTTGAGAGACTGTGGCTTTGCACTCCCCAGGATATGGCAGTGGGCATCCCACCCACTGTAGAGACTTGAGAGACTGTGGCTTTGCACTCCCCAGGATACATCAATGGGCATGGAGCCCCGTCGTGGATCTGGCTTTGCACTCATCCAGCTGAGGTGCCCCACCTTCCCTTCCCCCTGAGGTGCCTGTAGTATTTCTATCTGATGCCCCGGCAGTGTTCTCTCCGATTGTGGACAGGTATCTATTGTGGGCCTCGCCAATGCATTTTTGGACTAGTGGTGCTGCATATCTGCACTACTTCTCGGAATGTATATACTTCTGACTGATTTTATAAAATTTCTGTATATTTTTGACACATGTATTGATACATTACAATGTTTGAACTGATTTCGTTTTGTCTTAGCATTCTTCCGGGGGGATTGTGGGTTGTTACTGTGATTTTTGTACATGCATTGGTGTGTGTGTTGTAACATGCGAGGGTGGGTTTGGGGGTGTTTCGTGTGTGTCCCCCTAACCTTTGCCTCCCCCCTCCCCTATGTCGTAGGTGCAGTACTCACCATTGTCTTCGCCCGCGCCGGCGTTGGTCTTCGTAGATGAGTAGGAATACAAGGGCCGGTAGAATGTGTAATTCGGGCTCCATGGAGTCCTCGTACCTCGTGGGATGTGTTGGGGTGAGCGTTTTCCCATTGCAGTAACTGTTTCCGCCGTGTTTTTATCCACGGTGAATCCGCCCCGGAAAAGGTGGCGGATTGGTGTGTTGTAATACTGTGGGCGGTACATTGTCTTCCGCCTGTCTGTTGGCGGTGACCTCCGCGCTGCTTGTCTGTACCGCCGTGGCTGGCGGTGTGTTAAAGTGGCTGTCTTTGTTGGTGGTTTCCGCCAGGGTCATAATTCCCTTTTTTTGTCCGTCGGCCTGTTTGCGGTATTGCCGCACCTTTAACACCGTCCGCCAGGGTTGTAATGATCCCCTATGTGTGTTTAGGCCAGGTAAATGTTGTAGGAGTGGGCGTACTCCACAGTATGAGAGTGGGCGTACTTCATGTGAGTGTGGCGCTTTGTGCTAAAAAATTATCCACATGGTTGGTTGTTAATGTACGGACCCGTAGTGGTCTAAGACTCCGGAGTATATTGATGAAGTGTAAGAGACACTTGGGTTTAGGTTGTAATTTGTGCGGTTTAATAGGTCAATCGGGCGTGGTTGACAAGTCGAGTTTGAGTCTAAATGTGTGAGTGAAACCTTCGATGGAGATTTGGCAAGTTCTATAGTGCACTAGAACAAACCATTGACAAGTCGAGAGTAGGATTTGCAGGTCGAATTCTGCTTGCGTATGCGGGAACTGAGAAAGAGAGAATAGCGGCTGAGGCTTCAAGTGAAATCTCTGTAAAGTTCTAAAGCGGTTGTGTACCCTTCCTGTAGTAAACCAGCAAAATTGAGTTGTTGATGTTGTTAAAGGTGCTCGCAGTAATTTTGTATTAGTTTGGTGTGAATCCAGTAAGGGGCGGACAAGCCGCAAGACTTTGTCAGCTGCAGTGTGTGAGTGTGACGTCAGTAGTGTCGCGCTGGGATAGGTCAGTTGCCGAGAGGGGTCGCGCACGGATTGGCAGCCGTCCGTGAGAGGCAATAGGTTGAGAAAGGTGGGTGAAGAGTGTCCTTGGAATTAAAGTCACTTCCTGATTAAATACAAAACAAAGTAAAGACGCAAAGATGAACTTTATTAAGGCTTCTAGAGAGCGCTCTGAAAGGAGACGCATACCTTATGGCGAGTGAAGGGGAGCCTACACTGCCTGAGGGTACTCCAGCTTATATAGTAATGGAGGAAAAGGGAGTCACACCTTGCTTATGGATGAAACAGTGGCGCAAATTAACAGAAAAGGAGGGATGTTTGGCGTTTCCGGAACACGGAACGTTCAATACAAGGATTTTAGAGAGTTTGAGGTGGATGTTAAGGCCCATATTTATACTTTTTGACGCAAAACTGTGCCAACGCAGTTTTGCGTCAAAGAAATTAGCGCCGGCTAACGCCATTCTGAAGCGCCATGCGGGCGCCGTATTTATTGAATGACGTTAGCCGGCGTTAGCCGCCGGCGCTGCCTGGTGTGCGTTAAAAAATACGACGTACACCAGGCAGCGCCGGCATAGGGGGAAAATGGCGTATGGGCGTCCAGAAATGGTGCAAGTCAGGCTGAGGCAAAAAAATCGCCACAACCCGATTTGCGCCATTTTTTTACGACGCCCATCCCCCATTGAAATGACTCCTGTCTTAGCAAAGACAGGAGTCATGCCCCCTTGCCCAATGGCCATGCCCAGGGGACTTCTGTCCCCTGGGCATGGTCATTGGGCATAGTGGCATGTAGGGGGGCACAAATCAGGCCCCCCTATGCCACAAAAAATGTTTTTTTTAAAAACTTACCTGGACTTGCCTTAATGTCCCTGGGGTGGGTCCCTCCATCCTTGGGTGTCCTCCTGGGGTGGGCAAGGGTGGCAGGGGGGGTCCCTGGGGGCAGAGGAGGGCACCTCTGGGCTCATTCTGAGCCCACAGGTCCCTTAACGCCTGCCCTGACCCAGGCGCTAAAATCCGGCGCAAATGCGGGTTTTTTAGTCCCGCCCACTCCCGGGCGTCATTTTTGCCCGGGAGTATAAATACGACGCATATGCATCGCAGTCTTTTTTGTAAGACGGGAACGCCTACCTTGCATATCATTAACGCAAGGAAGGTGTTCACGCAAAAAAATGACGCTAACTCCATGAACTTTGGCGCTAGACGCGTCTAACGCCAAAGTATAAATATGGAGTTCGTTTTGCGTCGAATTTGCGTCGAAAAAAACTATGCAAATGCGGCGCAAACGGAGTATAAATATGCCCCTAAGTGTATAAAAGCCACCTCCGAGGCCAGCTCAGTACGAGGCATTAGCAGTCTGGGATTTAATGTCTGTTAAACAAAGACAGCAGAAATTCGAGAGAAAAATGAGGAGGGCAGAAAAGACCTTAGCCGAGGCTAGATGGGACAATGAAAGCAAAATGTGGAGAAGGGGAATAGTTGACGGACTTAAATTGTTCCCAGCAATAACACAGGGAGATGAAACACAAGGAAAGAAAGCCACCTGTAAGACAGACAAAGACTCTAATAAGCCTAAATAGACTAGGAGGTCCTGGATGGAAGAAGACGACTCAGACGATGAAGAGTTTCTTAATCAGTTGTTGCATGATCCCCCGCCACCTTATGCAGTAGACGACAATGCCCTGAGCACTAGTGCGGGTCCTGGGAACCAGACGCAAGAGAAGGGAGTTACAGATACAGTACAGACTAGTGATACGGGTTTGATACAGAATGGTGTCAGTGTACCCACTGCACCAGACATGCAGATACAGTTGCAACCTCCACCGCAGATACAGAGAATCTACCCAGACGTCCCAGTACTAGAGACTACTACGAATCTAATAGTGCCGCCTGATCCGATATACACAAAATCGAGGTTAGTGCAGATTGAGCCAACTCCGCAATTGCTGCCCCAGCCGCAGCAACAGCTGATTCCAAGTTACAGTCCAGTGGCAGGATCCTCATTCGTACCTACACCAGTCACTGGGAGCCAAGCTTTGGGAGTTACTGCTCCATGGAGTTTGGGATCAGGGCAGACACCAGCTGCTATATCGTTACCAATTACTGTTGGTCCACCTGTACCACTGTATGTGCAGGGTAAACCTGACACATGTGATCAAGGGGTGGGGACCCAGGAGATAGTAAGAGAAGGATTCACACGAACCCCTCAATCAATATCGCCAAGATCGCAAACAGCCGAGCATCTCAGATCTCTGTTGGGCCTTAGCCCAGTTGGGGCTCCTTTAGAGGCAATGAGACAAGTAGGGTCAAGTGTGTTAGCCCCGCAGACAATGAGTGTGGAGACATCACAGACACCATTAATGCAGGCAGGAAATATCTTGTTGCAAGGTTTTTCCGTGCAACAACTAAACGAGTGGCTGGGAAATAACAAACCTTCACAACCTGCTACAGTGATCGCAGAGAGATCAGAGAGAGATGATTACCTAAACTTTGTAAGACTGGTTGTGGAAGCTGCGGAACTAGTGTAAGGGACAATGGGGGTGAACAGATTAGAGTCATACACAGAAGCAGAATTGAGATATTTGTGCCCCAAAATCACTAAAGAAGTAGGTAAGGTGCATCAGAGGTTGGCGAACCTGACAAATACAATATTGATATTGAGGATAGTAAACATTTGAAGAGAAGCTACAGATTAGTCTTTGACTCTAACGACTTTGAACACATGAGGTCTGCCGGAATGAAAGCGCATCTTAAAGAAATACTGCAAAGTGCACAGATCTGGGGATCTTTAGAGAAATGGGAAGGCAGATGGGCAAAGAAAAGAGATAAGGAGAAAAGCGACAGTCTGGGATCAAGTCAAGCTAAAACTTCACCAGATACGGGATCAGTAAAGATGTTACCGATGAGAGAAACAGCTGGTGGGGTTCTAATCCATGTACCATGGACTAGGGGAGACATTCTGTCATTTACAAATGGTTATCCCAGGTTGAGGGAGAAACCGATAGAGTGGTACCAGCAGACAGACAGGTTTGTGAAGCTTGCGAAGTGTCTCTGGGAGGACTTGAATACCTTGTTTGAGATCATTGTTCCACCTGACTTATGGCTTGAGTGTAAAAGAGGTGTAGACTGGCCGACACAGGAACCGGCAAGGGATAAGGTGACTGGAGCACCATCTGAGGAGGTGATGAAGTATTATCATAAAGTGATTGAGTTTTTGAAACAGAAAGTGTTGCCGAAAGTGACTGATTGGCAGAAAATCGACCGGACCTCATAGGAGGTTAAAGAATCTATCCATGCTTATTATGAGAGGTTGTTGAAAGCGTTCAAACATTACAGTGGCACTGAGACTATTGAGCCAAAAGACATGAACCATCTTGTGTTCAGATTTGTTGAAGGGCTGAGACCAGAGGTTAGCCAGATGATTAAGAATCATTTGATCTGTTGGCAAGCGAAGTCTATTGATGAGGTGCTGCAGTATGCAAAGTACTGTAGTGATAAGATTGAGTTGAAGCAGAGAAAGTTGAAGGAGAAAGTGATGGTGATGCAGATTAAGGCAGCACAAGCAGGTATGCAGGGAAACGGAATCCAGCAGATGATACAACAGCAACCGCAAGGGAATAGCGTGTTTCAGGTGCAACGAGAGGCCGAGGTCGAGGTTTTGTGAATCGCGGTCCAGACTTGAATACTGTAGTGGTTCAAAATGATGCTCAAGGGATGAAAAAGATGTCACCATATCACATGTGCGGGGGCGTGGGGCATTGGAAGCGGGAATGCCCAAATGTGGTGCATGATGGTGTCGTTCAACAAAGCATTGATGTCGGTACGTTCCAAAATGTGAGGGGTCCAAAATTGAGAGGTCAAAATCAAAACTTCCAGAATAACATGGTCCAGATGCAGGGGTTACAGCCCATGCAGCAAATACAAATGCCGCGTATTCAACCAGCACAAATGCAGCAGGCACAACAGCAGGTTCCCATGGTACCTAGACAGCAAATGCAATTACCATTAGCTCCAATGGGACAGCAACAGGTGATGCTTCCTCAGCAGGTCACAGGTCAAGTGATGAACCAAAATAACACAGTACAGCAATTCCCATTGCGTGGTGAAGATGGAATGAATGATGAATGGTTGGATGACAGTTCAGATAGCGAGGAGTGCAGGCTTGCAGCATCCCTAGAAGTAGATCAGAGAGCACCCTATGTAGAGGGAAAGGTGATGGGTCACAAGGTTTCATTTTTGGTTGACACAGGAGCTACACGCTCTACAGTCAGAAGTGCAGAAGTTCCGAAATTACCACTGTCAGGGCGTACCATAAGAGTGGCAGGAGTAGCAAACCATCACGTGACAAATCCGATTACTGACCCGGTACAAGTTGAGATTGGCAACTTCCAGGGACTGCATAAGTTTGTAGTCTGTGATTCGAGTCCTGTGTCTCTACTGGGAAGAGACTTACTGTGCAAGACGAAATGTTCGATTACCTGCTCTAATGAAGGGATTGAAGTACAAACCAACAGTGATGATGAGGGAGATGATGGGCAGTTTTCAGAATCAGAAAGAGAGACCGTAAATGAAGACTATCCTCTGATAATCTTGTTTCCGATGCTTACAGTAACAGACTTGCCAGCCGAGCTGCAGGGAACGGTGACAGAGAAAGTGTGGGACCTGACAGGAAAGGAAGTGGGACTGATAAAGGGAGTAGAACCGGTTAAAGTACAAGTGAAGCCAAATGCAGTGTTCCCCCAGGTGCCACAGCACCACATGGCACAAGATGTCCTTATTCAGGTGTCGCAGATAATTGCGGACTTTGTAAAGCAAGGTGTCTTGAAAGAGGTATTGAGCAGCCCATGTAATTCACCAATAATGGGTCTGAAAAAGCCTTGTGGGAAGGTTCGAATTGTACAAGATTTGAGAAAAGTAAACGAGATTGTGGTAAAGTGTTGCCCCATAGTACCAAATCCAGTGGTGATTATGTTCCAGGTTCCATGTGATGCAGAATGGTTCACAGTTGTAGACCTGTCACAAGCATTCTTTTCGGTACCTCTTCATGAGGACAGCCCATTTTTATTCAGTTTCAAATTCCAGGACAAGGTGTACAGTTGGTGCAGAATTCCTCAAGGGTTTTCAGAGTCACCTTCCATCTTCAATTAGATATTGAAGAAGGACTTGGAGTCGCTAGAACTGCCTTTCAGTTCGACTCTGGTGCAGTACATTGATGGTTTGTTGATTGCGTCCAGAACGAAAGATGACTGTAGGTATGACACAATTGCCTTACTGAACCATTTGGGAAAGAATGGACATAAAGTGTCCCCGAAGAAGCTGCAGTACTGTCAGAGAGAGGTAAAATATTTAGGGCATTTGATTGAGAAAGGGTCCAGGAGAATATAAAAAGAAAGGGTGACAGCCATATTGCAGATGAACCCCCCAACAACAAAGAGAGATGTTAGAATGGTTTTGGGAATGGTGGGTTACTGTCGTCAGTGGAGTCCCAACTTTTCGATTATCTCTAAACCATTGATAAAGCTGACAGGCAAGGAAACTAAGGATGAACCGTATACCATAACTTTATCTGAGGAAGAGCTTGAGTCATTCATAGAATTGAAAGAGTGCATGTGTAGGGCACCAGCTTTAGGTATGCCTGATTATACGAAGCCTTTTCCACTGTTTTGTCATGAACGTGATGCTTTTTCTCTGTCTGTCTTAACACAGGTCCATGGAGGTGCAAACTGCCCTGTAGCATATTTTTCAGCTACTCTGGACCCAGTTGCAGCAGCCTTACAGGGTTGTTTGCGCGCAGTTGCAGCAGTTGGTCAGAGACTCACACAATGTGAAGGCATAGTAATGGACATCCCCTAACAGTAATGGTTCTGCATTCAGTTGAAATTCTGTTGACCCGAACTAAAACCCAGCACATGACAAATGCCCAACTTACCCGATATGAGACAATTATTTTGGGGTCACCTAATGTCTCCCTAAAGCGATGTACTGTATTGAACCCGGCAACTCTACTTCCTGTTGAAAACACTGAGATTAATAACACAGAGGAAGTGGAGCATGACTGTCTTGAGGTAACAGAACTATGTACCAAACCCAGACCTGACATCAAAGATACGCAGTTAAAAGAAAATGATTGCATTATGTTTGTTGATGGATCATGTTTGAGAGACTCGGTCAGAATTCTGAGAGCCAGATATGCTGTGTGTACAATCACTGGTATTGTAGAAGCCTCCTGGCTCGAAATAGTGTATTCTGCACAAGTTGCTAAATTAATTGCCCTTACTAAGGCATGCCAAGCAGCTGAAAACTTGAAAGTTACTATCTATACTGACAGCCGATACGAATTTGGAATTGTACATGATTTTAGCCAATTATGGTCACAGAGGGGTTTCATGACCTCCTCTGGTTCACCAGTGAAAAATGGCGAACAGATTAAGGATTTGTTGCATGCGATTCAGTTACCTCTTGAAATTGCCGTGGTGAAATGCAATGCTCATGTTAAGTCACAAGAGTTTGTGTCAATGGGAAACGACTATGCAGATCAAGTCGCAAGGTTTTGCGCATTGAACTGTATATCGTTCAAGGATCAGTGGGAATTGTTACCGCAAACAGAAAATGAAACGTGCTTAAACTTTGCATTAAGAGTTGTTGACACATTAGACGAATTGAAATCACTACAGGGTCGTGCAAGCAGGGAAGAAAAACGCTCCTGGCAGAGAATGCAATGTGTAAAAAGAGCTGATGACTTGTGGGTCTCAGAGGAGGGGAAATTGGTTTTACCAAACAGTCTTTTGTCGCAAGTTGCAAGGCTTTATCGTGGACAGGCACATCTTGGGAGAGACGCAATGATCAGATTGTTCAAAATTGACTGGTTTAATCCGAAATTCAGACAAGCCGCAGAGGTTACCTGTCACAGGTGCATCATCTGTCAACAGATGAATGCAGGAAAGGGAACTGTAGTGACTTTGAGCCACATAGGGAGAGCTGGAGGTCCGTTCAGCAAGATGCAAATGGATTTCATTGAAATGCCTGTGTGCGGAAGCTTGAAGTACGTGTTGGTAATTGTGTGTGTTTTCAGTCACTGGATTGAAGCCTACCCTACACGTAGGAATGACAGCCTCACAGTAGCAAAGCTGTTGCTTAGAGAGCTAATACCAAGGTTCGGTTTTCAGGTCTCTTTAGAATCAGATAGGGGCAGACACTTCGACAATGAGGTGATAAAGCTCTTGTGTGCCGCATTAGATATTGAGCAGAAGCTGCATTGTAGCTATCGCCCCGAAGCTTCAGGACTAGTGGAACAAATGAATGCTACCTTGAAATCGAGAATGGCAAAGATGTGCGCAGCTACCAATATGAAATGGCCAGATGCATTGCCCCTAGTGTTGATGTCAATGAGAAACACACCTGACAAGAAGACAGGATTATCTCCCCATGAGATAATCATGGGCAGAGCTATGAGGTTGCCCGCAGTACCTGCAAATGCTCTTGTGAATATCACGGATGATATGGTGTTGGACTACTGCAAAGGTTTGGCTGATGTGGTTCGCTCTTTTTCCCACCAGGTGGAGGCCAATACATTGCCACCAATCATTGATCTAGGTCACACTCTACAAGCCGGTGACTGGGTGGTTGTCAAGAAGCATGTAAGGAAGTCGTGTTTGGAGCCTCGCTGGAAGGGGCCATATCAAGTCATACTGACGACAACCACTGCTGTGAAGTGTGCAGCAGTTCCAAACTGGTTACATGCCAGTCACACAAAGAAGGTAACATGTCCAACTGATGAGGAACTTGAAGTGCCCGAAAAAACTGCTCCAGAGAGGGAAGACTCAGGGCCGTAGAGTATTCAAAGGGAAACGGAGACTGTAGGAGAGCCCACTGAGAATGGCCTAGTCCCTCAAACAGTAAATGAGATCGAGAGAGGTGACAAGCCTATCTCAGTAGAGGCATCAGGAGAACCGCAACAAGGAGAGGTGTTCCCAGAAGTAGACGGATACGGGTTAGGGCTTGAACCCGTTACAGACCCAGAAGACGAGGGGGGGAGAGGAGAAGGAGATCAAAACACAGAGATACCTCCTGAGCCTATTGCAGCTCCGTCAAGAGAAAACACCATAGTACAAGAGGAGGGTGCTGTTCAGCGTCCTGAAAGGCCAAGCAGGAAGAAAATGCATAAAGGTGATAACTGGCCAGAGAAACAAGCCGCAAGGAAAGAGGTTGTCCCAGATGAAACAATAGAGGAAGAAATTGACACAACCAGAAAAGAGGATCTTAGTGAAGGAGAGTTGCAAAGCGAACGCAGACTGAAAAAAAAGAGAATCGCAAACAAAAGGTACGCAGGTCCTGAATGGGCATATGCAACAACATCTGAATGGCAACAAGAATTCTTAGCATTTTGCTTTGATTGGGAAGTACCAGGCCAATACTACAGTACCTGAATTTAAATAAGAAAAGACTGTTAAAAATTGAAATTGAAATCGAAATCTGAAAGCTGAGAGACTTACAAATTACCGGATGTGACATATAAAACCTGAATTTACTCTGAAAAACCGATTATGACAAGTTGCTAACCCGATTTGACAAAAGGGTCCTGGGGTGAGTGAAACGCTGTAAATACACGCAGAAAGAGAGAAAAAGAGACTTTTGCATTAAGAAAAAAAAAAAGAGAGCTTTTAATCGTCCTCAAGTTGATTTTTTTGCCGTTATTTTCTATCTGATTCTTTACAGATCATGGCTTATACTAGAGGTAGTAGCAAAAAGAGTAAAGTGTGTGGTTGGTTAAGTGTTATATTGGGTATTGGGTGTGCAATAATAATTGTTGGTGTGATTGTGGGAATGCCATGGTTGGATAAGAAAGTGACTAACAATGCTTCAAAACTTGAGACTGCTACGCTAACACCATGGGAAAATTTCGAGCAGGATACTAAATGCTTGCATGAGGGAACTAATTCAAAGGGGGAGCTCTCTACTAATGTCTTCTACCGCTTGCTAAATGAGTATGTTGACACTATGGATGCGAGAAACTGTTATGTGTGCACAAAGATTCCTTCATCAGTACAAGAAGGGGTCACCTACCATAGTCTTCCATTAACTTACGGGATAAGTTGTAGTCTGCTACTAACAAGATTCTATGACCAGGAACATGTGCAATATTTTTATTCAAATCTGGATGTAGTGTTTTCTTTTGTGCCTGTGATTGAGTTTCTGAACAAGTTAGCTAAAGAGCACAGTATAAAATTAGTTAGAGGTTTCTTTGAGCCTACACTAACCTTTGGCACAGCTTATGCACACCGCAACAATCAGACCTGCTTATTAACACCTGTAGAGAAAAGCTTCTTAGATCACACTGAAGATAGACGCAAAGCACTGAAAGAAAGATTAGAAAAGGGCTAGAGAAACGCACATACGCAAACGATTATGCTTACACCGCAATAAAAACACAGGGTAAATTAGCTATAGATGCATTGCATGTAGGTAGGCTTTGTATATATAGGCCGAAATCTGATCATGACACTTTATTTGTGGGAACGAGTGAATGCAGGCATGTGTTTTTCTTCAGAGTAAATGGACATTCATTTTAAATGGACAGGATCCAGCGATCCATGGGATCTATTACATCTGTGGACTCAATGCTTATTACCGTCTCCCTAAGGGATGGTATGGGACATGTTATTTGGGGATAGTTTTCCCAACGATTTACCAGATTGATGACTTAAAGCAAATACCTAAAATGTCTGAATTACAACATGCTAGCCAAAAACGAGAGACAGCAGCTGCTGTCGCTGGTGACATATTTAGAGCCATAATTCCTTCAGTAGGGGTTATCTTAAACTCCATAAACATTTTAGAGTTGTCTACTATTGTGAATAACATGCTGACAAATTTCACAGGGGCTATACTCCTGATGGATACTGAAGTTGCTGAGGAAAGAGCTATGACTCTACAAAATCGGCTTGCTTTAGACATTCTTTGAGCAAAGTGCGGCAGAGTCTGTAAGATGCTTAACGAGCGTCATTGATGCTCGTTTAATCCAGATAATAGTGAAAGATTAGAGGTATGCTTACTAACCTAACAAGAGATAGTGCAGATTTAAAAGATTTGAAGGAACCCGGAGTTTGGGAGAAAGTTGGAAAAGGAATTGCCAGAGCAGGGAGCTGGTTTACCAATATTTGGAATGGGGTGCTTGCAAAAATATTAGGGGGTCTATTAATTGTCCTGGCTTGTTTATTGGGTCTATGGGGAGCATGCAAAATAAATGAGAAAATTAGAAGAAATTGGACCAAAAGGAATAGAAGAAACGAGGAAAGTGAAAGGGAGAAAATGTTTAATGAAATTTGGGAGAGTTCACACAAAGGACAGGGGGTTGAAATGCGCATTATGCGCAAAGTAAAAAAATGTAAGTGAAAGGTCGAAAGGGGAAGGTTTGTGTGATGACGAACGTCATCAGAGGAGGGACTGAGAGAGAGTAGCTTATAGAATCTATATTTACATGAAATGTTTATGAACTAATGTGTGATAATGCCACATAGAAGTTGTATTAACCTGTTTTGCTAAAATGTGCACTTGAAATGTGACCACGGGGAGTGGCAGCCAATGTATACGTGGATTAATAAAAATGACTAATGCCTATGAATATTTGAATTAAAGAATGGTTTGCACTAATTATTAATGATTATGCTATTAAAGTTATGCTAAATAAATCTTGTAGGCCTTAAGTTAGCATGAGCCAAAGCTTAGCTGCCTGGCTCTCATTTTAGATGTTTTTTTTTTTTTTTAACGTGCAGTGTGCTGACTCGCAAAAGGACATGACCTCTTGTTTTCTTCAACTAGAAGCTGAATGTAACCATAGTGGATCCGTTCTCATTAAATTCATATTGCTTGTAGAAATGTTTAGCCAAAATGCAACAGTGTAGATTAATGTAATGTACAAGGTCGTTTAAACCGGTGAAGACAATGGAGCTACTGACCAAAAGATGTGCAAAGAATTACAGAAGGATTAAATCATACCGGACATGCTACCTCTGAAGACGTCAATCATATGGACCAATAAACTGTGAACTATCCTGGGGTGACAAAGTTGATGAGCTAATTCGAAATTAATTGGGTAGAGATAGCGGGTTGCAACCCCTTAGCCAATTAGATTTTAGGGGAATGTACAATGAAAAAGGGATAAAAACCCATGACACGGGGAGCCTGAGAGAGGTGTTAGGGAATGCTATTGATTTTATCCAGAAACTCTGTCACTCTGTTTGGTGACTGATTGGTTTATTAAAACCATCCACTTCCTTAGATTGCCCATTTACACTTTACCTCCTTATGAGGGAAGTGCCCCTTTTTGCCCCGGAGCTGAGTTTTGACTGATGGCGAATCGACTGATGTCCTGAAGACGAAGACTGAACCTGAGTGCTGACCTAAACCTTGGAGTGTAACTATGACAATGAAATTGTGATTTGTCTGTTTGCTTTTCCTTTCTAGGTGCCAACTGCTTACTTTTGACAGAGACCATAGTTAGATGTTTTCCAAATTGGTGTTCTAAATTGTTTTGCATGAAGCCCAACATGCCAATGCTAATCAGCGGTTAGGACAGGGGTTCACTAAACTGATGCAAAGAGACAAACGACTGAATATATGCTTTGTTGAACTGACGGGCTAATGACACTCTGCTAAAATTGATCTATGTTCACGCTGTGTTATGTTTTGATGTTTGTGATCCTTGCCTTGATGAAATCTCATCAGAGTTGCCATATTGTGACTATGCTATTTTGCTTCTTAGTTTTGAGATTAACACATTTGCTCTTAGAATTGTAATTAATAGGGAATAAAACTCATAAAATTCTACTAAACTGGTGTGGTTATTCCTGACTGCCAGGTCATGGTGGTGTCTTGAATTGATTAATGTCTCTGACTAAAGTGAAATGCATTGTTATACTAAATATTGATGACATTATTAACGGATTGATTGACATATTGATTAGCTATCTCGTCCTAAGGTGTCTCTCAACTGGGTAAAAAGATTAATTGGCCTAAAACGAGTCCTGATGTGTAATAAATTATCATAAAGGGACGCGTTAACATCATCATAGCACTAACACGAGGGTGTACTCATTTTATTCCCATGCGCATGGGCTCCATGTCCGGATTTACAGATTTTCTTGCACACGTTATATTGTCCCATTGTACACACAGACTACCTTGGCCGTACACATTGGGATCATAATCCACTTCAACTGCACTTACATAGGGACCGTGCCCCCCTCACCCCCATACTCACATGGAGGTTCCAGGCCTCCACGTTAGAAGATCCCCTGTACCGAGCTTCCATAAGTGATAACATCACAGAATGTTTTGATCTTAACACCAGTTCAGCCTCCTCCCCATTAACAGAATGGGACGCATTTAAAGTGTTCATCAGGGGGCACTACCTGAACATGGACTGCTGTATCACTAATGATATTTTGCAACTAGAAAGTCGCCTGCTTGGACTTGAGGAACTAGCAAAAGCCGCAAGTGCTGTACATTGATCTCCCTTAGGGAGCTGGAACCCTGGCACGTACCTGGAATACACAATGCAGGCGCCCTGGATAGAGGCGCAACACGAACCTCCAAAATCTCACTATTCTGTATTTACATGCGGCTAGGAGCCTCACCCGCTGGGTGGCTAGTGCTTTACACATGCATACGGCCATTCCCCTCAGAGCACTGCGCAGACATTGGGACACAGATCTTGGTCTTAATCGCACAGAGAGTGGCAGAATATTTTAGTTTATCCCACCCTAGTGTTCCGAAATACCAGTTTTCTGTTAATGTAAATTTATATCCTACAAAGAGAATATTTAACTCCCAACAAAATAAATTATTTTCACCGTACTGATGCCGCTTGCCCCCGCTGTGTTCCCCGTGAGGCGGAGGTACTCCCCATGCATTGGTTCTGCCTGTCGCCAACTGACTACAGGAGGGATGTCGCTACGCTCTTAGGGGGGGGGGGGGGGGGGGGGGGCATCGCTGTGGTTGCACGTGGGAGCTGTGCGTACTGGGTCTCGCTCAGCCCCCCAAGAAGTACAGAGCGGCGAATAAGGTCTGCAAAACGTCTGATCACCCGCAGGTGGAGGGCGGCAACCTCTCCGGCCGATTCGGCGTGGGTGCTGTCCATGGTGGCGGGGGCACATGCGGAGAGCCCTGCACTACACCGGGAGGAGGTGTAAGTATCCAAAAGCTGAGCCACGGGATGTGCTCCTGTGGAAGCTTCGCGAGGGGGTGCCCGATCTAGATCCTCCTCCCGTCCTTTATTTACGGGTCTGTTCACTGTGGTTGTACGCAGTTGTAACGTGCGGAATCTTCGTTCATGACGGACCTGCATTATCTGTGCTGTTGTAACCATGACAGTGTTTGGCGAGGTCCTATCACCGCCATGTGCCTGACAAACCTTGTCTGTACAAGTTATTGTATGTACCTGGGATGAGTGCAGTGCTTAATTTGTGCTTGTTGTTTCCGGTGCTGAGCACCGGCACTTATTTTTTAGGGCCGGGGCTTATTCTTCTGCCTCAAGCATTTGCTGCACATATGGGAAAGACGGTTGAAGGGAAGAACGAAAAAGCGTCACAAAGAAAGTAGACAGCTGCAAGAGTGAACTGAAGGGGCAGCGAGTGGCTTTATATGGATTAAAGAGGCCCGAGATGGTCCCAGGACTACGCCGCCTCAGTAGTCCATGTTTACACATTTAAATGCAGCAGGCGCGTGTTTAAGAAGAGGGCTTTAAGCACCGCCACCTTTTTATTTACAAATTAAGCACTGGGTGTGTGGTTGTACTGAACTGGATACACATCTGGGTCAATATTCGCTTGAAGTCCATGCGTTTTTTTTTTTTGTAAAAAGGAATTTAAAATGCCAATACATTAAAAACATTGAATCAGCAGTATTTAGGTGGCCCTGGAGATCACTGATTAAGACCAAGCCAATTCTCTGTTTTTACTTGTTTTTGAAGCCAACATTGTCAGTGATGCGAAATGTACAGTGATACATGAAGCCTTTCATCTCGTGACATCTAGTGTTCATGAGGTGAACTGCAGGCAACAGTCACTATTAGCCTTTTTAAATATGGCCTGGAGCATACCCTTTACAAAAGAAAGGAAACTTTATAGTTTCCTGAAGTTTCATTCACAATAGCCAGTCAGAAGAGTAAGTCAGGTGTGCTAAGGTGCCCCGAGAAAAAAAAAACTTTTTGACTCATTAACAATAAACAAATAACGTGAGACAGAACCACTTAAAAACAGGTTTGTCAGCCAAAGGCAACCGACAATCATAAACACACTCAACAGCGTTGCAGTCATAACTAGGAGACGGTTGGACAGTAGGAAAGCGGACAGGGACATTTTAAAGATTTTGGGGGCCCTGGGCCAAATGTATTTTGGGGGCCCTGGGCCAAACGTATTTTGGGGGCCTCTGTTCAGAACAGCTTTAAATTTAGGATCCAAAACCAGCTCTTTCATGTCCTCTTTTGCCAGCTCACTGACAGCGCACAGGCACGTCCAAATTCTAAATGTGTTTATATTTAATATTCCGGGATAGTGACATGTTCTTTTAATATTGTAACACAGTAGCAGCTAATATTAAAACAAATAATCTCCGTAACGCCCTCAAATTTCTCATATGTGAGGTCCCCTGCTCTGAACTGAAAGAAACTTTTTTTTTATGGATGTTGCATGAAATATAAACACATTTCTCTGCAAAATGTCTGTAATAGACCCTCACACATCACCCACCTCAAAAAATAAATTCAAGGAAAACGGTGTTTTTAACAGTGCTGTATAAGAATTATCTACATTTATCAGGGCAAGACTGCAGAACAGAGCTGGCTCTATGAGGGGCCCCCCTGAAAGGATGGGGCCCTGGGCCAGAGCCCCCTTTGCCCATGTCTTAACACATCTCTGAGAGCAGGACACCACAGGCACTTGGAAAATGCCATTTTTCAGAGCTAGTCAATGACACTGATCTTTCCCTTACTGAGAGCAACTTTTATATTGATAACCAGACCCCGCGCACCATATGGCCACTAATTTAGCATCATGTAATGGACCGTGGGCCTCATGTACAAAGCCATTTTTCAGTCGCAAACTCTGCGCTTCACAAAAGCTCAGGTTGACTGCAAAAAGGCCTTTCTTTATGTGCATTATGCCTTCGACAAATGCGAAAATTATTTCCGACTCCGAAACAGGCTTTTGCCCTACAACCAAACCTACTCCTGTATAGATGTTGTTTTTTGTGTATTAATCATGGTACAGGATCGGAAAGCATAATTTGGTTCACTGTTAGCATGTTTTTCTGACGGTTCCTTGTTAACCCTAAACATCAAAGCTACTAGTGGTAGTTCAAAATAGGTTGCTCATTAGACGTGACTGCAAGCTGGTACTGCTCTATTTCTTTGATAATCTCAACTCCACCTACATTAGTGAAGTAGGAGACCACTTCAAGGCCTAGCTATTGGGTTTGATATCCCAATATGTTCAGAGGAAAGTAGGGCACAGGACAGCTTCTCTGTTAAGGCGGGGGAGTGTCGACCCCTGCCAGCAGCGGTCGCTGCAAATCTCCTTTCACAAACGAAACGATAATAAACCATGTTTATTATCATTTCGTTTTTTAAAGGGGCGGGGCATTGGGGATGACGACGATGATGGGAGTCCCTCAATGCTCATGTATGTTTGGCTAGCTGTCTCTGGCCGGCTAAACATACATGCGAAGTAGGCTCTCCAGCCCAGCAACACAATTGCCGGGCTGGAGTGAGCTTGCACAGGCTCCCAGCCAATCCTAACGCTACCTTGAGCAGCATCAGGATTGGCTGCAGGGCAGGCTGGGAGCCTATGCCTGCAGCCTGGAGTGATGAGGAAAAGAGGAGCGGCTTGGCAACAATGGAGGAGGTAAGTATTTATTTATTTATTATTATTATTTTTTAACTAAATGTTATCCCCCCCACGCACACCGCACCCGCCCGCCCCTTCAGAAGGCAGCGTGTTATGACTGGTGGGGCAGCTGACATAAATAAGAGAAATGTGAGGGCTATAGTGAATTATCTTGAGAAACAGCATTTGCAAGTTATTTCTGCGGAACCAAAAATATTAATCATGAGTAATATAGAGGACTGTCAAGGGGACTGCATGGCTCTAGCTTATACTAAGTTTAATGTGATTTATGAGAAATGCTGGTTAAAAGATTACAAGACAGAATAGTGTGCCAAACTGTTGGCCACACAAACTAAACATGAAGAGAGGGAGTAGGGAGAAGGATTAAAAATGTATCTGTGTAGATGACCTAACTATTCATTTAGCTACAGACTATTAGCCAAGCTTATATAACTTTATTGGACATTCAGTCAGAGCACGTTTGATGGCCTTACCAAATAGATTGACCTCCCAAATCCACAGTGGAAGAAGAGATGGTGCAGAATACTAGGCTCTGAAATTGACTATGGGATAAAATCATTAAGAAATGGGAAAGCGTCAAGGGTTTGACAGAATCTTATCCGAGTATTATAAATTGCTTAATCTATGACAAGGCCTGCACTATTGGCTTTATTTAATAATATCTTAGATTCTAGCATACCTCCCAAGTCCTAGGGTGAGGCTTTAACAAATATCTTCCTTAGAAAAATAAGAATGTTTCAAACTACATCACATTGCCCAATTTCTCCTTTCAACTTTGACACTAAAGTATACATCAAACTATTAGCTACAATACTCATGCAAATTATGACACACATTATCCACATAGCTGAACAGCTGTTGACGTTCAGGAACCTGACAGGGAAAATATTATGCAGATATTAAGCTTTGCAAATCAGACTACAGAAGGTACCAACAAAGGGCTTGATCTCCTGTCACGGCTCTCAGGGATTGAAAGGGGTGGGGCGGCGCGGCGTGTGGCGGGGGGCAGAATGGGTGTGTTTGGGGAATAATAATACATTTTTTTTTTTAAATGTAAAAAATAAAACTTACCTGCTCCTCTTCCGCGCTGCACCTCTTGCTCCCGTCGCAGGCTGTAGGCACAAGATCCCAGCCTGCCCTGCGCCAATCCTGACGCTGCTTAGAGCAGTGTCAGGATTGGCTGGGAGCGCCCAGCTAGGGCGCTCCCAGGTAGACTCAGAGCCTGCACAGGTTCCCGCCAGCCCAGCAACTGTGTTGCCAGACTATAGAGAGCCCTGGGCGCATGTGTGTTTGGCCGGCCTGAGACGGCCGGCCAAACACACATGCACACAGAGGGGAGTGCACAGTGCACTCCCCTCATCCTCGTCATACCCCATGGCCCCGCCCCTTTAACAACAAAATGATAATAAACATAGTTTATTATCGTTTGGCTGGTAAAGGTTTGCAGCTGCTGCTGCTGGCAGGGGCAACGGTCCTCTGCCCTAATGGAGGAGCCGCCCCTGCTGATCTCGGCGGATGGAATACTCTGTCACAAATGTGACGGATATCTGACCGCCATATTGCGATCTCCATAGGAGATAATCAGATCGAATCAGATCGTAATATGGTGTACGGGATATATGTGGAGTTTGTGACGGAGTATTCCCCTCCGCCATGTTCTAAATCAGGCCCAAAGTCTCAATTAATGTTCAGAAAGTTTTCAACAGTTTTCGTTGTAACTACTTATGGGCTGTAAAGAGATACTTTAATCTTCAATTAAATTAATTACAACACCAAAGCTTTATAATACAACCCCATGATGGTCTTATCTATTCAATCTACCAACTGCCGCCTTCTCATTATCAGTACGGTATGTAACAGTAATGTCACCTCTCTCCTGTCCACTTTATATATTGGACTTGGCTAAGAGGCTTAGAATAGAGTTATATATTTAGGGGGAGGTAGACAAGCTATACACTTTTGAAACAAGGGCTACTTTTAAGGCTTCACATCATGGGAATCCACATCTTCCCATTTCCTGCAAGTGAATTATGTCAGGCTGGCCTCTAAGATTTAGGGCCTGATTTAGATCTCGGCAGAAGGAATACTCGATCACAAACGGGACGGATATCCCCTCCACCGCATGACGATCCCATTATATCCTATGGAGATCGTAATACGGAGGACGGGACAGCGTCATGTTTGTCAAGCAGTGTTCTCTCAGCCGAGATCTAAATCAGGCCCTTTTTAAAGAAACTACAAGCTTGCATTAATATCTTGACATAGATAATAAGAACATCGCTATATCACAAACATTAAACCTGGTAGATACATTGTTCCACTAATGCTGTCTGCGCAAGCTAGCATTCCATTGGTATTTCTGGATCTCTTGGCTTCCAGGCAGTCAGTTTCTGCTAACCCTCCGAGAAGCCGAGACAAGCATGAATTTCTGCCCACATGAATGAACGTGTAATCCTTTCAAGGCTTGCTGCACATATGTGTGCCACACAGAGTCTTCAAAATAGAGAAGTTTAAATTATTGTGCACTTGATTACAGTGCGGCATGAGATTAAGAAAGTGTTTCACTTGGTTTGTTCATGAAATATACATATCTTTAGAGGCATTGTAATTTTCCTCTAAAGAAAACTGAAGGTAAGTTTGAATTCACAGAAGTCATTACGATTGACAATCAAGTAAAATTAATTTATTTGCAGCTGGCATAGCTTTATCTGCAGATAAGCACAGTGGACAAAAAAATAGACTTTTACCTCCAGGAAATTGCATTCTTTATGGAATATTCTAGACAACTCATCTCCCAGTTTTCCAATCCTTCCGAGTAATATAGCTATCAATTGGTAGTCA
Organism: Pleurodeles waltl; assembly: GCF_031143425.1. NCBI lineage: Eukaryota > Metazoa > Chordata > Amphibia > Caudata > Salamandridae > Pleurodeles > Pleurodeles waltl. The sequence goes on from NC_090447.1 coordinate 1,141,099,154, forward strand.
TCCATAACTGGGAAATGATTAAAAGAAGGGTCACAACTAAACACAAGGTCACTGGAAAAAAACTGTTACGTTATTTACTCCTGGTCACAGCAGCTACATTTAAAAGAAAGCAGAGTCACTTTCTTCTGCAGAGACTTAACAAGTTCCATGCTGACATTAAAACTTAAACTCAGTGTTCCAAATGCAGTGTGACCATGACAGGTCTGGGGTTGTATTTACGTAAGTACTATTTAAACATCATCCTCCTTAACATCGTTACTGGTACTAATATCCAGAGTTATCCGGTAATGTTGTTAGAGAAGCGGTTGTCTGAAAATATGTTTGTACGGTGAGCCCCAAGTCAGAATGCCACTAGTTGTTTTGCATACTTTCCCGATAATATATGAAGCCAGGTTCATCTATGCTGGATTTTTGTTTGTTTGCCTGATTTTAGTTTGTTTGCCTGTTAGTTCCTGGACTCTGCAATCTTTCAGGCAAGTCAGTCAGTAACAATTCAGTTCATTTGTCAATTAAAACCATAAACATTGCATAATGTACATGAGCATACCACCAATAAAATCCATTAAAAGCATATCTAACGTTTAATGCATTATTAAATTATGAAATATTACAAAATATCCTCTACCTATCAAGTTACAGCCATAGGCTCTACATGGTGTACCTAATCGCATCACCAATAAATATGAAAGTGCAATTAAAAAAGGTACCTAAACAAGCTACAAGACTCATCAATTCTATGAATACCAAAGCCTGTAACATTTAATAGCAAGACAAATAAGTGCTAAAGTGCTAGTGTGATATATAAAGTGCAAACAGTGCCAATCCACTTAAAATTATGGATTTGCTAAATACCACAGAAGCAGTAGAGCTGATTATTGGTTAAGCCCTTAGCAAGCAGATCTTAGCTTAGTGACCCTGAAGCAGGAGGGGTCAGGTGGGGGGCTAAGTTGGGCTCACCCTCCGTAATAACCCAAACATTCGTTGACCCCTTTGAAGTTCCAGACTTAACTGGCAGGCTTCTCCTTAAACTGGGCAACAGGATCCTGTTTAACAAGGTTCTTAAACATGCCAAGAAATTCCACAAATCAGATATTAAGTATTACATTCACTGGGTTAAGCGATTCTATTACAGATGATCTGCCCGAGCGGATCCCCAGTGACTTAAACTCTCTCCTTAGCAAGGTTTTCCACGGAGATCTAATTGCGAGAAAATACACAAGATGTTCAGCAGCTTCTCTTGTCTGGTGACACAAACAGCATTCCATACCCTACTTATGATCCTTTTTTGCTGCTTTGGTAAAAAATCCAATGTGGTGATCACTCCTAGCCCCAGTGAAAGACATTTCTGCTTAACTTTCAGAGTCTAGGTAGCCCCAGTTTGAGCAGGTGTGTTCAAAGTCCATAATTCACCCAGCCCTAGGTTCTTTATGCATTCATCAAGATAATTTTTGTGGACATTGTTTCCTCTTTGGAGGCTGATTTCAGACCAGACTAGGCTGGCCAGCGCGCCTTCGGGAGAACTTCTCACCTTATAACAACATTTCACAAATGCTCCACACCTGGCCAGATTCCGTCTGGTCAGTGAGGACTCCATCTCGGCAGCCGAAAGACAGTTTTATAAGTTTCTATGATAGCTTTATCTAATAAGGTGGCATCCGCTCCTGCCAATATTTCACCCCCATAAAACAGCATTAATATCAATCTTGCCTTCATGACTGCTGCTACGGTTGAAGGTTGTGATCCCGAAGGGTTTTTGGCAATGTTGAAAATGCAAAGCGCAATGCTAAAGCTTCCCCCCCTTCCCCCCCCCCCCCCCCCCCCCCCGATTGCTTTCCCTTGGGGAACAAACGACTTCCTGGAGTCTATTTTAACATCTAAATATGTATATGTCAGTATCTCATCTATAATGCTTCAGTTAATATACCATTTACGCGCGGTGATTTAGGATGTGGCGGTTTAATGAGATGACTTTTGTGTTTTTAGGGTTAATCATTAGGGTGTTATCCACAGCATATGTTGCTAGACGATTCGTTAATCTCTGCAAACCCACCCTAGTGTTGCTCAGTAGAAGCAAATCATCCGCATACAGGATATTCGACAGCGGTTGCCACCAAGGCTCGGGACATGTGATACCAATGCATTCAGCCCCGAGGAGAGGTCAGAGATGTACAAGTTGAATAACCCAATAGATGTTTGATAAGTGGGAACTCTTTCAGGTAAGGATCTGAAAGACAGGGCTTAGCTGTTATCACCTGCTGTGTGCGGCAACTAACTGACAGCCTTTCTTTGTAGTGATCAGGCTACCCTGTGTGAGGGGGTGAACAGGAATGTTCACTAAAATGCATTCTTCCCGCAGCATCTGTTCTGTCACCTGCTTACACTGGGGACTACTTTGTACAGCATTAGAACTCTCACCATGAGAAAGTGCAGAATCCTTATTCTTGTTACTGCTCTTGCAGTGTCTTGCCTTTTTCGGGGTTATTAATTTTGCAGCTTTTTTGCTTTATCTGTGAGCTTACAGTCTCACTTTGTTTCTGTCTTCTTTCCTCTGACTGCCTTGTGTATTATTCGGATAAGTAACATACGGATGTTTCACCTCAATCCTTTAAAGTCTTTCCTGTCCCAGTGTTGTCTTTTTCATGTCACCAGGTCACCTAAACATCGAGTACACAAATCGCTAATTCCTTGCCCAAGCTAGAACCCTTGTTAAGAGCATCCTGTTGACATTATTTCAAAGAGTTCTCCTATACTACCAGGGTCCCTGGTGATATAACAACTTTGTTACCACGTACTCTTGGTCTCCTGTCTTGTTTCCTAACTTTCTGCTTACAGCCACATGCTTCTCCTCTCTGCTGTTCCTAGGATCTTCAGTTTTCACTGAGGAGCAGCGCAGTATGAACCTTGTCCAGTTATTGCGCAAAGTAATACTCCTTGCCCCAAATCACCTGTCCCTACCTCTGCTCCTTAAAAGGCAGGTATGAATCCACAGATCTTGATTCTAGGTACTAACGTCCAGCGCTTTGTTTCTATGTCTTGAAATTTGGTATGACAAACTATCACACATAATTGGGTGGATTCCAACTATGTTGGCATGGAGAGCCAGTATTTAGGGTGAGACAAGAAAAGGACAGGCAGATGTGCACAAATGATCAGCTGAGTCAAATCAAGAACATGTGAAAGGCAGTGGATCCCTTTTCCTTTATTGTGCTCACCTGGCATTCCTTTTTGTCTTGATGTACTTGAGGCTGCAGCGCGTTGCATCTACACCCTTTAGTTTTCTGTGATTTTTATGCAGGTTTCAGAACAAAAACAGAAATATAAACCTCAGATCAAAAAGAAAATACATACCATCTATTGCTTAGTATAAGGTGTAGACATTCCAACTTACATCAGTCACAAACCGAAACAAGGAGTGGGAGAGACGGAATGAGTAGCATAAGAGAGAAGAATAGGCAATGCAGTGTGCAGAAAATGAATTCACATCACTGAAACATGCATTACCTAAACCTTGCTTTTGGGCTGCAACATTGGGAGCTGCTTCCTTTTTCATGTCCCTAAAAGAACAAATCCACAAGTCCCTCTCTGCTGATGTAATATCTGCTCGTGCTCTTTCCTTCATGTTCCCAAAATGTTCCCAGCAGCCTCGTAAAAAGGCAAAAAGGTAGTGCCTGATACACTTTCGTGTAAGTTAAAAAAATCTTTGGTATGCACAAACTATGAGTTTAAGTTAAGTTCACTAATACTAATTTTACGGCAGCTGAGCCTTGGCACTCGTGATGGAGACAGTGCATAAAAAGATAGGCCTGTCCTATCTTTTGTTCATATCTTTTTATTGAAATTAACACATCATGCATCAACTTAAACATGCAAAAGAGCATCAAAACAATGCACCTGCATTTAGATGGCTTAGATCACACTACATCTGTGAGGGTGCTAACCAACCACATCATGGGTATACATAATATCTGCCATTATTGAGCTTTGGGGATATAGCAAATCTATCTGTTCTATCTTTTTATGTGTGGAGTCTCCACAGTCCTAAAATTACTATCAGTAAAATTAAACTCGTAGTTTGTAAATACCAAAAAATAGTAAACTGACACAAAAGTGTAAGTTTACCTTTGTGAATCAGGCTCATGGTATTTGCCCCCATAAGTCACCTTCAACTTGTTAGGATGCCATAGAGTGTGTACCAGGCTCAGCCAAGTGAATCAATGTTTTATGACTTGTAGATCAAGATTAGCTTCCCTTCAATAGAGATGTGCAGTGTGACGACACCTTTCTCCTATTCGGTCCTCTCTCACATGGATCCAAGCTCATCAGTGATAATCTCCAACCACTTTTGATGTCTAGCAATGCTATCTTTTTATGGGGAGCTGGTTCACCTTACATTCCAGTATTCCTGGAGAATAATCTCCAGAGATCAGTGCTTAACTGGAGCTGGTGGTTTCTGGTGCTTGGCACCGGCACTAAATTGTCAACACTGGCACTTATGACAGCCTGCAACATGGTGGCACTGTTTATGTACTTTAGAGGCAAGCACACCAACAGTTGTTTATTTAATTCAATATACATTTAGGTTGATTAATACCTGCCACCAAATCCATTCTAATAGCCTTGGGGGCATGAATTAGCCATAATTGTCACACCTGTACGAGTGTTATGTATAGTAGTTGTGTTGTTAGTCTAATTGGCAACACTGGCAGCAGTAGTGGGTGATGCAACCTGAAGTGACCCCTGGCTTCCTGACAAGGGCCCTGGCGTTTATTTTTTCACAAATTAAACACTGCTAGAGCTACATCTCTTTATGCTAAAACATCTGAACCGTACCAGTGAGAATGCTATTTCCCATCAGATGCTTCGATAAACAAAGAAGGTAGACAAGGCTTCTTGATCATGATCTTCTTGATCTTGGTTATGCTCTTCTAAGAATTCATCCTGAAATTCCATGAAAATCAAAACAGAGATTGCATGCTTAATGCAGTATCGACAAGCAGGTCTCTAGGTTGGTAATCTTCACCTCCTGAATCTGTTAAAACAATTCTAATGTGGTCTCAATGGAGCTTACTTTCTCTTTATCTGTAGTTGCATGTTGGAGGTCGTGTATGGCTGACTTGATGACCAATCTAACCATGGAGGCACCCCACTATCCTCTTCAGCTTAGCCCACCACCAGAGTGTCATTGTAAACCTGTTGTCTCTCTTTTCTATCCTACTTTCCATCTTTTCCTCTTGAGAAGGTGTGGTGAACCAAGTACTCAGGTATTCACGTATGGATGCAAATGTGGCTCCAGCCAGGATCCTTCGGACAGCATTCATACAGCATTAACTATTTCTAGGGCCCTTCTAGGTGCAAGTCACCAGCTGTCTGGCCACTTCCTCTTTTTGCCTGCACCACAGCCCTTTTCAGGTGGTGGAGGAGCTCCCGAAAGGTTCTAGCACAATTTTGGGTCTCTCTGTGAGCAGAGAGGCTTTCCTCTGGGTGATCAGGAGAGATAGAGAGAGAGACTCTCAGGTATGTTATGGCATATTGATTTGTACAGTGCACTAATCACCCAAGAGCGTATCCAGGCGCTTGGGAATATGTGTGTAGTTTTGTGGTCCCAAGGTGCTTATACAAAGAGCCAAATCTTCAGCTTCTTGCAGAAACCAAGAAGTGAGGAGGAGGCTCTGATGTGTAGAGGGATGTAGTTCCATGTCCTGGATATGATGTAAGAAAATGAGCGACTTCCAGTTTTGATTTTGCAGCTGCAAGGAATGTGTGTGACTGAGTGAGGCAGAGCATAGGTGTCAGGTGGGTTGGTGAAAATGTATGCAGCTCTTCAGGTATTCTGGTCCTGTGTTGCAAAGGTCTTTGTATGTGTGCATGAGAAGCTTGAATTGGCTGCGCTTGTGAATGAGGAGCCAGTGAAGCTTCCTCAGGTGCGGTGTGATGTGGGTGTGGCGTGGTGTGGGAGGTTGACTATGAGTCTTGCAGCGGTATTCTGGATGGTCTGGAGTCTGTGTGGGAGTTGTTTGGAGATTCTGGCATAGAGAGTGTTGACGTAGTCCAGCCTGCTGATGAATGCTTGTGTCATGGTCTGTCTGGTGTTCTGAGGCAACCATTTGAAGATTTTTCCCAGCATGCGTAAGATGTGGAAGAAGGGGGTGCACACTCCTTTGACTTGAGCCGTCGTGTTGAGCTTGTCATCCAGGATGATCCCTAGATTTCTTGCGTGGTCTGTGGGTCTTGGTCCTAGCTCCAACGGCCACCAGGTGGAGTCCCATGGGGAGAACTTGTTGCTGAAGACCAGTACTTCCTTGTTGTCAGAGTTGAGCTGCAGACAGTTGATTCACATCCAGTCTGCTACAATGGTCATGCAGTTGGTGAAGCTGGTTCTGGCGGTAGCTGTTTTGTCATTCAAGGAGAGGATGAGTTGGGTGTCATTGACGTAGGAGATGACAGTGATGTCTTGTGATTGGTTGATGTTGGCAAGCAGTGTCATGTATATGTTGAAAATGGTGAGGCTGAGGGATGATCCCTGTGCGACTCGCCATATCGATTTCTTGGTCTCTGATGTGAATGATGGCAGTCTGACCCTTTGGGCTCTTCCTGTGAGGAAGGAAAGATCCATTTGAGAGCAGATCCTTGTATAACAATCTCATGGAGTCTTCTGATGAGGGTGTTATAGGAGACAGTGTTGAAGGCCACAGAGAGAAAAAGCAGGATGAGGGCCACTGTTTCTCCTCGGTCCAGAATGATTTGAATGTCGTTGGTGGCCAAAATGAGTGCTGTTTCAGTGCTATGGTTCTTTTTGAATCCTGATTGAAAGTTTTGCAGATGGTGAAGTTCGAGGTGATTTGTGAGTTGCTTGATGATGGCCTTCTCAATCACTTTGGCTGGATAGGAAAGCAGGGACATGGGTCGGACGTTGCTCAGTTGATTCAGGCTACCTGTGCACGTCTTGAGGAAGGGCATTGATTTCTGCACCTTTCCATTCATTCGAAAAGTGATGGATGTGACGGAGGTGTTAATGATGTAGGTCAGCGTGGTGCTGATTGACAATGTTCCCAGGTTGTACATGTGGAGGGGGCATGGGTCTGTTGAGTCCCCTGAGTGGATGGTCTGAATGATTGCCACTGTGTTGTTTCTGGTGAGGGTTGTCTGTTCGGTCAAGTGCCCATCTTGGTTGGTGATGGGTAGGCTAGCAACAAGTTCTCTGGAGTTGGGTAGGTGTATGACTTTTTTGTAGATTTTTTTAATTTTGTTGTGAAAGAAGTTGGGCAGGTTGTCGCAGAGTTGCTGGGCCGCAGCGATATTGGTGACAGAGGCTGAGGGTGTGGTGAAATTCTTGATGATCAAGAAGATGTCCATGCAACTGTTGGAGCTTTCTTCAATGCAGTCCACTAGTGCTTTTATCTTGGTGTCTCTTATTTGCTGGTGGTAGCGGCTGAGTGCAGCCTTGTAGGTAGTTCTGTCGGTGGGATTGTGCCCAGCTGTCCATTTCCTTTCTAGCTGTTTACAGTGTTTTTTGGTGTCTTAAAGGTCTTCTGTGTACCAGCTGGCCTGCTTGTATGATCTACTATGCTTGTTGGGTTTGATAGGTGTGAGGGAGTCCACATAGTTCTTGATCCAGTTGTTGAAGTTGTTGATTTCCTTCTTGAGGTTGTCTGTGGGACTAAGTTGATCCGTGCTGAGGGTGCTGAGCCAGTCTGTTTCTGTGATTTTGCCCCATCTGCGTCTTGGAATGCTGACCCAGTTAGGGGTATTGACTTGAGGTGTGTTGATTTGGAAGTGGATGATGGAGTGGTCAGTCCATATGAACAGTATGGTGGAATTATACTCCATGCTGTCGCTTTTGGTGAAGATCGGGTCCAGTGCGTGTCATGCGATGTGTGTTGGTCCTGGGATGACCTGGATGAGTCTGATGTTGCTCAAGCTTTCCAGGAGTGCTGTGGAGCAGAGGTCATTTTGGCCCTCCAAGTGAAAGTTGAGGTCACCGAGGAGGATGTAGGCTCTGGAGTCGACAGTCAGTGGAGCGAAGAAGTTGGTGATGAGGTTGGTAAAGGTGGCTGGTGGTCCAAATGGTTGGTAGGTGAAGGTTTTGGGTGAAATCTTCTGAGATTTGTAGCTGAAAGTGCAGGTGTTCCATGGTGATAGTGTTCTCTGTGGATGTTGTGCATTTGGTGGATTCTTTGTAGATGATAGCGAGTCTGCCTTCTGGCTTGTGAAGGTTTTCCTGTTGATCCTGTTGCGTAATCTTGTGGCCCCCTGGGGTTGCCGTGGGAATGTCGGGAGCCGATGAGGGGTTGTGTCAGGTCTTGTTGATAAAGAGGATATCAGGCACATCACTACTTAGCAAGTCCCATATTTTGGTTGTATGTTTGCTGAGTGATCATGTGTTGAGAAGCATGCATGCGAGTGGGTGTTGATGTGCGGGCTTGCTGTGTCGTGTGGCATAGGGTAGAGGTAAAGGAGTTGTTGGTGCTTATATGGCATGTACGATAGATGGGAGAGTAGAGGACATTGTTAGTATTTGCGTGGGCAGTGTGTGGCTGCTGGAGAATTAGCAGGGGGTGCAGGTGAAAGCTCCTACAGTGGAGTAAGGCTTTACATGGCAGTAGTTGGAGAAATGGCATCAGGGTTCTAGCTTCCTAAGCAGTGATGCTGAGTATCAAGGGGCGGTGATCGGACTAGGGTTCCTGGCATTGGCCAGAGTCCAGGCGCAGACAAGCACAGGCAGACATGGCTTTGGTACGCTGTGCCCATCCATGTTGCAGCGGCTGATAAGTAGGTCCTGGGAGGGGGAGGAGTGCAGGGTGCCATGATAATATTTCCTGTGCTAATAGGTGATGGGAAATAAAATCTCTTGTTTGGTTTCTTCTTTTACAGACGGGTTTGCCAGGAAAATCAGTAATGTTACTTACTGTCCAGATGTATGATGGGAGATCCAGTGATGTCACTTCCTGTGCTGAGTAGTGATGACAAATATAGTCCTCTTGCTTGGCTTCTTCTTTTAAAGACAGTTTTAGCGGGAAAACCAGTAATGTCACTTCCTGTCCAGATGTATGATGGGAAATTCAGTGATGTCACTTCAGGTGTAGGTGGATGATGGGAGATCCAGTGATGTCACCTCCTGTGGTGAGGGACGATATTAAATGAAGCTCTCCTGCTTCTTTTAAAGATGGTTCTAGCAGGAAAACCAGTAATGTCACTTTTTGTCCAGATGGATGATAGGAAATTCAGTGATGTCTCATCCTGTGTAGGTGGATAATGGGAGATCTAGTGACCTCACGTCCTGTTGTGAGGGGTGATGGGAAATCCAGAGTTACCTCTTTCACCAACAGATTGCGATGCAACCACTACCAACTTGTAGTACTGTAAGGACTGGGAAAAACAACTTTGCTATGACCTGTTAAAGTGCCTCTTCTTGGCGTATGCTAACTAGGCCCCAGTTAGACCTCAGCACCATCTTTTTCAAAATGGATGTCACCACTGTATATTTACAGTTTATTATTTCTGCGGCATACAGTCTAGAAAAGTCATGTTTGTTTATTTCCATTGATGTTCTTAAGTTATTTTTCTAACATGGGCTCAGTAAAGTTTCAACTGCTCAAGGTCTCTTCCACCTGTTTGCTGTACACAATTCATTTATATATTTACTTATTTTTAGTTATTGAGTTTTATATAGCACAAACATGACCCATCCGGGTATCCGAGTGCTGTACATATAGCAATCAAGTCATACAAAACAGGAAAAGAGAAAAACAAATGAGAATCAGAGAAGGAATAAGCATGAAATTAGATATCTAAAGAATATCATTAATCATATCATTCCAAGATCCGCAGGATTGCACTCAATGCTAGTCAAGCTGAAGAAGGATCAAGGCTCCTAGAGAAGGAAACTATGCATCAAGAGGTGTTTTGCTTCTTTTTTGAGGGAGTCAGTTGAGGGGTTTGTCCTGATTTCAGGGAGTAAAGTGTTCCAAATTTTTGGGGCATGACCAGAGAAAGAGCGGTTGTAGGTTTTTTTTTTTTTTTGAACTTCTGTGGTTTCAACAGTAGGGAGTCAGTGCTTCTTTAGGAGCGACTACCCCCAGATAGCTTGAGTTTTTTGGCCAAGTAAACAGGAGTATTATGGTGGAGGGCCTTGTGCGTCATGCATGCAATCTTCAAATGGATTCTAACTTCAAATGGGAGCCATTTTAGATGTTTTAGGTCTAGAGTAATGTGTGTTCAATTCTCCTGGAACTTGCAAGAAGGGTTTGATTTTCCTAAGAAGGTTTATTTGGTGATTGGCTCCTCTGATGGTTGCACTAATATGATCTTTCACATTAAGATGTTTGTCAAAAGTTATGCCTAGAAAACGAGTAGAGTCAACAAAGTTGTGGGAGAAGTTGAAAGATGAGAGTTGTTTGAGCCAATCTTCTATGGGGGCCAAGAGATTATGAGGGGTGATCAAAAGGAATTCAGTTTTGAGGGTGTTGAGCATGAGGTGATTGCGAGTCAGCCATTGCTGGGTTTTCAACAGAGTGCAATTGAGCAATTTGATAGCTTCAGATGAGGAGATTTTCACATATAGTTGTGTATCATCAGCGTACATGTGGTAATGAATGTTTGAGATCTTCAAAAAGTCTGTTATACGGGGCCATGAACAAGTTGAATAGCATGGGTGAGAGTGTGGAGCCTTGAGATGCTCCAATTGTAATGTCTGATAGGGATTGGTTGACTTTGATTCTCTGAGTTCTATTTTGAAGGAATGAAGCAAACTATTATAAAACAGGACTAGATAACTCCATCCTATTTTCAAGAAGGTCAGTCATGCTGTCATGTTGACTGTATAAAACGTGGAGGAGAGAGCAAGAAGTATAAGTAGACAGGATTCATTCTTATCAAGCAATCTCAGATTGATAGCAATCTACAGGTTGGAATTGTTCATTGTGGATTCAGGGTTGTAGGTGTACGCATTTCTCCAGAAGTTTTGCTAGGGTTGGGATGTTGGAGAATATGTGACAATGGTTGGGGTCAGACTGGTCAGTATTAGGTTTTTTAAAAATTGGGGTGACCTGTCTGTATTGAAAATAGGTAGGTTTGACCACTGACTTTGTGTTTCATCACTGGGCATATTAGTTGTTCAGTGTTCACCAGTTGCAGATTACATTATGTATTCAGTTTAGCTGCCTATTGGCTTTATTGTGGTGTTAGACATTGCAGTTGAGACACTGCAGATGAGCTGTGTTTTTCCACATGGTAAACTAAGCTTGTTTCTTTGTATTTCTCTCATCGAACACGAACAGTTCTTGCTAAGAGAGCACGTATTTTTTGTTTTCTCCAGTGAAGGGAACAGGTCGGCCTTGGAAGAGGAGCCTTGAAAGGTTGGCACATTTTCAACGTTTTTCTTCCAACTCTGACCTACAGTAGCCAGCATGTTTGAATATTTCCATCTGAGAGGGGAGGGCCTTTCAGAAGGCTCTTTCCATTATTGTTTAAGCTATAAAAGAGGTGGCCCTGCTCAGTAGCGAGGGAATTTCCGAGACCTCAGTCAGGATTGGACGTCAAATGCCTGCCATTTTCCCGTGAGGATCCCTTTCTCGCAGTTGAACAGGGGTCGTCTTCTTGCTGGCATGAGAAAGATGAAGTGCTTGGCAGGCCCTACCGTGCTGAATTTTCACTTTATCCTTTGCTTTGCAATTATGCTATAATATAATCACATATATTTGCTGTGTACATTGCAGTTGAGAATCATTTTGACATATTTTCATTTCATTGCGGTGACTATTTTTAAACGTGTGCCTTCGACCTACTAATCTCCTTCATTTTCTTAGGAACCTCGTGGTGTAATAAATGTCTTCTTTAAACTAAGAAGTGCATTCCAGAGATTTTTGTCAGCTCGGTCATTAGTGAAAGCAAAACCCCTGTCCTTTATTTAGGCTATCCAGAACTAAGCCCTGAGAAAGAGATGCTTTGATAATCTTTGTCCATAAAGGGAGTATGGAACATCTAAGCACTTTGACAAGCTTAGCGGGCAGAGGATCATTAAAACAGTTACAAGGGTTTTATAGATGTCATTATTGTGAGGTATGAATCCTAAGGTCCCTGGGTACCCCAACTCTGGGTCATCTGCGCCCCATGGAGGAAGGGTTCAGGATCCTATAGTCATACATTCGTCAAGGTGCGTCCCTGTCTGTAAGCCTACTTGCATTGGCTCCTTCCTCCAGATGTAGTCATTGAGAGGGTTGACAAAGGTCACCCTTGTATTGATAGTGGCACACACTAGGGTGTGAGCTACGCAGCGATCCTGTGTTTCCATTCTGAAGAATGCCACAGACTTGCATGAGCCATCAGGCAGAAAAATTTTGATGGTTTGAGTGGTGATGGGGTACTAGTTCCCTTATCTCCATGGTGGTTTTTGATACCAAGTGGTATTCAATTTCATATAAGGTCAGCTTGGCATATCACATTGTTTTTTATTATATTATGTCATGGGTCCATACTTAGTTAACAGTGCCTCCCTGATCTCCAGGTGTAGGCACACTCTTCATCAAACCGGGTTTTTGAAGAGAGTGGGGAGTCCTATGATGAAGCATGACACCTGGTGGTGTGTGAGGACAACTCGTCACATTTTTGTGTATGCCCAGAGGTAGGCTAATGTAAGGTGTAGCATTGTTGTATACAGGTGTTCAAGTGGCTTAGTTGTGCTTAACAAAATAATTTAGGAGGTCCCTGTGCCCACAAAATTTCGCTCAGCAGAGGATGGTTGCGCGATAAAACCAACTCCTATCTACTTTTAGGAATTTCTTATAGCCATGTCTTTAGCTTAATTTTGTCACAGTGAATTTTCCACTGTGGATTTTCCAAGTGGATTATTTGCTAAACTCCTAGTGTGCAGTCCTGTAAATAGGATTTTAAATATCAATAAAGTGGAATGATTATTGAGATTAAGAAGACTTTTGATGTGCTGATGATGCATTGTGATTTATGTGACTGAGAGCGTTGTTTGTGTTGAAAGATGGATTGGTATGCTGCATGTGAGATTATTTGGTTATGTGATAGTCATTCTTGGTTCAATGGGTGGTTTGATCACTGAGATTTTGATACATTGGTTATGATTTGCGTCAAATAATTTTTTTAGTTACTTATTGGTTGACTATGTAATTGGATTTGTCGAAATCCAAGATCTCGAGATATTAGTGTTGGCTTGTCTACTAAAGGTTTTGTGCTTTGTGAGGCACCGCATTCACACAGATAGGGATTACTTTCTAACTAGTTTCCTTTTCAGGGTTTTGCAAGTCTGCTTTAGGTTGGTGTAGTTTGCTCTTCAGTGCAATGAGGTAAGTATACTTGCCAGAGGTGAATTGCAGCTGGACAGGAGTCTGCTTTAGTGTGAATTGTGTTTGACAAATGCAGCTGAGATTCTGGTCTTGTTTCTATTGATTATGAAATTTGTTTTGTTTAACCTGCTCATTTCCTTCTCTCTAGGTTGAACAGACAAGATTTACATTTGTTTATTTGTGTGAGTTCAATGAGAAAAAGGCTATGTAGCCACGCTGCATTTAGCAGACTGACCAGAGGACTGTGTTGGGATTGGTAAGACATCACCAGAGAATTGTGCTGTTCTTAGTTGGCTGCTGTTAAAGTAGCACTGTGATTGGCTGATGTGTGGCATAGCCGCACTGGGATTGGTTGTTATTTGCTTGTTTGTTCTTTTGTGGTTTTTGAATTAGTTTGTGTGAGAGGGATGAGTGGTATGTTGAAAAAGCCTAAAGTTCATAGCATACCTACTACTGTGGGCCAGAAGATTACTTCAGAGGGCTCACCTGTGTATAAGATGTTGACAGATGTTGGGCTTTATATGTGCACCTGGATTGGTGCTTGGCATGAATATACATTTGGTGATAACAACTTACAGTTTCCTTTAGAGGGTACCTTTAACATTAGAAAGCTGGATTTCCTGAGACACACGATGAATGAGAGAAACCCACTACCCAGACTCACACAGTTTGAAGCATTGAATAAATGTGATCGAATGGCCACATAAAAAGAGAGAAAGAAAAAGTTGGGAGTCTAGCTGGAAACTATTGGTCCGAGAACTAGGTGGGACACTGGGTTTGTGTGTGGTCTTTGGAGGGAATACAGACAAGAGAATACCAAAAGGCTGAAAGGGAAGCAGGACAGAGGCAGAGACAGGTTGGAACAGACTGTGAATTGGGCACTGGAAATCTGCAGGGAAAACACAATTACACAAAACAAACATATAAAGCAAGGAAACAATAGACAAACTATCATTAATTATAGTTTGTCTGCTCCTTGGAAATGATCTCTCTGTGAGCCGAAAATATATTATACCAAAGCAAGGAGCAGATTAATCTCACAGTTTGGAGAGACACACAGCTGCTCCTATGGAGAAGGGGCACTTGGTGGTTCTCTTTGCCACAGGCACAAGCTTTTAAATCTAACTGGCACCCTTGTAAGCAATGGAAATCCAGATAACAATAGAAGACAGAACAACAGGGAACAGAACAATGAACACCAAAAACAGAAACTAAACTCAGGCAATGCAGGACTGGAATCAGGGTCAGGAAGAGGACTGAAATTCTGAGAACAAGGCTAGGAAAGTTCTGCACTCAAACAAGGCAAGGTGGAAATATGCAGACAAACAGGAACACAGAATACAAGGCAGGGAGTCTGCATATAACAGGGCGGATCAAGAAGAGTGCAGACAGGAGACATTGAACTATGGTTAACACTGGAACACAGATGCAGGAGAACAACACACAGAAACAGGACACTATGAACTATAGCTAGCACAAACAGAGATGCAGGAAAACAAGGAATGGATACAGGAGACTATGAACTAGGGCTAACACAGGAACAGAGATTCGGGAAAACTAGGAACAGAAACAGATATTACAGATAGCCAAAAACAGGACAATGGGTTCAGAGACAAAGGGAATCATATTCAAAGGACAAGCCTGTAGTAACATCAGCAGTAAGACTGAGCACAAGGAGACGCAACAGGAGTCAGTTGCAAGCCAGAGGCCTCTGCGCTCACATGGCGGAAATGGCTGGAGGCTCAGGGGAGGAGCACAGGTACAGAGAGAGCTCCAGGTGCAAGGAATTAACCAGGTGCAGGGAATCGGGAAACCACCAATGTCAGCAAGGCTGAACTGAGGCTTGCAGGAAGGAAGACCAAGGAAACCAGGAAACAAAAGAAAACGCAAAGGAAAGCCTGAAACAGAGTGTGGATTGGAGTAAACATAGAGACGGGGCCAGAATACAGATACAAAGGGTTCAAAATAACCAGAGGATCCAGAAACAAATCTAGTAAATGATAAATCACCACCAGGATGTGATCTAGGAAGGGTCTGAAGACAAAGAGAATTACGAGGACCATGATTTATCAGGACAATAGAGTAGAGGTCTGGGCTGGAATACCAAGTCTAACTGGCAGGGCAAGGTGTCGAAGTGTATAACCCCATATTTGGAGATAAAGGCAGAGGTCCAGAGGACCTTCATGACTGCCATCTAGTGGTAGAATCCTGACAGAAAATGGAGAAACAGCATAAGGGTTCACTGAAGCAATGGCTAGAAAATAATTGGGACAATGGAGAGAAAATCTGGAGAGAGGATATGGTAGAGGGAGTCAGAATTTTTCCTGCATTAGTTAATGGAACAACAGGCAAGAAGAAAGTTGATGAGGAGGATAATATTTTTCATGATCTTTTGAAGTGCAGTTCTCCTCCATATACCTATGGTGTACAAAGACAGGAACAAGTCTTCACAGTTGTACCTGACATGGGTGCTGCATTTGAAGGTATACATGTATAGGCACAGGGACTGACTGTTCTTCTATTAGTGAGTACGAGCACAACAGCGAGTGCCCCACCTGAGAGTACATTGATAGCTTTGCTGAGTTCTAGTTTAGATACTACTACTGTCCCAACTCCCGCCTCCACTGATGTGTCTTCTACTGCTCCTGACCATACATGGGAAATGGGGATTAATATTGGACTTTTAAAGATTGCGTCTAGAGAATGTTTACAGGGAACAGTTGATTTACGCAGACTAATATCATATAACGTAGATGAAATGAGATACCTGATTAGAGAAGTAGCAAGATGTGTGAATGAAGCATATGGTAAACATGAACAATTAGCTGATGAATATGAGGTTAATATCAGCAAAATAAAAAATGTACAGAGAAATTGCAAAGTGGATGTGAGTGAATTAGAGGTAGAATAATTGGGCTTATTGTCGTTGTGAGCTCACATTAAGGATTTAGTTCAGGAAACTACAGAATGGAGGGGTTTGAAGAATTACAAAGAAAAGTGGAAAAAGAAAGTTACTATCAAAAAGAAAAATACAGAAAAATAGCAAGAGTGGTTATTAGTAGTTCAGAACCAGGAACTGAGAAGTATTTAGGGGGAATCACATGCATGTTCCTTGGACTAGGAGTGATCATTATGCCTTTACATCAAATTTTCCACCATTGAGAGAGGAACCTGAGAAGTGGTACAAGGTTGTTCATAGATTGGTCACAATTGTAAACATACTTTGGATTGATTTGGCTATTTCATTTGAGATTGTTGTCCCTAGTGATTTATGGACAAAGTGTAAGGCTGCTGTTGCTTGGCTGACAAAAGAACCGGCTAGAGTTTCACCTTGCAATGTTTCAGCAGAGGTGGTTGCTGACAAACATAGAGCATTGATAGATCATTCAAAAAAAGAAAATGCCAGAGAAAGAAGTGAATTGGGCAAAGATTTTGAAAGCTACACAAGCGCTGTAAGAGCCAGTACATACTTATTATGAGAGACTTCTCCAGATTTATAGCCATGGCAGACATTTTGTAGAGCATGAGTAAGAAGATGTTAATCAGCTTTCATTTTGGGTCTGCATCCAGAGCTTAGTTTGCATATTCAGCAGAGTGTGGTGTGATGTGCTGGCAAACCAACGGTATTGACGAGTTCTTGAAATACTCTAAGAATTGTGGTGACTGTTTTGACGCAAAGTAGAAAAAGATGAAAGAGAAGTTGTTGATTCCATAGATGAAGCAGATTCAGAGAAACAACAGAAATTAGGCTATAGGTTTTGATTTAAATTTTGCACCACTTGAATATGCTGGGACAAATGAAGTACATCACATGCAAGGCGTTAGGATGGGAAATGAGGTGATGCAGATGCAGGATTGTGGTGGAGTGAATGTGAATAGTTGTAGAGGAAATGCAAATCTTAATTTGCTGAAGAAGACCACTGCTTGACATTTATGCTGTAAAACAGGGCACTGCAACAATAAGTGTAGGCAGAATGCAGATCACATGCAGCTTGATTGTTTTCCCCAGATGCAGCAAAATGCAAATCAGATGCAAACACAGTTTGTTGCCCTAGCCTTACCGATTTCTGTGCAGAACGTGCAAAATAAAGGGAAATTCCATATGAATATGACTCTAGCTCTAGTGTTGCAGCAAAAGATAAGCCACAAGATGCCTCATAATCCAGGGTACTAACAGAATCCACTGATTCTCAGTACTGATTTTCCTCAGTTCTCACCAGAGACAAATTCACAATGACTGTGCCTGGTGGTAGGCCTGCATGTTTGGTGCAGTCCTAAAGGCAGACCAGAGTGGTTCATATGTAGCTGGTGAGATGAATGGCCACCCCTTATCATTTTGATTGATACTGGTGCTACCCACTCTACAGTTTGTTCCATGGAGGTCCCAAACCTACCCCTAATGGCAAGAAAAGTCCAAGTTGTATGTATTAGCAATAAAGATATTATTTATCGTATAAGGCAAGTGTCCCAGTTAAAGTAAAGTAAATGGAGAACAATTATCAGTTCATATTACGTGGTTCAAGTCCTATTAATTTGCTTGGCAGAGACCACAATTAACTGTGTGACTTACTGTACACGTGATAGTATTGCAATTGAAACCCAAGATGAAAATTCAGTGTTTAAAATCAAGTCACAAAACTAAAGAGTTCAGTTGTTTCCAGTTCTCACAAAAGATGCCCTATCTCTGGATTCAAAATGCAGGTAAAAGTTAATGCTGTTTATCCTAGGATTAGGCAATACAAACTTTCAAAAGAAGCAGAAGAGCGAATGAAGCCCTTTGAAGAAAAAAGTATAGAACAAAGTATTTATAGGAGGTGCATGGTAGTCCTTGTAATTCAGGTGACCAAGTGGTAAATGAAGGATATTAAAGGATCTCCGGAAAATTAATCAAATATTGATCTGATGTTGTCCTTCTATAATATTGTTTCAGGTTCTTGCAGATGCAGAATGATATCCAGTCATTGATTTATGCCAAGCATTCTTCTACATTGCTCTGCTTGTGGATAGTCACTATATTTATGCATTCTGCTTTCAAACACCTTGTTTGGTGCAAATTCCAAAGCGGTATACAGAAAGTCTCTCAACTTTTACTCCAATCCTAAAGAAAGATATGGAAAATTTGGAGTTAGGCTGCAACTCAATCTTGATCCAATACATTGAGGACCTCCTTGTGTCATCAAGGACAGGACAAAGGGAGACTGAAAGCTAGGTACAATTGCACTTCTGAATCATCTTGCTGACAATGATCACAAGGTTTCACCCAGAAAGATGCAAAATTGACAAAAAAGAGGTCATTTATCTTGGTCATGTCATTCAAAAAGGAGCAAGGAAACTCTCAAAAGAACACACCTGTAATCCTGGAGATGAATCCTCCAAACACCCAGAAGGAGGAGAGGATGCTCTCGGGAATAGTTGGCTACTGTCATCAGTGAGTTCCAAACATTTTCCTGACTGTGAAGCCTTTAATAAGGCTTACTGACAGAGATGTCAAGGATCCAGTACCATTCAATGACAAATGTATTAAGGCCTTCCGAGAATTAAGAGAAAATTTGTGTAGTACGTCTACCCTCAGAATTCCTGATTATGATGAGGAGATTTTCCTTTTCTGCCACAAACATAGTGGGTGCACATTGTCTATTCTAACCCCAAAAAATAGAGGGGTGATGTGACCTGTTGCATATTTTTCTGCTGTGCTGGATCCTGTAGCTGTATGTTTTCCTGGTTGTCAGAAGGCAGTTGCAGCTGTTTGCACTGGAATAGAACAAAGTGAAGGGATTGTGGTGGGACAAATGGTTATTGTGTTTACTCCTCATTCAGCTGAAATGTTGTTGACATGTACCAAAACTCAGCACGACAAACAGTTGCCTCATGAAGGATGAGAAAATCATACTAGCAGCTGAACTTGTTTCCATCAGAAGGTGTAATTCTCTAAATCTGGCAACGCTCCTACTAGTTTCAGATAACAATTAAGACAATAACAATGATGATGAACCAGAACATGATGGCGCCTTGATAGTTCTTGTCTCAGAGATTATCTTGGAGTACTGAAAGCTGCTTGTGCTGTCTGTTCCATTTCTGAATTCATTGAAGCACAATACCTCCCTAACATAACTTCAGCACAAGTGTCAGAATAAATTGCACTGACAAGGGCTTGTTGCCTCACAGATTACTTGAATGTGACAATTTACACAGAAAGTCAGAATGGATTTTAAGTTACATGATTTTGGGCAATTGTGGTCAGAAAGGGCCTTTGTGACATTTTTTGGTGCTCTCGTCAGTAATGGATCCAATATTCTTACTCTGTTGTGAGCAATACAACAATTAAAAGGGATTGCAGTGGTCAAGTGCACAGCCCATAAAGCTGGTGATGACATGGCCACATTGAGAAATAAATATGCTCGTCAATTGACAAAATACTGCACACTTGGAATTGCAACTGGAAGTTCAAGCGAGTAAATCACAATGCAAGAATCAAAACAGAATGAATCAAAATAAAGTATTGCTGAAATTTCAATCATGTACATTGAAGTCTGCTAACCCCAGTACAGACTACATTGAGTGAATTGAGGAATCTCCAGGAAGAGGTACCAGAAGGTGAGCAAAAGAAATGGGAAATAAGGGGTTGTAAAAAGAATTATAATGACATTTGGATTACTCCTGAATATAAACTTATCCTACATGATTCCATGGAGCATTTAACATTTAATAGCTTGCTATTTGCATGGCCAGACACACTTAGAGAGGGATTCACAGACCATGGCTTTTAAAATGGTCTGGTTTAATACCAAGTTCAGAGGTGACACTTTGTGTCAGTGATGTGTAATTTGTCAGAGAACTAATTGGGGAAAGGGAGCTATTGCAATTAAGACTCATATTGACAAATCAGAGGGTCTATTTACTAGACTTCAAGCAAACTTCATTGTGATTCCAGTTTACAATGCCCCTAAATATGATCTTGTGATTTTCTGATTCATCTGTAAAAGGTTTGAGGTATACCCAGCCTGGACAGCATGAACGTTGCCAAACTCTTGTTAAGAGAATTAAAACTGAAAAACTGAACAGAAAACTGAATCTTAGTAAAGAAGCATGCCTGCAGAAGCTGCCTTGAGGCTCTTTGGAAAGGACCATATTGAGTCGTGTTTGTGACTGACCCTGTTGTAAAGTGTGCTGGAGTCCAGCAGTGGATTGACACAGCTCACACAAGATGAGTGAATACAGCAGATCACGAAGGAGTGACAACCACTGATTCACAGAGTTTAGCTTAAGTTTGCAGTGTGGATCCAGAGGGGTTTAAGAAACTTTTGAAACTGGTGAAGTTGCTGATAAAAGTAAAAGTGAAGATCCTGGTGAAGGTACCGGTGGTCATTTTCAAATTGAGGTTTAGATTGGAGAACTGTTGCAATCTCACAAGCAGCTGCAAGAAGAAGTAGCCTCTGGATCAACTGATAAAAAGCTCCAGATGAAGATTCAAGTGATTGGAAACCTCAAGGGAAGAAAACAGTTCACTGTGAGTCTTGTTGCCGATGCTGGTCAGAGCACAAATTCAGATGTGAATGAAGAAGACTCAGCAGTAGTCACAAGTGAAGATCCAAGAGTCATACTTCCTAAGGCATCAAAGAGAAATTACAAGAGAAAACATTGAGGAAAATGAGAAATTAAGATCGGTTGGAGAAGACCCAGAAGCAACTGAAATCAATTCAGAGAACAGAATCACCTTTTGCCAAAAGAACAGCAAGAAGGAGAATCCTGGATAGAAAGTATATTTCACTTGAATGGGCACACCTTGCATAGGTGTATGAAGAATAAGAAGAGTCAGGTTAGGCAGATTACCACTCAACAAGCTATTACCAATTATTCTTTGAAGAAGAACCTCCTTGAACTTTTGTAAACCCTAATGGTCATGAAATGTTGAATCTCAATGTTCTGAACTTGTCAAAGGTTTCTATATAAAGATGAACTGAACAAGCGAGTTGAAATTAAATGAAGTCTGATTTTGTTTTTAATTATTGTTCTTAAAAGAAAAGAAGAAAAGAAGATGTATTATTGTTTATGTATTATTGTTTTAGAAAAGAATAGTTTTCTTGAAGATTGATTTTTTATTTCTGAAATTCCTTTTGATGTTTGTTTTTGTCTCAGTAGAAATGGTATACAGCAGATGCTGTAATATTTTTAGAATTATTTCACTAATAGTGATACTAAAAGTTCTAGTGGGCCTACCTTTGTGCCTTATTTCTCTGGTTAGATATGTTTCCACGTGGGTTAAATGAACTACAAAACATGACAAAAATGAACATAATACACTGACACATAGAGAAATATTAGTGGTTTTAATGATAATATCTGTACACAAATATTGCATGAATATTTGCTATTATGTGGTTTAAGAATAGTCTGGTGTGCACTTTTGTTCCTTCGTCTGCAGACGAAGGTGCCACGATTTCCTATAGTTTGTCCTGCAGTGTTGTTGTTAGTATATTTAACAAATGGTAATTTCTGTCGCCATACTTGTGGAATTTTACCATTTCGTTGGATGGTCTTCTTGCTTCTGAAGATACTGGGAATCAAGTGAGTTAAAGAAAATATTTAAAGAGAGATGCACAAACTAACCATGATAGTAAATGGACTAAAAGGGAGTATGTGTGTAGTTTGAGTAAAAACGAGTTTGAATTTGTTAAAGAATATAATGAGAGGAGAGTGAAAATGTTGAGAGATTGGAAGGATGATAGTAAAATCAGAGAACAGTTTAAGGCTGAAGAGGAATTTTAGGTTTTCAAATTTGTATCCAAGGTTGAGACTAAAACATGATAGAAATGGTGAATTGTGTATGGTGCATCAGGAACCTACAGGGAACAGATCATTAGAGTTTGTGGGAAAGAGTGAGTGTGAAAGAAGTTATGTTGTTAGTGGTCATTTGCGGGCTGGTGAAGGAACAATACTTAGAGGAATTTATTATGTGTGTGGTAAGACTGCTTATTTCAACCTACCACATAATTTGGTGGGTTCTTGCTATTTGGCTTTAGTATTTCCTGGAGACTATCATGTGAATGAGATAAGTGATGTTGTTAGTTTAAAAAGAATGAAACATGGTTTTGGTCAGATAGGATTGGATGTATTCGGAGCTATGATACCATCTATCGGTGTGGCTATGAATGATGTGAAAATTAGATCATCTAATGGATCGGCTCAGATCTAACACAGCTGGTGCGCTAACACAAATTGATTATAAAGGTCATTGCTATGCATGCAATGATTATTCAAAATCACCTAGAGCTAGTTATCCTTCTCTGGAATGAAGGTGTTGTTTCCAGGGTTTTGAAGATAAGAGAATGACAAATCTTCAACTGAGAAAACAGTAGGGTTATTAATGCCTACGACTTAAATAGTATAAACATTTCTCATGAGGTGCAGGCTTTAGAAAAGTATAGCTTGTGAGAAACAGTAGGTTCCTGGCTAGTAAGACAGGAAAGGGTTTTAATAAGGTGGGTGAGTGGTTTGATAGCATGGTAAGGGGTTTGTTTAGCGATACTCTAACTCCTGTAATTATTGTGTTGCACTGTGCAATTCTTCTTTTTCTTGTCTTTATATTTTCTGAATTTATATTTTTAAATTGTGGATGTAAAGAGAGAAAGATATCATTTAAAAGGAAATGGGACAAGATTCAATTGGAAAATGCCAGAGATTTAGGGCCAGATGTATCAAACGAAATTGCATTCGCAAACAGTGCGAATCGCTAAATTTGGCCGTTTGCGAATGCAAAAACGTGGTCTGTGATGCATGAAAGGCATTCGCAGATCAAAAATAAGGAATCGCAAAAATAGCGATTTTTAGCGTTGCGACCTGGTTTTGCGGGTCGCATTTTGCATCTCTCAATTTGCGACATAAAATACCGATTCGCAATTAGTCGTAATTCGATGCATCAAAAAATCACAAATTGCGATTTTTCGCAGAATGGCCTTTTGCACATGCAAAATACCACTAAGTGAAACCAGGTGGTAACCAGATGCAACCTATATAAAGAGGCCCAGAATGCCTCAGACTCTTTTCCACAATGGCTGCACTCTACGTCATGGCGAGGAGAATGAGGATCTTGGCAGGTTTGAGGAGAGGGAGGAGGAGACAGGAGCGCATTTTCAGAGTGCGCATTACCCTTTTTGACCAGACTGAGGAGGAGATATATGAGAAGTACAGGGTGAGCTCAGCCATGATACTGGACCTGATAGCTGAGCTACAACCCATATTGCAGCGCACAACACATAGGACTAATAGCATACCCACCCATGTGCAGGTATAATGCTCCCTCCACCTACTCAGCTCAGGGAGCTACCAAGGGGTCATAGCAGCATCTGGAGGGGTATCACAGAGTGCCCTCTCTAGATTTTTCAATGTATTTATCAACGGCATGCTGAGTAGGATACACCAGTACATCAGATTCCCCCACACCCCACAGGAAATACAGCAGACTAAAATAGATTTCTACCAGATAGCACAGTTCCCCCACGTCCTAGGTGCCATAGGTGGGATACATGTTGCAATATGTCCACCATCGGCCACAGAGTATGTGTACCGCAACCGTAAATACCAACATTCAATGTATATACAGGTGATATGCAATGCCTCCTACATCATAACTGATCTCGTGGCCAGGTACCCAGGGAGCACACATGATTCATACATCTTTCGCCACAGCGGCATTCACACAAGACTGCTAGCTGGGGAGTTTGGTGAAGGAAATCTACTAGGTATTGTCCCTCTGTACACTGGCGCATTGATGCTGTTGTGACGTCAGATGGCTCACTTACTCATTATACCCTCTGTTCCTTCCAGGGGACAGTGCCTACGCAGTGCGCACCTACATGATGACGCCCTACCTCAATTCTACAACACCAGCAGAACGGAGATACAATGCAGCACACAGGGCAACCCGCAATGTGGTGGAGCACACCTTTGGGCTGCTGAAGAGTCGCTTCCGGTGCATCCACAAAAGTGGAGGGGCACTACAGTACAGCCCGGAGACGACATGTAGAATAGTGGCCACATGTGCACTCTTGCACAATATAGCTACCACCAGGGGCATACCTGTGGAAATATCTGATTCAGACTCTGATGAGGATGATGATCCCATACCACCCCCTACAGCCAGCAGACAGGACCAGTGCAGCAGATGGCAGGCAAAGGCGTGCTGACATCACGCACAACCATTTCAGATGTAAGTAATGACAACACAACTTCACTGACATGTGTACTGGTAGTTAGAACATTTATTATCTTAACGTCAGGTAACATAACTTTCACTAGCAAAAACAATATAATAATATGTGTCATAAAATAAGCAGATAAAAGTATCTCACTATTGAATCATAGTTTACTGTATCACACAATAAGCAAACAGTCCCCTGTGGCCATTACAGTCACTTTCTATGGCCACGCAAGCCACTCGAATGCGCAGTGGCCTCACTGGCACCTCTGTTATCGGCCTCAGTGGCAGTGCTGTGCTTGGCACTGCAACGCCTAGCATCAGTGGTGGGCACTGCTACGCTGCTGAGGCTAGATGTGTCCTCAGTGTCCCCTAGTCCCAGTTCACTGGGTGTAGCGGAGCGCTTACCCAGCATATTGTCCAGCACATTAGTGATTGGAACCAGTCCCTGTGCCACATCCCTACTGCTGTGCGCTGCCTCCACCTGTGCGGCCACAGCACGCCGCGATATGAGCACTGTTGAAGTAGCGAGGCGATTGACCGAGCGACAGAATCCACCAAACATGCCCATAAAACGCCTCTCCTGCCTGCGGTGGCTAACTCTGTCGTGCCGCAGCTCTGTGCACAGTTCCCTCACTGCAATTGTCAGCTCCCTGGTGTTCTCAGAAGCTGTGATCTGTCCCTCATGCAGTTTTGTGATGTTGGAATTTAGGCACCCCAACTGCCGATGCAGCCCCCCCATGTTGGCATTGTGTGCCTGCACCTGCCTTTGTATTGCTGATATTTTCCTGTTTTGCAAGCGCTGCTGTTTCAACATAGCGGATTCCAGGCCACAAAGACTAATGGGCCCTCTCCTGCTTCCATGTGCTGTGCACCTGCATACTGAGGCCTCCTGCAGGGTGTTGCATTTTGCTGGGGCTGGGACTCCTGCATAACAGTGGATCTGCCATCTGGCTCAGAGTCCTGGCTCAATTCGGGTAGCGGTACAGCCCTAGCCCTGCGTCTGATAGGCGCAATATTCAGTGACTCACTGGTGTTTGAGTCTGATGCAGGGTGGGTTTCAGCATCCCCCACAACGGCACTTGCAGATGCTGCTGGGCCTGGGCCACCTGCAACGACAATGTGCAGCATGTCATTTATGTATGTATCACCAAAGGTTACACAATGGTAATAATTGTACAGTTACATCATATCACTATGTAGTGGGTGTTGTGTTCTTCTGGGTGTCACTCTGCCTAATTACATTCTATGTGCTACTTTCAGCTCTGGGTTGTGGACTACCACTCCCATAAGGCATTGTTGGTTCGCTTCTAAGATGTGGAATGGACTACTTCTCACAATGCTTTGCACTACTTGCTAATTCCTAAGGGGCATTTGTACATACACATATGGGGTTACATTTCAATATTGCACTTACCTTTACTGGTGCTTGGTGTGCCGGATGTGTCGATGTCAGTGACCCCACTGACAGCTTCTGGGAGGAGTGTCGACTCCACCAGGTCTTCCATCGGGGTGGAGGGTGTCTCAGTGGATGGTCCGCCTCCTGTGCTCCTTGCCTCCTGTAGTAGTCTTGCCACCCTTTCCTTGGCACAGGAACGCAGGTTGTACCACCTCTTCTTGATCTCCTCCACTGAGCGCTGCGCAACTCCCACAGTGCAGATTTTTGGTTGAATGTCCGCCCAGAGTCTGCACTTCTCACTCTCAGGGAGCTGGAGTGAGCTCTTTCCAAATAGACGGTCATGGCTCTTCACCACCTCCTCAGTGAGCACCTCCAGTTCCTGCTCACTGAACTTGAGTTTCCTTTTCCTCTCTCCCTTCTCCTTTCCCTGTGCAGAGGTGTCAATGGTGATGTGCAGTCCTGCCTTGTTCACAGACTTGCTCCCTGTGGCTGGGCTGTGTCTCTCTCACTGCTCCTTTGGGTGTGCCACCTGCAAACTGCCTGGGATGACTCACTTCCTGCTTGTGATGTCATCAGGCTCTGCCAGGTGTGCGTACTCGCAAATTGCGATTCGGTATTTGGGCCTCGCATACCACAAATAGCGATTTTTAAGAAATCGCTAATTCCGAATCGCAAATATGTTACATAGCATATTGCGACTCGGAAATAGCGATTTTTAAAAAATCGCTATTTGCGATTTGCAGAGGGCTTTCTTGATACATCTGGCCCTTAGTTTACAGCAAACTGAAGCTGTTAGAAGAACTGAATCGAAAGAAACAGAAAGTGATGCCTGACTGTTTTATAGCTGACGGTGAGTTATTTAGTGGTTATAAAATAATTAGGGGGAAGGGGTTGTGAACGTTTTTGCATGTTTAATAATTGTGCATTTACAACAACATGTAAAATATGAATCTACATTTAAATTCATGTGTATATATTAATATACTGCTATTGCCTTTGAAACAATATTGCCTTGTGTCAAAGTGCCTTTTATTGGCTTATGCTAACTTGGCCTCAATTAGGCCTCAACACCATTATGTTAAAAAAGATGCCCCCCCTATATGTTTACTGTTTATTATTTCTGCTGCACACATATCAAGCAAAGTCATGTTTGATTTTTTTTCATTGATGTTGTTCTTGAAGAAATGTTTCTAGCATGAGCTCAGTAATATTTCAACAACTGGTCAATGTCTCTTCCTCCTGCTTGCTGTACTGATTTCATTCATAATAGTTCACTGTTGTTTTGTAACTAGTTTGGCCTACCATGTCCAGATGATATTAGCATGGGGTGGGCTGAATCAATAATATTTATATATTCGAACAAAGCACTCCTCATCATCATGCTAATGTCTATGTTAGGACCTGTAGAAGCATTTCACATTTGCAGAAAGAAAGTGCACTTTTATTTTATGGGAACAAATATTTTCCATGTGCATGAATTTCTCTGTGCGCTTTCCATTTCACAAAATCAGCAAATAGAAGCCTCATTGGTGATAATATTTATTTTATGTAAAAAAGTTATATTATTTTGCTTTCACTCTGATGATGCTATGCTCAAGATGTACATGTCTTTAAAACATTGAAGGTCCTTTGCTCAACTCTTTCTTAGGAACCATTTATTAGCTGGACTATCAATTGTATTTCTGTACTATAAAAATGTAATGTAATCTCCTTAGTTTCCTATCTGCACCTCTTTGCTATTTTGCAGCAAATTAGGCATTCAGTAGATGCATAGTATTTGAAGTATTTTGTGTATTTGAAAAGTGATTGGTTTATACAAATGTATCTCTGTTAATCCTGCACTACACCATACTGCGGCCCTCATTATGACTTTGGCAGTCTTTTTGTAAGACCGCCAAAGCTGCGGGCGCCACCACCCACCATATTACGAGTACTTCTGGATTTACACCACATTTTGGGCAGAAATTGAGCAGCAGTTGTGCTGGCGGGTGGAGGCGCAAGGATGGTTCCACCACCGGCCCCGCCAGAAGGACTCCGCCCGCCATATTATGAGCAGTAATACGGCGTGGCAGTATCCTGATGGTGGGGCGCTGCAGGAGGTGGAAGCACCCTTTTCGGATCCCTGCCGGACGACCTCCTCCCCGGACAAGGTAAGTCGAACGTCCGTCAGGGGGTGTTGTGTTTGCATGTGTGAGTGGGTGTTGTCTGCGTGTGTGCATGTATGTGTTTATGCATGGTTGAATGCGTGTATTAATGTTGAAGTGAGTGCATATATGAATGTAAAGGTGTCTGTGTGTTTGTGCATGTATGCGGGGAGAGGGATGGGCTTGGGCATTGTACCTGGAGGGGGAGTGGAGGGTATTGTTATTGCTGTGGGCGGGAGTCGTCTGCCAGTGAAAGGGAAGAATTTTGTGGCGGTGCTACCGCCTCGGAAACCCTGGTGGAAAGGTAGCTCATTATACCGCTGGCAGTCTTCAGTGGACCGCCAGGTCAGAGATGCTCATCTCTAACCCAACGGGTCCAACTGCCCTGGCGGTCTGAGCGGGGATGTGGCAGGTTGGCAGAGGCCAACCTGCTACACTCATAATGTGGCGGTCTTCACCACCAGCCTGTTGGCGGTGATACCACCACTGTGGCCATGGCGGTCAGAAGACTGCCAGGGTCAAAATGAGGGCCTGAGTGGCTTCTTTGCCTAAAACCCTATAAACTATAATGTTTTTTAGAGAGTTCTGTCTATTGATTTATGTTATGGTCTGCCTGAATCAAAATCAGGTGGGTGAATTATAATGTTGGTGGGAAGCAAACTCTGTCACCGTAGCAACGGAATTCCCTCTCCGCCAATTTTTAAATCAGGCCCTCAGTCTTCTGAAGACTCAGACAGTCTCGATCTTACATCTCAAACCTCTTAACTGTTTTTAACTGTTTGAATCAGAGCATCAACACAGTACTCAGTACTCCAAAAAATGTGCACCATTAAAAGAGAAAACGTTTGACAGAAGAGGCTCATTGAATCTCACCACCCAAACAATGATTGTGGAACTACATGCAACCACCACCCAGATGTCATATTAAACCCTCCAAACAATGCCAAATGGATACTCTAAGGTACCTACACTTTTCTTCTGCATCATCTGCACTAGCTTACAATTACGTACATTGATACGGCAGCATCATCCACATATCCATGACTTCTTCCAGCATCTCCAGCATTTCCTGCAAGATTTATATCACACCACAAAGCAGGACGAGTTCAGTTTTAAGGCACTAATATAGCAACCATTGTACAAATTACAACACCCCCTAGTAATATACATAAAATAACATACGCATATCAATTGAAAGTCCAGGCAGCCAACAAAATCAGTGAGCTGCAATTGACAACTCATTATGCAATAAGTACTTTTTTCATTTTACCAGTAAAGGTCAAACCTTCAATCAGGAGGCACAGGGAGGAAGAAAGGAGAATCCACAATTTAGTTCCTGTCATGCTGAGAAGTTTGCCACTTGTCTCCAATCACCATTATTACTATAAGCCAACCACGTTGAGCCCATTTTCAGGGAATATGGCCATTTTTTCAAAGGCTATAAATTATTCAAAGTTCACAATTTTGCACTGACTGCAGGACATCACTCTGCTTCCAAAGAAGATTCAGTAAAAAAAAGTATTGGAAATACAATAGCATGTATCAATTAAATTACAGACAAGGACTTTAAAAAGAAGAGAGTTTTGAGATATTGTATAAATGACGGTTGGACTACTTAGCTGTTACCTTACCTGTACATCAAAAGAGAGTTTGGAATAGAATATCGCACACAGGTTCGTGACAGATTGCGCCATTGATGAAGAGGTATCCAACACCAGAGTCCAGGCAAAACCTAGTGGTGCAGTAAAGCTCTTGACTATTATAAGGTTGGCTATACCTGTTTTTAGACTGAGATAATTAATGGTCATCCAAACCTTCTATTAGTAAGAAAAGCAATGATAGAATGTTAGTCAGATGAATGTTAGTCAGATGAAGTACAATTTAGAACAACCAAGATTTGTGAGTCATCTGCGTAGGTACTAAATCAAAGACCCAGGCCACAATTATTTGTGAAAGTGTGACCGCGTGAGTGTTGAACAAGAGATGGAATTGACAGATCCCTCAGATATGCCACATGTCAGTTTATGGGGGCAAGATGAAAATTGACTTAAGTGAATTTAGTAAGTGTTTCCTCTTCCAAGAATGATTGAATCCAAGTCAACACCCTGTTACGCATAGTAGGCAATTGATCCAGGCGATTCTGGAAAAGCCAGTGGTGTGATTTTTAATGTCAAAAGCTGCAGGGAGTTCTACTAACACAAGGGCTTCCTGACAAATTTTATACTGATGCCACATTAGTTCCTTTCAAATGTCTAGCACTGCTGTCTCAGTGCTTCTGCAAGGCCAAAATCCCAACAGGTACTGTAAAATAGATTTTGTATTCAAGGTAACCTTGCAACTGACTGGTGACTATTGTCTCCATTATTTTTGCTAAAAAGCCAGTGTGAAACTGGCTCTATAGTTATAAGGGGGACTTGGATCTGAGCTAGTTTTATTTGCCAGTGGCATCACTACTGATTTTCAGGGATATATTCTTCTTAAAAGGAAGACATTAACTAAACAGGAAATGTTTGAAGGCAGTAGGGCAATATTTCTCTCAACTACCGAGGCTAGATTAACACCTGCCTAACTGCCCAAGGTGTGTAGCTTTGTTACAGTTCTTATCATTTCACTGGGTGATGTAAGATTAAAGAAGCATGTACATTTTGCATTTAATCTCGATGGAGCACTAGGCTTAACATTTAAGAACTTGACTTTTCCTCATTAATCTCCACTTTTTGAGAAAAAAAATAATCATAAGTAATCACAAACTTCCTGTGAGGGAAGAGTCTGTAACAGAAAGTTAAGAGATGGTCTAGTTATTTCACAATATAGTGTGAAAAGTTCTTGCGTAGATATGCACACATTCCCCATGCAAATTGATAATGACATACTTCTACTCTTTGTAACCAATATAGCTTTTTTATAGATGCGGGAAAGATCTTTTACGAGTCCATATACCTAAATGTAATTTTGTCGTACATCACTCCCACTCTAAGTGTCCACTTTTTAGTTTTAGCTTTAATACCTCTTTAGTTAACCAAAGGTTAGCTGACCTGGCTTTCACATCAACCTGCTTTTTCCTTTTGGGATTTTTTTATCTAATATTAATTTACATTTCCAGTTATACTGATCTAATCTAGAGTTACACATATATCTAACTGAATATTAGAATTCTCATAGGTACAGTAAAGATCTGGGTAATGAAGAGTGGTTGGAGACTTTGCTTATGACTTAGTACGAGGAAAACAATAAAGTGATGAGTGGATTCTTTTTTTAAAATATATATATTTTATTGCTTTTATAAGGATGATAACATAAAACAAAACCTGTTACGGTAATCCCCAACAAAGTATACCCTCCCTCCCCTCATCGTGTACTGAGTATATCAATTATAGCTCTTATGATGAAAAGTCATAGTAATCCCAAGATAAATCAAAGTTCCGACTTATTTATGAAGCAGTTGTAGCAGCTTGTTCAGAGTCCGAGTTCGAGATAGAGTTGTCTTCCTCCGTAGGGGGGGCGTCAACGGATTTAAAGTTTTCCAGCAGTAAGTCCCATTGTGTGACATTCTCCCTGGGTCTTTGGCCTCTTAATGCTTCTTTCGTTAACACTGTGCTCTCTATTTTGGCCCATTTTCCTAGTGTACTTTGCCTTCTAATTGTTAGTGGCCCTCCCGGGTCTTTCCAATGTGCGGTTATCTCTCTCTTTGCTAAGATCAAAGCTAGATCTATGAATTTGTTCGTTATCTTATGTGTCGGAGGGCACGGGAAGTCCCCCAAAATTGCTGCTATAGCGGTAGGCGATAGAGGTCTTTCTGTGCTGTCTGCTAGTTTCCTAAATACTTCCGTCCAGTATGCGCTAGTTTGGGAGCATTTCCATAACATGTGTATTAGGTCTGCAGCTGGTTCGGCATAGCGTGGGCAATCAGATTTATTTGTGTTATATATTTTGGCTATCATTTTAGGGGTTAGGTAAGCTCTATGGAAAATATACAAATTTATCAATTTAAATCTTGCGTTTCTGGATATAGTATAGATGTGGGATGTAATTCTAGCCCATTGACTGTCTTCTAATGAGGTGTCAAGATCAGTTTGCTGTTTAGTCTTGAGTTCGTTTAGCGGAGTGCAGGTGTCACCTTGCATGAATTTATATATACCTGAGATTATCCTCCTTTGATCTCCAGTAGAGCATAGGAGACCGCAACCCATGTGGATCGGGGGTTCACATGTGCCCGCGCCCCACAATTTTTTAATGATTCTAATAATGGCGGTATGAGTGAGGAATAATCCAGGAGGGAGAGCAAAACGGTCCTGCAGCTCCACAATGGGGCAAAGTTTCCTGTTACGAAATAGGTCACCCAATTTTGTGATGTTGAACTCTGTCAACAAGTTTGGAAATTTGTTTAATTGGGAGGCAGTTCAAAGATTCTATGGGAATTTCAGGAGCGTAAGGAGTTTTTAAGTGGGTTCGTTTGAGGTAGCGCTCCCAGCAGTGTCTAATAGCTTCCCATTCCAATGGAAGTGGCTCTTTCGGCTTCCTGGGGTTCAAAACTATATGCAAGATTTTCCTTAGCAGGCAATTTAATGGTATCTGTAAGTCTTCTGCAACTTGGGGTTTATTAATCAATTTTGCTACCCATTGTATTTGTCCTGCCCAATAATCAATTTCTAAATTAGGCGCGGCTAAGCCCCCCTCCAAGGTAGGTCTTTGTAGTGTATGAAGTGCTATTCTGTTTTTGTTGGAACCCCAAATGAAGCTTGAAATCAAAGACTCAATACTCTTAAATACCGAGCAGGGAATCATTAGAGGGAGCGTGGGAAAAAAGTATAGAGCCTGGGCAGTACTATCATTTTAAGTAGGGCAACTCTCCCAGCGACTGTTAGTGGTTGGGTGCTCCAGAATCACATGCTAGTTTTAATTCCCCTAATTACTCCCTGTATATTCCCTTCAAGCAAGTCTTCTACTGAGTGATAAATATTGACTCTAAGATATTTGAAAGTGGTCGGAGCCCAAGGTAAAACCCTTAGTATCGAAGGGCTTCGGGGTGCCCTCGGATGTCGGGAAGATGGAGGATTTCTTCCAGTTGATCCTCAGTCCTGAGTCCTGAGGCAGAACCAAAGTTTTCGAGCATTTCTATCGCCCCCGGGAGGTCCAAGTTCTTAAGGAATAGTAGCATATCATCGGCATAGAGTGCAATGTGGTGTGTCCAGTTATTGATTGGGATGCCCTCAAAGTATCCTTTGGATCTTGCTGTTTGTGCAAGGGGTTCTACTGCGATAGCAAATAAAAGAGGGGAGAGAGGGCAGCCTTGTCTGGTCCCTCTTCCCACTGTGAAGAGTTCGGAGAAGGTACTACCCGTGCGTACTCTTGCTGTGGGGTTTGTGTATAATAATTTCATCCAGCGGATGAAGCCCTCTCCCAGTCCAAGTTTTAGCATAACTTGCTCTAGGTAATCCCATCTTAAACTGTCAAATGCTTTTTCAATGTCTATTGAAATTATTGCTGCTTGAGGTATGAAATCAGGCAGAGAATGAAGAACAGAGATTAATCGTCTGATGTTCTGTGCTGTACTGCGTAGTGGGATGAAACCCGATTGATCCTGATGAATCAGTGAGGTCATGTAGGGTAGGAGTCTATTAGCTAGAATCCTGCTTAGTATTTTATAATCTAGGTTCAGCATAGATAGAGGTCGGTATGAGCGGACATCAGTAGCTGGTTTTTCTGGTTTTAATAAAGGGATCATTATGGCCTCGTTGGTGGAGTGCGGTAATTTATTATTATGCCACGCTTCCGTGTACAATGTGCAAAGTCTGGGTGCTAGTGTATCCTGATACAGCTGGTAGAACTCCGATGGGAGGCCGTCCGCTCCCGGTACTTTACCCTTTGCCATGCTTAGTATTGCATTTTTTATTTCTGCTGTTGAAATGGGGGCGGCTAGGGTTGCGCTTTCAACGGTTTTTGGTCTAGGGAGTGTTAGGGACTCCAATTCAGTGATCTGATTGCGACTAATTGTTTCAGTGGGTGGGGCGTAAGAGAAAGCTTTAGCAGATTTTAGAGTCTTAGTGTGAGAAGGGGGGGGGTGTGATCTATCCAAATTGATATCAGATATGCAATTAAAGTCTCCACCTATCATTTTCAGGTTCGCAAGGATTGGGCACAGCTCCCCAGACAGTTTGTCAAAGAATTTCTTTTGGTCCTGGTTCGGGGCGTAGAGGCCCCCTATAGTTATTTCTCTTCCATCTAGCCTTCCCGAAATAACCACATATCTACCGTCTTTATCTAAATATGTGTGTAGAGTCTGAAATGGGACGCCGGGGCGTATCCATATCAGTACTCCTCTCGCAAATGCCAAATAATTGGTAGCGAATATTTGGCCTCTCCACCTTTTTCTAAGTGCTGTTACCTCCTGCTCTAGCAAATGGGTTTCCTGCAATACAGCAATATGTGCCCCTCTGCGTTTAATGTAGCTGTGTACCTTATATCGCTTGGCTATGTTATTTAACCACCTGACATTCCAGGTTATTAGTTTGTAATTTGAAGTCATGGTCTTGGTTCACTAGTTGTTGGCTATTGTTAGGGGAGGGGTCCAGGGTTGATTTGTCGCTACGACTACCTGTCAGGCTTTTGGTTCTAGGGGTAATTACTGCTCTAGGCCTCAGTGCACTATGTTCCCCTCTGACTAACTGAAGAAACGTAAATCCCAACTCCCACTCCCCAGGACCGGTTACTAAAACTCTTCCCGTCCAAACTTTTAACATTTCAATTCTAATATCCTATAGGAGGGTTACGTGGTAGGGGCCGAGAGCGCATGTCCCGGGCTTTTCCTGGGGCCCAGCCGCAACATGGTTAGTTCTAAGTATTGTACGCTTTTGTCCCAAAGTTTTACGATTATTGTCCCGGTGCCAGGGCAGAGTAGAGATCAAGGTCAGTTTTAATAGTTTTTCTTTTAGATACTCATGGACCAGAGGAACTGTCCACTTTCGCGTCAAATGATTTCTTCCGAGGTTCCTGGAGTTATTATAGGTAGGCTAGTGGCAGTGTCTTGTGAGGATATTGATGAATCCCCACCGCTGGAGTCAATCAATCAATCATTGGATTTATAAAGCGCACTACGTACCGGTGAGGGTTTCAAGGCGCGGGGGAGCTGGTGTTACTGGTCGAAGAGCCAGGTCTTGAGGAGTCTTCTGAAGGTAAGTAGGTCTTGAGTCTGTTGCAGGTTGGTGGGGAGGGTGTTCCAGGTTTTGGCGGTGAGGTATGAGAAGGATCTGCCGCCGCAGGTCTTTCTTCGGATGCGGGGGACGACGGCGAGGGCGAGGTTAGAGGAGCGAGCTGACGGGTGGGGGTGTAGAAGCTGAGTCTGTTGTTTAGGTAGGCTTGTCCGGTGTCGTGGAGCGCTTTGTGAGCGTGGGTAAGAAGCTTGAAAGTGATCCTTTTGTCCACAGGGAGCCAGTGAAGGTTTCTCAGGTGGTGGGAGATGTGGCAGGGTACGTTGAGGATCAGTCGGGCGGAGGCGTTTTGGATGCGTTGGAGGCGTAGTAGGTCTTTCGCTGGGATGCCTGTGTAGAGTGCGTTGCCATAGTCCAGCCTGCTGCTGACGAGGGCCTGTGTCACTGTTCTTCTTGTTTCTGTCGGGATCCACTTGTAGATTCTGCGGAGCATGCAGAGTGTGTTGTAGCAGGACGAGGAAACTGCGTTGACCTGTTTAGACAAGGTGAGGGAGGAGTCGAGGATGAAGCTCAGGTTGCGAGCGTGGTTGGTCGGTGTCGGTGGGGTTCCTAGTGCAGTGGGCCACCAGGAGTCGTCCCAGGCGGAGGGGGTGGATCCGAGGATGAGGACCTCCGTCTTGTCCGAGTTCAGTTTCAGATGGCTGATTCTCATCCATTCGGCGATGGATTTCATCCCCTCGTGGAGGTTGGTTTTGGCAGTGCGTGGGTCTTTGGTGAGTGAGAGGATGAGCTGGGTGTCGTCGGCGTAGGTGAGAATGTTGAGGTTGTGTTGTCGGGCCACTTGTGCGAGGGGGGCCATGTAGATGTTGAACAGCGTCGGGCTGAGGGATGAGCCTTGGGGGGCGCCGCAGATGATGTCGGTGGCTTCAGAGTGGAAGGGGGGGAGGCGGACTCTCTGGGTTCTGCCGGAGAGGAATGAGACAATCCAGTCGAGGGCTTTTCCTTGAATTCCGGTTTCGTGGAGGCGTGATTCCAGGTTGCGGTGGCAGACTGTGTCGAAGGCGGCGGATAGGTCCAGGAGGATGAGGGCTGATGTTTCGCCGTTGTCCATTTGGCGTCTGATGTCGTCTGTGGCGGCGAGAAGGGCGGTTTCGGTGCTGTGGTTTCGTCTGAAGCCGGACTGGGAGGGGTCTAGGATGCTGTTGTGTTCGAGGTGGCTGGTTAGTTGTGTGTTGACAATTTTTTCAATCACCTTTGCTGGAAAGGGGAGCAGGGAGATGGGTCGGAAGTTCTTGAGGTTGTTCGGGTCTGCTTTGGGTTTCTCGAGGCGGGCTCAGATTTCAGCATGTTTCCATTTTTCAGGGAATGTCGCTGTTTCGAAGGAGATGTTGATGACCTTCCGTAGTTGGGGGGCGATGGTGGCGTCGGCTTTGTTGTATACATGTTGGGGGCAGGGGTCTGACGGAGATCCTGAGTGGATGGAGTTCATGATCTTGCGTGTCTCTGTGTCGCTCACGTTGGTCCAAGAGGTCAGGTGGTTTGCACAGGTGGAGTGTTCGGGGGTGGGGTCTGGCGTGGGTCCGAGACGTTGCTAGAAGTTTGAGGTCTAAGGTTGGTACCCTTGCTAAGAGCAGTGGCTGCTTCCACCGCGTCTCGCATCTCCCACAGGGATTGGTGATAAGGGGGAGCTGCTTCTGTGATCCGTTTAGAGGAACAGCTGCGTTTCTTCCCCGGTTCGTGGGGGGGTCCAGAAGGCAGCGTTGAGGAAGACAGGTTCAGGGCATCATGTGGTGATGAGAAAAAGTGTGCTTTACCTTCATGTTCTATTCTGAGCTTGGCAGGGAAGAGCATTGCATATTTTATCCCATTTTCTAGTAGAATGCATTTGTGGCTGTGAAAGTAGGCCCTTTGCGCTTGGGTTTCTCTCGTGAAGTCCGTAAAGATCATGATCCGTTGGTTATTGCATAGAGTTTCACCTAGTTGTCGTGCCTGGAAGAGAATATAGTCTCGATCTTTGTAATGCAGCAGTTTAGCTATGATTGGACGAGGTCTGGCCCCCGATCTTTGGGGATCCTATGTGCTCTTTCTACTGCAAAGTAAGCCGAGAGGCCCTCCGGCGCCATGGTGGTTCTGATCCAATCTTCCAGAAAGGTTTCTGTGTTGGTTGCTGAGGATTCCGACCCTTCCAGTACTCCGATAAGTCTGAGGTTGTTCCTTCGTGCTCGATTTTCAGCATCTTCTGCTCTGGTTTCTAATGTCTTAATTCGGGAGGACAATTGTGCTATTTCCTTAGTTGTTGTTTGCTGCGCAAGGTCGAAAGTGGTTAAAGATTTTTCATTTGTCTCCACTCTCTCTCTCAGTTTGCGGTGGTCGCCTCGCAGTAGAGAAAGGTCTGACGATAGGTTATCAATCTTTCCCTCAAGAGCTTCACGAGATTCTTTAATAGCTAGGAGGACCGTGTCTAAGGTTGTTTCTTGAGGGTCGGGCTGCCTGAGCAATCCTGGCAGGGGGAATGGGTGGGTTGTTTCCCATTTGCACCTTCCGTTTGAACTTGGTCTTCTCGCTTTTGGGTTTCCCCTATCTGAATCTGTGCTATGACTGATGAGGGTGATTCGTGTGTCTAGGCCAGAGTAGGGATCTAAGTTGCTGATTTCAGCTTAGCCCCTCCATTCCCCGCAAATTTCCTCCATCTACGACTTTCAACCACTGGGGGAGGGGGGGCGAAGGGCCCCTCCTCAACTCCCACTCTGTGCCTTCTTTTGTGGATGTTGTTTTGAGTGTTCTTACGAGTCCCAAGTTTGATGTGGAGGCCGAGAATTGGGCAGTGCTATATGTTACGTATTCCTCTGAGTCCATTCAGTATATTTAATGTGAAGCTAGTGTCAGACCTTGCTATCACTCGCTTAGTGTTCTATTGGGTTCAGAGTTTCGAGTTTCTGGTGGGCCTCCAGGGGATCAAATTCAGCTCTATGAAAAAAGTATATGGGTGTTGATCTCTTCTGGATTGTAGGGCCTCTCTATTTGTCGAGTGTTTCCCGAGTTGGTCAAAATGCAACTCTAGTGGGGGGTGGTCGGACACGTTTTTCGTCAGGCCATCAGTAGCGTCTCAAGCCACTTAATGCTCCAGCACAGAGGCGGTGGAATCCCGCCCCATCTCTCCCCTCCTGTTTGTAGCTTCGGAGTTGCTCGAGGGGGGGTAAGCTCGAGTCTCAAAGGGGGCCCACCAGGACTGAGGGCCTTTGCAGATCCGTATCCCTCAGGCTTTCTGCAGCGGGATGGGTCCGCCCCTCCCCCCGCTTCATGGAGCCACCAATGGGTGATTCCCGTTTAGATCAGATTGAGAATGCGGCGGGAGACCCCCGCGTCTTAAACACTCCTTCTTCTAGTTTTTAGGGGTCCCAGGGGCCGGTTGTCTTTACCGTTGTTCTGGCGCCGCGGACGGATTCCCGTTCCTTTTCTGTGTCCCAGTGGGGCTCCACCGCTCTCCCCTGCGCTCGCACCTCGACACTCACCGGGCTCCCGTATTCACTCTGGGGTCTCAGCTTCCCCCGCGGGCTGCCCGAGTTGCATCATTCGGGCTCCGGTTGCTGCTGTCGCCCGTGGGAGTCATTTCTCTTTCTGTTCTTCCGCGGTCGCCGCATACGCCGTGGTCGCCATTTTGTCTTTGGGTTCTACCCTCCGATCGTCTGTGGGTTTCACAGAAAACCGCCTCTGCCGGGGTGAAATCCTCTGGGACTGGACTACATCTGCATCTAGCAGATCTCCGGGAGAAAACTCGGTATTCAGTAGATGACATGATGAGCTCTAAGCGGTATAAAACTCGGCCAGGCCCTGATCCCAGCCCCGGAGCTCCGCGCTAAGCTTGCAGCCTCATCGGCTTCCGGCCACGCCCCCGAGTGGATTCTTGAATTAATCTCAGCCACTGGTAATTACTATGGGCCGCAATCCAGTCCATCTTTCTTTGCCCAGCATTGTGCCTCAGACTGGACCCAATCATATGAAAATCAACGTTGGCCCTGCTCCAGAAGGTATGTTCCAGCCCAAACTGCCAAGCCAAGACCCCTCTGAATTGGAATGCTGACAACCCCCGACCAGTTTTGCTGACTTGGACTTCGTCAATAGGGTGCAGCTTAAGCCCCATGGCACACTGAACATGGGACCCACATCTAGGCATACTTGTCACCCTTTTGGTGCAACAGGAATACTCAAAAAAGAAGAAAAAAAGGATTGGAGCTGACAATTGTTCTGGGCCATAATCCAATCCATCATGTTCTTCCCACTTGCCTTACCTCAAACAGCAGCAAGTCATATGCAAATCAGCCCTGACCCGGCTGCACTAGGAACAAACTATCCAGAACTTCCTGCTCAGGTCCCCTCTGAATGGGAACACAATCAATCCCAGACAGATTTTGTCCTACTTGATCCCTGTCAGTGGATGCGGCTTAAATCTAACAGCACAGTGAGCACAGTTTGGGGTTGCTTGAGTTCCTGTCTGGGGGGCGAGCCTGGCAGGTCAGGATAGACTGGTGCTACTGGAGCAGGGCCAAGACTGACTTGCATTTGGTATAGCTCCGTCTAACATGATTTTCCCTGCCAGTCTCTGTGCACCAGGTTTAAAGAACTCCACTAACAAATCAATATGAATTGATTATGATATTTGTTTTAGCATTGCTGTAGCTACTCTACTCTTAGATAGATTTATAGAATGCTGAATATGAAATTAATATGACACAGAGTTTGCAATTCCAATGTTTCACTTAAACCAAACGTTAGCATCTTTTCATCTTTGGAGCAGTTAGATCAATGACATTTCAGCCCTGAAGAAGCAGGAAGGTGAACTGAAAAAAACATGTGAGTGATGGTGGTATATGTAACCTTTGGAACTTATTCTTAAGCCTGGTGTATGGAAAGCCTAGATCCCAGAACTATCTGGAAGCAACATATCGGCATATTTTCAAAAGGAGCCTTTGGAACGGGTTCTTCCGAACTTTGTTGATTTGTTATAATCAAAGAAAGCAATAATATTCATAATCAAGGAAAGAATTGAACATTACTTGAAACAACTATTTTCAAAAAGAAATAACAGTTCAAAGCAACTTCAATTTAAAAGGAGTCATCCCATACTGGAACTTTGGTCTTCAGTCATGTGAAATTCTTTTTATCCTTTCCTGTTGATAAGTTGGCACTTTTTGAAAACAATAATTGGATAATGGAAGATTTTATTTACTTGTATTGATTTCTGTAGCAATCAGTAAAATAAGTTGCACAAAATTGTAATTCGTCTGTGTATTGAAATGTTTGTCCCCACATTTTCATTTTCATTGGGCATAATTGTAATGTTTCGGACAGATTAGTGGTAAAGCCAGGATGGCTGTGCTGAAGCAGGGGCCAGATGTTGCAAAGGATTTTACCCATTCTGTGTCTATGGGGAAATGCTTTAGTACACATGGCCCCAGATGTATTAATTAGAAATTATTAATGAATGTTCACGTATTTTGAATAATGACTTATGTAGAAAATTGAATAATGTAGAAAATATAATGTGCACATTTGAACATGTGACCTCGAAGAATGGCCACCAGTGCTCACGAAATGTACTAAAATAATTATTAATCCATATGGAATATTGAAAATGCATTAGATTAATGTAGTAATATGTCATATTAAGTGTTATGATTTATGTTCTTGCTTATTAATTGTAGGCCTTAACTTAGCGAGTGTCTTGGCCTAGTTGCCAGGCCTCATGCAGAAGCTGTATTTCATAGCGTTTAATGAAAAGTGCTGACGGAGTGAACTGGCTGTGAAATACTCATTGTTTTAATAACATGCTAAGCAGAAGATTTCTATGGGAACCGACGGACAGGAGATGAGGTCTCTCGCAAAGTAACAAATTGTGTGTAAAATGTGCAAAGGGTTCTTTCCCAGGACGCAAAATATGAAGACACTGACTGGAGACGAAGATGCAACAAATTTGATACCAGACGAGCCGGATGATGAGAACATCGTAAAGCAGACCAATCAATAACATGTGAAGTGTGAAATATTAGAATTCATAGATTTGGTATATGGACACTATTGGACAGAGTAATAACGTACGATTAATTGACCAATCAGAAATTTGGGGATAGTTTGGGTGACTTTTATATAACAACATGACAGCGGGAACTTAGGGAGATTGCAAGAATAGAGATCTAAAGTGACGGTGGGAGAAGAAGAGATTCAAGATTCTGATATTGGGCTCATACTCTCTGACTGAGAGCCTGATGTTTTGCTGATCGATTGATGACCTGAGGACGAAGGCTGGTTCTGCTTGCTGACCCATACTGTGGATAGGTAGATATGACAATGACTGAATTGATTTCTGTGCCTTTTCTTTCTAGGTACCAACTGCGCTGTCTTAAAACTTTCTTTAGGTAGATGTCTTCCAAATTTGTGTTCTAAATTGTTTTGCATGAAGCCCCACATGCTGATGCTAATCTGGGTTAGTTGAGGTTATTCACATGACGACTGATGAGTTGCAGAGACAAATGGTTGACGGACTATTTTGGTGAACTTTACGGATATTATAACCTTGCTGAAATTGCTTTCACTGATGATTTGTGCTGATGCTTTGGAATGCCTT
This sequence comes from Pleurodeles waltl, assembly GCF_031143425.1. Lineage (NCBI taxonomy): Eukaryota > Metazoa > Chordata > Amphibia > Caudata > Salamandridae > Pleurodeles > Pleurodeles waltl. The sequence goes on from NC_090447.1 coordinate 1,141,140,971, forward strand.
TTGATTCAAGCTTTGATTAGATCACATTTCTTGCGACTTGTCGATTACCAAGCATTAATCATTTTGTCTGATTATATTTGGTGTCTAAGCTACATGACTTTAGTATTGTTCATTTAAGGGAAATAAACGTACTAAAATTTTACTAAAGGTGTAGTTATTCATGGCTGTAAAGTCATGGTGTGTGATAATTACTGACTCCATTGATTATTGATTTGACTAATGATTATTGATTATTGTGGGTTGATTATTGTTTCTGTACTGGAACTATGGTATGAACACCTTAAACGAATCAAAAGCTTCATCGACCTATACGCGTCCCCTTGTAAGTTTACTTATTAAGGACCGACGCGCTAGCAGCTGTAAGCACTTGCTGGGCCTGAGATGTTTATCTAGTGTGCCCTACCTACCCACTTCTTTTCATATATGCATACTAGCAAGGAACTACGATTCCAAGCAGGCCATGACTCTCATGTATTCTGAAAGGTAGGACACCATCTTAGATGATTGGGTATAATTTGCCTTGTGATACAATGTTGCTATAGTCAGGACTATGCTACACAGATCTCAAATGTATCTTGCCAAGACGCATTGCTTTCTTAAGGATGGTTTAAATGGGCATTGGGATTACAGGGAAGTGTTCTGATTGCTGTGTTGTTAATGAGACTCAGACTGCATCACTTAATGCCCTCAATATCCCCTCCAGCCCCCTACCCCTTAAAAACTCTGGCTTATCAACACATGATCTGTCCTGAAGCACACATGCAGGATGTCCACAAGCTTCTTTAAGACTCTGTCACACGGTGGGCCTTACGGAGGCATGTTTGGAGAGAACTCTATCACTTTGTTTCATGGTCTCTTTTCCAAGGGCTTCAAATCCAAGCGGTAGAATAGAACAGAGATGGTAAGAGAATAGGAGGGGTTGTTTTTTGTATGCTTCCAAATTAACCTGTTATCTCTGCCACAACAAACCACTCATTTAGTAGACCACCAGTCTTTGAGGTGGTGCAGATTAAGGTTGTTTTGTTGCGGGGTGAACAAATATACTTTCTTGACTCAGAAATGACCATGCAGACTCTTCTTGACAGTTGCAAAGACAGTATTTTCTAACTGTCGCAACAGGAAACAAAAACACAGCGGACTGCATTTCAGCCCTCCACGACAAGCCTCTCCGGTTTTTCTCACATGCCTGTTTACAGGCAGGCTCTTACATACAAATCAGTACAGTACTTTATTACACATGTTCAACAATTGATAACTTGCAAGTTTACAGATTAACATGGAAAACTCTTGAAACCATGAGGCCACATAGCCCTGAATTCCTAGGTTAAGACATTACTCGCTCTTTATTATACATTGAACAGCAAGCATTCTTTGACCTATGTATGTGTACATGCTCCTTTGTAAATCTTATTAATTTGAAGTGTGTGCTGACAGCATTGTGGGTCAGAGACTCCTGAGCATTTGAAATTTGGTCTCTTCCCTGCACCCACTGTAAATCGCGCATCTGTGTGCTTTGGGCTAATTCAATTATGTGCCCAAATCTACTCATCTTATTGATGTATTGTGCGGGATCCTCAACTTGTTGCATAGACTGAACCTTGAGTGATCTGATGTCTATCTAGTCTGCTGGGGTGCATTTTCCTCAGCTGACCCCACACTATCAGACCATTACTTATCAGGGGCATCTGGTGTAAAAGGGTAGTGTCACGCTGGGCATGATGCTGTCTGGCATATTTCTGCTATATACGCAGACATCTCCTCATTTAAGGGTAGTCCCAATCAGGATCACCCTCATCATACAGAATGAGCCAGGGACTCATCTGTGGAGCTAACGGCTCAGTCCGGTCTACTAAACTTTCTACAAATGGCACGGGGAAATGCTAGCTATCCTCTACTTCAGTGATGGTCTCACTGGGGGTGAGGCCTGTGCTGCATGAATTTGCTTTTGCACTCATTTTCTGGGTGGCTCTATTGTGGAGAGTCATTCGTCCCTCACCTCTCTTGATGCCATTCCGGGGACCGGCTGGCCATGGGGGCTTTGGAACTGTAGCCACTCAAGCTCTGTAGTTCGGGGCTTCCTTCTTCTAGAGGGCACATGTTGTTCTCTTCCCGTTGTATCAATTGGGATAGGTAGTCTCCATGTGCCCCTGGTGCAGTCTAGATCAACAAGTGGTCTTTCTTCAAGACCGTATATATGGTGACTTGCTTCTTGAGTTTGAAGGAGTTCACCCAAGCTTTACACACGCTGGCGTATATGGTTTTTATCCTGTCTACTAATTTACCAAGGCTTCTCTGAGTTTGCTCTGTACAGTCATCATCATGCCCTTCCCTCCTTACTTCACTTCTCTCTTTACTGTCCTCACTGGGTAATAGCTAGTACTGCATACTCTCTGGTGAGATTACTATGCCCTCCCTCTCCTTCAGCTAAGGTGGCAGACTACTTTCACTCCTTCTTTGTACCTGTTTCCTTCCTTGAGATGCAAGTTGTCCCTCCATCCCTACAGCCCCATGCTCATGGTCTCTCCACCCTGCATTCCCTGCATCCCTTCATTGTGGGGTGGATGCTTGTCTCCTAAGTGTCCTACCTGAAGTGTCCCTTTTCTGAAGCAACTGTGACAATGATGATGAAATGAGCGATTGATCATCATTATCCCCTGAACTCTGCTCTTTCCTTTTCTCCTCTTGGGGAAAGGTAGTTGTTGTGTGTGCTTGGATGGATGGAGCGTCAGTGTGTTTGGAAGGATGGAGCGTCACTGGATTGTAGTGACATAGGCAGGTTATGTGGGTCTCTATGACGTGAGGGACTGAGAGGTGACAGTTGAGCCTCAGTGCTGGGAAAGTATGAACCTGTTTCCTGTACTGCTAATACTTAATAAAAGAAGGCTTGGATTCCTGTGTGGAGCATTATTATTTTACCTGTTGAAGAAGGTCACTTCAGTAGGGTCTAGATGCAGTACTAACTGTGGCTCTAATTGCCCTGAAAATTGTGGATCCCCTTTACTGGTTTGCTGTCTAGGAGTGCTTGCCCTCTTTGGTTTTGTTTTTTGTGGGGGCCCCTTCATGGTTGCTTTAGGGGTGTGTGAAGGGGTTTCAATTTCAGAGTTTTTAAACCCTACTGCAGCTTCTCGCAGCTGCACTAATGGGTAGATGCTGGGAACTGTGTATGTAGTGCTTGTAGGGTCAAATGAAGGTGGGAGAACAGAAGGGGTACTTGAGGTCTCTTCCTGTGAGGAATCTTTCGAATTTTCACAAAATAATTTCCATAACACTAAGGTGGCATTTCTTTTCTCTAATTTGGTGTGTGACAACATGCTCAATTGCTTTATCATTGAACATTCCTTCTTTTGGCCAAGTATGCTTTTGGGTGGCTTTAAACCACTCCTGGTTATACTTTTGTAATTTCTTTCTGTCACTGGGAAATATCTTCTGCAAAATGAGAAAGCGGATTGATTCATATCAGCCACCTCTGAAGGTAAAATAGAAACCATGAAAAACTCTTCCAGTTAAAAGAGGATAAGAGATTGCAAGAACTGTTAATCAGATTGTATCTTAAAGCAGGTGAGAAAAGAGTCTATGGAACAATCTACAAGCGAGGGAACAGGAAGGTTGCAACATTCTAAGTGGAACAATCTCCATCCTTTTTTTTGGTTTGCAAGGTTGTAACCTGGAAGATGAAGGCAGAAAACTGAAAATGACAGAATTGCCCATCCCTTTCCCACGCCGAGCCCTATTTTGAAATTTGGAAAAGTTTGCTCTTAAGCCTTCTTAACTTTCTTTTCCCATGAAAGATATCCAGCCCAATTTCTTTGTCCTTTTCTCCCACAAGTTGAGTGTTGTAAAGGTATTCAGGCTTTGTGGTTTCCCTACAGGGATCTAGGAAAGTAGTCAAAATATACCAACATTTATATTTTTAGAAAAAAGTGAGAATATGTGTTTTGCAATAAAGTATGTGTTTTCTTCTGAAAATTCCATCAACAAAATGTTTCCTGTGCTAATGTCAACCTCTTTCCAACTTTCATAAAAAAACAGGGTAGAAAAAAAAATGTTTTGTTCAGCAATTTTCTAAGTGGTGGCCAATATTTCCTTTTTGTGTGTTCTACCTACTTACAATTTGTGGGGGAAAGAGGTGTGATACCACTGTTTGAAACAAGAAAGTTTTACTTTTCTGAAAACTAGACGCAAATCTAAATTCAACCACAGGTCATTTGTGTAGCTCACTCATGATTTTCCTAATGAAACTAATTATTGTGATAAATAAAATAGAGAAAGTAGGAAAAAAGAAAAATATTGTTGTTTAAATATAGTTTATGCAGTGAAAGTTGATTTACAAAAGTAACATACTGTTAGACTCGTTTGTCATAGCAATGTTAAGTGTTTGTCAGTTGTCCAAAAATGTGTGCTACTCAGAGCCATTAATTGAGCTGGGGCTTATAATGATAATCATTGGGTTTTGACTGAGCATCATTTCTTGAGAAAAAAATGTATTGCATAACAACATGGGTATAAAGTAAAGTTACGAATGGTTTAAATGTGCCCAAGTATCTAGATTAAGAATAGGGTTTACTCATAACACTCTGATATTGGTGAAACCCATAATGTAAGTGATGTATGGGCATTTTTTTAAAGAATTGTTGTGCACACTAATTTACAGTGGAAGCCAATAGTATACAAAAGTCCAAAAGATACCAAATGTCCTACCATTCTATATTCCCAAATTTGTCCTGACAAAAACTGTACACCACATGCGTGGGTGGGCCTATTGCTCAGGACAGGAAAGGCCCAAATCACAGCCTGGTGAACACAGGGAATTATGCTTGGATAAGGTAGGCATTTGTAGTCAGGGTGGCCTGCCAGGATCTGCCTGCACCCACATGAACCAACCAACCCCAGACATTTCTGAAAACTACAAACCTGGGTGTAGTCCAGGGTAGTGTGTTCTGCTGATTTTCTGACCCAGTGTGCCCAGCAAACATCAACTTGTGGATAAGATCACAAAATGTCTGCATATTTATGTGAGAGAAGTTCTGGAATCTATGCTGAATGACAAAAGTTCTGTCACCAAGTGTTCCTACGCTTTTCACACTAACAAAGAGCCCCCAATTGTGGGGGCAGATCTATTGCCAAGCACACATGATGGAACTTCAAGCTATGTGCTTTGAATTACCATCATTCTTGAGATGTGGATGCCTGTGGTATTTGGTCCAGTCTGCCAGCACCACCGGGAATCTACTAACCTCAGATGTTTCCTGAAAAGTAGACACCTCACAGTACAGGGTGGTGTGGTTTGTATGGATCCTAATACCTTGTTTTGTTGACTATCCTTCAAACATCAAACTTCTTGAAGAATCACAGAATTTCCTCAAATTTCTGTGAAAAAAAGGTTTGAATCTGCAGGTAACATTAAAGTCAAACCACCCATCCTTCTCACACTTCAGATAAATGCAGTTCTCCACTTGTGTGGGTAAGCCTATCACCTGGGACAGAAAATGCCTAAAAGCCTACAGTTGAGACTCCTAGATTATTTGCTTCAATGCCAATCATTCTTGAGATGTGGTAACTGCTGCATTTTGTGCACAGGGTCTGCCAGCACCTAGTAAAACCTACCAACCCGAAGCATTTCTAAAAAGTAGACACCCAAGGAAATCTAAGATGATTACAGTATATAGATCCCACTATTGTTTCATACCCAAAATGCCCTACAAATGCTAAAGTATTGGTGAAAAAAATCAATGTTCTCATATTTATGTTACAGAATCCTCCGTAACTTACAGCGCGCTTTCAACCATACTGTATTCCCACACTTCTGATAAAAACATTATCCCATATTCGTGGTTGGGCCTATAGTAAGAAATATGAAAAGGTGTGAAGTCCATGTAGTGCCAATTTTGGTCTTCACATAGTTTGACTTGTTCTTATCGTGCGTTAGGCCCGCCCACCCACCTGGGTACAGTTTTTCTTGGAAGACAAGATCATAAGGCTTTTCCACTGACCGGAAGTTGCAGGGATACATAAAAAGTATCACATAAAATGTGTATTTCTTTAACCTATACTTTGACATTTGCTAGTCTTTCTGGTTAGGAAACCAAGCAGGATTCACATAAGCCTTACCACCCTGGATTTCCACCAGTTTCGAATTTTCAGAAACACGCATGGTTGGTAAAGTTCGCTTGTGCAGGACTATCAGAGCCTGAACACTGCAGCCATGGAAAGTGAGAGGAAGTTGGGTGTTTTTAGGCCTAGTTTTATGTTAACAGGACATTTTAGAAAGACAGCGTACTGGAATCCATAGAGGACACCCCATACCCCAAATGCTTCTACTAGCTAAGCAAGGAAATGAGAATGACAGAAAAGCCAACCAATGACAAGTAATAGGATGACCAAAAGCCAGCTCTAAGTCTTAGTGTTATATTCAGTAAATCTTAGCAACAGACATATAAAAGCTTCCTGTAGGTGAGAACTTATAATCGGGTAAAACTTTATTGGATCCTGTTTTTTTCAGTGTTCACCCATTAAAATATGGGAGCAAATACAATCACTTCTCGACTTCTGAGCGAAACTTGCCTCCTATCCTTACCTGAAGAAAATTATGCATGTAAAACTGTAACGTATCAGTAAAACTGTAAGCAGAATTAGTTTTAAAAAATTCAGCAAATTATTCCCTATTACGCATTTCAAAAGCGATAATCGGGTTAAAAAACACAACTTGAAACCGTACAGGGTGTTTTGCATCTGTTGTTGCAGAGAGTTTTATTAAATCATTAATGGTCTACACTATTGCTGAGTAATATGACTATTAGGTTTTTCACATCGCTGAATAAAAATGGTTACAGGAAATATTGTCCCTAACAAGAGGCTGCCAGGCGGAATAAATAGCATTCTTAACTAAACATCCAAGCACATATTTCCACCTCACTTGAAAGCCGGAGGATTTGTATCCTCTGTGCCTTTTTGACTCCGTCACAGCTGATAAAAGGGCATCTTCTCTGCGCTGGTCAGTCTAGCCTCTTACTTCCGGCCATTGTTTCGCCACCTCGGAGTTCTGAGAGATTTACTTTCAACTTCCGGCACCCTGCTCACTTCACGGGACAGATCAGCCCTCGTTTCTTTGTTTATTTAACCATGACTGACCTTTTAGTTCCGCTCAGCCTCTGACACCGCCACGGTAAATAGGTTGTGTACGGGCGTTTTGACAGGGAGGGGATCACACAAAGTGGGAGCCAGGACTCTTGTCGCGCTGACATTTTTCTAAATGTTGCCGCCCTCCCGTGGCAATCGGGCTATGTTTGATGTTTAGAGAGGCAAAGAGCTCAACCTGAATGGCCGTTGCTATTACGCAAACGTGTCACTGATTTGTATGTAATGATTATTTTGCAAACGTCAGTTTTCTGAGTTTTTTTCACTTTTCACCCTTAGTTACTCCTCAGTGAGGACGCAGTTGCGGCAGCCGCCAGCTGGTACCCATGGCCCCGCCTTTGGTTGGTTCCCCTGGCGGCAGCAGTCAATAAGCCCCGTTACTTTCTGTAGTTTCCACTCAATGCCTTCCTGTAGTTTCTCAGAAGAAAAAACACTCTCAACACCCCTCCTGTTCAGGGGCAAAACATAACTCCTGCAGCCACTTCTTTGCAGGGGGGGAATCCGAAGCAAGGAAATCCTTGCTCATGTAAAAGGCCTTAGTGCCCACTAATGAGTGGATAAGATTTACAAGTGCGTTGCTACCCCAGTAAAGAAGTGTTGTGGCGCTAAGGCTTGCTGAAGCAGATGTCTTAATTAGAATTTATTAATGAATGGTTACGTATTTTGAATAATGACTTATGTAGAAAAATGAATAACGTAGAGAAATAATGTGTACGTTTGAAATTGTGACCTCGAAGAATGGCCACCAGTGTTCACTAAATGTACTAAATTTATGATTAATCTATATGAAATATTGAAAATATATTAAGATTAATGTAGTAATATGTCATATTAAGGGTTATGAAATATGTCCTTGCTTATTAAGTGTAGGCCTTAAGTTAGTGAGTGTCTTGGCCTAGTTTTGCCAGGCTTCATGTAGAAGATGTATTTCTTAGCGTTTAATAAAAAATGCTGACAGAGTGAACTAACTGTGAAATGCTCATTTTTTTAATAAAATGCCTCGCAGAAGTTTTCATGGGAACTGACGGACAGGAGATGAGGTCTCTGGTAATGTAACTAAATGTGTGTAATGTGCATGAGATGTACTTTCCCAGGACGCAAACAATGAAGACACTGACTGGAGACAAAGATGCAACAAAATTGATACCTGACGAGCCGGATGATGAGAACATCATAAAGCAGGCCAATCAACGACATATGAACTGTGAAATATTAGAATTCATAGATGTGGTAAAGGGACATTTTTGGGTAGAGTAATAACGTACGATTAATTGACCAATTGGAAATTGGGGGATGGTTTGGGGAACTTTGATATAACAACGTGACAGAGGGAAAAAATGTCAGACTTATCCTGATTTTGTGAGGCGATATTTGGGGAGAAGAAGAGATACAAAATTCTGTCATTGGGATCATACTCTCTGAGAGCCTGATGTTTTGCTGATCGACTGATGACCTGAGGACGAAGACTGATTCTCCTTGCTGACCCATACCGTGGATAGGTAGATATGATAATGACTAAATTGCATTTTTATGCCTTTCCTTTCTAGGTACCAACTGCACTGTCTTAGTACTTTCTTTAGTTAGATGTTTTCCAAATTTGTGTTCTAAATTGTTTTGCATGAAACCCCACATGCTGATGCTAATTGGTGTTAGTTGAGGTTACTCTCATGACAACTGACAAATTACAAAGACAAATGGTTGACAACTATCTTGCTGAACTTGATGGTATGTCATAGCTTTGCTGAATTGGGTTTTACTAATGCTATGTGTTGATGCCTTAGAATGTATTTTGATTCAAGCTTTGATTAGATCACGTCTTCTGCGACTTACTGATTAACAAACATTATTAGAATTGTTTTGATTAGAGTTGATGATTAAAATTCATGACTTAGTATTGTTAACGAAAGGGAAATAAACTTACTAAACTTATATCGAGGTGTGGTTATTCATGGCTGAAGAGTCATGGTGTGTGAAATTTACTGACTCCATTGACTGTGGATTTAACTAATGGTTATTGATTATTGTGTGTTGATTATTGATTCTGTACGAAAACTATGGTAAGAACACCTGGTACGAATCAAAAGGTTCATTGACCTATACGCGTCCCCTTGTAAGTTTACTTATTAAGGACCGGCGCGCTAACAGGCTAAATAAACCAGAGTGGCACATTACAGCTGTTAAAACAACCACGTTTTAAGGGATTTTCTAAAATAATGATAATCTGGTATCAACCTGAAGGGCAGGCAGTTCACAGCTTTGCTGTAGGATAAAAGAAACCACCCTCCCATATGTCAAGCCTTGTATTTGGGAACTTGCAGAAGTCTACCTCCTTCCAAGCAAAGAGTGCACCCCAGAACATATGCACAGATCTTTCTTTACAGATATGAGGTGTCAGTGCCCAACATGGCTTTAAAGGCTACAGAGAGAGCCTTGAAAGCACATCTTTGGCAAATTGGTAGCCAATGGAGTGTAGGGAGCAGAGATGTGACTGAGGTCATAAGGGAGGGATTCAAGGTAACACAGGCCGCTGCATCCTGAATACTCCGGAGTCCGTCCAGAAGATATGAAGGTGTCCTTTTTTAACTTTTGTTTATTGCTTTATTTTAGGTTTTACCATTACAAAAGTGTATCAGCAAGTACATGATTATACAGCAAGGGGGTACCACATACATGGAAGCATTGGTGGATGGTATCAGTACATTCCTACTGGCTGGGAGAGTAAGCAGTGGAGTCTCGGAGGTACATAGCAGTATATATGACAAGGGTGGCTTGCAATACCAATAAGTACAATACTGACTCAAGCAGGATTTCATCTGTCTGTGTCATAGACTATATAATAATACTTTAAGGGCCAGATGTACTAAGCAGTTTGTAGGTCGCAAACAGCAAATTTCGCTGTTTTGCGACGTGCAAAGTGCACTTTGCAATGCACAGACCTCGTTTTCCGATTCAGTAACCTGGTTACCGAATCGCAAAATGGGTTTGCGAGTCGCAATTAGGAAGGGGTGTTCCCTTCCTAATTGCGAGTCGCAGTGCAATGCAGGATTGCTTTGTGACCACGAACGCGGTCGCAAACCAATCGCAGTTTGCACCCTTTTGTAATGGATGGTAATGGGACCCCTTTCCCGTTGAGAATGGCACAGCAAACATTTTTTCAGAGCAGGCAGTGGTCCTGTGGACCACTGCCTGCTCTGAAAAAATGAAACAAAAACGTTTCATTTTTCGTTTTTGTAATGCATCTTGCTTTCCTTTAAGGAAAATGGGCTGCATTACAAAAAAGAAAACTGCTTTATTAAAAAGCAGTCACAGACATGGTGGTCTGCTGTCCGCAGCAGGCCACCATCCCTGTGAGGGCCGCCATTCGCAAGGGGGGTCGCAAATTGCCACCCACCTCATGAATATCCATGAGGTGGGCCTTTGCGACCATCCTGCAAATCGCAGATGGTGTCAGGGACAGCATTCAACATTCTGAATTGCCACTCGCAAATTGCGAGTCAGTCTGACTCGCAATTTGCGGGTCGCAATTCAGAATGTTCCTACATCTGGCCCTAAAAGTTCTCACTCCACAGAGGTGTTCAGTGTTGCGTTCGGCAAGGTATGTTTGTAGTGGTGCCCATAAATCTCTTGGGCTCTATTTAAGACGCAGGAGTAAAGCAAAGTTAGAAGATATGGCATTACAATATGTTAGGCAGGCGCAGCTCCTCCGCTATGGGAGAGGAGTGTTCCCTCCCCCACCTGCCAGCAGTAACAGCTGCAAGCCATTTACTTCAAAACGATAATAAACTATGTTTATTATTGTTTTGTTTTGTAGTAAAAGGGGCAGGACCACGGGCTATGACGGTGACAGAGGGGGAGTGGTCAGCACTCCCCCTCAGTGCGCATGTATATTAGGCTGGCCACACATGTGCACTAGGCTCTCTCCAGCCCGGCACTGTGCTGCTGGGCTGGAGAGAGCAGGCACAGGCTCCCAGTCTGCCTGGGAGCGCCCTGGCTGGGTGCTCCGGCCAATCCAAACGCTGCTGTCAGCAGCATTCGGATTGGCTGCAGGGCAGGCTGGGAGCTTGTGCCTGTAGCAGCAGCAGAGGAGTGGCGCGGTGGTGGCAGTCGTGATGCAGGTAAGTGTTTTTTTTTGTCTTTTAATTAATGCCCCCATCCACCCCCGCACATGCCTGCCCACCCCTTCAAAGCGCCACAAAACACTCCTGATGTTAGGGCCTTAAAACTACCACTATAGGGGTGGGCCTCCTCCACACCGCACAGCTACTTATCTTTTCGCTAGGGCCACAGCTGCAACGCCAGTGCTGTGAGTTTAACATTTGAGTGTAGTCCTTGATAGACGACGTTAGCGTAATCTAGGTAAGAGGAAATCAGCGCCAAGATAGTCTTTTTTCGGGATCAGATGGGCAGATAAGAAAGAATATTGCTAATTGCTTGTAACTTCATAAAACATTTGGAAGCAACTGAGGTGATATGAGTTGTAAAAGGTAGATCAGAGGCAAAGGGCAACCTCAGATTTATGATGCAGAGAGTGGGAGAGGGTAAAAGCCCAAGAAAAGGGCGAGCTACTGAAGGCTTGTGCAAGCCTCAAGCTAGATGCCCGTCTCTGGCTATGCGCAAGCTGCTCTTGGACATTAATGCCAAAAATGATGCAGGCCTTCATGTGATGATCGGTGACCCAAATCTCTATATGAAAGCAATGTGGGGTAATCATACATGAAAAGTGACAGGCATAAGAGGTTTATATCATTGACTGCCCATGGCTCATGATGATTCACCCGTCCCCACTTGCTATGCAAGCCATCTCATGACCAAATTATTGGGATTTTTTTTTGTCTGCGATGGAGTGTGGGGTTCTTTCTTCATATTTCACTGTGTTAAAAGCTTTACATATGCTTAGAGATAACAACCCGGACTGTATGACCACTGTCGTAGCATCTCACAAGTACAATACAATGTAACCACAAGTAGCTTGACATGTATGCATTGAAAGTTTCTGTGTTTCCTTTTTTGTTTTGACTACAAATTATTGGTTGATGTTATATGAAATAGCTTATACAACGTAACAATAATGTGGTCAAAATCAACAGTATGTTCATGGTAGTAACTGTGACACATTGGCTGCGTAGGTACTACAGGATAATCATTATTGTTGGAACAGGCAATGTGGATAACAACGAAAGAGAGAGGGACCATTGATATCATAAATGGCTTGACCCTCTGCCTCCCCCGTCCCATTACTTGTTGGTGTGTAAATTCACGTATCATGTGCAGCCAGACACCCAGGCCCTCTCCTGCGCTTTCATCAGCTCAAATTCTTTTCAGTCTTCTGTCCTCTGCCAACCCTTACTCAATTGCATCCCTACTCCATGTCTTCACCGTGGGGACTGTGTTTGACATCGAGGGGGTCGCTATGCAGCTTTTAGCTAAGAGGAGTCCCAAGGCCGCAAATCTACAATTTTTCCGCACTTGGGCTATGGGATGATACCTAGCAGAAAGTGCTGCCCCATCACCTCCAGTCTAACGGGTGTCACCCTCCCAAGCTGTGCGACCGCACTCCTCCAATATTCTCGTATGCCATCACAAGACCATGTCATGGGAAGGAAAGCAGCATTCTGTTTGGCACATTTTGGGCAGGATGCAGATCTAATAGGATATATTTTGTGCAGCTTGGTCGGCTTTAAATAAGTGCAAACAAGGTTGAAGTGCTCCAGCTTAAAGCGCGCATTGTTGCTTGCAATTGCCTGCACCTGCATGCATGTTCTCCTCCATTCAACGTCCATTAGCAAGGACGGGAGATCACCGCCCTAAGCCTTTCTAGATTATATTGCAGTCAGTGGTCTGTTCTCCATCAGTGCTTTGTAGAATCACAATACAAGTCTTCTCCGCTCCATCAGTATCTCTAGGTTGGTGGAGACAGACGGTGCATCTGGGAAGTCGGTCCAGATCTCCCCGGCAGTGCCTGACAATTCAGCACACTAAAGAAACTGTCCAGCCCCTAGTCTGAAGGCGTCACGGTCCTCCTTAAATGTTATGAATTTATCAGCTGGGTTACTGTACCCCAGTGTGAGGCACCCTCCCTTTCTCCACTTAGCCAAGACATGGAGCCTGTTTCCGGTGGAATGGATGTAACGGTAGGAACCTGTTTGAGGGTGGCTTCTTCCATATCCTTTTAACTATCGCATCCCACGCAGCAGCCTCTTGCTGAATTGCTCGTGGCATGCCCGAGAGTTGATTACCTAGATTGGTACCATCCTTCTGAACTGTCTCTCATAGGAGCCTAGTTTTCCAGTCTGGGTCCTCCGCACACCACCTTGGGCGTGCTGCAGCTGCACTACCATACAGTGAAGTTCTAAGTCAGGTAAACAAACCCCGCCCTCCCTGATCTTTCTCTAATTTCAGGACTTCTAGGCGTGTTCAATTCCTTTCTCCCGCTCGGACTAGCTAGATCAATAATGTATCTATCTCCTGGAATACTTACACACAGGGTATATGGAATTTTGTAGGAGGTATAGGTAACAAGACAACTGTTACGTTTCTTGTTAAGCCAACGTTCTGCATATGTAATGTAGAATGTTATGCCAATGTTCCACGAGTAGAATATGGAACGCAGAAAATTGGGTGATTGATGTTTGAAAATAGGAGGAGGTGGAGCTGGGCAGAAACTAGAAAAGCTGCTCTGGGGAGTCGTGAAAATAAAGCTTTTAATACTTACATTTAGATTAATAGAATTTGTACACAATGCACACTACAAATTGGTGACAAGCAGGTGACTCCCCAGTCAGGTATCCACACTGTGAAGATGATGGATTGCGCATGGAATTTGCCCTGGCTATAAGCATTAGCAAGCAATCCCCTATATAGGAACTGTGGGAATAAGGGAGCGTTTTGATGTTGTGACAGCATACTCGCTCTGTAAATAGTTGGCAGCATTTCAGAGTTTTCGAAGAACTCAGCAGCATTAACATTGCGCATACATGCCCAGTTGCTTTGATGATGCAGGAACTGTATCAACAATCTACATCAGCACATGCCCAGTTGTTTGGACTACACAGGAGCAGTGGCCACAAGCAATGTCTGGATTACAGGTTGTGGTGGTACATACGCAGAGTTGCTAGGTGTGTCTGCTTTCTTGACAATTAAGTTGCCTTAGCCTGTACATGCACAGTTGATTGAACGCCGCAAGAACTGTAGGAACAAACAATGTCAGCTGTTTCAGGTATTTACAGCACATGTGCAAATCTGCAGTGAGTGTGGTTACCTTACAATGGTCTTCTGCATAATCAGCGTTACGTCAGCGGGGGATTTGCCTGGAGGTGCGTGTGTATACGCAGTACATTGATGACGTTAATGTTGGCTTGTGACAACAGCTGATAAGGAGGACATTTTAGATTGGAAAGCAATAATACAGTATTGCAAACAATGTGCATATAGTACTGGAGTTTGCGTAACACAAGGGCACTGTTGAGATTTGAACAACATTTGGCAGTATACTGGTACAGTACTAAATTAAATATATATGCATCATATAATTTCAAAACTCTGATTGCGCATTGGGATTTGGACTACATGGCAACATTTTAGAGCAAGTGAGATGACTGTGACAAATTTGTTTTATATTATTATTTTGTGTAAAATGTCACATCATTTATTTGTTCTACCACCTTTTTTGCCAAATCGTGAAGATCCTGTACCTCCACCGGAGGAGTGGATTGACTATTTTAACATTGTTATGTTGGCTGCTGGCAATGGAAGAATGGCTGGTGATGGAAAGTAAACTATGTTATTACATCCCATAGGCAAAGAAGGGCTGAGTATTTATCACACTCTTCCTGATATTTCTATTCAAGTAGATGGTGATAACTTATCAATGTATGCTAAAACTATGAAGCAGTTGGATTTGCATTTTCATAACAAAATAAATGTTATTTTAGAGTTTCATCAATTTGTTTCTCGTATAAAAGCAAGTGATGAAAATATTGATTTGTTTGTAACAGAATTGAGGGCATTAATAGTGAAGTGTGCTTTCTCAGGTAATCAAGATGAATATATTCGTGATCAACCTATGATGCACATGTCCAATCCTGCAATTCAAAAGAAATTGTGGAGTGCACGTAATCCTACATTATTAGAAGCACTGGACATTGCTAGGGGCGAAGAGTTAACAAACAAATGTGTCAGAGTTATGAACGAGGATAAAGCAAAAGATGAGAAAGGCCGCAAAGGACAAGAAGTCAGCATAGTCAAAGCAAAGGTAGAGTAGAAAGGCAACATGGTAAAATGAGACAAAAGTAAAAGAAAACATAAAGCTGTGCAGAGAAGTTCATGTCTGAGATGTGGCAGTATGAATAATTGGACAAACTATGTCTTGTCCTGCAAGAGATGATACTTGTATGAAATGTAAAAAATTGGGTCGCTGTCCACTTGTAAGCAAAAGCACGTTGTCTCAATATATAGATTGCTGAGTGATACAAGTTATGACAACACAGGAGATGAAGGTGTATGTAATGATCAGTTTGTGTACATAACTGATGATAAAGATGAAGAATGTAAGAAAGAGTTGGTATGGTCAGTTACTGGCTATGATAAGGAAAGACGACTAGGAGTAAGAGAATGTAAGTGTATTATCAAGATTGATGCCAGTCTTTTTCATATTTTTGTAGTTCATTTCGAAAGATGATTTTAGAAAGTGTGAGGCATTTAAGGGTAAACAATTGAGCAAACCGGATGTCAAATCAAAATCATATAGTGGTGAATGTCTGGAAATTTGAGGATTTTTATAGCCAAAATTGCATGTAGTGCAAGAAAATCTCAGGTGCAGCTTATGTTGCTAAACAAGGAGCACCCTTATTTGATCTTATCCATCCAACTGCCTTGGGGATGCAATTACCCTCTGGTTCTCAGGACGAGGTGGTTCTGGTGGGGGCCACTATGCAAGATGAAAGTATAGTGCAAATGTTCCTAAAAGTATCATTTGAAAAATTGGGGAAATTGAAAGGTTTTAAAAACCAAATTATATTACATTAGGGGTGTAAACCAAAAGTTCACAAAGTATAAAGTTCACCATAAGCCGTGAGGGATAATGTCAAATCTGAAAATGAGAAGTTGATTGATTCTGACATCATTGAAGAAATTGAATCATCTGAGTGGTCGGTACCCATTGTTGTGGTGCGCAAACCAGACCAGTCCATCAGAATGTGTATTGATTTGAGGGATTTGAATAATACTGTTTGGCTTGATAGACACCAATTGCTTAATATTAATTAGATGATCGCCACTGTAAGAAAGAATAGATGGTTTTCAACCAAAGACCTATCATCTGCTTACCAGCAGATTGAATTGCATAATGATTCCAAACACTTAACGTCTTTTATTACACCTTTTAGGGGATACCAAGACAAGCAAATGTCATTCGGCTTAGCCTCTGCGTCTTCAGTGTTTCAGAAGCCAATGCAGAAAACGGAGATATGAATGGTCCATGTTATTTTCAAGATCTTGATATGTGGAAAAAATGAGAAAGATCATGACACCAACTAAAGAATTATTTTGATAAGGTTACAGTGCAGCGGTCTCACAGTGAAAGTGGAGACATGAAAACCGAAGGTCAATAGTGTGACTTAATTAGGACACACTGTTGATGTCAATGGTGTAAGACCTTGTGAGACGTTGGTAAACAGTATTATCAGTACTTTGGTACCTAGTAATAAAGTTGACTTGAAATTGTTTTTGAGAGTGATTGAATTTTACTCCAACGTTTGTAAAAAGGTTTTGCTGATGAAACTAAGTCAATGAGGGGCTTACTTAAAAATTCTGTACATTTGAATGGTGTGAAATAAGTCAAAAGGAGTCTGACCCCCATCAAATCATAAATTGCAAATGCACCCTATTTAAGTAGTTTTGCTATAGCTTGCAAGACTCTGCTTTCAACTGATGCCAGTGCATATGACTTAAAAGCAGTTCTGACACAAATTCAGAAAGGAGACGTTGCAATAGCATATGCCTCATGTATGTTATTGGAAATGGAACAACATTACTCGGTAATTGAAAGTAAAGCCTTAGAAGTTTTTGTGGCTGACAGAGACATTGGAACTTATTTATGTGGCTTACCTTTTGTGGTCAGAATTCATCATAAGCCATTAATCAATTAAATCTTGCATAATGTCACCTACAATTGCAAGATGGTTGGCCAGCTTAGAATATTGCAATTTAGTAATGCAATATGTTCCAGGTTTGGGAAATGTTTTAGCTGATGCCTTATCCAGGAACAAGGTGGTAGTGTTGGAGGCACGTAAACATGTGGGTGATGATTTGTAGGAGTTTGGTTGAATTACAGATGTAGAATGTTTTGATGAGGAATCCATTACCACAAAAGAATAGACGGATACTGTTTTGGGAGATACAGAATTGTTGAATTTAACCAAGTGTATTAAGGATGGCTGGCCTTCTGATATGGTGGACATTCGCACCCCAGGTAGTTCTCAACATATGGCGTACCACGCTGCAAAGCTGGAATTGGTGGGGCCGGCTCACCAAATGTACACCTCTATGGCACAGGACCTTTTTGGATCAGGTGGCAAACCTAGAGGACTTTAAAAAATGGGACATGATAGGCATCTCGACTTTGGGGGATGTTATGACAGGCACAATGCTGAAGTCCTTCTGGAACTTGCAGCACAAGTTTCAACCAAATTCACTCCTACCTCCAGCTGCGGCATGCCCTTAAACCCCATGGCAAGTACCTAGACACTTCACCTAACTTTAACCCCTTGGAGGGAAAACTTATTACTGGTAATATGGGGGAACACAAAATTCCATGCTCTATCGCTCACTAACGATCGATGAAGCGAATCCACTCACTTCCCTCCAACAAGCTTTGGAACATGATCTAGGTAATCTAGATGATGACGATTGGTCGGAAGCCCTGAGGGCACCCAGAGAAGTGGCGATCTTGGCCCGGCTGCGCTTCATTCAATTTAAATATCTGTACAGGGCATACTGTACCAGATATATACTGTGGCGAATTGTAATGGTGTGGTCCCCTCGTGCCTTAGTTTTGATGCTGCAAAGGGTACTTTCCTGCACACCGTATGGGAGTGTCCGACCCTGGACTCCTTCTGGCAGAGGGTGATCGGCTGCCTAGTCAAGGTACTCACCTGGGAGATTATACCGGACCCCAAGTTAGCCATTTTACACATCATGGAAGGGATATGGGGGAATAGCTAAAAACTGGTGCTTCTCTTTTTGGGCCTAAAGGGACATAGCGCGTATGTTGAAATCTACCATTGCTCCTTCCCTGAAAGCATGGAAGAGAGGCTAGACTTTTGTATGGGGATGGAAATACCAGTCTATCAGGCAGAGGGTTGTCCTCAAAAACACCCCACAAATCTGGCATCGGTGGGCAGACTACAGGGGTATGGGATTACTGCCTTCCCGTACTTTTGCTACATGCCTGGACCAAGAAATCAGACAATGGGGCTAGTGGCATGCCTGCCATGGCTAAACCTTTTGCAACAGGGATTCTTCCTTGGGCGTGGGGCGGATTGGGGGAGTGGGGGGGAGGGGAAATGAGTACATGATTTATGGTAATTCTATTGTTTTTTACTATTAGATTGTTTCTATATCCTTCTGGCCCATGAACCAGATGAAAAATCTCCTGATATGGACGCACAAATATGTGGCAGAAAGAAAGAGAAGTCACATTTCGTGAGAAGTACAGGTGGTTTGTTTGTAAATGATTAATCACACATTTTACAAAAATTAGGGCATGTAGGCATCAATTTTTTGTGCATTCATTTTCATGTTATCGTTGTTACTATTTTTTATTATTTTTTATTATTAAGGTTATTTTAAAATAAGAACGTAAGTTATATTTCATTTTATGCCAAGGTTCTGCATATGTAACACACAGGAGAGTAACAGTACAATTTTTGCCAGTGTCATTCTGCCCATGACACACATTTCTAATATTTAACATCAAAAATACAATAAACAAATAAAACAATCCTTCATGTGGTTTCTTCCACCATCTTACCTCAGTCATCACTCCCTACAATACCCCCGACCCCCCTACAGAGTTGTCTCCAAGACCTATACCCTGGTCAAGTTGCAGATTGGGCTGATAGTGAAGGCCTTGCAGAGTACTATGAAAGTGATCTGAGAGGAAAGTTATGCTGGTGATGTTTCACTGAGCATATTCACACCACTCTGTAGGTCGTGATCGTCAGCCGATCTGACCAAAAAGCGGCTATTTATCAATCCAGAGGGTGTGACGAAAAATGGAGAGAGCCCACACTCTGTGGGCTTTCCCTGATCTTTTTGTTAATGTGTGTAATTGCAGTCACCGAACATGTTAACCCCCTTGGTCTCTTTGTTAAGTCAGAGAAGGCATGTGATAACATTAAATAGAGTTACCTGCCTCCCCCTTAACTTTGTAACGTTTTCTAGAAAGACTTCTTGTTATAACTTCATTTAAATGCTATAGGAGTACGTATTTAAGAAGATGTACTGATGTAACCCCTTGAAGAATTAAAGGCAAAAACATTAGTCTCTGAGTTACCGATCTAGAGGCAGAATTGCACAATGTAAAACCAGAAACTTGTGATTGATAACTTCCTTCCTGCTTGATCCAATTGTGTGATCCCGGACAATTACCCTATTTCACTTAATCTCCTTTTCCTTTCTTATCAGATTTTGTGACCACTTTTGAATACACCAGTTCCGGAAGTGCGCTGTACAAAAACTCTTTCTAAAATATGTTTTACTAAACTATAATGTGCCTCCATTTATAATAATAATCTATTCCACGTACGGGGTACACATGACAACTGACACGCCTTTTGGTTCACTAATGTCATTGTCTTCAGCATGGTGGGAGAAGGGCGCGAATGTTTCTAAGTTAATTTTATAAACTATCACATTGAATATTTACCACTCGTTGCAGTGATACAATCCAGTGCATGGCTTCTGCTTGTTACAGACGTACACTTTTTCCATTGTGAAGTGCTTATCTTAGTTGTACTTGGCTTTTGTTGTACGAATTGCAGTCCAAATATGTCAACTGGTGTTATGGCTCCTAGAGCTGGGCTAGATCTTTGGCTCTGCTCTGGTTAAGCTCTCCCTGGTAGCTTGCTGGCTTTCCACCTCTAGTCTATGAAGTGGCCATTTAAGAGGCTCCTCGTCAAATTCCGCATGGTGCACTATTGTCTTGGTTTATGTCACTGTCTCAAATCTGTATCCTCCAGCTAAAAGGGTAAACGCGTTGATTTTAGGCTACAGTTGTGCGTTGTTGTTGGTTCTTTAACAGTTAATGCGACCTAAAGCCACCAGCAGGTCTAAAGGGGCCGACTCTACAAAGTCCTTTAAACAAGTTGTGTTCACGTGTGCAATAGCTAACCACCTCTCCTTCAGAAAGAAACTCAAAACCCATATTTTCCAGCAGTTCATGCACTCAGTCCCACAAGCCACTAAGCACATTAAGGTGATTCCGTTTGCTTGGCTGGAACTAATCACATCATTTAGGGTCATGGGTTAGCAGAGTCATCATAAGGTTAAGGGTGTCATCTGTTTTGGACTTTGAGGCCCCAATTAGGAGTGCCATGAATGGAGGAGCTTTGTTGACTATACCCCAAAAAATCTAAAACCCCTGGGTACAGTTTACAAAGCGAGGGGAGAAATGTGAGGTAATACGAGTTACCACGCATACTGAAATCTAATACACTGCTTTTAGTCAGGGTTTTACAAATACATTACATAACTCCATGACCTTCATAGAGCATAACGTCATTCCCTAGTAAAGAAAATAATATAAAAACAACCTTAAGTGAATAGTTTTAGAATTGAACACCCAGCAATTACACCTTCTCATCATGTATACATAAAAAAAAACAAAATAACATTTAATAACAACTGTGGTTAGGCATACTTTGAGGTTATTTGGCATGCCTGGCAGCAGGACGTCAGGATAGGGGAGGCATGTGAAGAGCCCCTAAGGAGGGAGGCCGTAAGATTAGCGGTTCACCAGTTTGCCCTTGCCTTGTTTGTTAGAGCGATTTGGAGTTGAGCCAAAATTTCACTCACGCCTGTGATTTTATGGTTTTACCTGATGGCACTGGCCCATGCGCTTCACCTCATTAGGGGCAATAACATGTACTTACCATTTCCACGTGACAATAGTTATAAAATGTAATATCCACTGAAGAAAGTACAAAAGCACAATGACCACCGGGTGCTAAACCTCAGTGTGTTTTCGTACCTGATTTGACAGACGGGTCTAAATAAGCCTGCAAGTCTGTTGAGTAAGAACTTTAATATCTGTGACTTACTGTAGATTGATAAATGAGAGTCATGTAGAATGAGCCCTAGTGGTAAAATGAAAGAAAACTTTGGGAGTTTGTTTGTGAAAAAACAAAAAACAGAATGCCGACTAGGAGAAAAAAGTATGACATTCACGCAGCATTCAGCTTGCATTGCATCTATTGCACCTGTACATGCACTGTAAGCACAGAGGTCTCTGCAAGGCAGACAAGGATCTCTAAAAATGATGGTCTATTCGCTGCCAGCCACAGCTAACCTGGCGAGACACCCTCCGAGGTCTAAATGACCCTCTTACTCTCGCTACAGACGAGTAAGTGCCACGTGTAACTTTTCAAATCCTTATTTAATTTACTTTTAGGGCGTCATGATCACAAAACTAAGTAAAGTGGGCATTAAGTCAGTGCCCTTCCATTTCTCGTGCTGTGCAGCAGTTTTAATATCTTCTTACAGCTTATCGTTCCTGCTAAAATACCCGGTTATCCGACAGGAAGCAGATTGATGAATATTTTGAGCCGAATGAGGGACAGAGGTTCCAATTTCTGCATTTGGGATGCCTTTTAAGTGGTTATTAGAGGTGATCTTATTGCAGCCGCAGCTGAGCAAGCTAGGGTCTGTTCACTAGTTTCAACAACTAGAAAACTAAATACAGAGACTGGAAACAGAACGGACGACACACCCCTCACAATGCACTACATGCGCTCTTGTGTCTGCGTGCAGCCAACTGTGTATGTACTATGCAAGTAAGGCAGAGCTCTTGATCCTCCACTTGTGCAAACAAGCGTATTTAGTTGGAGACAAAGTGGGCACTCAGCTGGCCTAGACCCTCTGGGAAAAATGGGAAAGACATTATATTAAGGAGATCTTGGACGATATCTGAATTCCCATATGGGAAGATCTGAAAAAAGTGGACACGTTTTGCAGATTTTATGAAACATTATACCAGAACAGTTCCTCCCTGCCTGAACACGGGAGAGCATTTCTGAACTGATTTAATCTCCCTAAACGCTCAAAGGGAATCCTTAGAGTGCTCTATTACGCCTGAGAAAGTCTGTCTAGCTCTTAAATCACTGAAACTGAACAAAACGCCAGGCCCAGACTGACTCACAGCCTTTTTTACAAGACATATGTGGCGAAACTCACTCCGAAACTGGTGGACCTGTTTAACCACTTGGCTGTCTCCAGAGAGGTCATGTGGACAGTAGGGGATGCGACGGTTATGGGTATCCCAAAGGTCAACAAAGATCCCTGCATATGTGTGTCTTACTGACCAATAGCGATTTAAATTTATAGAAATAATTGCTTACGAAATTCTTGGCCAAAAGCCTCAATGCTGTACTGCCCACTCTGGACCAGCCTAACCAGAGTGGATTTGTACAGGGCCGCAGGTACACGATAACCTCTGAGTGGCCATCTCCAGATGAAAAAAAAGCTCCCCTCCAGGATTCCTCTCTCTGGGTGCAGTGAAGGTCTTTGGTAGGCTGGACTGGACCTTTCTGCACCTTACACTCCACAAGATGGGCTTGGGGCCCAAGTTCACAAAGATGATTTTTGCAAGTTACACACACCCCATGGCAACCTTTGTGGGCTTAGGTGAGGGGGTGGGGCAGCCCTGGGCACTTCGCCTATTCTTTGATGCAAGGCAGCACCGTCGCACCTTCCTCTACGCAGCCCCCTTGTCAGCGCTGCGGGCCTCAGTACTCCCTGATTCATCATCGGGTCAGGGTTGACTTTGTTGACCAGGTTGCTGTATATTCCTTTACACATCAGGCAGGTGTGTTTAACAGAAGAGCTTCTCCCTGCGGCTGCAGGTTAATGTGGGCTTATATCGCCACGCTACCTGCCCACACACAACTCTCACAGCAGGTTATTGGCGCAGCCCGTTCTCTGCCTGATGGCAGTTCTTCACCGCCCACATGTGCTTTTACTTGTGGACGAGACCGCATGGGCCTGAGTGTAACAGTGGCCTTGCTTGGACACAGCAGGGCTCTCGCTGTCATCGGGTCGAGTTGGTAGGCTGGGGCAGTATAAGGTAGGTGGTGCGGACTGATCCTCTCACCTTGGGGAGGTTGATTGGGGGTTTGCATAGTGCGGGATGTGGCTAGCATCCAACCACGGCCGTCATGCACTCCGGTCCGGCCATGGAACAACTTCCCTGGCGCTAGGTTTTGGCGGCACGCCGGAGTGGTCTTGCTTGCACGGACCATACGGGTCTGGACCTCAGCTGGTGTATGTGAAGTAGGAGAGTTCTTTTCCTCTACCCACGCAGGCTCACCTCATGCCCGGTGGGTTGTTGGGCAGTGTTCTGGGTCACTTACTGTCTTCGGGGCCATGGCAGGTGGGCAGCTGCCGGGCGCCTTGCCGGGGGTGACGGTGCCCGCACTGGATGGCCATTATGCTTTGCATGTTCTTCCTCTCACGAGGAACAGCGAAGCGCTAGGCGGCACGCACGTGGGGTAAGACCCCCCCCCCTCATCGCCATTGTTATGTTGTGGACCCAAGGCCCACATGCTGCTGAAATGATGGTGAAACAGACACTGTAGCATGGTTGTAGGAACTAGCCCTGGGCACGTGCGCCCAGCCCTTTTTATTGGCAGGGTAACCTGACTGGTGACGTATGTGTTGGATGGGTGTGGGGTGTGAGTGTAAGGCCAGCCCTCAGCCGAGTGGCTGGTGAAACACTAGAACATGTCCAGCAGGACAATACAGTGGAAGACAAGTGAAATGTTTGGGGGGAGCCTGATGTAGTGTGGGATCTAGTGACTGTCTGTTGAGACCTCCTGCCCTAATCATATTAGTGTGCCAAGTGTCAGGCGACCTCATTAAGGGGAAAGGGAGTCTTACCTGTGATTTTGTAAGGGTGAGTGTAAACGGTTTCAGCTGAACGTGGTGGGGGGGGGGGGGGCAACGTTTCTCTTTCGTATTGGAACAGTTTCCAGGGGGTGGCACTGAGGGGCTTCTGAACAACTTGCTATACTGCAGCCAGCACGGCATGATGCAGTCATTGCTCGCATTACTCCTAGGAAAACCCCCGCCCTTTCTGGTACTCGCAACCATGACTGCAAACCAAAAAACAAATTGTCTCATTTTATATAGTGAGACATTTCATGTATCATGCCTGGAGCCCCGAGCTGCCAGGCCGCTATGGTCCAAAATCCTTAGGCTGGGACCTGACTGAGGTTCAAAGGTCATATTGCTGCACGCAAATAAATGACATCTCAATGAGCAGCTGGTACAGGCAGGCTCCTGCATTTTAAGTATTTTCAGTACTTCTATTAAATGCAAGCAGGATTTAGGACTATTGGAGTAATTCAAGTAGCTACATCTACAAGATGTGCACACAATAATATAGATTTCCTGTATTTGATTTGGTTGTGCCCTGGGTAATGTGTTTTACGGAGGAAGGTCTTTGAGCTATACCTGAGGACACAGCACAATATAGATCCCTCACCCTTGTGGCTCTGTTGGGCTTTGCCACGGAGGTCCCACTCTCTGTGAGACATGCTGCTATGGTCCTGGTATTTGCCAAATGTAAAATGGCCATGTACTGTTGCTACGGCCTGCATACCCGCACTATTGGATTCATTAACTAATTTTCTTGCAATGACACATTAGCTACATGTGTATCGCTTTTTTTGTGGCACGTTATAACCAGGAGCTATTTGTGCTCCCTTCCAACAGTACTTATAGACACGAGATGTCCTGAGGTTCCCAGAAACTGAAGCATGTGCCTTAATGAGTGGTCTGTGTGGGTTGAAATCCAACTGAAGTGGCTATGGTTGGATGGGAAATCCCAGCATAAGTGATGCCATGTGTAGGCCCCAGAGTGCAGGGGGCTATGCGGACCAGATGCTGGGATTGCAGTAACAGTTATTCGCTAGTGAGGATTTGTACTGAGCCGTGCTTTATCAGCTTTACCAGTCATATGTCATTTTGTGCTCCTTTAAAAAGATTTTTTTATAAATCACTTATGTTACTTTACGCACAGTGGCGGCCTAAACCATCTCCATAGCTAGGAAACATAGATTTGTTTTCACAAGCTCGCAACCACCTTTAGTGGGGCTAGAACCCTGTCCCCATACCATGTCATAATAGGCATTTAGGGCACTAGAGTTTGCAGAGGAGATACAGATGGTCAGAATTACATTTACTGTCTGGTATCTCTGTAGCAAAGTCTAGCAATTCCTAGTGCTTCCCCCATTTCCCCAGAAATGAGGAATAATTGCTCGCACCTGGATTAGCCTGGTGCTTTTCTGAACAGTTTTTCACCATTTCAGCGAAAACACACCTGACATTTTCTGCCTGCTCTGAGAAGGAAAATGTCAGCAAGGCTGCTGGTGTGGTGTGGGGGTGTTAGATGGGAGCAGAGGAGAGGGGCTGCCCAAGAGGAGCATTAACTGTTCCCATCAGACTTCTGCAGGCAGTAGGTCTGGCAGTGAAATGCTGCTTGCTGCAGTTCCAGCTCCTGCAGGCTCTCTTAGAGGTCCACTGATTGTGGACCCAATAATTCCAAGCCCTGAAGCTATCATAATTTCAAATTGTGTTATTTCAGCTGGAGTTATATAACATAACTCATAATGGTGGCCTAAATCGTGTATCAGAATTTCGTCTGTCACAAACAGTTGCTCTCAACTCTGCAAGAACCTGAATCATTATCTTTCAAGGCGCTACATTTAAGGAAGCCATCTCAAATGTTTGCATAGAAGCATCTTTTTAAAAGGGGTTTTACTGGTGCATCTTGCCATGTTGTTGGTGTCACTAGTCTGAAAAGGATAGTCAGAAGCTCTTGTTTACTCACAAAGAATGAAAAATGTACTAGCATTCGTAATGAAAAGTTTAAACTCTAGTAAGGACACAGAGGCAAGCATTATGCTGTACTTTCTTCCTTTATTTTTACTCCAGCAAAAATCAACATTGTTCATATAAAAACTACCTTTCCCAGCAACCCACGTGAAAGGAACTACAAAAACGTTAAACCAATCAATAGTCTCTCTTGTCCTCATAATGGGCATCCCCTTGCCTGACTTCCTCTTTTTTTAATGTGACAGGAGAGGTTCCAAACAATTTCTTTAGTCTCCTTTAGCCGAATCAGAACCTGGAATATAAAGAACATAGTGAGATTGGCATTTGAAACATAAGACTTCCAGCCAATAGAAAAAGCAGAACATATCACAGAGATACAGTCTCCTACTTCATTATCGTAAGGCAAAAACATAATGGAAAACAATTCCTTAATCTCAACAGACAACAAAACACATTTATGCTTATATCTTGCATCAAAGCCACTTATTAGTCTACGACATATTCAATCATTTCCTTCCAAAAGAAAGGGTGGAGAGAGATCTCAAGAAACCTTGGGTGGGAATAATCCTCACCTCCGTGTTCTTAATAGAATTTAAACTTTCAGATACAAATGCTAGGAAATTTTGCATTTTATGTCCGGACCGGAGGAGAGGATTATGCTCATTCAAAATGTATCCACCACCAAAGACGCCATATCCAAGACAGGTTTGAAATAAAACCTCTTAAACCTGGAGTTCAAAGACCAATCTGCAGCATTAAGGATATTCTCCAATCGGGCATTGTAGGAAAGTCCTCCTTTTTGCCCTGGTCCCCCTACACTTTTTGGACAGGTACTGGTGGCTACTGACTCTTGGTTGTGCCCTGGGTACTGCTTACTAGTCCCAGGGCCAGTGCTCTGTGTAAAGTGGATATGCAAATTAGGCTAATTATAATTGGAAACGTTAACCTACCTATAAGTCCCTAGCATATGGTAGGGCATGGAGGTTTAGGGACACCAGCATAGGTAGTGCCCCCATAGGTGCACTGCTGAGGTGCCCAGTGTCATTTTAAAGGCAGGCCCGCCTTGCTGGCTGCTTTTAAATTAAAGTTACATGCAAATTCGACTTTGGAATTAAAAGTAGTTCCAAAGTCTTAAACTACCTTATTTTTACATATAAGTCACCCCAAAGGTGTGCCCCATGTGCCCCTAGGGCTGGGTGCCATGTAACTACAAGCAGGGACCTTATAAAATAGTTTTATAAGCCCTGGTGAGGTAAAACAGCCAAATTCGTTTTTCCCTCATTGTAGTGAATGGCCTCCATAGGCTAGAATGGGGAGACTTTATTTAAATTTTTAAAGTCCCCTTAAGTGACAGATACCAGAAGTTTGGTATCAAATTAATTGTTGTGGGATTTAATATAACTTGTTCATGTAAAGAGTTTTAAACTTTACCTGAAAAGTTGCCAACTTCAGCCCTGCAGTGTTTTTGCTGCTGTGCTCTGATTGACCAGCCTTTGGCAGCCTGGCCAGGCTGCCTGGGTGAGGTGTGAAGTGGCCTGGCTTCACACAAAGAGATGTGCCTGTGGGAGGAGATCTCCCCTCAGCAGATGGTGAGGCAGGAAGGGGGAGGGCTGCCAAACTGGTCTTCAAAGGCAGAGAAGGACATTTGGAGCAACCCAGCAACACCCCCACGTCCTGCAAACCCAGACAATTAGGTGCCCCCTTGATTAGATTAGGAGAGGGCATGAGAAGGACGTGTTTAGGATTTTTAGCCACACCAGGGGGTGGGCTCAGCCAGATGTAACCTCCAAATATCACTTTCAGCCATGATGGATTTTTGAGGAATGCTGCTCCCTGGGATTGATTTTGCCACACTTCCCAGGAAGTGGTCATCATAGGGGAAGGACCCTGCCCCTGATTGGAGAACCATGACCCCCCTGTTTCTCATCCAGGAGCAAGGATAAAACT
This sequence comes from Pleurodeles waltl, assembly GCF_031143425.1. Lineage (NCBI taxonomy): Eukaryota > Metazoa > Chordata > Amphibia > Caudata > Salamandridae > Pleurodeles > Pleurodeles waltl. The sequence goes on from NC_090447.1 coordinate 1,141,169,162, forward strand.
GGCACACCTGCACCCACACCTCAGTTCCCCATCAGATTCCAACAAGGAAGAACTACAGGAGAAGAAGGACTGCCCTGCTGGACCCCTGGTCTGCACCTGGACCCTGCACTCTGAAGGACTGCACCAGCTGCACACTTGGGCTTCACCACAAGAAGGACTTTGACTGGCTTCAACTGGTTCAAGGAGGGACTCCCGGTTTGCTACAGGTGAAAAATTGCTAACCAGAGTCCCCTGCACCAACTCCTGAAGAAACCAACCAGCTGACCACTGTCGAGTGGCCAAAAAGGAGTTTGCACCAGGTACATTCTGGGAGTTGTAGTCCACACCCCCAAGGATCATCTCAGAGCTTCTGGAACCTTTGGGGTGAGCTGTGGACCCCAAAAGAACCTTAAAGGAACATCTGGAAGAAGATCCAGAAGTTTGGAGAAGTTTGGAGAACTTTTGGAAAAAAGCTCTATAGAGGGACCGACCCGCCGCGGCAACTCTAGCCGGCTTGCCTCAACCGCTACCCGGCATGACTTGCAGCTTCATCCCGGTGAAGAAAATCTCCAAAAAAGTGACTATGTCTGAATGTAGGAAGTTGACCGGGACCTTCCAGCCAGCATATCCGAGGAAAGCTCCAAGGACGTCGGATCAAGATCCAGGTTTGCCCCACTCAGAGTATTTTCACCTTGAAAAAATGACTAAGTCCGAAGGTAAAAATCTCCACAGAGGGCTCCCGCGACGCGTATCCGAGGAAGAGTTCCAGGAGGCCGGATTGGACTGGCAGGTTCGTCCCGCTGAAGAAAATCTTCAGAAAAACGACTAAGTCCTAAGGTAAACTTTTGACCGAGGCCTCCCGCGGGCTGTAGCCGAGCCGGGCTCCATCGCGTTCCGCCTTAAACTTTGACTTTGCCCCGGTCAAGGTGTGACCAGATGACCAGATTGGTGCCATTTGTTTTTAGGCGCTAGAAACCAATAATTCTTTAAAAATTCATATCTCCAGTTCCCCTTATCCGATTTTATTCGTTTTTGTGTCATTCTAAAGATAAAAATACAATCTATTGTTATAAATAGATTTTGGATTCTTAAACTGTTTCCTGTGTTTTATTTAATTACTGTTTTGTGATATTTCCCACAGAGACCACAAAGACCAGAAAGACCGTCACTCACGCACTAATCAGCAGCAGGCTAGACTACGGCAACGCCCTCTATGCCGGCACCACACTCAAACTCAAGCCCAAACTCCAGAGAATCCAGAACTCATCATGGACCTCCCCCGCCATGAACACATCTCACCATACCTCAAATCCCTTCACTGGCTCCCCGTAGACAAAAGGATCACCTTAAAAATCCTCATCCACGCACACAAATCCCTCCAGAACACCGGCCCATCCTACCTCAACGATAGAATAAACTTCCACACCCTCACCCGCCACCTCCGATCAGCCAACCTCGCACTTGCCACAGTCCCCTGCATCCAACACACCACCACGGGAGGCAGATCCTTCTCATATCTCACCACAAAGGCCTGGAACTCCCTCCCCACCAACCTCCGCAAGACCCAAGACCTCCTGCTCTTCAGAAAAAAACTCAAGACATGGCTATTCGAACAGTGAACGTTCCCCCCCCACCAGCACCTTGAGACCCTCACGGGTGACTAGCGCGCTATACACATTTTTTGATTGATTGATATTTGAATGCTTTACACTCTGTCTCTTAAGTTAAGCCTTGACGCTCGTTGCCAAGCTACCAAGGGTTGAGCTGGGATTAATTTACTGAGACCTAACTGGACCTAGGTGGAGGTTAGTGGCCTGTTGTTAAGTGTAGGTACCTACTTGCCCTTACCAATAACCCATTTTCCAACAGGCATCCAAAGTAAAAGCCTTTGAGACCATGGCACGTCTCACTGAATGATTGCCAAATTGTGAAACATTAACCCCATCTTCCAGCCTGACCCAGTGGAACCCTCGAGCAATGGCTGAAGAAGAGACAGCTTTGAAAGGTTTCCTGTGGGATATTATCAATTGCCTCTCCCACAGAGGCCAAAACTCTTCCATCATACTCTCATATGCCTACAGACATTGTACCACACACAGTTTTGCGGATTTATTGAATGCTTGGTAGGACACCACCCGTGAATTGGATTTTGTTCTACAGGAAATCTGGAATGTCACTCCTTTACGGGTGAAAACTCTGCCTGTAATCAAGAGCCCAAACTTCTGAGACTCTGGGGCAAGAAAGCAAACATAGTAGCATGGCTAGTTTCCTAGAGACCTCTTTACGAGATAAAAATTCATTTCTGCGCCGAGATTTGAAACAATTGGCAACCCTTAATGAGGCGTATCTGGGCTCTGTGGATAACGTAAGATGAATAGCTCTCATCAATTTGCATACCAGCGGATGCTTACCCACCTGATAACCTTGTATCAGGACACAATTGCTGAGCTAAATGTATTCACTGTCCGATAGGCCATGCCTTGTGCTGCAGAAGAAGCCAAGAAATTCATGACCTGAACAATATCGGACCCCAAGGGATATTAACCTTTTTGTACACACCAAAGAACTCCTCCCGACCACTCTGATTTAGATTGTTTTGTGGTACTGTTGGCCCATGCTGTGGCTAGCATCCTCTCAGCCTGTTGTGAAAGTTCACGGACTATCCATCTTTCCCTGTAATCTTCCATGCCATGAGAGGCATCCGTCCTTGGAGGATTAACAGTTGATGATTCCCTAGAGGATCCAAAAGGAGGTCTTGAGCCTGTAGCAGAAGGATTGTAAAATCTCAAGAAAGTTCCAGAAGAACAGGAAACCACACTTGCGACTTCCAAAATGGTGTGATGGGGACTACACTGGCCTGCTGCCACCGCACCTGAGCTGACAACTGCATTATCATAACAAAAGACGGAAAAGCGTATCCCTGTTCCTCTGACCAATCTTGCAGGAAAGTGTCCATTTCCAACTGAAATATCTGTCCATGTGGAGATCCAGGTGTGACGCAAAGAGATTCACAGTGAACAGACTCCACAGATTGTCAATCTTCTTGAAGATCTGTGGGTCCATTTGCCACACACTCATATCTGGCCATTCTCTCGAACACCAGTCTGCCACTTCGTTGGAAACTCTCGGGAGATACTCCGCTGTGACCGTTATATTGTTGGAGCGGCAGAACATCCAGAATTCTTTGGCTATGTCCGCTTGGACTTTTGACCTGGGGTCTCCCTGCTGATTGATGTAGTGAACAGCCAACATGTTGTTCATTTTGAGGAGGGTGCAACAACTCGCTCTCTCTTTGGTCCAACATTGCACGGCAAAGGATCCTACCATTCATTCCACGTAGTTGATGTGGAGTTGTTGTTCTGCTACGGACCACTTTCCTCCTGTGAAGGAGTCCCCACATCATGCCCCCCAACCGGACTTGCTGGCGTCAGACTCTATGATGATATCTCGGTCAGATCCCAAGATTACTCTGCCATTAGATGTCTCCATGTGGCCCAGCCACCATTGCATTACTTCCTTGACCTTCTCTGTCAGAGAAATCTGCTCCAGATATTGGAGACTCCTGCAGAGGTGAAAAGTCTTCAGCCTCTGGAGTGCCTTAAAAATAATTTTGACTCCCAGGATTGCTATAGTTTTGTTATTTGGGAATACTTGATCAGCTGTATATTGCAGGTTATCAGTGGGACAAGCTAGAATGAGGAAACCACCAAGAATGAGGAAGCCATGTTTTTGAACCCCATCCTGTATGGAGTGTAAACAAAAAGTTGTGTGCTGTTCAATTTAAACGTAATACAGATCACTAACTGATGACGTCCTCATTTAGGGCCAGATGTAGCAAAGGTTTTTACCCATTCTGTGTCTATGGGAAAAAGTGTTCGTACATATGGCCCTTAGCTCTTATAGTGAAACTAACAGAGACCTGCATACGCTGCTCACTGTCCCTCATCCACCCTCCTCAGCAACTGATTGTGACCTCACCCTTTTCACTTTTATCCTAGCCATGCGCCCTCCCAGGCCAAAGTCAATAGAGATTATTAGCAGAACTCTCACGTTTCCTAAACCCATGCGTGAGTAGTTTATCCAGCCCGGTTTTACTCTTTGCCTTCTGGGATTTGCAGTCCTGCTTGTTCCTCTATAAAGCCAAGACTAAAAGCACCTGAAAGCAAAGAGAATACCTGGACTGGATGAGCTACACATGCATGGACTTGGGAAACCTGAGAGCTCTGTATTATGGTCCTGATACATACAAGTGAAAAAATATGAACAGTGCAATCTATTAGTCAGTCCTAGCTAGAAAATCTCTCTTTTGGGCGTCACACCTCTGTCCATGCAGTTGAATGCCATGCCTTGAATTATATGCTCAAGCGTTTGGCACAGCTAATTTAAATTCTAACCTAATCAGTAGCAATCTCTTAAGTATATATCATATTTTCAACAATTACGTACAGAAAGACCCTATACAAAGTGCAGAAGACCCACGCCTTCTCGAACACTACAGGCCAAACTACCTCTCAGCCTTCTGAAATCAGAAATTCGGAGAGAGAAACAGAGATAAATACCATTACTAGAAGCGGGGCAGATAAGTGTGGACTTCCGCCATCTTGCAATCTTTATTATACACAGTTTAGCTGAGACACCACATAGAAGAGCCAGAGATAGAGAAACAGAGAGAAAGACGCCTGTTTACCTTCACAATTAGTGCAAAATACAGGCAGCGGGTACTCCAAGGAGATGCTCGACATCTGTAGTCTCCTACACTTCCCTGCAGCAGCGCCGCCTATGGGCCCTGACACTTCTTGATGGAGTTGATATTTCTACAGAACCAGAGAGATGGATCCCCATATCATTTACTGGGCTCTCAGCTGTGCCATATGTATTACTGTATTAACTACTAACATACTATGCTGATAGGATATAACAGTGGCCCATAGCCATCTCCTATGTGTTTTATTCTTAAGCAATGCCATGGATTGCTAAACCGTAAACAAATCCAAATTATGCGTTCATTAGTTGCCTTTGGCATCTATAGTATTTACTAGACTCTTTGGGTGCAGACAGTGGGGCGATATCTGGGGTTGTATGTTTGTACGGTTCCTAGAGGTGATTTCTCTCTCAAATGCTCAATGTTGCGTTCTAGCTGATGCACGCCTCGCTCCTTCCTCTTACCTCCTCCCCTCTTTACTTACCCTCCCCTTTTATAAAATTATATAAAATTGGGTATACTGGAACTCTAGACGTACTCTGCCAGGCCCAGTTGACTTGTGAATGGATTGGGGGTACACTGAGTGGAAGATGCAGCCTTTTGACACCAGGGTTTGTCTCTTTCTTGTATTCTTTGGATGAGGGGGACGCACATGTATGTAAGCTCATTTGAAACTAGCAGTAAATAAATGTTGAAAGCGAGTTAGTCAGCGCAGATTCGTTAACAGCATGCTCGTTAGAGCTGTGTTTCTTTGGTGTATATCACTGTGTATGAAAGAATTCAGATGACAGAGATTTGCAAGCTGTTATCTAACAACTTCCGTTTTTTGTCCCCTCTTCCATGTTCCCTTCCTGTTTAGAATGTTTGTATCTATGTTTAACTACGCGTGGGGAGAAAGGCAGAGACATTCCAGGGAAGTTGGTTTACACTGCAAGACAGCATCAAGAATGTGTCAGACAATGTAGGGTGCCCCCGAATTGAGTATTTACAGGCAACAGTTGAGAGAAGCCCACAGTGTTGTGGTGCTTTTACCTGTCACCAGGCAGGTCGCTCCCCCCATCTGCCACGCAGCCCCCTGTGGGTTGAACCTCTATTGCCGCTTTTGCCGCCTGACTACTCGCTCCCTTTTTTCTGTACCCCTGCGCTTGGCTTCTGTGCCACTTCGTTTTCTCATTCTGTGCCCCTCTGTTTTGCTTTCTGTACCCCTGTGCTCTGTTGTCCCTCTCCCGCCATCTTTTCCTGACGTTTTTTCCCCGGGTTTTTCCCCAGGTTTTTCCCTTGCTGCTGACCGCCCCCTTCACTCCCATTGGCCGCACCGCTCCCACCTCCCAGCTGCTCCTCCCTCCCTCTGCCCTCATATGGAGGCAGCGAAGCGGTGGTAGAGAGCGACCTTTGACCCTGTCACCAGGCAGGTCGCTCCCCCCATCTGCCACGCAGCCCCCTGTGGGTTGAACCTCCGTTGCCGCTTTTGCCGCGTGACTACTCGCTCCCTTTTTTCTGTACCCCTGCGCTTGGCTTCTGTGCCACTTCGTTTTCTCATTCTGTGCCCCTGTGTTTTGCTTTCTGTACCCCTGTGCTCTGTTGTCCCTCTCCCGCCATCTTTTCCCGCCGTTTTTTCCCTGGGTTTTTCCCTTGCTGCTGAGCCCCTGCTGCCCTGCCCCCTTCACTCCCATTGGCCGCCCCGCTCCCACCTCCCAGCTGCTCCTCCCTCCCTCTGCCCTCATATGGAGTCCGCGAAGCGGGCGCGCCAAAGGCGCGCTTAAGGCAAGCCCGTCTGCGCCCATCTGCGCCTGGACCGCACCCAGCACCAGAACCCCTGGAACCCGCACCCCCCGCAACGCCAGACTGCACTACGACACAAGCACCCTCCACGCACTCAACACCAGACGAGACCACCCCTGCTACCGGGCCACCCCGAAACGCACCCAGGGGCCTTTCACCTGCCGGAACTGCAGATTCACCAGCATCCAACCCTCCACACCACCAGCCAGAGAACCCAACCACCTCCGCTTCATCCTCCTCAACACCTGATCCGCTCGCAAGCACGCCATCGAACTTTGGGACCTCCTAGACTCCACCGCCCCGACGTCGCCTTCCTGACGTAGACCTGGCTGAACGCCACCTCAGCACCAGACATCGCCACAGCCATCCCACAGGGCTACAAGATCTCCCGCAGAGACCGCACCAACGGAGTGGGAGGAGGAATTGCCATCATCCACAAAGACTCCATCAAAATCTCAACGAACACCGATGACACCCTCACCACCGCCGAGCACATGCACTTCCAGATCCACACCAACCCCAACACCACCCTCAGAGGAACTCTCATCTACAGACCTCCCGGACCCCGCCCACAATTCAGTGACACCATCGCCGACCTCATCAGCGCCCTCGCTTCCACGGACTACATCCTCCTCGGGGACCTGAACTTCCACCTCGAGAACAACAACGACGCCAACTCCACCGCCCTGATTGACAACCTCGCCAACCTTGGACTCAAACAGCTCGTAACGACACCCACTCACGCCGCTGGACACACGCTCGACCCCATCTTCTCCGCAAGCCCCCACGTCTCCTTCAACTACACCACCGAACCACACTGGACCGACCACAGATGCGCCCACTTCACCTTCAGAAAACCCACCACACACCACCGCACCCAACAGCTACCACGCCGCTGCTGGGGCAAGGTCACCGAGGACCAAATGACAACCGCCCTCGCCCTGAGACCACCCACCGACCCAGACACCGCCGCGACCAACCTCACACAGTGGATCAACGACTGCGCCAACACCCTCGCCCCTCTCAAGACCTTTACAACCAACCACACCAACAAGAAAGCTGCCTGGTTCACCGAGGACCTCCGGATCTCCAAGCACACCTGTCGGAAGCTGGAGAAGAAATGGCTCCACGACCGAACACCAGACAACCACACAGCCCTCAAGAGCGCCACCCGCAGACATCACCAACTCATCAGGACTGCCAAGAAGACCGCCTTCAAGGACCGCCTAGACAATAACGCACACAACACCAAAGAGCTCTTCAGCATCGTGAAAGAACTCTCCAACCCCAGCTCCATCACCAACAACATCCCGCCATCTCAAGACCTGTGCGACTCCCTGGCCACCTTCTTCCACCGCAAGATCACCGACATCCACGACAGCTTCAACCCCGACCCCCCCCACCCACCACCGAGTCCACCACCCCATCTGGTCCAGCGTCAGCGACGAAGTCACCATCAAAACCATGAACTCCATCCACTCAAGATCCCCATCGGACCCCTGCCCTCACCACGTCTTCAACAAAGCCAGTGCAGCCATCGTGCTCCACCTCCGGAAAACAATCAACTGTTCCTTCGAGACAGCAACCTTCCCAGAAAGCTGGAAGCACGCCGAGATCAACGCCCTTCTGAAGGAGCCCAAGGCGGACCCCAAGGACCTCAAGAACTTCCGGCCCATCTCCCTGCTCCCTTTCCCAGCAAAAGTGACCGAGAAGATTGTCAACAAACAGCTGACCCGCTACCTCGAAGTCAACAACATCCTGGACCCTTCCCAGTCCGGTTTTCGCACAACCACAGCACTGAAACGGCCCTCATCGCCGCCACTGACGACATCCGGACCCTGATGGACAAAGGAGAAACAGCCGCCCTCATCCTCCTGGACCTATCAGCAGCCTTTGACACGGTCTGCCACCGCACCCTATCAGCACGCCTCCATGACGCCGGTATCCAAGAGAAGGCCCTGGCCTGGACCACATTCTTCCTCTCCGGCAGAACCCAGAGCGTCCGCCTCCCACCCTTCCGCTCCAAAACCACCGAGATCATCTGCGGCGTCCCACAGGGATCCTCCCTCAGCCCGACACTGTTCAATATCTACATGGCCCCCCTCGCCCACGTCGCACGACAACACAACCTCAACATCATCTCCTACGCCGACGACACCCAGCTGATCATATCCCTCACCGAAGATCCCCACACCACCAAAGCTAACCTCCACCGAGGAATGAAGGCCGTAGCCGACTGGATGAAGGACAGCAGACTGAAGCTGAACTCAGACAAGACGGAGGTCCTCATTCTCGGACCCACCCCATCAGCCTGGGACGACTCTTGGTGGCCCACGTCACTAGGCACAGCCCCGGAACCCACGGACCACGCACGCAACCTGGGGGTCATCCTCGACTCCACTCTCTCCATGACCAGGCGAGTCAACGCCGTCTCCGTGTCCTGCTTCAACACCCTCGGTATGCTCCGCAGGATCTTCAAATGGATCCCCTCGACACAAGAAAAACCGTTACCCAGGCCCTCATCACCAACAGACTCGACTACGGGAACGCCCTCTACTCAGGAATTACAAACAAGCTCCTGAGACGACTCCAACGCATCCAGAACGCCTCGGCCCGACTCATCCTCGATGTCCCCCGCCGCAGCCACATCACACTCCACCTGAGAGGCCTGCACTGGCTCCCCGTCAACAAAAGGATCACCTTCAAGCTCCTGATCCACGCACACAAAGCACTGCACAACACCGGACCCACCTACCTCAACAACCGACTCAGCTTCCACACCCCCACCGAAGCCTCCGCTCATCCAACCTCGCCCTCGCCACAGTCCCCCGCATCCGAAAAACCACAGCCGGCGGCAGATCCTTCTCCTACCTCGCCGCCAAGACCTGGAACACTCTCCCCACCATCCTACGACAGACCCAGGACCTGCTGGCCTTCAGAAGACTCCTCAAGACCTGGCTCTTCGACCAGTAGCACCCACTCCTCCCCAGCGCCTTGAGACCTTCGCAGGTATGTGGCGCGCTTTACAAATGGATTGATTGATTGACAAGCTGCTAAGTCTGGGAGTATATGCAAATGTTTGAGCGCTGACAGGGCAATTAAGAAGATAATACTGGAAAATAGGATTCTTATTGCTGCAAAAAATGTTACTACCTTTAAATGAATGTAACCTGAAGACGTAGATAAAAGGCACTTAGATGACAAAACAATAAACACGCATTGGCAATGCCAGTTGGTCTGGTTTCTAAATGAAAGAGACTCTCCAGTCACTAGTGAGTTTGGGCACTCAATAAGTCTTTATAGATGCATACTGTCACTTGTCCTTCCACTTGCATATCCATTTTTGGATCCATTGACTCATTCTTGCATTCATCTGCTTACCCAGCTACGAGAGAAAACACAAATTCAACAAGCATACTCAAGATGAACTAAAAGAATAAAAGTGAAAAAAAAACATGTTGCTGCCTTGTAAAATGCACATGTTCGCAATAAAAAATTAAATTAAACGCAGTAGCCAGTGTCCATCTTACAAAGGTTTGTACATAGTGTATTGTTTTAAAGTTCCATGATTGTACCACATTTAGAAACAATGTCTTAGCCGTCTTAGTTCAAAAACAATGATGCACTATTCAAAATACCAAGTTGGATGCTGAGCAACATTGCACACCCACTCAAATTGGCATGGTATTATACATAGTGTACCATTGTTTTACCAATCGAAGATGGCCAATATAACAGTCATGGCTGCTACCAGGAAGGGGTGGGGTGGTGGAGGATCTTGGGGGGGCAGCACACGGAGTGGAGGGCGCATGGGCAGTAAAAAAAAAAACAAAAAAAACTTACCTACTCTTCGTGATCTGCAGCTCCCGCTCCAGTTGCCTCTCGTCTTCTTCCTTCCCCAACCAATCACAACTCTTCTCTTATGCTTTTACACAGCACTAAAGAAGTGCAGCGCTTGGCCTGAGCGGTAAGAAACGCCGTTCATGGAGGGAGTGGGGCACTGTATTTTACAGAGGGTGGGGAGTTCCTAAGTGCACATGTCAGTTTGGCCAGCCTTGGACAGTTGGCCAAACTGACATGCACACTTAGAATTACTGGCTTGTTTCCGGTCCAGGGAGGAACTGGCCTGGCAGTTTGGGATGAACTGTTCCCATGGGGAGCAGGGTGGAGGCTGATTTGCATATGGCTGGGTCCAAGCTGGAATGGCATCCAAAAAAATTATGGATTTAACCCAGATCTGTGACTGGAGTGAATGTTTCATTTGTTCAGCATTCTGTCCATCATCTGTTATTTTTGAACATCTCTTGGTGTCAGTTCTTATTGACAGTGGACCTTCCAATGTTTATATGGACATTCGGTGGGCTTCGTATTACCATATTCCAGCCTCTATGAAGGAAGTACAAGGGATTGTAGAAGCTGTGGAAGGGATTCTAGTGGTCCCTGGCTTAGTAGTAGAGGAAGCTCAACCTTTACCTCTCAGAATTGCCACCTACAGGAGAACCTCACTTTTGATTTCTAATCTCTGTTACACTATCATTTTAGAGAATAACCGTTAGCTAGACACCATCCTTAGCTCAATTGGTCAGTAAAAACCTTGTTTCTGGGCTCTGAGTTTTGGGTCTTCCACTGTATTGCTAAGCAACATACTTTTGAAGAACTTCTGAAGTTCATCTTGATACATCTGCTCTGTCTATTGCTAAGCTTATGGAGATTCCTGACACCTATCACAACTTTCTTTGATGTATTATAAAAGTCAACAGCTAAATAACTACCTCCTTATCACCCCTTTGACTTTGTGATAGACATACTACCTGATGCCATTGTTCCCTATCTGTGAATTATTTTCTTATTACCAGTGCAATGGCAAGCTTTAAGGAAATATCTCAATCCTAACCTAACAAATGGTCTGATAGCCCCATCCAAGTCCCCTGACAGAGCTTCCTTATTTTTGTATCAAAGAAAGGAACATCTTAACTCCAGCCCTTTATTGTTTACAGGGGTTTAATACTGGTGGCTCTCATCTTAGACATTTTGGACGCTGATCGAGGAGCTAAGGTCTTTACCATACTACACCTAAGGGGAGCTTATCACCTGATCTGGATCTGATCAGGTGACAAATGGAAAACAGCATTCAGAACATCTTTTACTTAATCTGAATAGCAGCTAATGCTGTTTGATCTGTGCATCTCAGCTTCTGCTCCCCTGCTGCTTTCCAATGATTTATGAATGCAGTCTTTTTCTGATCTGATCCTCCAATCCATGGTCATCTACCTGGACAATATCCTGCTTTATCATCCTTTTTTTTACATCTCTACCATGTCAAGCAATTCCTGTAGCATTTAAGAGAAAACAAACTGCTGGCCAAATGTGAAAAGTGCTTGTTTGAAAAGGATTATGTAGAATATTTAGGTTATGCTCTTTCATCAAAGGAGATTACCATGGACACCTGAAAAGTCAAGCCATTCTTGACTGGCCCATACCTTCCTGTTTGAAAGGAACACCGAGTTTTCTTGCCCTGGCAATTTATTACTGTAAATTCATTAAAAAAATATGGATCTGCTAAAAAAGCACAAGACCTTTCTCTGAAGTAAGGATGTCACCCTAGCATTTGAAAGACTGAAAGTTGAGTTCCTCTGAGCTCTCAACTTGCAACAACCCGATGCTTCTAGAGCCTTTATTGTTGAGACAGATGCCTCAGACCTAGCTATGGCAGCAGGTTAGATTCATCAGGCCATGATAGAGAAGAGCATCCCATCACCTTATTCTCTTTTTTTTTTCATAAGAATTTTATTTTAATTTCAGGCAAACATGTACTCAAAATAAAACATACATTCATCCTTAGTAGCATCAATCCTTGGCAATCTGATTTTCTTTGGCTGGTATAATCAGGACAACCTTACTATCAATGTTTGTTCATTTGATTATCAATTCAACTCAAATCCCTTTTACAATTCCAATCACATCGATATTTTCTGTCATTTTATATATTACCTAACATGTATTCATGAACCTTAGTTCCATATACCTGTCTACCATACTTATTGATAACTTATTGCTTCTTAAAATACTGCCATGTATCTGAAAACTTTTTCATACTCCCCACACATTTTGAAAATGCCTTCTTATAGTTTTTAGCTGTTAGCATCTTATCCCACCACCTTTGGATTGTAGGAATCGTCTGTGTCCGCCATAACTGGAGTATTAATGATCGAGCTACTGCAATAATAATTGCTATTAAGTATTGTTGGTGCTTTGCTAGTTGTCGTGTTGTCTCAGAAACTCCGAACAATACTAAATTTGGATCAAGCTCAATCCTAAAAGTAAAAGTGGGGTTCATTACCTCCTCTATTCCTGACCAAAAAGTAGTTATTTTGGGGCAGTTAAAGAAAATATGGAGCCAATTCCCCCTTGCCTCCTGATGGCAACGGAAGCATTGGTCAGGAATTGACAGAAACATTTTGTGTATTTTTTCGGGAGTGTAGTAGGCAATCCATCTAGAGAGAAAGGACATTCCTTTATAATTAGCTGCCCTTAAGGATTTATATCCTACTTCGGAGATGATTCTCCACTCTTCATCTGATATTAGACATTCTGTTGTACGTAAAATATTACCCATAAATACTGAAGTTATTGTTGAAGTGGATTTTTCAGCTAACAATCTATACGAATTCCCTGTACCAAGTAATTTATGTCTTATTAACGCCTTCCATATTGGATGCTTTTGGGTGCTTGCCTAGGGTATGGTAGCGTTAAGAAAATTCGAGATCTGGGAAAAACTCAGAAAAAGTCTAGTTACCATGTCACCAAGTCTGGTTTCAAACTCTACCCAATTAATATATCTATTTCTCAATATAAAATTCCCTATCTCTTTAAACCCTTTGCATTTCCATAGGGCTATCACAGTTTCTGGTAGACTTAAGCCAATGTATTTACACTCCTGTAATTGTAGATAATTATAAGCTAAGGGCATTTGATATGTTTTACGTAAAATTCCAGTCTTTTACTAAGGTCATGTATATACTTACATAAAGTTTTTTTTCGGGAGTTTCGTTGTTTTTATGAACGCTGGGAGACTTATGGCTGATTCTAGCATCATTCTATTGATGAGAAAGTTGTCCATAGTCGCTTCGATGGTTAAGTGCCGTGCCAGTATATCCTGCAATGCGGCCTGGTAATAAACTCGAAAATTAGGAAGTGCCAAACCCCCCTGGCCCCTATCTAACTGAATAACTGAATGTCTAACCCTTGGCGTTTTTTTTCTACATATAAAACCTCGTATCATGTGATCTAGTTTATCAAAGTAGGAGGTGTTTATTCTTATTGGAATATTATTAAATAGAAAAAGAAAAAGTGGGAGGATTGACATTTTGATTAAGGAGATCCTCCCTATCAGAGTCAACAGTAAAACCACCCATCTATCGAGAAACGCTTGTTCTTTTGCAAGCATCCTAACATAATTAAAATTAAACAAGGATCTAAAATTCTTTGTTATGTAAATTTCTAGATACCTAACAGGTTCAGATAAATTACCTTTCTGTTGCAGAACACAGGGAAGATTCTCCATACCAGCATTAAATAAGAGAATTTCAGTTTTATTTTCATTAATCTTGTATCCCCCTATTTGTGTGAACTCATTAATCTTGTCGAAAGCCTTTTGCATATTCTCAATCCCTGGTTTCAGATATAGAATGATGTCGTCGGCAAAAAGTTTAATTTTTGGCATCTCTGGTAGTGGCACAATATTTTATTTCGAACTGCGTATTACCTGTGCTAGAGGCTCAATAAAAAAAGCGAAAATTATGGGAGAAAGGAGACATCCATGTCTAGTACCTCATTTAATCTGAATCGTGCCTCTAATTTTAGAATTTATTACGATTCTAGCCTGAGCACCCTGATACAACGCTTTAACATTGTAGTAAATTGCAAAGGGAAACCAAATTTAGTTAGGCTATATACCAAGGCTTCCAAATTAACTAGATCGAATGCCTTCTCGGCATCTAACATTATTATTACTGCAGGAGTTATGTTGACTGTAAAGTAATCTCTTGCTTGCAGCAAAAAAATTGTATTGGTTGTCATTGACCCACTGTTGAAAAAAACATTCTGATCTTTATGTATTAATTGCTGTGCAATTGGTGCAATCCTGGTAGCCCAGACTTTTGTTAAAATTTTATAATCGGCATTTAGCAGATTAATCGGACGATATGCATCAGGTTTCAATGGATGTTTATCTTTTTTCAAAAAGCGAACTATTAATGCCTCTTTAAACGTTAATGGTATTTCCACTCCCTCAAGTATTGCATGCCAAGAATGGTGTAAGCTCTTTGCAAAACGTTTTATAGAATTCAATTGGAAAGCCATCGCCACCACAAGCCTTTGCACTGGGTATTCTCTGTATAGCTCCCTTGATTTCCAGGGGCGTGATTTTCTGTACTACTTTGTTCTGAGTCTTCAACGACATTTTAGGTAGCCTAATAGGACTATAACACTGAGTTAGCTGTGAAAATGAGACTTTATATTCCATCTCGTAGATTCTGAAATAATGTGACATAAACACTCGAGCTATATCCTTGTCATCCTTGAAAATCCTACTTGTCTCGGGATCCTGAATTTGATATATTGTCTGTTTTTCATGTTTTATACGATCGGCCCAAGCTAAATTCTTACCTACCATTTGGCTTTCTTCATAAACCTGCTGCTGATAGGCTCTTGAGCTAACTACTTCTTCCAGGATGAAAAATTATTTAAGCTGGTCGAGCTTTTGGTTAAAATTATGCCTTGCCAGTACACGTCCTTGTGATCTAATGCATTCCTCTGACGCCCTGTCTATTGCCCCCTGTAGTTTTTCTATGTGCAATTTTCTTTGACGTGTTTGCGCTACTTTAATAGAAATGATTTGGCCCCTAGCTGTTGCTTTAAATGCCTCCCATACATTAAACAAGGAGGCTGAATTTCGATTAAACTGGAAATATTCTTGTATGAATTTTCTCATATCTGAGACCCACTGCTGATTAGCTAACAAAGATCTATCGAACTGCCATCTGGGTCTCTCTTTGTTAGGCAAGTACAATTCTAGCATCACCATCACCACAGAATGACCAGAAAAAGCATTTACCCAAATATCTGAATCTAACTTCTTCAACGGGCAAGATACTAAAAATAAATCTATCCAGGAGGCGGTTTTATAGCGGTGTGAATAGCAAGTATATTGAGTGGCCACAGGGTGTCCTTCACGCCAAGGGTCGGTTATCTGGAAATCGCTTTTCATTACATTCAAAAGCCCTTTGGTCTTAGGCTTAAGTTGCTTTTTCGCTTGATTAGAGGTAACTAAAGTTATGTCTTGAATATAATTAAAATCGCCTCCCATAATAAAGGGCCCCATGGCACTCATTGCTATATTATAAAGTTGCATTAGTGGCTCTACTTCATCCACGACTGCACCGTAGTAGTTAACCAAATTGACTTGAACTTCTATTTGTATAACTTTGAGCCAGATCCGCCTCCCCTTAGGGTCTTTAATAACGTCTTTTACTACCCAATCTAGTCTGTTACTAAGATATATCGCCACCCCCCTAACTGCCAAACCAGATGACGCAAACCAAGCTGATGAGAACTGTTTTGGAATATATATCTTGGTGTTATTAGTTTTCAGATGAGTTTCTTAAAAGTAAAGAACATCAGGATTAAATGAACATAACCATGTTAGCATTGCCTTGTATTTCTTACTATTAGAAATACCATTCTCATTGCAGGTAATAACTTTGAGCTTAACCATTCTTATAGACTAATTCTTTAATCATCCTTCTCCAACCAAATCCAATATATGCTACCTTTCGAAATAACCTGAATTTATTTTCAGAACTTAAGGGACCCCGTCCCCTTTTCCTGCCCAAATCCCAAACTGCCCACCCCCTCATCCCTGAACACTCCGACCTTGAAGCCCTCCTGCCCGGGGATTCTCAGAGCGATGCCCTCCCCTGAACGCACCCCGTACCACTCCTACACTCTCCTTCCCACCCCTTATGTCTCCACATGGGTGCCCTGGCATGGCACCTAGTTGTCAGTAGCGCTAGAGGGTGAATGACATACAATAATTAAATGTGCTGTGTGCCTCTTTCCTGTCATCATGAAAGCTCTAATTAATAAGTACTAGCCTCCTCAATCCAGTCCTACCTCATTACTTATATCACGCAATAAAGTTCTGGCCGCATTGACTGTATGGATTATGTTTGAGCTGTCTTTGAAAAGAACTCTTAACTTTGATTGCTGTACGAGCCCGGCTGGGGCTCCCGCCTTTTGAAACGCTGGAATAATTTCTTTTAGTTCCCTCCGCCTGTGCGCAGTGGCAGCTGACATGTCTGAAAGAATTCTGAAAGTTCACCTGAATTGTGCGAGGGTATTTAGCATTAGGTCTTAACACCGCTGGAACTCAATGAGCCCGCATAATAGAAAGATCTTGATGGCTATCCACCAGTTCCGGAAGTACATACTGTCATACTGTTTAACAAGATCAGTAATCAATTGGGTAATATTCTGGCAATTCTGGTGACCTTCAGGGATCCCTATAAACCTTAAATTCGATCTACGTGAATAGTTCTCTGTATCTCCCATCTTAATCTGTATCTCCAGTAGATCGTCTTGACATTAGGAGATTACAGGGGCAATGTGAACTCGCCCATCTTCCAAATCTAAGACACGTTGTTCAACCTCTCTGATTCGAGTGTTAAGCTGCTGTTCTGCTTTACTTCTCTTATCTTATGACCGAGCTTACAGAACCTCTCTGTAATGCACTTCTGAGTTTAAAGAAGACATTTATTGTTATTATTACTTCACCATGAGGTTCCTGAGAGACGAAATTAGTAGATTGGAAGCACACGTTCAAAAGTAGTCGCAGCAATGAAAGCAAAATATATCAAAGTACTTCTCAGTTGCAATGTACACAGCAAATACATGTGATTATATTATAGCATAACTTCAAAGCAAAGCATAAAAGTCAAAATTGCATCACCGTAGGGCAAGGCTGTAGGGCCTATACTCAGCTTCATATTTCTGGGGCTTCAAGTTGATGACTCCAGTTCAACTGCGAGAAAGAGATTTTCTACCCAAACGGGAGACAGGCAACTGACGTCTCCGTTCCTGTCTAAAGTCAAGATAGTTTCAATCTAACTCTGTTGTCCAGAGCCACCCCTTAAAAGCAAACCTAGTGTGAGAACCGAAGAAACTTGGAGAGTGGCCAATTCTCCAAGCCTCACTCGTTCTTAGACTGGATTGAGAGGTAAACACAAAATCTACGCGCTCTTATCAGCTAGGGTCTGGTGTGGAAAAATACAGCTTGGTCTATCATGTGGAAAAACACAGCTCATCTGCAATGTCATAACTGCAGTGTCTAACTCCATGTTAAAGCAAATAGGCAGCTAACTTAAATACCAAATGTAATGTCTAATGTCATGTCAAAGCCAATAGGCAGCTAAACTGAATACAGAATGTAATGTCTAACTCCATGTTAAAGCCAATAGGCAGCTAACCCAAATACCAAATGTAATGTCTAATGTCCTTTTAAAGCCAATAGGCAGCTAACCTGAATACAACATGTAATGTGCTACTGGTGAACATTGAGCAACTAATATGCGCAGTGGTGAAACACAAAGTCATTGGTCAAACACAATTAATAGCATCACATTCCACCCTATGACCAATTATTTTTTGTTTACATACCTCTTATTTCAAACAAAAACAAAAAACAAAAGCATCAACACAAAAAACTTATAAGCAAATCAGATTTGAATGATAAAAGCAATCGCTGTAAAGCAATGGAAGTGGATTAACATATTGATCTCATAACCTTCACATTAGATACATCTACACAGAAAAGTGTCTCTAAAACAGCAAGTGGATGTAGCATGAGTTCTACTCATGTAAAGGTACACGGTCCACCTGAAAGGTTTGCTGGAATGTAAGCGAAAGTCAGAGTTCCACACGAAAAGACACAGACAGTTAACTGGTAAGGTTGCTTAGTTCCAGTGGAAGAATGTAATCAAACAAGTTGAACTTGAACTGAAGGCGCCAGTTGCGCAAAATGGATCCATGGGGTTTGTACTTTAATCAATCAGGTTCAGGTTGGGGGTTTGGTCCCTCCCCCAACCCACACGCACACACGCGAAGGGAGACCACACAGCACACTCATGGTCAGTGGCGAGTCGTGGTAGGATCTGCAAAAGAAAAAAGTATGACTTTTCTTGCAAATAACATTTGTCATCTGAAATGTGCCCTTCCTCTTCCTTTCCTTGTTTTATAATCAGCAGAACGTTTTTGGGGCCCTTTGTTATAATTTCTGCAGGTTCTGGAGGGTCATTTGGGGATTCAACCTACACCTTAGCACTGAAGTTTTTATCTGCCGCACCACAGCTTCCTTTTTCCTGCACTGTCAGAAGGGCTGGGGCAGACTCCTTCTTTACCAAACCTCCATTCACTGCACTTTTGACAAGTTGGGCAATTCTGTCTCCAATCTGTATGAATACATCAGATTCTCTTCTAGTTATCAGCATAATTTTGATTTCTTCTTGGTAATCTGTAACAGTCACTCCCCCTAAAACCTGATCAATTTGCCATATCTGTCCTGGTAACTTTCCTCTTCCCAACTGATCTTTTACTGTTTGTGGGACAGATCTCTGTTGTGTGTGCTGACAAATAGGACATTGCACAATCACAGTTTTCATCAAATCTAGGGGAATGTGCATCTCTCTCATCTCTGCCCACCTGTAAGTGGCTTTTTCTCCCAGATGTCCACATTTCTGGTGCACCCACTTAGCCATCCCCACTAAGTCAGAATTCTGGGTGGACACTTCAGACTCTGAATTTTTGTCTTTAACATCTGCAAGGGAATTGAACCAGTTATGTACAAGCCATGTGGAAAACCAAACGGCTAAACCATTGGCAGTGAACCAAGAATCAGTGTAAAAATGACACATCTCAAGCAGCTCTTGCTTTAAAGTCTGACACACATTGTACAAATCTGAATCAATAGTCAAACAAACATGCTTGTTATCCTCAGGGGACACGAATTCAAATGGTCAACTCAATTGCATTGGTGACTCTTTTACCTGTGGTACTCCCTGCACCCTCTCCTCATCCTGAAAAGGGGCTTGTGACACCTGTTCATGTAGGGCTGCAGTGACTCTAGCCCTGTCTTGCATGTACCAGATCCAGTGTATGATACTAGCCTCCTGTGCCTGTCCTAAACTGTGAGAATTAGGTGAACTCATCACCCACTGCATGCTTGATATTTCAGGTTTCAGAATTACATTATCATTTAATGTCCAAAGTTCCAGGGGCACTCTTGTCTTCCCCTGTTCCTGATTTACATGTAAATCAGTGTTTCCCTCTTGCACTGCGCAGAAACTTAAAGTCTGAATTATTTAATTTGACAAATCAAAAGCGCACAGCTGCTCAAGTTTTTTCCTAGTTGCTTTGTACCTAAGTATTAAGATTTCACTCAGAATAGGGCTATACTGTTTCCAAAAATCAAACCAGCTCATGAAATTTGTTGTCTCTTGCTTAGTGCAAACAATAAGAAACTTTAAAATCTTTTGTTTTACTTGTGACATCTGTCTATTTTCTGGGTTCCACTGAATTCCCAGTAACTGCACATTTTGCAACAGTACTTGTGCCTTGTCCGAATTAATTTTACTTTGCAAAAGCGGTCTGTAAATCACATTCCTAACTCTGTTGTCAGTGTTATCTGTTAAGGAATGCACTTCAACTGCCAAAAACTGTGGGCTGCTGTGCTCACAATGAGGCTCATTTTTTTTAACCTTCTCATTACTGGAATGGGAAAAGCCAGATTCTTCTAAAACAGCAGTTTTATTTATTTCAGCATTATCTTGCATTAATGTGTTCTGTCTAATTTGCTCACGTAAATTCTTATTTTCATGTTCTAACTGCCTACATCTCTACTGCATTTTTCTGTAAGCAGATAAAAGTATCCAAACCCTTTTGTCAAGAACAAAAGGAACATTATTTCTTCAAAAGGCACATTTTCTAAATATGCTTTATCCCAGCACTCATCCCAAGACTCACACAATCCTGATAAACAAGAAAACATGTTTCTCACAGCACCATAAGGCAGTTTAACTTCACATGCATTTTCAAACATGGTCTGCCGTGCTTCTTTAATTCTCTAAACAACAAAAAACAATTACACTTTTAAACAGTGCACTTCCAATCTCCAATTTGACTCCCAGACTGACGACTCGCCAGAATGTTCTACTTTCCTTCTTTAATCTTATGACCGAGCTTACAGAACCTCTCTGGAATGCACTTCTGAGTTTAAAGAAGACATTTATTGTCATTATTACTTCACCACGAGGTTCCTGAGAGACGAAATTAGTAGATTGGAAGCACACGTTCAAAAGTAGTCGCAGCAATGAAAGCAAAATATATAAAAGTACTTCTCAGTTGCAATGTACACAGCAAATACATGTGATTATATTATAGAATAACTTCAAAGCAAAGCATAAAAGTCAAAATTGCATCACCGTAGGGCAAGGCTGTAGGGCCTATACTCAGCTTCATCTTTCTGGGGCTTCAAGTTGATGACTCCAGTTCAACTACGAGAAAGAGATTTTCTACCCAAACGGGAGACAAGCAACTGACGTCTCTGTTCCTGTCTGAAGTCAAGATAGTTTCAATCTAACTCTGTTGTCCAGAGCCACCCCTTAAAAGCAAACTCAGTGTGAGAACCGAAGAAACTTGGAGAGTGGCCAATTCTCCAAGCCTCACTCGTTCTCAGACTGGATTGAGAGGTAAACACGAAATCTATGCGCTCTTATCAGTTAGGGTCTGGTGTGGAAAAACACAGCTTGGTCTATCATGTGGAAAAACACAGCTTGGAAAAACGCAGCTCATCTGCAATGTCTCAACTGCAATGTCTAACTCCACGTTAAAGCCAATAGGCAGCTAACCTAAATACCAAATGTAATGTCTAATATCATGTCAAAGCCAATAGGCAGCTAAACTGAATACAGAATGTAATGTCTAACTCCATGTTAAAGCCAATAGGCAGCTAACCCAAATACCAAGTGTAATGTCTAATGTCCTGTTAAAGCCAATAGGCAGCTAACCTGAATACAACATGTAATGTGCTACTGGTGAACATTGAGCAACTAATGTGCGCAGTGGTGAAACACAAAGTCATTGGTCAAACACAATTAATAGCATCACAGCTGCTGATAATTGGCATTTATCAAATTTAATTGTGTTTCTGTTATCTGATTCGCTTCTGTCTGTGAAATATTTAAAGACTTTAGCTCATTTAATATTTGATGGAGCAAGGATTGCGAATGAATGGTGTCTTCTTCCTCTTCCACTGTTCTACGTAAGGGTGTGGGTCTACCTGGTATCTCTCATGGCAGGTTCTGTCTGCCGCATCTCGTTCAGAGCTCAAAATGATCTCATGGAAAAGCACGTGGGGTCTACCAGATCTGAACCGGGCTGTACGGGGGGGAATTAATGTCTTGTGGCGAAACAACAATATGGCTATCTCACTGAGATCTGAATGGGATCTCCTTAGCTCTGGTACTTTCCCCACCGAATAGCGGATAGAGTTGCTTAGGGGCTCCTTCTCTATCATGAAACTCTTCACTATGAGATACCAGGCTAGAGGTTTTCTTCTGCTGGTTATAAGCAGTATTTAAATTGTCTTGCAACTCTTGCACTTTGTCCTGACCCCTGTCAGAGTCCCTTTCCTTTAATAAACTCTCACTGGGGAGAGGGAAGCCTGATTCTTTCGAGCCAGGAGGTGTAGTTAATCGAGACCTGGATTCATTAATCGCAGTTTGCTGAAGACCACTGATACTTATACTTGATTCCACATTTGCCATTGTATCCGAAGGTAGGGGGCACCTATTTTGTTGTTCCGTGCTGTTCTGAGAGTCTTTATTGAGGACCGGCCCTTATTCTGAAGATCCCGGGGAGAGCGTTGCATACTGGAAGGAGATGGCCTCCCTGTTCTTCAATATCTACTACTGGGCAATAGATATGACACGGCAGGGGAGGGTCCGTCTGTACGTTCTTACAGTGCTTGAAATATTTTCAAAATAAAGCCTCTTTCAGCCCCCCGTCTTACTGTATCTTGCTGTATTTAAACTTGCTTTTGTCCTTTTTAAAAAAAAGTCCTGTTTATTAATTTATTTTTCTCTCTTTTTTTATTTTATATCTTACGCATGCTACTTGTGATTCTTTTGATATGCTTTTCAATATTCAGCTAGCATTTGGTGGTCTTTCAAACAATAGCCAGGTTATTTTATTTTAATATCTTTCTTAATTACTTATGTCCACCTCGTGCTCCTAGTATTTGGTGACAGGGAATGGTGCTCCTCTCATATGTCATGCAAGCACAGGGGGTTCTGTAACCGGACATCTTTCTACCTCTCCACCCCCACACCCTGTGTACTTTGATATGTCTCCAACAAATTCTCTTTACTTTACAGTCCGCCTCCAGTGCAATACACGCCAATGTTGACACGGTGTTTCAAAATACAAAAATACAAAACACACGGCGAATTCTGTACTGCGTACCGCGTACCGCATCCTGCCTCGGATCCTCTCCACCGAGCTGGGCCGATGGCGTGGTGTGGCTGATGCGGTGACCGCGGTACACACAGCGCGAACGTCGCAGCTGATCGCATCACCCTCCGCCGACTGACATTCAGCCGCAGAGCATGGCGGGGCTCCTACACAGCTCCAAAATTTTGGTATCCCCTCATCTTCTTCTCAATTAAAATTTCTCCAGCAGAAAAGAACTATCGCATCCAGAAAAAGGAAAATCTACCTATTAAGGAACCTTTATCGAATAGAGCCATTTCATGCTAGTGGCCTACATTGAGTAACTATCTGTACCAATCATGGAAACCTTCAAGTACTCCAACTGGCTGAAAGCGGGTTTAGCCAGGAAGTCAGCTGAACATTTTTTCTTGCAATAGTTTGATTTATTCCTTACTTATATTCCTGGATTTGAAAATGTCAGTGCAGACTTCTTTTCTAGGTGTTACCCTGAATTTGCGAATTTCAAAAGTGTAAATAAGGTATTTGTTCCTCAGGCCTTCATTTCTTCCATAGCCAACACATTTCTTAAATCAATTAATCAAGAATCCGAACGATTCAATCTATGCAATAACTTTAGTCCAACAAAACATTTATAAAAGAAAATACACATCTATGTGACAATGCTTTAGGTTCTGGACACAAAGGTCACTTGGTTACTGATGATCTTATCACAAGGAAGTCTGAGTGGCCTTTTCTTCACCAAGATGTTTTAAGATTCATTGAGTACTGCAAAGTCTGCACCCAAAACAAAGCAGACACAAAAAGAAAAGAGGGATTACTTCTGTCTCCTGAAATTCTTTCCAATCCCTGAGAGATTATGGCCCTCATTATGACCCTGGCGGTAGGTGATAAAGTGGCGGTAATACAGCCAACAGGCTGGCTGTAAGTACCGCCAAATTATGACCATGGTGGTGATAACTCCCATAGACAGCCAATGTACCACACCAACCGCCATGGTGGAAACAACAGCCACCACGGCGGTAGCCCCCAACAGCCAGGCGGGAGACACTGCAATCCACCACCTTTTCTAGGGCGGTACCAACACCAACAAAAGCCTGGCGGAAACAGCGCTCAGAAGTGAAAGGACTCACCATTGGAGACACAGGGAAAAACCACGCTGCCATGGAACCCAAACTGCAAGTTTTCCTGATAATCTTCTATGTTATGCTCCACCTGGAACAACAACGCTGACGAAGACGACGATGGTGAGTACAGCCGCCTAGCACACAAGGGATGGGGGAGGAATACTAAAGTGACACACATGTACGACACACCTCTGACACACAGACACCGTGCACACAACCAGCTGCACACGTAAACCGATCGCACAAGACACACAGCAGAATAATACACGTATCGTAATGCTAGAGTGACGACAATGTAATCCACCCCACAAACAAAATATATACAAATGTCCATAAAGGGCCAATGCCCAGTCCAAAGTCATGAGGTCACACAAGGCCACAGGGCACATTTCAAGGCCCAACATGTTCCCTGACACAGCCGGAGAGAACACTGCAGGGGCATCATTTTGCAAGTGGAAAGGTACCTCAGGGGAAGCAGGGGCACCTCAGTCGAATACGGGAACTTTCCCACTGGTTCTGGAGGGGGCAACATGCCCATTGCTCTGTCCTTGGGAGTGCAAGGCCACAGTCTCTGGAGTGGGTGACTTGCCCACTGGTTCTGGAAGGGGCAACATGCCCATTGCTTTGTCCTGGTAGTGCAAGGCCACAGTCTGGAGTGGGTGACTTGCCCACTGGTTCTGGAGGGGGCAGCCCGCACAGTAGCCCCTGGAGGGTGAACTACATGGCGTCCGCCGGGGGTGACGGCTGCACTGTGGTGGTGGCTGGAGGAGGCTCCTGGGCAGCCCCTGCAGTCACTAATGGCTGCATTGTGGTGGTGGTTGGAGGAGGCTCCTGGGAAGCCCCCGCACTCACTGATGGCTGCATTGTGGTGGTAGTTGGAGGAGGTTCCTGGGCAGTTCCTGCACTCACTGATGGCTGCATTGTGGTGGTGGTTGGAGGAGGCTCCTGGGCAGCCCCTGCACTCCCTAATGGCTGCACATCCACAGCTGCCAGTGGGGGCCCCGTGACAGCTGGTGGAGTTAGCCTGACAGCTTCCGCTGGCATAGAGTGCCTCGTCTCCTCCTGTTCGTGGGTCGGGGATCCCTTACCCTTCCTGGCAGGGGTGGGTGGGCTCTTCCCCTCTCTGCCTGGTGGTGCAGGCTCCTTCCTCTTCTTCACAGATGGTGCAGGCTCCTTTCCCTTCTTCACAGCTGGTGCAGGCTCCTTCCCCTTCTTCACAGCTGGTGCAGGCTCCTTCCCCTTCTTCACAGCTGGTGCAGGCCCATTCCCCTTCCTCACAGCTGGTGCAGGACTCTTCCCTTTCTTCCCTGATGGTGCTGGCTCCTTCCCCTTCAGTATCATAGGTCTGGTATCCTTACCACCATGAGTAGGTGGTGCTACCACTGTCCCCATGGACTGTTTGGCTGAGGTGCTGGGCTGTTTCCTTGGTATCCTGCCCATACGGGCAGGACGGGGGGGAGGGGTAGGGAAGAGGTCAATTTGGGAAAGGAAAGGGGCAGGAGGAGGGAGGAGTATTGGGAGTGGAGGAAGTGGGAGTGGTTGTTGGAGGTGTATGTCTGTTGGACGTGGGTGCAGGTGCATGGGCTGTATGCTGATGTGAGGTGGATGGCTGATGGGGGTCTGAGTGCTTTCGTTTGTGTCCTTTAGGAGTGGGGGACTGACAAAATAGGAGAGGACACAGGGGACGCATGCATGGCTGTTGTGGAGGTGTCTGTCAGTGAGGTGTGTGTTCTGTTTGGTCTGGTGATGCTGATAGTCAATGTAGATGTAGTGCATGCAGGTGTGAGTGTGGACGTGACTGGGAGGGAGGTGGAGGAGAAGGAGTGGGAGACAGTGGAGGCAGTGGATGTTGTCATGTCTGCAACTATATGATGTTTGTGTGAGTGCCTTGTGTTTGCCTGTGCCACTCTTGTGTGTTGCCTTGTGTGCATGCTCGTCTGTCTGTGTGCTTGGGATGGGTTGGGGTTGAGGAGAATGGGACTGGGAAGTGGAAGTTGGAGGGGGAACGGTAAAAACGGGGACAATGGCTACCATCAGAGAGGAGGCCAGAGCCTGAATTGATCTCTGTTGGGCCGCCAAACCACCATGAATGCCCTCCATGGGGGTGGAGGCTGTACCTGCAGCTGGGGTGGTCACAGAGATGTACGCCTGTCGGAGGAGGTATCAGAGTCTGTGTTGTCCCCTCCAGTATCCGCCATGGTGCTCCCCTTGCCCTCCGTCCCACTGGTTCTTGTGGGATGCAGCTCCCTCTGTCGCCGGTGCCCCTGCTCCTCCGCCAGATGATGCTAATGCACACAAGAACAGGATGACAAAACAAGAAAGGGGGGGAGAGAGACAAAGGATACACTGGGTCAATGACACACACACAGGGAACAGGTCTACACACTATGGGGGTCATTACAACATTGGCGGTAAATGCTGCTTACCACCGTGCAGAAGACCGCCAACACACCGCCATGGAATTCCACCACAGCTATTATGACCCACAGCTCGGAATCTGCCAAAATTTAGACACCCACACAAGTCCGCCACACCAAAGGTCAGTGATAACCTGGGGATAACAAAACCTCCACCATCATGCCAACAGGAATACGCCCACGCTATCACGACACACGAATCCAGGCGGCGGTCTTTCAACCACGGTATTCCATTGGCGGTACACACCGCCTCGCTCAAAATACACACACATTTACAAAACACTACCACATTGGACAAATCGAAATACACACACCTGATACACATACACACACCACTCACACACACTCAGTACAATATAAAACACACACCCACATCACCCACAAACCCTTACGACCACAATTGTGACTGAAGGCCAGAGAGAAACACCACCATCTACAAACTAGCATCCACAGGCACTCAACACCATCACTCACACAACATCCACGCACAAAACACCACACACCCCTAAACATCACCCCACACATCACAACACACACCACCCCACATATCACCCACACCACCCCATGGCACTGCAAAGACACCCCAGCTTCTCTGAGGAGGAGCTCAGGGTCATGGTGGAGGAAATCATCCGGGTAGAGCCACAGATATTCGATCACAGGTGCAGCACACCACCATAGCTAGGAAGATGGAGCTATGGCGCAGAATTGTGGACAGGGTCAACGCAGTGGGACAGCACCCAAGAACTAGGGATGACATCAGGAAGATGTGGAACGACCTACGGGGGAAGGTGCGTTCCGTGGTCTCAAGACACCACATCGCGGTTCAGAGGACTGGCGGTGGACCCCACACCTCCTCCCCCGGAACTAACAACATGGGAGGAGCAGGTCTTGGCTATACTGCATCCTGAGGGCCTCGCAGGAGTAGCTGGAGGAATGGACTCTGGTAAGTCAAATCTTAACTACTACATCCCCCACCCCACCTGCATGCTATCACATACCCCCACCCTCACCCTCACCCTCACCCCCATCACTCCAACTCCTCACATATGTCCCACCATCACAAACCACCCATCTCAACACCAAGCCCTGCATGCAACACCAAAGCATGGACACCCATCACCAATACATGGCCACTGCACATGCCCACACACACCCCTAACCAATTATCACACAAGGTCCCTCACAAGAATGCAAGCACTGGGGTACAGGGTCACCCACCCATTGCACACCATGGCACACACAGATGCAATAATCATGCCTTTACACCCCTGCAGGACCCCTACCCAACGTCACCCAGACAGGAGGGTCCAGACATGTCCACTCCACCCACAAAAGAGGCCACAGTGATGACAGCAGCTCTGTCCAACTGGATCTAGATGGCCAGCCCAGCCCATCTGGGACCTCGGGACAGTTGGTTCCCCTCACACTGGCACAAGCCGCAACAGAGCCTCCCCCCTCTGGAAACACCAGCACAGCACCCACCCAGCGGGCCCATACCTCTGTCCCCAGGACACGTCAAGCAGCAGTGTGTCCACCACTACAGGGAACCCAGGCTAACCCACCACCCCAACAACACCAGCAGTGGTAGTAGGCACACGGTTCAGGGGACAGAGGCCCAGGAACACAGGGGAACTGGGAGGGCTGCTGTGCGCCAGGGAGAGGACAGGTCCAGGGAACCCACTCTCCACGAGGCCCTCTCCAACATCATGGGAGCCTACTACCATTCCCAGGAGACGATGGCAACGGTACTGGCCAAGTTTCAGGAGACCCAGCGGCTGCAGGAGAAACAGTATTTGGGGTTCAGGGAGGAACTCAAATCCATCAACACCACCCTGGGCACCATTGTAGGGGTGCTGAAGGAACTTGTCAACACCAGGAGGCACACTCTGGCACAACAAGGGGCCCCTGACACTAGCCTTGATGATGAACTGCCCACCACCTCCGCTAGTGGACAGGAGGCCCCGCATAGGACCACGACACCAGCACCCCACCCCCTGCAGATGGAGAACCACCCCGCAAGTGGTCCCTGAGATCCAGGACAAAGACAGAGAACAATGCCAAGATCCCCGCCAAGAAATTAGACCACCCTGATTGTCATCCTTCTCTCCCACTTTGTCACCCTGTCCATCCTTAAACTGCCCCAGGTCCACTTCCCATGCCCCTTTGGACAATGCACCTGTGAGACTAATAGACTCGACTCTGCCATGGACATTCCTCCACCATCACCCCTGACCATTTTACAACACCCTCCAATATTTAGCACTTAAATAAACACCCTTAAAGCACAAAACAATCTGGAGTCAGTCTGTGTTTCGAAAATGTGTATTTGCAATAACTGTGTAAAAATACTATATCCATTGTATTGTCAACATACCTATGTCACACAGCTGTAGTCCATGCGGAAACAAAGCAGATGTCACACAGTGGGACCCACATCTGTGAAATTGAAAGGGAAAGTGACAACTCAGGGTCCATACACTGGGTGAAAGTGACAGACAGATGAGAGGTAGAACAATTATATCAGATGTAGCAGGCAGTGATGTATTCTTGCCTGTATCTCACTGGAAGTATTGATGAATCACCGTGTTTCTGTAGTCGATGTCCTCTTCTTCTGCTTCCTCTTCTTCACTGTCCACAGGCTCCACAGCTGCCACAACACCTCCATTTGGACCATCCTCCTGCAGAAAAGGCACTTGTCATCACAAAGCCAAGTTGTGAAGCATACAGCAGGCCACGATGATCTGGCACACCTTCTTTGGTGAGTAGAATAGGGAACCACCTGTCAGATGGAGGCACCTGAACCTGGCCTTCAGGAGGCCGAAGGTCCTCTCTATAACCCTCCTAGTTCACTCATGGGCCGCATTGTAGCATTCCTCTGCCCTTGTCCTGGGATTCCTCACTGGGGTCAGTAGCCAAGACAGGTTGGGGTAGCCAGAGTCACCTGCAAATGTCGAGGGAAATCTGTTAGACACACACTAACTCTTAGGGACATCCCCAGACCCAGACACCTAGTCACACTGTATAGGGTCCACGTCCTCACCTAATAGCCACACACGGTGCCTCTGGAGTTGCCCCATCACATAAGGGATGCTGCTATTCCTCAAAATGTAAGCGTGATGCAATGAGCCAGGAAACTTGGCATTCACATGGGAGATGTACTGGTTGGCCAAACACACCATCTGCACATTCATTGAATGGTAACTCTTCCGGTTTCTGTACACCTGCTCACTCCTGCGGGGGGGACCAAGGCCACATGTGTCCCATCAATGGCACCTATGATGTTGGGGATATGTCCCAGGGCATAGAAGTCACCTTTCACTGTTGGCAAATCCTCCACCTGAGGGAAAACGATGTAGCTGCGCATGTGTTTCAGCAGGGTAGACAACACTCTGGACAACACGTTGGAGAACATAGGCTGGGACATCCCTGATGCTATGGCTACTGTCATCTGAAAAGACCCACTTGCCAGGAAATGGAGTACTGACAGCACCTGCAGTAGAGGGGGGATACCTGTGGGATGGCGGATAGCTGACATCAGGTCTGGCTCCAACTGGGCACACAGTTACAGGATTGTGGCACGATTAAGTCTGTAGGTGACAATTGCATGTCACTCCTCCATTGTTGATAGGTCCACCAGCGGTCTGTATACCGGAGGATGCCGCCACCCCCTCATCTGCTCCAGCGGACGTGCCCTATGGACGAGAACAGCGAGCAGAGAGTCAACCAACACTGAGGTACGTTAACACAACTTTTTTCCTCAATTTGATAAAACCGCTATGTGCCTGTATTAGTGTGTATGCAAGGCCTAGATATGTGTGACGCATTTAAAAATAATGCCATGTGGCCCACTGAAATGGCGTCTGCCTGACCTGTAATGTGGGACAAGGGGATATGAGGTAACTGCGCTGGCATTGTACACCACCGCGGTAGGCGGTCGAAGACCGTGGCGCAATCCTGCATTGGTTAACATTGGACCCTATGGCTCCGAGGAGCCAATGATGATGTACGCCGGCGGTGACAGTACGCACCGCCGCGGATTTCACCACCATTTTCTCTCTGTTCAATCACTTGATACCTGATCTTCGACAGGAGAGGACCTACACTGCAAGTGCTGCTGTGACCTCAGTCTGGAAGAGACAATGGCTCATGTGTCTGGGGAAAGGGCCCCTGCCTTCAGCACGGAGGAGTTGGAGAAACTAGTGGATGGGGTCCTCCCCCAGTACACGCTACTCTACGGTCCTCCAGACAAACAGGAAAGTACACTATGAGCATGCCGAATGGGCAATGCCTGTGTGAAGTGGTGTGGATGGAAGATAGGGTGGGAGGAGAATGAGGCGTGCATTAAATGACGGTGAGTGCATGTGCATCATGGCAAGGGTAGGGATGTGGGCCAATGACGGTGCGGACAGTTATATCTTCTCCTTTTCCCCTGTACTATTCCTGTAGGTCAGTGCCCACCAGAAGAAGGATATTTGGAAGTCCGGGCCCTGGGGGTCCACGACAGACGAAGCACCCACTGCCGGAAAAGATGGGAGGACATTCGCTGTTGGAGTAAGAAGATGGCAGAGGCCCAGCTGGGGATGGCCTCCCAACATGGGAGGGGTGCCCATCGCACCATGACCCCCCTGATGATCCGGATCCTGGCAGTGGCATATCCGGAGTTGGATGGGCGCTTGAGGGCATCACAGCAGCCACAAGGGGGTGAGTACACTCTCATTCAGCTGATTCTGCGCGCAGTGGAGGTGTCTGGGTGGGGGAGGTGGGCTGCGAGTTCCCCTAGGTCAGTGCGAGTTTAGTGGGCAAAGTCCCGTCGTAAGGCAGGCCATGTGGCACCCCACCCCACCCGTGTTCAGAGCCAACTACACCTAGTCAGGCTCCTGTGACTTCCATGTGTTCAGCAATCATGCATAGGCCTTGTAACCCATGTCCCTGTGATTAATTAGGGAACTCAAAGTGCACGGCGTAGTGCAGGGAGCTTCTGTGTCTGTAGTGTCCGCCAACGGTAGAGGTATTGCATGCACTCAACATGTCTTTCTTCTGTCTTCCACCCCTTTTTGTGGTCTCCCTGTTCTTGTGTGCATTAGCATCATCAGGCGGAGGAGCAGTGGCACCGGAGCAGGAGCGAGCTGCATTCCACATGGCCCTGGAGGGGGAGACAACGGAGCCTGAAGCCACCAGTGGGACGTAGAACGAGTGGAGCTCCACGGTGGGGACAGGAGCTGAGACCCACGTCACGGACTCCTCCTCTGATGGGAGTTCCCTTGCGGTGGCGGGCCCCTCTGTGCCTACCACATCCGCAGGTACAGCCGCCACCCCCCCTACCAGCACTGCCCTCCCAGCAGCCCCTCAGCGTGTGTCCCGTGGCCGCTCACCCAGGAGGGTGGGCATCTCCTTCGTCCCCAGGCACCTCAGCCCCTGCCCCAGTCAGCCCTGCTGCCCTCACTGAGGAGGCCAATGACCTCCTCATGTCCCTCACTGTTGGGCAGTCTACCATTTTGAATGCCATCCAGGGTGTAGAGAGGCAGTTGCAACAGACCAATGCATACCTGGAGGGCATTCATTCTGGTCAGGCAGCCCAACAGCGAGCTTTTCAGGCTCTGGCCTCAGCACTGATGGTAGCCATTGTCCCTGTGTCCAGCCTCCCCCTCCAACTTCCTCTACCCAGACCCAAACCCCTGTACCTCAGCCTATCCCAAGCACTCCATCAGACCAGCATGCACACACCTCAACACACAAGGGAAGCTCTGGCAAACATAAGCACCACACATCCCACAGGCACTCACACAAGCATCATACCCATGCACACATACCAACATCCACTGCCTCCACTGTGTCCCCCTCCTCCACGTCTCCCTCCCTGTCTCGTCTCCACTCACACCTGCATGCACTACATCTTCATCCACTACGTCCATCACCAGCACACCCATCACCACACCTCGCTCACTTGCACTCACCACCCCCACTACCATTCACACATCCCCTGTGTCCTCTACCAGTTTGTCTGTGAGCCCACCTCCCAAGGTACACAAACGCAGCCACACACCCACCCAACAGCCATCCACCTCACGACAGCCTCCAGCCCATGCACCTTCACCCAAAGTCAGCAAACGTACACCTCCTACACCCACTACCTCTTTCTCCACTCCCAAACCCCCTCCATCTACCCATCCCAGTGTGTCCAAAAATCTTTTCCTATCCTACCTTGACCTCTTCCCCTCACCTCCCCCACCCCTTCAGTCCCCTAGGGCCCGCCTTTCCAGGTCCCAACCCAGCAACTCAGCCACAACATTAGCGGGAACAGTGGTGCCAGCAGTAACCGGCTTCTGGAGTGCGCCAAGCAGCAGGACAGCCAGTGTGCCAAGGAGCCAGACCACGGACAGTCCCCCACCTCAAAAGCATAAAAAGTTGGCCAGTGCCCGGCAGGAGAAAGGCAAAACATCTACCACCAAAGCCTCTCCCAGGAGTACAGTTGGGAGTGGGAAGACAGCTGCGCCACCATCCAAGGTGAGGAAGGGGCACAGAAAGACAGGTAAGTCGCCGAAAACCTGCACTTCGGACAAGACCGCCACCAGCACCGCTGCCAAGGACACCGCCGCCACCAGCACCGCTGCCAAGGACACCGCCGCCACCAGCACCGCTGCCAAGGACACTGCCGCCACAAGCACCACTTCACAGGACACCGCCGCCACCATCACCGCTGCCAAGGACACCGCCGCCACCAGCACCGCAGGCCAATGAGTGCAAAAAGCTCTGACGCTACTGGGGCCGCCACGAGCAGGATGAAGCACTCTGGGCACCAAGCCCCCTTCAGAACCAGTGGAGTATCCCATCCACTACCTCAGTGCTTGGCAGGATGCAGCACTCTGGGCACCAAGCCCCCTCCAGAACTAGTGGAGAGATACATCCACTACCTCAGTCCTTGGCAGGATGAAGCACTCTGGGCACCAAGCCCCCTCCAGAACCAGTGGAGACTGTTATCCACTTGTGAGACTGTGGCTTTGCACTCCCCAGGATAAAGCAGTGGGCAAACCACCCACTTGAGAGACTTGTGAGACTGTGGCTTTGTACTCCCCAGGATAAAGCAGTGGACAAACCACCCACTTGAGAGACTTGTGAGACTGTGGCTTTACACTCTCCATGATAAAGCAGTGGGCAAACCACCCACTTGAGAGACTTGAGACTGTGGCTTTGCACTCCCCAGGATACATCAATGGGCATGGAGCCCCCTCGTGGATCTGGCGTCGTGCACTCATCCGGCTGAGGTGCCCCCCTTCCCTTCCCCCTGAGGTGCCTGTTGTATTTTGAACTGATGCCCCAGCAGTGTTCTCTTAATGGTGGAATACCTTGGAATTGTATTCTTGGTGTATATATTTGTTTATAGAGTATATATTTATTTTTGAGTACTGGATTTTAATAATTACAAACATTCAAATCATTTCCTTTTGTCTTTGCATTCTTCCGGGTGGGTTGGGGGGTGTAACTGTAATGTATCATGATGTATTTGTGTGTGTGTTGTTGTGGGTGAGGGTGGGGATGGGGGTGTTGTGTGTGTGTGTGTCACTCTCTTTTCCCTCCCCTCTCCCCTGTGTCGTAGGTGCAGTACTCACCGTGGTCTTCGCCGCCGGCGTTCGTGCTCCTGGTAGAGGAGCAGGAAGATAAAGGCAGGGAGTATCTGGAGTTCCGGTTCCATGGCCTCCTGGTTCCTCGTGGGGTGTGTAGAGGTGAGCGTTTTCCCTTCCAAGTCCTGTTTCCGCCGTGTTTTTGTTTGCTGTGAATCCGCCCCAAAAAACGTGGCGGATTGGACTGTTGTAACAGTGTGGGCGGTACATTGTCTTCCGCCTGTCTGTTGGCGGTTACCGCCTCGGTGTTTGTTTGTACCGCCGTGGCGGTTGGAGTGTTAAAGTGGCTGTCTATATTGGCGGTTTCCGCCACGGTCGTGATTAAATTTTTTTTCCGCCAGCCTGTTGGCGGTTTTACCGCCGCTTTAACACCGACCGCCAGGGTTGTAATGACCACCTATGCATTTTAATGGATTATCATTTTACAGATGTTGGTGATATGACAACAATGACCTGATGTGATCACTACAGCCAGCAACAGGTCATTTATTCTATGCTCTCACTATGTACAGTTCAATTGCAATCGATGTAGCTATTTCAATCACTACAAATTTGCAATACATAAAATACTGATGATGACAGTAGCTCTGGTCTTCTAGATCTGGATGAACTACCTGACCCATCAGGGACCACTGGTCAGTCGGCAACCCCAGCCCACTCACAGTCTACCACAGAGCCTCCCCCATCAGTATCCAACACCACAGCACCCACCCAACATCCCCTCACCTCTGTCCCCAGGACACGTCAATCAGCAGTGTGCCCACCTGTACAGGGACCCAGTCCACACCTCACACCCAAGACAATCAGGGTCCTGGGGTCAATGGCAGTGGGCACACCGTTCAGGGGACACAGGCACAGGGGGACAGGGACACTTAGAGGTCAGCTGTGTGCCAGGGAGAGGACAGGCCCAGGGAACTGACTCCCCAGAGGGCGCTCACTACTGTCCTGGGTGCCTACCAACAATCCCAGGACAAGATAGGTCAGATCCTTACCAACATGCAGGAGAACAAGCAGCTGCAGGAGGTACACCA
The DNA here is from genome assembly GCF_031143425.1 of Pleurodeles waltl. Lineage (NCBI taxonomy): Eukaryota > Metazoa > Chordata > Amphibia > Caudata > Salamandridae > Pleurodeles > Pleurodeles waltl. The sequence continues at coordinate 1,141,204,379 of NC_090447.1, forward strand.
TCAGGAGATTAGGGAAGATTTGCAGGCACTCAACACCTCCATGGTCTCCATAGCAGGCTGATATGGCCAACATCATGAGGAAATGGACAGCATACCATACCAACGTCCCCTACCACTACCCAGTCTACTGACCAGCCCTCCACATCTGCTGCAGCTAGTGGACAGGAGGTCCTGCCACAGGACCCACTGGCCACCAGCACCCCTCCCCTGCAGAAGGTGAACCACCCTGCAAGCGTTCCCTGCGACCCAGACAGATGCCAAAGACACTTGCCAAGACCAAGACCACCGCTAGGAAATGAGACCCTCCTGAATGTCACCCTTGTGTCCCACCCTCTCACCTTGTCCACTCTGAACTGCCTTTGCTCTCCTTCCTATGGCCCCTTGGACACTGGACCTGTGCTACAAACAGAATGGACTAATACCCTGGACTTACCTCTACCATCACCCCATTCCATTGCAGTATTCCATCTCTAATTTGCACTAAAATAAACACCCTTGAACACAACTTGAGTGATTGTGTTTTATGTGATGAAAATGTGCAATAATGGAAATAGTCACATCTTGTGCAAATGATCTGAACACTGTGATAGGATACAAATAATGACGATAGATGTCTGTAGTCATCACATCAGTACACAGTTGTTTTAACACCAACATCTGCAAAATGAGAAGGCATGGGTGACAGTAAATTGAGATGCCAAGGAAGTGCATGCCATCCTGCTACAGCCAAACTGAGAACACCAATATTTAGAGGAATGGTCAGTTCCAGTGTCTCACCTGTGTGTCATTGGAAGTATTGAAGTATAACTGATATTCTGTTGTCCACATCCTCATCCTGTGCCTGCTCATCCTCACTGTCCTCAGGCTCCACTACTGCCCCTCCTGCAGATAAGGCACATGTCATCAGAGTGTCAGGTTGTGCAACCTGCAGCATGCTACTACAATCTGGCAGACCTTCTCGGGCGAGTAGCACAGGGATCCACCTGTCAGATGGAGGCATCTGAACCTGGCCTTCAGGAGGCCAAAGGTACGTTTGATGATACGCCTGGTTCGCCCATGTGCACCATTATACCGATTCTCTGCCCCTGTAATGGCATTCCTCACAGGCATCAGGAGCTGTGATAGGTTTGGGTAGCCAGAGTCACCTGCAAGTATTGAGGGACAAACATTAGCCTGACACAATGGTATGGGGATAACTCCTAAAGGCATACAGTACACTGACATACATTGCGTGGGGACTCTGGCTCTCCTACTAGCCACACCCTGTGCCTCTGTAGTTGTGCCATCACATTTGGAATGCTGCTATTCCTCAGGACGAAGGCGTCATGCACCAACCCAGGATATCTGGCAGTGATGTGGGAGATGCACTGGTCAACCAGGCACACCATTTGGACATTGAGTGAGTGGAAACTCTTTGGATTCCTGAAAACCTGTTCATTGTGGCAGGGTGGGACAAATGCAATATGTGTTCCATCAATCGCCCCAATAATGTTGGGTATATGTCCCATTGCATAGAATCCTACCTTCACAGTGGCGAAATCTTCCATCAGACACGTGTAGCTGCACATGTGTTTGACCAAGGCAGACACAATCCTTGCCAGCACTATTGAGAACATTGGCTGTGACATTCCTGCTGCCAAGTCCACTGTCACTTGGAAAGAACCAGTTGCCAGGAAATGGAGCAGTGACAGAACTTGCACAAGAGAGGGGATCCCAGTGGGATGACAGATAGCTGATATCAAATCAGGCTCCAATTGAGCACACAGCTCTGTGATAGTGGCCCTGTCCAGTCTATAGGTGAGTATGGTGTGCCTGTCCTCCAGTGTAGCCAAGTCCACAAGGGGTCTTTACACCGGGTCTTGTCTCCTCCTCTGATTCATCCACAGTGGTAGGTATCTAAGGGACACAAGAGTGAGTAGGGTGTCACAATTTGAGCAATGGAACCACCACCTCACTGTACATAGAGCATTAATGTGATGGGACAATGGTAATGGCAATGTATGTGCAAATTATAGCAATGACACACTTCTCGATTATCTGAATGTTGTCCACCACCACAGAATGGCAACTGGAAGTGAGGTAACTCCGCCGGCGTTGGGCGACATGGCGAAAGGCGGTCTTGCACCACCGTGCTATTCCTCATTGGGTAATATGGGGCTCTATGGAGCACAATGGCCAATGGGGATCACCGGCGGCGGTAACTGTGTACACCGCCACGGACGTGACCACCATTTTCTGTCCATAACCTCACTTAAGTCCTGACTTTCCACAGAACAACACTTACACTGCGTATGCTGTTGTGACCTGTGTCTAGATCTTGCCAGGGACCGTGTGACCAGGGAAAAGGCCTCTGCCTTCACTTCAGATCAGTTGGAGCATTTGTGGATGGGGTCCTACCCCAGTATGAGCAACTGTATGGGCCTCCAGTCCAACAGGTGAGCACACCTTGGGCACGATGCATGTGACAAGGTTGCATGGAGATGTGTGTGCAAACATTGTGTCATTTGGGGCGGTATTTCTCGTGGTAGTGTACATGGTGTGCTCCGGGTGATGTGTGTGCCAATGGAGATGATAATGGGATTTGTGGGCCATATGTGTGACAGGCTGGATTGTATGTGTAATGGTGTCCTCCTGTCTTTATTACCTCTGCAGGTCAGCGCCCATCAGAAGAAGGGATTGTGGCGTGCCATCGCCAAGGACGTGCGGACCCTGGGTGTCTACAGCAGGCGGAGCACCCATTGTAGGGAAAGGTAGGAGGACCTGAGACGCTGGGCCCAGAAGACCGCGGAGGCCCAGCTGGGGATGGCCTCCCAACGAGGGCAGGGTGCCCTTCGAAACCTGACCCTCCTGATGGCCCACATTCTGGCAGTGGCCTACCCAGAGCTGGATGGGCGCTTGAGGGCATCACAGCAGCCACAAGGGGGTGAGTACAGTGAGCGTAACAACAATTATTAGTAGGTGGCATGGGATCCTGGTGGTGGGTTTAGGTTAGTGGGTGCCCCTTAATGCCAGGTCAGTCATTGCAGTGTGATCCAGCTCAAGGTAAATGGGTATATTGCAAAATCTGGTAACCTAGCTAGGTTGCATTTCATGTCAGACAGGGCTTAGTGGATCCCAGGAGGGGTGCAGTTGGCGGTGGTTGGCTCTCATCTTGCTGTGACACCTAGCCAATTGAATGCCAGTGCGGTGCATAGTGCACAATCATGATCCTTGTGTGTGATGGTAAGGTGTATGCCAACGGTGGTGTTGGTGCTGTAATTTACCCAGTGCTCCCTTTCTCTCTCTCCCCCTATTTTCTTCTGTCATACTGTCCATGTGTGCATGTGTGACACCTCTGGGACCACCCCAACAACAGTACTACCAAAAAAGAGGTGTTACGTTAGGGTTAAGTGGGCGCTCGGGATCCTCTATCAGACCAGTTGGTGTTCAAAGATGAAAAGGTGCCAACACAGGGAAAACACCCAATCCCTCAAGGTCAAAGACCAAGTAACTGAGAAAGCACAATGTGTGGCAACTCTCTCATCAATTAAAATTATTCACAAATGTAAAACAAAACACAATCCAGATTACAATAGGGTTTGAAAAAGCAAGTTAGACATTAAAGCAGCAATTGTGTTATCAACAATAGCTTCATCATAAACAAAGAATGGAATTGAATAACAATCGAAAGTTACAACAAATTAAGTTGAATTTATTTTAATGTTTTGATACAATTCTTGTAAATTAATAGCAAATTCTCTGCCTAAATTTATATTTGGGTACAATTATTGCAGATTGTTGAGAAAAAAAAAAAAATCCTCTGCCAACACGTGTTTCGTCAGGGAAGTCTCCTTTGAAATCCCAAACGACTTCTTGAGGGCTACAATTATTAAACACAAAACAAAAAATGATAAGAACCAAAATGCTCCAAAAAGATCACTTAAATTGTGATAGGGGAACCCAGAAACACCCAGTGTCTCTGCCATAGCCAAACTAAAGAAATAAGTGCAAAAAAGAATATATGATGCATGCACCACGCTACAGTAATTTTTTCATGTACTCATCTAACAAAAACCCATAATGGTGATGTGTTAACTCTCAATCAATTACTTAACATCAAAAGTGGTCCCTCAAAGCCTTCTGTTTACAGAAAAAATCTCCAGAAAGAAAATCACCCTATACGCTGCCCAGAAACCAAATTTCATATTGAAATGTAGGAAGAAAGAGAAAATGAAATTTAACAAATACCTTCAGTTTGACCAATCTTTGAAATTTATGTTAGCCAGCTGTTATTATAACAGCGGTCATAGTTAATGCGATCTAACAGCAAAAATAAAAAGAAGAAAGAAATAGAAAAAGGCCAAATGACCTATTTTAATTTGTTTGCCTCCAAATGCACCATACAAGTACCAATTAATTATTGTCATATTGTGGTAATAATCAACGTAACAACAAAATACCTTCGTCCCAAGTCAGTGAGGAGAAAATGTAAATCCGTCTATTTGAATTTGCTGAAACGAAGTCAAAAGAGAAAGAGTCTAAATAACACGTACATAACGTGTTATCACTCAATATTATCATACACATTCACTCAAAAGAATCGTAATAGCCCACGTCACAGAAGCTTACCTCTAAAGTAAAGACGATGTCAAATAAGTGGCCGTGTGAATAGCGTAACGGTACGGAACAGCCTCAACGCGAGTACGCGTTTCCTCGTTACACAGTGATCAATCCAGGAAGTAAATACACTTCCGGGACCAACGTCATAACGAAGAACACGCGAAATGGACAACGGACTGGTCTAAAGTCAGTATAAGTGCTATTGTCAACTGAATGAAGGACGGAAGAAAGGGTTAAATGTTCAATATGCCCGACGAACCTACTTAAACACTGCGGGGCAACGTCAAACGATAGAGTTTCCTCCATTCACAAACATTGACAGAACCAAAGATTAATGTACCACTAGAAACTGATAAACACGATCTTGAACTAAGTAAACAGTCAACGCGAGTACGCGTTCCCTCGTTAGTCAACAATCAAATAAGGAAGCAAATACGCTTCCGGGACCAGCGTCACAGCAAAGAACACGCAAAAATAAAGAAGGGACTAATCCCAAGTCAGTACAAGAGCAATTGTCCAATACATGGAGTACAAAAGAAAGGATGAATACTTAGCACGCCTAATGGACATAATTAGGTGCTGTGGAGCAAAGTGAAGCAACAACATTTCTTCGAATCACATGAGTTGACAAAACCAGAGAGTAAAACATCACTAGAAACTGGTAGACACGATCTCATACTCGGTAGGCAGATGAGGGACCACAATTACACTTAAACATAGGAGAGAGCACAAATCTAACATTATTGGAAAATATTCGACACCTTCTTGTGTCAGGGAAGCAGATCAGGGACAAGTTAACCTATAATGTAGGAGAATGAAGGAGAAAAAAACTGGTTTAACTTGCAAGTGAATGGAAACTTATTAGACTGAACCCCATAAATCAGTTGTCAATGAAAACAGAAGGAAGCTATATGTCTTAATAATTAAAGATAAGAAAATGAGGATCTAGACCTCCACATAGATAACTATGTGTATATGAAAGTGGCCGATTGGAGAATTTTGGCTCATGGTTAACCGAAAAAGTCTACCCTAGGTGTGAAGTGAGTTTACATTTCACCAAAGATATCATCAGTCAAAATACAAATACAACAACACCAAGGTACTGTTGAGCATGCAATGGTCGATATTACACAATTCACAATTGTATTGAATAAGAGCCTTTACAGTAAATGCTGGAATTACACAACATCAAAAATTATATCATTGAGTAATAGTGTTATTAAGTAAGAGCAAAACATGTCAATCTCCCAAAAAGAACTCTAATTCCCTATCAGAATTCAGGCCTAGTTCGACGGCCCTTAATCTCATGATCCAGAGAGCTTCTTTCTTGCGCAATGCTAATTCTCTGTTACCACCCCTCGGATCCTTAGGGATATGTTCTATTCCAAAAAATTCAAAACTTCTATGTGTAGTTTGCGAAACACAAACAGCCATATGCGCTACCAGGGGATACCTCTCATCATTGTTCTTAAGTGCTCGAACGTGTTCCCTAATTCGAGTTTTGAGTTGGCGTATTGTACTTCCTACGTAAATCTTGAGACATTTACAACGTATAATATAAACTACATGAGTGGTATTACAGTTGATCAATGTATTGATATTGAAGTGCTTGCCACCCTCAAAAAATTTACTGATGTTATGGCAAGCCCAACGGGCATGCACCCACAGAGTGAAGGCTTAAGAAGTAAATTCATTAGACTGGAGAAATTGAAGAAAAGCGAATGATCTAAGTGGTGGGATGGTGCAACACTAAAACAATATTTAAAATTAAATCGTATTCCTCGTGGACTGAGATCTCAGATCTTCCCCACATACGATGATCTAGATACAGATCTACTAGCACTATGGGACAAAGAACTTACGGCTAGTTCAATGAAACTAATGGAAATTTTAATTATTAATGCAGAAAGTAAAGTGGCGAAACTCCAGGCTGTGATTGAGCTGTTGGAGAAGGAAATCATGGATCTTGACTTGAAAGAAGCAACTGAGAAAAACTATAAAATTCTTGACAGTGTCCTTTCAAAATTCCAAGAGGAAGTAACACAGAGAAAAATGTGTAAACTTAAACGTGATGAAAAAGACTATCTGACAGGCAGGGTATTCACTTTTTCCAGCAAATATGACCACCTGGTCAATGTTAATCTGACCTCTAGAAGATCTAGTGTTTCCAATATTTCCGATTCAACTTCCATCAGCACTCCAACCACGAGTGATAGTGATTTGGAGTGTGCAACAAATATGACCACTGTAGGACAGAGCACTACAAGGGACAATAGTAGTAATACTTTTTTACAGGAATTGATGAGAATGAAACGGGGCAAATCTATGCAACCCAAATACACAAAAAAACAAGGAGGGGAAGGAGAGGCCCAAGGGGTAAACTTAAAAGACCGAGATGGAGTTGTAACAAGATCCCGAGACAAGAGGATATAGGCTTATCTGAATCCACATCCAATAATGTCATTAATCTTTCTAAACTAGAGCTTACCACAGGAGCCAAAAGTCTGCTGTCGAGAGGACTCAATTTCTGCCTTAAATCATTTGGAGACCCATGTAGATCCAAGATTGACTTATTCAAGTTTGTTCGTAAACTTAAACTTTTTAAATATTTCCATTTACATCCAGTGGAGAGTGCTACATCCAATCAGGTTACATCTCCCTTGAGTACTTTATCCATTGAAGAGGTACATGATACAGCACTGATCCTATCTCTAGCTGAAAGAGATCAAGATCCAGAGACCCTATCAAAGCTGTTACAAAATTTGGATATAGATTCTCATATTAGCACTCCAAGTGGCCTTAAGAAAAAATCATGTTGGACACCAAGATCTTGGAGTTTAAATTGTTTCGACAGATTTTTTGAATTGGTCTGCCAAGATTACGATAAATATCTTGCCAAGAGTAATTATAGGCATTTCACCAACAATTTGAATTCAGAGGAACTAGACGCACTCAAAGCACTCAAACAAGAAAAGGATATTATTATCAGACAGGCAGATAAAGGAGGTAATGTGGTTCTTATGAATAGGAGTGATTATGATAACGAGATTCTTTCACAATTGCAGGATATAACATGCTACGAGGCAATTCAGGGCAATCCAATTGACAGGCTAACTTACAAAATTAACATCAAGCTACGTGCCTGGATGGACAAGGGATTACTTAGTAGGGATGAATATCTGTATTTAAAAGTAGATCAACCTAGACATCCATGCCTATACACTCTACCTAAGATACATAAGGGCCTACCTTTCCCACCTGGTAGACCAATTGTCTCAGGTATTCTGGGCCCTATAGAAAGACTTTCAGAGTTTGTGGACTGCTTTCTGCAACCCATAGTTTATAATCTACCCTCATTTATAAAAGATACCACACATATTCTGAGTCTACTGAATGATGTTGAGTGGGAAGAGAATATGTTATTAGTGACATTGGATGTGGTCTCCTTGTACACATGTATTAATCATGAGTTGGGACAAGAAGCTGTTAGGTTTTTCCTCAATAAAAGATCAGCTAGTCTCTGGGCACACACGGAGATGCTACTTGAAATGATGAATATCATTCTTACCAATAACTATTTCCTATTCAATAACGTGTGGTTCCTACAAAAGCAAGGTGTAGCCATGGGTTCAAAGTTCTCCCCCTCCTATGCAAATCTTTTCATGGGATGGTTTGAACATAATTGGGTATGGGGCCCTTCATCTGCCCAATGGCAAACTTATATCCTGTTCTGGGGAAGCTACATAGACGATTGTTTTCTACTATGGACTGGTGGAGAACAAAAATTAGTTGAATTTTGCAGTTTTTTGAACTCCAATACCTTGAATGTCAAATTCACATATCAGTTTAGTGCAGTCAGCATTGAATTCTTGGATGTGGAGATTTTTGTCTCGGAGGGCAAAATCCAGAGCAAACTTTTTCGTAAGACAACAGCTTGTAACTCCATCTTACATGCTAACAGCTCACATCCTAGACACCAGATAGCTTCCATCCCTTTTGCGGAAATGGTGAGAGCAAGGCGCAACTGTAGCCGAGATGAGGATTTCCGGCATCAGATAGATGATATGGGCAAAAGATTTGTTGCACGTGGTTATTCAAAGAAGTTGATTAAGAGAGCGCAATCTAGAGCATTACATCTCACAAGAGGCGATATCTTGAAAACCAAAGAACGTCAATTGGTTGCAGATGATTTGAATAGGATAAGATTAATAACTGATTATAACGATGCATCCCTGATCCTTGAGAGATTCATGAGGAAACACTGGAACATGTTGCTTCAGGATGAGTCTACAAGAGATCTATTACCTGTTAGAGTTTCAACTACTTACAGGAGGGGCAGGAATTTAAAGAGTATTTTATGCCCTAGTTTCTCTACTAGCCCCACTAATAAAACATGGCTTTCCACAAAACTGATTGTTTTTTTCAGGTGTGGTGGCTGTGGGGTTTGCCGTTGGGCTTGCCATAACATCAGTAAATTGTTTGAGGGTGGCAAGCACTTCAATATCAATACATTGATCAACTGTAATACCACTCATGTAGTTTATATTATACGTTGTAAATGTCTCAAGATTTACATAGGAAGTACAATACGCCAACTCAAAATTCGAATTAGGGAACACGTTCGAGCACTTAAGAACAATGATGAGAGGTATCCCCTGGTAGCGCATATGGCTGTTTGTGTTTCGCAAACTACACATAGAAGTTTTGAATTTTTTGGAATAGAACATATCCCTAAGGATCCGAGGGGTGGTAACAGAGAATTAGCATTGCGCAAGAAAGAAGCTCTCTGGATCATGAGATTAAGTGCCGTCGAACTAGGCCTGAATTCTGATAGGGAATTAGAGTTCTTTTTGGGAGATTGACATGTTTTGCTCTTACTTAATAACACTATTACTCAATGATATAATTTTTGATGTTGTGTAATTCCAGCATTTACTGTAAAGGCTCTTATTCAATACAATTGTGAATTGTGTAATATCGACCATTGCATGCTCAACAGTACCTTGGTGTTGTTGTATTTGTATTTTGACTGATGATATCTTTGGTGAAATGTAAACTCACTTCACACCTAGGGTAGACTTTTTCGGTTAACCATGAGCCAAAATTCTCCAATCGGCCACTTTCATATACACATAGTTATCTATGTGGAGGTCTAGATCCTCATTTTCTTATCTTTAATTATTAAGACATATAGCTTCCTTCAGTTTTCATTGACAACTGATTTATGGGGTTCAGTCTAATAAGTTTCCATTCACTTGCAAGTTAAACCAGTTTTTTTCTCCTTCATTCTCCTACATTATAGGTTAACTTGTCCCTGATCTGCTTCCCTGACACAAGAATGTGTCGAATATTTTCCAATAATGTTAGATTTGTGCTCTCTCCTATGTTTAAGTGTAATTGTGGTCCCTCATCTGCCTACCGAGTATGAGATCGTGTCTACCAGTTTCTAGTGATGTTTTACTCTCTGGTTTTGTCAACTCATGTGATTCGAAGAAATTTTGTTTCTTCACTTTGCTCCACAGCACCTAATTATGTCCATTAGGCATGCTAAGTATTCATCCTTTCTTTTGTACTCCATGTATTGGACAATTGCTCTTGTACTGACTTGGGATAAGTCCCTTCTTTATTTTGCGTGTTCTTTGCTGTGACGCTGGTCCCGGAAGCGTATTTGCTTCCTTATTTGATTGTTGACTAACGAGGGAACGCGTACTCGCGTTGACTGTTTACTTAGTTCAAGATCGTGTTTATCAGTTTCTAGTGGTTCATTAATCTTTGGTTCTGTCAATGTTTGTGAATGGAGGAAACTCTATCGTTTGACGTTGCCCCGCAGTGTTTAAGTAGGTTCGTCGGGCATATTGAACATTTAACCCTTTCTTCCGTCCTTCATTCAGTTGACAATAGCACTTATACTGACTTTAGAGAAGTCCGTTGTCCATTTTGCGTGTTCTTCGTTATGACGTTGGTCCCGGAAGTGTATTTACTTCCTGGATTGATCACTGTGTAACGAGGAGACGCGTACTCGCGTTGAGGCTGTTCCGTACCGTTACGCTATTCACACAGCCACTTATTTGACATCGTCTTTACTTTAGAGGTAAGCTTCTGTGACGTAGGCTATTACGACTCTTTTGAGTGAATGTGTATGATAATATTGAGTGATAACACGTTATGTACGTGTTATTTAGACTCTTTCTCTTTTGACTTCGTTTCAGCAGATTCAAATAGACGGATTTACATTTTCTCCTCACTGACTTGGGACGAAGGTATTTTGTTGTTACGTTGATTATTACCACAATATGACAATAATTCATTGGTACTTGTATGGTGCATTTGGAGGCAAACAAATTAAAATAGGTCATTTGGCCTTTTTTTATTTCTTTCTTCTTTTTATTTTTGCTGTTAGATCGCATTAACTATGACCGCTTTTATAATAACAGCTGGCTAACATAAATTTCAAAGATTGGTCAAACTGAAGGTATTTGTTAAATTTCATTTTCTCTTTCTTCCTACATTTCAATATGAAATTTGGTTTCTGGGCAGCGTATAGGGTGATTTTCTTTCTGGAGATTTTTTCTGTAAACAGAAGGCTTTGAGGGACCACTTTTGATGTTAAGAAATTGATTGAGAGTTAACACATCACCATTATGGGTTTTTGTTAGATGAGTACATGAAAAAATTACTGTAGCGTGGTGCATGCATCATATATTCTTTTTTGCACTTATTTCTTTAGTTTGGCTATGGCAGAGACACTGGGTGTTTCTGGGTTCCCCTATCACAATTTAAGTGATCTTTTTGGAGCATTTTGGTTCTTATCATTTTTTGTTTTGTGTTTAATAATTGTAGCCCTGAAGAAGTCGTTTGGGATTTCAAAGGAGACTTCCCTGACGAAACACGTGTTGGCAGAGGATTTTTTTTTCTTTTCTTTTTTCTCAACAATCTGCAATAATTGTACCCAAATATAAATTTAGGCAGAGAATTTGCTATTAATTTACAAGAATTGTATCAAAACATTAAAATATTAATTCAACTTAATTTGTTGTAACTTTCGATTGTTATTAAATTCCATTCTTTGTTTATGATGAAGCTATTGTTGATAACACAATTGCTGCTTTAATGTCTAACTTGCTTTTTCAAACCCTATTGTAATCTGGATTGTGTTTTGTTTTACATTTGTGAATAATTTTCATTGATGAGAGAGTTGCCACACATTGTTATTTCCCACCCCAACAACAGGTACAGCTGCCACCCCCGTACCAGCACCGCCCTCCCAGTAGCCCCCACCGAGTTGCCCGTGGCCACTCACCCAGGGTGCAATGCATACCTGAAGGGCATCCACAGTGGGTTGGAGGCCCTACAGAGATCGTTTCAGGCTCTGGCCTCCTCTCTGGTGGCAGCCACTGTCCCTGTTCCTACCGTCCCCCCTCCAACTACCACTTCCCAGTCCCAGTCACCTCAACCCCAACCCATCCCATGCACACATACAGACAAGCATGCACACAAAACATCACACAAGAGTGGCACAAACACAGGCAGCACACTTCAGGCCACATGCACTCACACAAACAACAGACAGTTGCACACACAACCACATCCACTGCCTCCACTGCCTCCACTGTCTCCCCCTTCTGCTCCTCCTCCTCCCTCACAGTCATATCTGCACTCACACCTGCATGTACTGCATCAATAGCCACCGCCACCATCACCACACCAAGCAGCACACACACATCACTTGCAGACACCTCCACAACATCCATCCACGTGTACCCTGTGTCCTCTCCCACCCTGTCTGCCCCCTCCTAAGAGACACAAATGACGCACTCAGACTCCTAACAACCATCCACCTCACATCAGCACACTGCCCATGCACCTGCACCCAAGTCCAGCAGACGTACACCTCCAACAACCACTCCCTCAACCTCCACTCCCATCCCTCCTCCCTCATCCCGTCCCACCATCCCTAAGAAACTTTTTCTTGCTCAACTTGACCTCTTTCCTCCCCCTCCACCCCCATCCTGCCCGTAAGAGCAGGGTCCTAACCACCCAGCCCAGCATCTTAGCCAAACAGTCTGCCACTGCTCCCATCAAGTCAACAGCTGCTGGCACGAAAGGGCCCCAGAGTGTAACGACTGTCACTCCTACTGTGAGCACACCTCCACCTCAGAAAGTGAGGACTAGGGTGGTGAAACCCAAGGGACATGAGACGGGGACAGTGGAGGCACCTCCTAGTGGTGGAGGCAAGAAAGGGAAGGTTCCCACTCCACCACCCAAAAAAGGGAAGGATCCCACTCCACCACTCAAGAAAGGGAAGGATCCCACTCCACCACCCAAAAAAGGGAAGGTTCCCACTCCACCAACAAAGAGAGTCAAAAGGTCCCCTCCACCAGCAGTGGGCAAGGAGCCCTCACCTCCAGCGGAGGCAGGAAGGGTAACACCTCCATCAGCAGTGGGCAAGGAACCCTCACCTCCAGCAGGGGCAGGCAGGGTAACACCTCCACCAGCAGTGGGCAAGGAGCCCTCACCTCCAGCCGAGGCAGGTAAGGTAACACCTCCACCAGCAGTGGGCAAGGAGCCCTCTCCTCCAGCAGAGGGCATGTAGGGTAACGCCTCCACCAGCAGTGGGCAAGGAGCCCTCACCTCCAGCAGAGGCAGGCAGGGTTCCACCTCCACCAGCAGTGGGCAAGGATCCCTCACCTCTAGCAGTGGGCATGTAGGTCACCCTCCAGGGACTGTTGTACAAGGATCCTCCTCCAGAACTGAACCAGTGGGCAGGTTCCCCACCTCAGAGACTGTGACCTTGCACTTCCCAGCAAAGAGAAATGGGCATGGAGCCCCCTCCAGAACCAGTGGGCAAGTTTCCCACCTCAGAGACTGTGACCTTGCACTCCCAAGCAAAGAGAAATGGGCATGGAGCCCCCTCCAGAGCCAGTGGGCAAGTTCCCAACCTCAGAGACTGTGACCTTGCACTTCCCAGCAAAGAGAAATGGGCATGGAGCCCCTTCCAGAAGCAGTGGGCACATTCTCCACCACAGAGACTGCAACATTGCCCTCCACAGCAAAGAGATATGGGCATGTAGCCCCCTTCAGAACCAGTGGGCAAGTTCCCCACTTCAGCTGAGGTGCCCCCACCCCCTTCCCTCTGAGGTGCCTGCCGTTTTCCAACTCAATGCCCCTGCACACAGTGTAGTGTGGATATTGTCAGGAAACAAGTTGGGGTTTGGACTGTGCCCTGTGCCCATGTAGGCCTTTTGTACTTTGGACTGGCCATTGGCCCTATCTGGATATTTACTCCAATTTAATTTTTTCACATAGACAATATGGTGGCTGTTGGCATCAAATTACAATATCAGTTATACCTAAATGTAGTCCTTGCATTATTATGACGTGTGTCCTGTGACATTTGTTTTCCTCTGCAGCTGGTTGTGTGTATGGGGTGTGTGTGAATGGTGTGTGTTGTGCATGTGTGTGTCACTCTCCTTTTCCTCCCTCCCTTCCTTGTGTGCTAGGCGGCTATACTCACCGTCATCATCTTCATCGGTGTTGGTGTTCCAGGTGGAGCATGGCGTAGAAGAGCATTAGGAAGACTTGTAGTTCCAGTTCCATGGCAGCGGTGGTTTTCTCTGTGTACTTGTTGGTGAGTCTTCCGTTTTCTGTGTTATGTTTCCGCCAGGCTTTTGATGGTGTTGGTACTGCCCTGGAAATCGTGGCGGTTTGCTACGTCATAATATGGTGGGCGGTACCTTGTCCTCCGCCTGGCTGTTTATGGCTGCTGCCGTGGTCAGTGGTGTTAACACCCTGGCAGTTGGTGTGGTACATTGGCTATCTATGGGAGTTATCACCACCATTGTCATAATTTGGCAGTAATTACCGCCAGCCTGTTGATGGTATTACCGCCACTTTAACAGTCACCGCCAATGTCATAATGACCACCTTTATGTCTTAAACCTATCATTCAAAGATCATTAACGTCTGGCTTTCACACTAAGAGCCTGATTCACAAAGGTAACTTATGCTTTTGAGTAAGTTTACTACTTTCTGTTATTCACAAACTCCACTTTTGCAGTAATGTACACATTTGTAGTAACTTACACTTTTGTAGTCCGCCCGACACTACCCATGGCCAATCCCTGATACCACAACACCCTCCGATAGAAAGTAATAGAGTTAGGAACTTAAAATAAAACCCCATAAGAAATATTGTTAAAGTAAATTACATTATTATTTAAAATAGATACAAATATAAATACATGATAGATTAATATTAAAAATATATATGTTTAAGATTTGAGCAAAACACACAGTAATACCATGGTATAGTTTTTGGATGAAGTGTGTGTTCGTAAAGGTCTTCCTCAGGTCATTGTTTGTCATCAATAAAGGAACATAATTGGAACACAATTTATCTCTGGGGTGTTTCAGAGTATTTAAAAAGCAATGGCATCAAGCATAATACTACTTCTGTTTAACATCCTGAGGGAAATGGTTGCATTGCGTGCTTTAACATCGTTTTAAAAGGAATCTTCCAACTAGCTAATAATAACAACCTCAATTGGAAAAGAAAGTTAAAAAAGCATACTGGATAACTCTTAGTGAAATTATGTGTTTTAGAGCTTTCGTATTAATGAAGGAGAGATTACTAATGACACATGATAACCTTGGGTGGTTATCTAATGTCAGGCTAGTGGAATGGTCACTAGAAATGGTGAAAAGGAAAGTAAGTAAAACACAAGCAACTTATTAGTCATGATAGGATAACAAACATGGTCTCAAAGTCGTGATATTAAAAGAGGAGATTGGGGAAATGGTAAAGTGACAAAAGGTGACTGTAGGTACTCCCAACATTTATGTGTTAAGTATTTGAAATGTAAGTCAACAATATTGAGTGATGTTGGAACCTGGAGCATGTTCAAATTGTTGGCATGTAAAAACATAATTGAAAATGAGGAAGGGAAAATGCCTTATTGGTTAGAGGATAAGGAATTCAATTTGGGAAAATACGTTTTTTATAGAATTCAACAAAACTCATCAGATGGTTTTGAAGAACACACGTCTAATGCTGCCATGGTTCCACAATTGGATATACAGAGGGGAAGATTTGGTGGATCAATTACCAAACTAGGATATTTGATTACTTTATCTTGACTCCAAGTTAATGTCATAACTATATTGGGAAGTTGTTGTCTTATGGATTTTCAAAGAGTTCCATTAGTTTTATTGTTTTGGGTTATTTTCTGTGTACCCCTATTCTTTTTTAATTGATCTAGTGCATATTTTCTATGTACTACTATTCTTATATAGTTTTACTGATATTGTTAAATTCTTTTACTTTGTTTATTTAGGGGAAAGGATGTGTTTTGTCGGTGCATTACTCTGGATAATTTGTTTTTCAATTGACTCTCCAGGGCTTCCATATTATATTTGTTAGATTCTATTTTAGAATATAAAGAGAGGTGGGGACAGTAGAGCTGAAGGGGTTGATGAAGAAATATTGTTGTCGCAAGGGCTGCAATAAAGTAAGAGTTGTTCAACTGCATGCCTCCATGTCTAAGAGCATGCTTATTTAGACGCAAGAGTCACTCCTAACAATGTTTAACAAGAATTCTCACAGTATAAATCTTCTACATACATGTTTTCTCAAGTGAATTAACCAACACTAAAACCCTTGATTACTAAAGTAATCTGTGAGATTCCATGTAACAAAATACCTGCCTATGAACTTTAATATTAGTGCTGTAAAAATCTACTCTTAAAGGCCTATTTTTTTATAAGAAATAAGTCAGGTCTAAAGTCATTGTTGTAACTTTTAATAATAATCAGATCAGACCTGTGGCACCTGACATAACTTTTCCCAATGAACCAAACAGTCCTATAATCTTTAAAATCGACTTAACACCATAACCAACTTAGGATAAAGGTACTCAAAAGGCATACAGTCAACATTGTTTTAATATGCACGCAATTACAATTGGCAAGACAACATAAAACCCTTCTTGTGGGAGCCTAACAAATATTCTTACAGTTGAAATCTTCTACTCCCGTCCCTACTATGGTAAACAATGACATCATATGTAACAAAATACCTGTGTAAGGGCTTTAGCTTGAATAGTAACAATATGCCCTTAAAGGCTGTAGGAAAGTACCCTCTATCTTGGCATGGCTATCCCCATTTTCTACTTATAAACCACAGAGGGTAACCCAAAAACCCGACCGGGCTGGGTAGAAGATAACCATTACATACAACAATGCCCTAACGGGGAGAGACCAACAAATTATTTACACATCATAAAACAACATAGGTGAAGGCAATTGTTTTTTTATTTATTCATATAAATATATATATTCATTTATTTACTTATACATAAATATCCAAACTATGATATATCCGTCGACGTTTCGACCCCTCTATATCTTGGGCCAAATCCCAGCTCCACAATGGGTCTTCCTCAGGACTAATACGATGGGAGTCCCATAAACATATCCTTGACTTCTTCACTTCTTTTACTTGTCTATTTATGAGGAAACGTTGACGGATATATCATAGTCTGGATTGGTCTCTGCACAAGATCTTTGGAGAATTGAAGGAATTGATTTAGACTCTCTGAGGATTTGGAATGGAGTTAATGCAGCAAACAAAAAAGAACCAACCGACTGTTTTTAATGTTTTTTGTATAGGCTTTTGATTTATTGGAATATGTATTATTCTCCTTTCTATCTATCACAAGCACTTTTTCTCACACTATCTGTTCCTGGGTGTGTTGTTTTTACCAGATGGGTTGTCCGTATAGGATGAATATATTAAATTGATATTTATGTATAAGTAAATAAATGAATATATATATTTATATGAATAAATAATAATTTGTTTGCCTTCACCTATGTTGGTTTATGATGTGTAAATAATTTGTTGGTCTCTCCCCATTAGGGCATTGTTGTATGTAATGGTTATCCCCATTTTCTGCCTGTTGTCAGTGTGTTTGACTGTGTCCACTGGGATCCTGTTAACCAGGTCCCCAGTGGTTATGCTCTTCCCCTTAAAATTTAGTAACTGTACCTTTTTATTCCCACATGTGGCATACTGGTCCCCCCATGTAAGTCCCTAGTGTAGGGTACCCAGGGCATTGGGATACCAGGGGATCCCTATGGGCTGCAGCAGTTATTATGCCTCCAATAGGGAGCCCATACAAAGTGTTCTGCGGGCCTGCAATTGCACTCTGCGTGAAACGGGTACATATACCCGTTTTTACTACTAGTCACTGCACCAGGTCACTGTAAGTCACCACTATGGTAGGCCCTCTCAGCCCAGAGGGCAGGGTGCAGGCACCTGTGTGTGAAGGCAACCCTGCACTAGCACAGGTGCCCCACGAACTCTAGCTCCATTTTCCTGGACTTCGTGAGTGCGGGGACGCCATGTTACACGTGTACAGGACATAGGTCACTAACTATGTCCAGCTACATAATGGTAACTCTGAACCTAGGCATGTTTGGTATCAAATATGTCAGAAGCATACCCCAATACTGTTGCAAGTATTGGAAGTATGATTCTATGCACTCTGGTGGCTCCTTAGAGGACCCCCAGCATTGCTACTACCAGTCTTACAGGCTTTCCCGGGCAACCCGAGCTGCTGCTACCCCTCAGATGGGTTTCTGCCCTCCTGCTGCTTGATCTGATCAAGCTCAGGAAGGCAGGACAAAGGATTTCCTTTGGGAGAGAGGTAACACCCTCTCCCTTTCGAAATAGGTGTGACTAGCTTGGGAGGGGTAGCCTCTCCAAGCCACTGGTTTTGCTTTGAAGAGCACATTTAGTGCCCTCCATGCATAAACCAGTCCACACCGGTTCAGGGACCCCCAGTCCCTGCTCTGGCGCGGAACTGGACAATGGAAAGGGGAGTGACAACTCCCCTGTTCATCACCACTCCATGTGTGGTGCTCAGAGCTCCTCAAGAGGGTCCCTGGGTTCTGCCATCTTGAATCCAAGGTTGGCAGGGACCTCTGGGAGCATCTGAATGGCCTGGCCTGGCCAGGCAGGTGACGTCAGAGGCACCTAGGTAACCAAGCCACTCTTTGGGCTATTTAAGGTCTTCCTCTGAGGTAGGCCCCCAGATTCGGCTTGCAAGATTCCAGCAGAATTCCTCTGCAACCTTCACTTTGACCTCTGGCCTCCGGAACTGCGACTGGACCCTCCAGGACCCAACAATCTGCCTCCAAGAAGAACTCTTCTGCAACATTGTTTACCAGGCTCCTACCGGCAACTGCAACATTTCCACCGGCTGTGCATCCACTGTGGGTAGCGTGTCTTCAGTCTGCACTAGAAGAAAGAAGGAATCTCCCTTGGAGTGAAGGAGTCACTCCCCTGCATACGCAGGCACCTACAGCAATGACGACCGGCTGTATGGATCTCCTCTCATCCTGAGCTGCGTGGATCCTGCATCAGGGGTGGTAGTTTGGAGTAGTCCTCTTGATCCTCTTTGCCAGCTGTCCAACTTTCGTGGAGGTAAGCCCCTACCTTCCCGCGCAGGACAGTACCCCCATGCACAGCATCTCTTGCAGCTGCCATAGCTTGTTGGCATCCCCCGAAGGAGTCTTCAGGCAACGTGTAGCTCCAGCCCCCAGTACTCCTTCCTGCGACACACAGCACTCTGTGTGGTTCTCCTGTGGTGTGGAATTAATTTCTGTAGTGCTGCATGGGCTCCTTCTGCGACTTCTGTGTCCCCGTCCTGTGGGTGCTACATCTGCTTCTGTGAGCCATCTGTGTCGCTGAGAGTCCCCTGTGACTCCCCCTCCTGGGTTGAGTCCTCCTGGACCTTGCTGGTCCCCAGCAGCACAACTTTTCCACTAACTGCGAATTTGCCTTTGTCAAAGCTTGTTGGTGGAATTCCTGCACCGACACCCATATGCAATCTTCTGCTTTCCTCAGGAACTCTTCTCTGGCTCCAGGGTTGCAGGGCTGGCCTGTTCTTCATCACCATCGACCAACTCCTGTACAGCTGGGTGGGTAGTAGCTCTTACTCCTCCTGGACTCCACTGTGACTTTTGGACTTGGTCCCCTCTCTCCACAGGGCTTCCTCTCCAGGAATCCACCACTGGTTTCTTGCAGTCTTGTCTGGGTGTCTTCTTTTCTTCATTGTCGTCCTTTTGGGTGGTTTGGGGAAATTCCAGTGATTTACTCCTGCTTTCCTGGTCGCTAGGGGGTATTGTAGTACCCCCAGCTCCCCTCTACACATTTCACACACCTAGGTGGGAGTCCTGTATTCGCATTCCATTTTTTCAGTATATGATCTGGGCTCCCCCTAGTGTCACTATTGTATATTGGTATTTGCACTGTTTTCTAACCTTTTCTATGCCTATTACTGTTTACTAGTGTATATATTAAGTGTAGTCCTTACCTCCTATTGGAGGGTGGCCTCTCTAGTACTTTGTGGTATATTGTGTGACCAAAAATAAAGTACGTTTATTTTTGTACAACTGTGTGTTTTCTTTTATATGTGTAAGTGGTTTGCATGAGCTTTGCATGCCTCCTAGATAAGCATTAGCTACTCATCTACAGCTAACTCTAGAGAGCCTGGCTTCTAGACACAGTCTACACTTCACTAAGAGGGGATACCTGGACCTGGTATAATGTGTAAGTACCTTAGGTACCCACCACACACCAGGCCAGTTTCCTACAAAGGCCTACTGGTTTTAGCATAAGTTTTTCATATTAAGTCAAACCTGCTGCCAGGGGACGTGGTCAAGATGGCGCCGTGAAAGGACGCTCTAAAGTGAGCTCCGTCCACAGCCGGCAAAAAGATCCTGATAAAGCACCAAAATCCCAGGCATTGCACATGAAAACTACCAAATATGAGTGCGAGATGGATAGCACAATAAGGAAAACCGAACAACGCAAACCTGCGATGCAACAAGTGCGCACTGGATGACCCGCGCAGGAGCCGGAGCGGCGCCCGCGCACGGGCCTACCCGAATCCGGGAGAATCCTGACCGGCGGAGCCGAGTGAGACAGAGGTGAGGAGCGCGCAACCCCGGGACGTATACCGGGGCTCTGACCCGCGCCGCTGCCCACGCTACTACCCACGCTGAAACTCCTCGCGGAGCTAAGCCCGGGGCTGGCAGAACCACCTAGTGACGCGGACTCTGACCCGCTCGAACCTCGACAGGACCGGCGGTGTAGTGCGGAGCAGAGGGCCTGGAGAAATGCTAGATGCGAAATCGGGCTCTGGCCGCTAACCGTGCCGAGACCCCTCGACGACACCGCCATCGGTAGTAGTGCGCAACAAGCACTGACGCTTAATTAAACCCGACAGATCGGACAAGGCCTGAGGCGCGGCACCGCTCCACTACAGTTGAACATTTCCATAGATCCCTTACAACTTGCATAGAGAAACTCACCAGTGTGAAAAACGTCGGAGGGCGCAAATTGGATGTCGCAGGAAGACACGGCTGAATGGGGAACCAAGCGACTCATAAAGTGACCACTGCAAATACACGCAAAACAACAAGGATCTCGACCTCATTCAGCCCTATAACGCGACATATCACCAAACACACGTGCAGATTCATCTACAAAAACAGGGCTTCTGGATAGAACAACACTGTTGCTCAACGGTTCCGTAGCGAGTTGCTACCACGGTAGACAGTCTGCATAAACTTATAATCTGATACGCATGAATTTAAGGTTAATATAAAAATGGTGAACCGAAAGCACAAAAAACACAAACTGAAACTAGACCCTCATCAGCCTCAGAAATGGACGCAGAACCCCACCCAAATGACCTACATAAAGTGACGGAGACCCTAGCTGCCCATTCCGTGCAAATGGAAAAGGTACTCCAAGCAATACTCGACACCAAAACATCGTTAGAAGGGAAAATAGACACTGTAGTGGCCGAAGTTAACACGCTTCGAATGGAACAACGGAAACCAGCAGAAAGGGTCGCAACAACTGAAATAACCCTTAACTCGGCGCAACCAGACATAGCAGACCTAAAACTCCGGCTTCAACAACAGGAAACTGAAATAGTACACCTAAACAAGTGGGCTGACGAGGCAGAAGGACGATCTTGCTGCAATAAAGTGAGATTCCTCAGTTTTCCGGAGAAGATCGAACTCCCAAACGCAGAACTATTCCTGGAGCGCTGGAGAAAACATATTTACAAACGACCTCCCACCGCTATTAACAGTAGAATGTGCACGTCGAGTTCCAGGGGGTCCTCCCGGCCCGGGAGCCCCACCAAGACCGCTAATTGCGAGACTTCTTAACTACAGAGACAGGGACCAGGTACTAAGATACTTCCGCACAACAGGCCCAATTGACATAGAAAATGCAAAAATCACGGCCTATCCAGATTATACAGTCGAAGTCCAACGCAAACGTGCCACTTTCAACACAGCAAAACAAATACTGAGAGATAAAAACTATTCATACTCCTTGATGTACCCGGCTAAACTGTGGGTAGTGGACGGCGAAAGATCACACATATTCCCAACATCAGAAGACGCATGGACCTGGATACACACGAAAGGCCTGATAGTCCCTACAGCCGAGACCCGAACACAAAAAGAGTGCCTGACTCCACAACCAGGCCGCAAGAACAAATTAACACGCAAGACCGAATTGGGTCCAACGAAATCGCAAGTAAAGGCGAAGCAAACCCAAGTCTTAAAGCTGGCGAACAGGTTCTCATCCATACAGCCTCGATCCAACCAAGACATAAACAATTCAGACTCCGACTCAACGAACAGTCAACAAGGCCTAATCACGTCGGCACTCACCACAGGGCCAACGTTTACCCCACGCTCGGCGGATGACCTTTAACTCTGAAACAGCAGGACTTTCTTTATGCGAACTCACGAACTCAAGGAACAAAAGCAGAACAACGAACATATCATAGAAATTCTTCCCCAAATATCAAGTAAACCTGGAACAAAACAAAAAAACAAAAAAAAGGGAAAACAAGCAAGAAATATGCAGAAACCAAACCAGGCACTACACGCGAGCTACAACCACACTTGGCACAAAATGGAACACAAGAAGGGATGCAAGTACAAATACTCGGGCTGAAAATTGGAGACACTCCGGACAATATAACAACGCCCCCCAACCCAATGGGTTACCGAATGGACCTTGCAGTAACTAATGTAAACAGTTGCACCAGTTGTGCCTCGCAGCCCCCAGTTAGATTAATCAATATAAGTTTTACTTTCTCTTTTACTTTCATTCTCTCCCACAAGATGCTTAATATCCCACATACAGGGGACTCGGGGCAAGATGGGCGAAATGGCGTGGGACCCGGGACACGAGGGACACACTATACCAAGCAATCCACACAATATGACGTCATATAATATAGTAACCTGAAACGTTAGGGGACTGGCTAACATGACCAAAAGACGCAAGATACACTCATACCTTAAACGACACAAAATACACATAGCTATCCTGCAAGAGACGCATGCCACAGCACACAAATTGTGTGAAATAGACAAAAACTGGTCGGGAATAATACACGGAACCAAAACCTCGACATATGCGAACGGAGTATTAATATGGATAGCCCCGGGTGTACCATACACAATCAAAAACGTACATACAGATAATAATGGAAGATACACTAGCCTGGATGGAGAATTAGACGGGAAGCAACTAACGATAATTGGACTATACGCACCCAACACAGGTAAGGGAGAATTCCTCCAAACCATTACCACACAAATCCCTAACGACCCGACCATACCCACTATATGGGGGGGAGACTTCATTAGCGTAATTGAGATGTCATTAGATAGATCACACCCTCCAACGAGAGACGCCCAGTGCAAGACATTGTCCTGTGCATTTAATAAATGGATACAAGAAAGAGAATTACAAGATATATGGCGGCGTTTACACCCCACAGATAGAGAATACTCTTTCTACTCACCTGTACACCAACTCCATACGAGAATAGACTTATTATTATGCACTAACGGGCTAGCACACATGATACATAATGCAACATACCTGGCCAAAACCTTATCAGATCACTGCCCGTTACTCGTAACATTAAAATGGGGCAGACAACCGACATGTATACCAACATGGCGCCTGCAACCCACCCTACTACGTGACCCCCCTTTCCGTGCTAAAATAGCAGAAGAAATAGAAACTTACTTTGCAATTAACACAAAGACAACAACATCACGTGCTGTAGAATGGGACGGACACAAGGTAGTTATAAGAGGCATGTGCATAGCAACGGCAGGCGGGGTCCATCGAGTACTAAGTGCAGAACTACACGAAATTGAAAGTAAAATTCGCAACACAGAATGTGAATTGGCCTTGGGGAGAGGCAACAATAACGAATTAACTAACCTCAAAAACCAATGGAATGCAACTGAGACTCGCTTACGTAAATTTGACCACAAACACTACATAGCACGTCTACACGCAGAAGGCAACCGTTCTAGCAGGCTACTAGTGTGGCTAGCAAAAGGGACACAGAAAGTCACACCCATAAATGCTATACGCCAAGATACAGGCACATTGGTAAACACACAGCAAGAGATCAACGAGACATTCAAACAATACTATAGCACACTGTACGCAACCGAACCCCCCCACACCCGCTACAACTGGCAAAGTTCTTTCAGCATGCCCCAATGAAGAGGTTACATGCAGAACAAATAATTAACCTTGATAGACCAATCGAAAGTGAAGAGATACCACAGGCATTAAAACAGTTGACACACAATAAGACCCCAGGGACAGATGGACTTCCCATCGAATACTACCAAACTTTCACACCACAGATAATCGCATCATTCCAAACTATGCTACAAGAAGCATACGGAAGAGCAACTCACAGAAACACAAAGGGAGGCGACAATTGTAGTCCTACATAAAAAAGGACGAGACCCTTTAAATGTCCGTTCATATAGACCCTTATCTCTATTAAATTCAGATTATAAAATATTGGGGAAAATTCTAGCCAATCGCCTCCTGCCACTAATGACTACCCTGATACACCCAGACCAATCTGGCTTTATACCAGGGCGCAATACCTCTATTAATATAAGAAACTTAATACGCATCATGTCCAGGACTCCGGAACTGGATCACTCCAGTGTGGCGGTGTCACTGGACGTGGAAAAAGCCTTTGACACTCTGGGCTGGCCATTTTTGATGACAACGTTACAAAAAATGGGATTCGGCGCTGGCTTTACACGCTGGATATCCATAATATATACTAATCCCAAAGCACGGATTAAAACCGGCTCAATTATTTCAGAGAAATTTGACATAGGAAGAGGAAAGCGACAAGGTTGCCCATTATCAACACTATTATTGGCACTTGCAATAGAACCACTAACGGCAAGACTACGCAAAGAAGCAGTAGAATGGGGTATCCCAGATGGCGAAGAATTCCGCATAATCTCACTATATGCAGACGATGCACTAATATACCTACGCAACCACACAGAATCCCTCCCACATATATTACAATTACTTAACACATTCGGAGACCTATCTGGCTTGCGTGTCAACTGGTCCAAATCATGCATATTCCACATGTGTCCATCCCCAACACTGCACGCCGAAGCGTCAATCGAGGATGCCTTACAATGGGAACATTCCACTTTTAAATACTTAGGAGTCCATATTTACCATAGCGCCACAGATCTAAAGGAAGGCAACCTGGACAGAGCCATTAGATCAATTAAAAGCTCAATACCCTTTTGGTGCTCACTACCCCTCTCACCTATGGGAAGAGTGGCTCTGGCCAAAATGATAGTGCTTCCTCGACTACTCTATTACTTTATAGCACTACCACTAATACTACCAAAAATACTCTTTGCACAATTAACCAAACTATTGACTGAACTGATATGGGCGAATGGTCGCAGAAGGGTGGCCATTGATAAGCTTTACCTCCCAATAGAAAAAGGGGGAATGGGGGTACCTCACCTCGAGCATTATTATGCAGCAACACAGTTGCATTGGATCATGACTTGGCTACAAGACCCCCCAAACCCAGAGGGACACAAAATGAGAACACAACTAGGGAGAACAAAGATACTAGATTGGCTCATAGGAGGGACACACACCTCACATCATAAAAATGCTCTAATGACAGTTGCCGAACGCACCTGGAACCGATATGTATCTCAGGGAACCCGCGCACCACTATACTCACCAAAGATCCCCCTACTAGCCATACCAGGGATAAATAAACTACACGATACACTGAGTCTAGCGACGTGGACAGCAAAAGACTTACAACAGATCGGCGACCTATATGAAGATGAGCAATACATAACATACACAAAACTGGCAGAGGCATATAACCTAGGACCAGGTGAATTAATCATATACGGGGCACTCAAAGGACTGATACGCAAAATATGGGGCCAAGGCAACTCAGAACCACCAACAGCCCCCACTCTACATGAACTACTAGCAGATATTGACACGATAACAAGTATATCTCAAATATACCAAATATTACAAGCCTACCCCGCAAAAACCCAAACAAAAGCTAAATCACACTGAGATAAGGCCCTGCAAACAAACAGAGCAACAATGGACCATGGCCCTTACAACCACGCGGGAAATTTCCTGCAACGCCCGCTTCAGATACACCCAACATAATTATTTACACCAGACATATTTAACCTCACTTCGCATAAAACACATGTTTCCACAAGCAACGTCTGAATGTCCACGATGCGGAACCACGGAGGCAGATTTTTATCACATGACCTGGAACTGCCCACCACTACTTCGCACATGGCACACCGTCACACAACAGACAAACAAGTGGACGGGTTTAGAGCTGAATCCTGCACCCGAATCCTGCATACTGGGCATACGTCACAGAAGCAACAAAGACAGACAAAAACATAGATGTGCAGACCTAGCGTTTATCATCTTTAAACGTCTCATTGCAACACAATGGAAATCCCCTGGCACCCCAGATATAAACAGATGGCATAAAGACCTAGTACATTGGGCCAATGCAGAAAAACATGTATTGGACTCATTTAAAGATATAGGGATAGTGGTTAAAAATGTAGAGATATGGGACACCTTCCTAGGGGCAGTTACTCGAAAAAGACGACACCCGCCCACCACAGATCATTGGCACAAGCTAACAGCAATTGACTACAAGCAACAAGACACAACAGCTGTAAACCCTTTACCGGCACCCGCAGTTCTCCTCTAAAGGAAACACATAGGACTGCAATATAGAACCCCCCAACCCCCACACGGGCCCCGCCGCTCTAACAAATCCCCACGAAAAAAAAAAAGTAAAATCCCCCACCAGTGCATCTCCCCCGCCAGCATCTTTCCCACCCCCCCTTAACCCATTATATATTGCTTTGTTTTCTCAGTCCCACCCCTGTTTCTTTCCCACTTGTTCTCCTCTTTTCAGTTTTTTCATTACTTTTACAGTGCTCCTTTAACCAAATGCAACAACGATTCCAACTGTAAAACATGTAAAAATTAGATGTATAAATGATTAGAAGCAAATAGTGATAAAGGAATCTCATAACTGCATTATAAATAACACTGTTTAATAAATCAATGTAAGAGTTGTTCACTGGAAAATTCAATAAAGAGATTTAAAAAAAAAAAAAAGTCAAACCTGCTGCCTTTATTGTAACATTTCAGATTACACACATGACACTCCTGACCTCAATCATAACATTCCCAGATAAACCATTCAGGACTATTGCGTGTATCACCATAACCATACCAGACCTACTGTACTAAGTGCAAGCATGGCCACAAATCAGTCTTGAAATATAGAGTCATAAAATTAAAAACAGTCACTCTTATTTGCACTGTAGCTTGGTCTTCCACAAACCATAACTGATATTGATGCATACAATCATAAATTTGTTTACACTTAATCTGACAAACAGTAACGTTGTAACATTTGAAAAAAAGCATACAAATCTGGGGCCTTGGCTGCTCATGAGATGAAAACCTCAAGGGCCATATGGTATTATTATCTTGGCTTAAGCTATGAAGAATGTGGTGGTTAATTTTGACACTATTGAAACAAAAGTTAATCGCAAAAGTATGCAAACTGTAACACCTAGAATGCCCTTCAACATTTCAAATCCAGAAAGTCTGGCTTCTAGACACTGCCTACACTTCACTAAGAGGGGATACCTGGACCTGGTATAAGGTGTAAGTACCTTAGGTATGACACTCAATGGGCTAGAATCACCTCCCATATTTACTCAGTGTCTAGAAACGCAAGGTTCAAACTGATAAACTTATTTTTCTATCACAGAGCCTATTTAACCCCACAAATGATAACCAAACTCTACATCGCGAACAACTCTAGTTGCCCCCGATGCGCTGAACTAGCAGCAGACCTAATGCACATGTTGTGGAATTGCCCGCAAATCAGTCCGTACTGGACAGAAGTATTCAGGAAAATATCCACCAGCACAGAAAGACCACTCTCACCAACCCCTGTAGTGGCAATCTTGGGGGACTTCCCTCTCCCTTCGGCTCATAAAATAGCCAACAGTTTCACTGACTTGGCGCTGATTCTAGCAAAGAGAGAGATAACCTCGCATTGGAAGGACCTGTGTGGTCCCCAAGTGAATAGATGACAGGGTGCACTGGAGAAATGGGCTGAAACCGAGGGTACGGTGCTACTGAAAGAAGCACTACAGGGACAAAGACCCAGAGACAATGCGACACAATGGGATTCAATGCTGGAAAACCTAAGGACCATGGATGCTCCCACGTCAGAGGATGACACTTCTGCTACATACTCAGATTCCGAGCAGATAATCACAACCACCACATAAAATGTCATGGAACTGCGAATCACCTCCTGGCTACAGAGAATTGTCGTAATAAGATCATTATTTGCTGTACTAAGTGCACGATGGGGGAAGGGGGGTTTGAGCACTTTGTTGGGGACTATTTTAGTAATTTCAATTGATACATATTGTAACCCTTTTATAAACGCAATATATATTTTAAAAAAAAAGTACCTTAGGTACTCACCACACAACTTTAGTGTATGGGTCAAGGCATTCCCAGGGATGTCTTCTGCTTATTGTGCAGCACTCTGATATGGTAATGCAACATTACCAATTGTGATTAGGTAAGGTTGAAATATAAACTTTCCTGACAGACTTTTGCGTTTGAGGGCACATATTTTGAAATAAGGCAAGGATGGCACCAATAGATTCTGTCGATTGTATGGAGTGTAGGGAAATATACTGTGGGCATGTGGTTCAGGGCCCTTGAAGCAATTGTTATAAAAAGGTGTTTTAAAGACCTCGAGATTTGGAGCAATGGGACACGTGAGACTCACTATATGAATTTTTTAAAGTTCAGTTAAAAACTAAATTGTCCCGTAGTGTTTTGAAGGGGGTTTATTTGGAATTTGACTTGAAAGAAAATAATACATTTTTGCTTAGCTAATGCTCTTCATGTAAACAAAGGTATCTCCTGGGCACAATTCCAATGTCTGTCAAGACTAGATTCACCAGTTTTAGGCGTTTTGCGCTTTGAGTCAAATTTATGTTTGTACCCCTACTTTCTGACAATCAGCAAGTGATGTTTCCTGTGCAGCGGCTGTTCATTTATGTCTAGAAGGCAACTATTTATTTATGGTGGGCTAATTATGGAAATTTCTGGATCTGACAAAAAATAGCTACTCCTTGGCTATGAGCCTAACAGAAAAAGATCGCGAGCACTAATGCTCTGCTTATTTAGAATCTGGATTGTTTAACACATACCTTAGATTTTTGTTCTCTGAGGGATAACTGTTTTAATGCTATGCTCAGGACAGGGAGTGGATGAGGGGTGGAATCTAGTTTCTGAATTTGCAAATCTGGAACTAGTCTTTTTGATAAACTATTTGTAGATTCTGTTTAGAAGGGGCCTTTTGCACGCATACTTGGGTTTTATTTGTCAAATAACGAGAAGGAATGCAATTATATGAAAAAACGCAAGAAGTGTGTACACATAGGCTTTTTCTGCAGAGTGCAGTGTTTTTTATTTTACACAATCTATTTTAGTCTGGGAAGTAGAAAGAACAGTTTTATTTTATAATTGTTTTAATTGTTTTTAAGTTGCTATTACAGGTACATTTGCCTCCATGTAGTTATGCATTTTTGTTCACTTTCGCAACGCCACCGTGTTTGCAGGAGTACGTTTACAGCTCTGTGTAAAGAAGAAGCACTTCACATATGAATTAAAAATATTCTAGCTATCACGTTTAGAATATTCAATTCAATTAAAGACACGGAGGCAAGGATTATGCTCCTCTTTCTATGCTTTCATAAAATTCAGCAGCCAATTAGAAAGCACTTTAACAAAAAACTACAAATCCCATGAACCCACCATAGTACCATAACAACCATAGAGTTCAACCCTATAAAGCCTTCCTGACACAAAGACTCTTCCTCTTCCTTTGCACAAAGTCAGATATACAGCACTAATGCCGAAAAAGTCACAAATGAACCTGGAGTCCAGAACCGAAGAACAACCAACTTCCAAACCAGAAGGACGAATATCCCATCAACAACGTGGGAGGAGAAGAAAATCTTCAGTGGAATCCGAACAAAAGACTCTGAATCATTTATCCTCTTGACCTAGGATAAAGAAAAAATAACGAGCCCTAAACACTGTCTCATATATGATATTTTTTTATATAATAGAATAACAGGGTGGGAAATTCAATAAACTATTTGTTTCAGAATCATAACAACATTATGAAAACAATGCTAGTTTAAAGTCCTGTCAGTACCACAGAAGACACATCCAAAATAGGTTTATAATAAAACCTTTTAAACATGGAATCAGAGGACCAATCTGCTGCGTTCAAAATATCTTCCAAACGAGAACCAAGAGCAAAAGATTTTGATGCCATAGCACCCCTAACGGAGTGTGCTCCAAATTTGGAAGTGTCAATGCCCACTTCAGACAAAATCCATCTCACCCATCTAGCCAGAGTACTCAAAGAAACCGGTCTAAATGGCTTTTGGAGGGAAATAAGCAGTTGACCCAATCTGTCTGATCGGAATTCTGATGTACTTACCCCATAATCCTTTAGGCATTGAACAACACAAAGTTTGTGATTATCCGGAAAAGTTTGATGGGACACCAACCTGGTGTTGCACTTCGTCTTTCCACATATGACAAAAGAAACACCTTCAGGAGAGAAACGTCTCCCTGCTAAATGCAAAGCTTTAACATCAGAAACACATTTACAAGAAATGAGACAAAGAAGGATAGTAAGTTTAGCAGCAAGTTGTTTTCTGGAGAGGTATTTATTAGAAGGCAAGGAGTCTAAAAACCGAAGAATGATGTTAACATCCCAGAGCTCTGAGTACTTGGGAAAAGGGGGATTTAACATCCTAATGCCTCGAATTAGTTTACAAACAACAGGTAACTGACCCACAGGTCTACCATCAATAAAGACATGACTGGCAGAAATGGCTGAACGAAAATTGTTAATGGAATTATAAGCCATCCCAGAAGCGGCTAAAGAAGCCAGAAAATTCAGGATCAAAGTACAATCCGCATTAAAGGGATCTGAACCCCGTGAAGAACACAAACTACACCATTGTCTCCAAGCGGAGGCATAACGTTTATGTGTGTTGGGAGCCCAGGAATGATTGATGAATTCCTGAGCTTCATTCAAAAGGCCTGGGAGGTTCCAGTTTTGCCTGAAAGACACCAAGCTAGAAGGGTCAATTGACCTGACAGGATCAAGGGGTGAGGAGACCCCACCGGATCCAGAAGGAGGTTCCAACTCCAGGGCAAGAGACTGGGGGGAGCACAGGCTAGCTCCATCAAGATGGGAAACCAAGGCTGGAATCTCCAATACTGAGCAATCAAAACCATTTCGCTTCCTGTCTCTGAAGATACACTAGGACCCTGGAAATCATTACAAAAGGAGGGAATGCATAACAGAGGAAAGGAGTCCAATCCTGGAGGAAAGCATCGGTTGCCCTCGCTCCCGGATCCAGACGCCAACTGAAGTACGTAGGGAGTTGAGAATTCGGACGGGAAGCAAACAGATCGATTGCACACAGACCCCACATCATCATGATAGTCCTGAAAACTCGTGGGTGTAACCTCCAGTCGCTGGAATCTGTCAAGTGACGGGAATGCCAATACGCAATCACATTCCGCTGACCCGGAAGATACTCCGCTGTCACCGAAATGTGGTTGAGAAGACAATAATGCCAAAAGCCTGTCCTTCCTGAGAGGAGTGCAATATTTTGCTTTGCCCGCCGTGAAGCTACGAATCGCAAAAGAGCCCGCTAAGAGCTCCAGGCAATTGATATGCAGAGATAGTTCTTGCTGGGGCCAGTGATCCCCGTTGATATGTGGCCGCTACGAGCCCCCCAACCCCATAGACTGGCATCCGCTTCTATGATCAGGTCCGGGAAGCAGGGAAAAATGGCTCTCCCACTCCATGCTTCCATGTGAGATAACCACCAAGAAATTTCCATCTTCACCTCCTCTGAGAGGGGGACTGACTGGGAGTAAGACAAGCCCTCTTTTCAGGTGCATGATCTTGAGGCGTTGAAGGGACCTGTAATGTAGAAGTCCTTGAAATATCGCTTGAATCGAGGAAGCTAGCAACCCCACCAGACGTGCTAGGGACCTCAAGGATATAGTCGTCCTGGACAAGGCTAGTCTCAATTCATTCTTGACATTCCTCACCTTTATTTGAGGAAAAATCAACCGAGCCGAGGAGGAGTCCACCAAGAAACCTAGGAATTCTATAGATTGAGAAGGGATTAGAATGGATTATTGGATGATGATGACAAAGCCTAGGTCTTGAAGGAGAGAGATCACCCATTTCAAATGGATCATAACCATTTGGGGAGATTGGGACATAATTATTATGTCGTCTAGATAAATGATGAGGCGAACGCCCCTGGCTCTCAGGCATTCCACCACTGGCCTCATCAGTTTCGTGAAGCACCACAGGGCCGATGAAAGGCCAAATGGAAGAACCTTGAATTTGTAGATCCTCCCTTCCCAAAGAAACTGGAGGAAACACCTGTGGGGAGGGAAGATAGGAACGGAAAGATAAGCATCTTTCAGGTCCAGACGGACCATCCAATCTCTGGTCCGGAGAATGTCCTGTAGTAAATGGATGCCCTCCATTTTGAAATGGTGATACAGGATCCACTGATTGAATTATTTTAGATTGAGGACCAACCTTGAGCCTCCACCTTTCTTGTCTACTAGAAAAATTGGACTCACAAACCCTCGGGGTGTAAAACCGATTCCTCTATCGCATCTTTGGATAGAAGTGTCAGAATCTCTTTTTGAATGATGATCTGATCTGAGAGGGAAAAATACAGAGTGTTGGGAAAAGGAAGTTGAAGGGGGGACTGAAAGAATTCTATTTTGAATTCCCAAACGGATTCTAGGACCAATGGGTCGTTTGAAATTTTTTGCCAATTGTGAAAGAATCATTGAGTGCGACCCCCTAAAGAAACTTCTTCCCACGGAATAATTCTCACCTGCAGAGGAGGAATCCTGGATGGCTGCCGCAGTACCCCTGAATCTTCCTCTACGGAAGCGGCCTCTGAAAGAACGTCTGGAAGGGTAGAAGGAGGAGGCTTGGTCTTGGTAGCCACCTCTATCTCTGTGACCCTGGAAGCTGTCTCCGGTTGGATTCTGGTAACCTCGGCCGAACGGTCGCCCCCTGAAGTGTCCGGCTCGGGAAAAAATGATGGAGCCTTGAGCCTTGTCTAGGCTAGAAAAGGTTAAGACGAACTTGGAAAGTTCCTTGAGAAAGGGAGCTCCAAATAAAAGTCCTTGAGCTGCTGGACCCGCTTTGGAGGAAGCTAGATCAGCCAATTTAAGGTCAAGTTTCATAAGAATAGAACAACGGCGTTCATTAGAAATGGCACAGTTAGTATTGCCCAAAAGACATATTGCGCGTTGAGACCAACCAATCAGAGTGTCTGCATCAATAGGAGAGTTAGATGCCTTTGCCTGATATGCAAGTTCCAGGATCTTAGTTAGAGGGCCTGATAAGTCTAAAAGCTTGTCCTGACAAGATTTCCAAGCCCTATTGATACCCTCCTAAGGGGCTTTAGTGTATTTCTTCAGGTAGGTCACCATAGATGGGTCTATCGCGGAAGTCTCTGCCACCTTGTTGGGAAGATCAGGTCTGGGGCATTCAGGACTCAAACGTGCATGAACCTCCTTATCGAATTCCTGACGAATGTGGGTCTTGACATAATCAGAAACTTCAGGAGGAGGATGCCAGACTGTAGATCTGGGGTGTATAATCTCACCCGGTTCAAAAGTTAACAGTTTTGCCTGCTTGGGATTGGAAGTATGATGGGTTTTCGCTTTACGCTTGCATGGAGGATGTGAATCAGTTTTTGACGATTCCTGAGAAGAGGAGGCATCAGAACCATCTGACAACTCTTCAGAGCGGGGTGCAGCAGGCATACTGTAGGGGTGTTCATTAGCCAAAGAAGCCACAAGTTTTTGGAAGGCTTCAGAGTGAATCTCTTTAGATCGTGGAGTCGTGGACTCATCACTTAGACCTCCGGCGGGAGGAAGCCAGCCTTGTTGCTGAGCAAATCCGTAAAGGTGGTGTTTCAAAGGAGTAATAGCCTTAGCCAAGGCATCATTAATGGTTTGGCGCACGCCTGCGTCCAAAGCTTGCACCAGACCCTGTTCAAAGGAACCTGTGTGAGTTTCTTCAAAATAATAATTTTCATCCGCCTCTTGATATTCTTCATACATGGCTGGAAAGAGAGGTGAAAGCAACTCAAGATAGCTAGAAAATATATATCTTTAAATATAGATATATGGAATATATATAGATATAAAATGCAAATCACCACTGTGACCAAGGGGGAAGGATTCAAGGGGGAGCTGTAAGTTATGACCCCAAAATGCAGCAAAAAATTGAAATAGAGTGTGGAGGGAACACTCAACAGCTCTAGGCAAAGCCTTTGTAAATTTTACAACCCTGGGAGAGAAACAAAACCAGCATTGCGTTCAGGGAAGCACAGGGGACAAGGCCCGTAATAAAACTGAAAGCCCACGGTGTTCAGAACTCCAGAACACACGTAGGTAAAGGCGCGCTGAAAGCTAACGAGGCGTGTGAGCCGGGAATTCCCTTAGAAGAGGGAAAAAAACGTGTTGAACGGCTCGCGCACACCAAGGTGCTCAATCAAAGATAAAAATAGGACTGCGCGGCAAGGCCGCGCAGTCCTGGCTCCCAAAAACCAATACCGCTCCAGTCAACGCAGGCGGCGAGCCACCCAGTGAACAAACTTAATGAAATCAAAAATGAAATAGCAATATTACATACAAATGCAGGATACGGAAATGAAGATGTGCGAGACGCACATACCAAGATTAAACAAATCAATACCATTTGAAAATACAGATAATCGTGCTAAGGAAAGAAGTATACACTTAACTGGCTGCGAAGCAGCATAGAAAGAGGAAGAGTCTTCGTGTCAGGAAGGTTTTATAGGGTTGAACTCTATGGTTGTTATGGTACTATGTTGGGTTTATGGGATTTGTAGTTTTATTTTAAGTGCTTTCTAATTGGCTGCTAAAGTTTGTTAAAGCATCGAAAGAGAAGCATAATCTGAGCCTCCGGTCCTGACATAGAATCAACATCCAGGGCAGCAGCAACATTCAAGCACGGTGTATTGTGTCTAGAAATAACAGTTTTAATAGAATGATGTTCTTGGGCTTCCGTGCAAGACAACAATGATTAATTAGCAGGGAGTAATAGTTTGAATAGAATCAGTTGAATGTGTATTGTTTTCTTTTTAAAGTAATATGTGTATCTGTCTAGCACTGGAATATCTATAGCATCAGTGTCTCAAAACAACAAGACAATAATGCTAAAAAGTGTTTAATAATTTGCCTTTAATAGCACATGCTACGTAATTTCCCTTTCCCTACCACATAATTTGTCTTTCCTTGACACATAATGTAATCAACCCTGTCACTTATTTTGATCCTCTGCTACTGCAAATTCTAGTGGCCCTAGATAAAAGCATTATTTTTTTTTTACAAAATTCACAATTCATATGGTGATTTGCTGATTCTTTGTTGAGAACACTATGCAAGAACTTATATGATTCCCCTACTTTCCACACTGATTTATTATCTCACCATAGTCCACACCAACCTTAATTCCCTTGGCATGCATCTAATGCTCTGAATTCGGCCAAGCACTATAATGGTCAATCCCACTCTGCCAAGAAAGACAGTCTATTCCACTGCATAAGGATTATCTTTTAATGAACATCTTTAATCGTTAGTCAGTTTCTGCTTTGAGCTTTAACAGGGAAAACTGGAGGGCGTTCACTGCCACACCAATGATAAATACATAAACCAAACACATTTCTGATTTGCATTGTTACCCAAACATTTACATGCTACACTGTGGGAATAATAACAGTGAAACTTGTGATGCAATTCAACAACCTTTTTCTGCATAACACAAAAGGTTACAAATGAGGTAATGAACAAAACATTCCTTGACATTACAATGTCTTACTTAAGGTGAGTTCATAGAGCACTGCTATAGACTTTTCTTACTGAAAATACAGATGTTCCTAACTACTATGAAGAAAAGCCTTGACTAACACAGACAATCACAATGGTGTGTTCTCTTTGCTCTGTTAAACAGCAGTGAGAATTACACTTCTTATAAACCATTGGGAAGAAAAGATAGCTAATGGGAACATTGGGTCAGTATGAACAAAGCCATTTAGCATTTCTTAACATTCCGAATCGCTATTTCAGGCTGTTGAGAAATGCTAAATAGGCTTTTCAGATGTACAAAGCCCTGTAAGTGGTCGCAAATTGTGATTTCTACCCAGTAGAAATCACATTTTACGATCCTCTAAATAGGAAATCACAAATAAGGATTACCTATTTGTGATTCCTATTCACATTTACAAAGCATTTTATAAATGTGAATTGGGCATTTAGGAAATGCAATTACCATCAAATCCAAGTCGATGTTAACCATGCGCAAACAGGTGTTTTTTAAAAAATGCAATAGAGCACATACATGCCCCTAGGGCATATGTCAGCTATACATGTGCATCACTATTTTTGGGGTGCCTTATGCCCATAGCCATCCTTCGTTTAGCATTTCCAAAATAGCGATTTCCTATTCTGGAAAATGCTAAATTGGACCATTGGTACAAATGCCCTGGGACTATCAAATTCTGATTTCCTAAAAGTGATTCCTACAGGAAATCGGTAATTTCATACATATCAGTTTGCACTTCCTAAATAGCGATTTCTATGGAGTCACTATTTAGGAAATGCAAAATTGTATTTTGATACATCTGGCCCAATGTTTTCAATACCTAACAACCATCCGTAAACACCTGCCCCAAAGCAGCACATCTTCTCTTTCACCTCAAGCGATAAATAAAACAGAAAAATATGTTGGGAGAACCACATCAAGAGGTACGAACAAAAACAAGAAAGAGAGCAAACAACCTTGTGTCATATATATTGTCTCATAATAAAATCACAACAATCTTCAAGATAGTTAAGACAATTTACATTTCAGGGCAAGAAAAATGTATATATTATTATTGTTTAAACACTCTGGCCAAAACGGCTTAATCATCAATCCCTGTTTTGCAACAAAATTAATCAAACACAGAAATAGTTAATGACATGCCGAGTACAAGCAATTTACATCAATTTTATAGAGCAAGAGTTCCCACCAAAAAAGTACCATAACAGGGTGTATACCTTAGAGCATGAGATCATCTTCACCACGAGACATTAATGTGACTGAAACAGTGTGTAATGATGCCCAAAGGGGAAACGTGCTGAGGACACCAAATGACAAAATTGGCTCAAACTTCTTAATTGCCACCTGAATAAAGACTTATGCACGAATTAGCAATAAACATACAATTGTGAAAAATACTGCAGCCGTAAACCTGTGGGACATCATTAGATGACAGAAGGAAAGGCATGTTGCTGCAATATTCTTCCTGTACAATACAATTCTCCTGGAAGCAAAGCAGCAAGAGCAACAAGGACCACTGAAATGTGAACATTGAACAACTAAATAACAGTTCAGATGACTGAGGGGTCTGGCCCAGGATAACAATCATCCTCACACACTACATTAGCCAGTGGATCTGTATAGGACCGGCTATTCCGGGCTCTCCAATGTCACTTAAAAGACTCCAAAATAACCTGGATTTTCCAAGAGACCTAAAATTATGCTTAATGTTTAAACCTAGAATTATCTTTATTGTTTAAACAGGATTCCCAGTCCCAGTGATCTTTCTGGTCCTCCTCCACTGCCTGCTCGTCCTGTTCATCCTCTTTGTCCTGGTTCTCCTGATGGTCCTGGTCCTTCTGATCTTCCATCTCTTTCTGATGGCTCATGTCCTTGTGTTCCCAATCCTCCTCGTCCTGGTCCATGCTGTCCTTTTCCTTGTCTGCCTGGTCCTCTTCTTCATCCTCTTAGGCCTCTTCCGGTCCTTTCTGGTGGTCCTGGTGCTCCTAAAAGACTTCCTCTCCCTTTTACTGTTCTCAACCTGGTTCTCTGGTCGCCTCTTCTACCTGGTCCTCCTCTTCATCGTCCTGGTCCCCCCTCCTCATCTCCGTAGTCCTCTATGTCTTCTGCCTGCGCCCACCCACCTGCCTCACAATCACTACATCTTCCTCCTATTTGATGTCTGCCTGGAATGTCCTCTAGGTAGTGGCAAACCAGTGCACCTCAATGTTCTTCTTGCAGCTGTGCATAGCTGTGTCTCAGCAAAGCTGACAGAGGCTCTAATACGGGCAAGGGAAATGGGCTCATTACTCTGTTTTTGGGTAGTAAAAAACACCCATAACTGGAGTGCAGGGGGCCCTCTGAATTCTGACTACCACTGCACCTGCTACACTAGTAATAGCTACACCCCGACTTTGGCTGTACAGGCCACCTATGGGGCAGCATCTATTACCAAGGGGAAAATGTAGCCGATTGGCAAAACCTTCACCACAGAATATATGTTGCTAAACACAGCTGTTGAAACTCTTTCACTTTAGAAATGATAAAAAAACAGTACATAATGTGAACCCCTGGAGTGTGTTGTGTCTCGACCTTGCAGTGACGGAGCCAATGCCAGGGAGGGGTGGCTGACACAGGGACCACATTGCTGGGCCTAGTACAAGGGACACAGCGATGAGAGATGGTGTTCATGGTTCCTGGTGCAGGTGGTCTCCCAAAATCCCGCCTGCCCAGCCATTCCTTTATTTCCTAAGGCCCACATAACACTGGGCCACACCGAATACACCCTGGTAACAACACAGAAACACCCCTGCGGTTACATTTTGAGGTCAGCTGAGTCACTGGTTTGACATCACATTCAACCTTTCTTTTGAAACAAATGCAAACACATATACCATCATCATCACAGTCTTGAGGTGTTAGTCTCAAAATGACAACTCGGCATCTAGCACAGCAGCAGCTTAATGAAATACCGGTATAGAAAACTTAAAGTTACCTGAAACTTCAGTACATATTCTCACACCATGTGATCTCACAGCCAGGAGGAAGGCACAGGATAACTATGCAAACCATACCAGATGCCTGTCAGGAGGCACACGTCCAGCTTCCCTTGTAGAGATGGCACCTCAGTTGTTCTCTCCTTCGCTTTCTCTCAAGGGCTCGGGGAGCTTGCTGACAGGTCTTCAGCTATTAATTTTTTTATCAAGATCACCCAAATGTGCGTCAGTCTCTTGGATATGGTGGTTGGGCAGAGATAGCAAGTGAAACCGCTTAAACTGGAAAATGTTCCAGGATACTTCTTCCTCACCTCTATGGGCAGTCATTTGTGTGCCATGAATGTGCGTGTTGGTCCAGCGGTGGCATTCAAAGGGCAGTCTGAACTTACTGCCTGGAGGTCAATCTCTCACCAGGACTAGATCTCCTACCCTGAAGACGGATCAGTTAGCTCTGCAGCGCCGTTACCGCACACGTTGGAGCTCTGATGTTTGATCAGGACTCGTTGATCTTCAATGGGTTTTGGGGTGCATTCACTAGACTAGACTTGCACCACATGCGCCATGATCAGGTGTCCAGGAACTTGCCCCGTGGTGGAATGGGGTGTCTGGTGATACTCACGAAGAAAAGAGTAGATAGCCCACTTATACGGCTCTTGATCGGCATGTGCAATCCGGATACCTTTGTTCAAAATACTCATAAAATGTTCTACCTCCCTGATGTCTTGCAGCCAGCGAGGGTTGACTTTCTTGGGGTTGATGTTCAATGATTGGAGATATGCTGCCACTTCCTGTCCCTGAAACAGCGGGCCATTATCAGTCCTCAGCTCCTTGAGCAGACCATGGGTGACCATGTTTTTTTGTAGTTTAGAAAGTACTTCATGCGCTGTTTGAGAGGCACTGATTTCTACTTCAGGGTACTTGTAGTAATTGTCAATGATTACCATTGCATATTTCACATCTGGCAGACTCCCAAAGTCTAGGCTGGCGCACACCCACGGCTGCTGGGGTCCTCTCTCTGTTATCACAGGGATGCTAGAAGTGGGTCCTCTGGTACCTTGGCACCATGGGCAGGATCCTACCATGGTCTCAATGTGCTCCTCCATGAGAGGTAACCAGACTTTTGTATGCAGCTGATTCTTGGTTTTGACTAGTCCCTGGTGGCCAGCATGGGCGAGCTGTCCAACCTGATTCATGAGGCTGGTGGGGATGACCTCATAAGAGACAGCCATCGGGATCTGCAACGAGTTCATGACATACATGGTATAGGATTTCCAGGATGTGTTGGGCCTCAGCGGTGCACTGGCCCCCAATACGTTTTGAACCAATGCCACCGGCCACTTCGAACAGCTTCCAGGTTCAACTGCAGACACTCAGCTTGGGCAGTGGCTTTGCCTATCTTTTCTACCAAGATCAGCAGCAGTCGGGAGTGGTCAGTAATGTACTGCACATATATTCTTTGGTCTAGTTTGCTTCTTCCTCTTCTTCCGGGCTGGCAACTTGGGATACCTCAACAGGTAATTGGCAGGATTGGCTGCACCTGGCGTTATTTACCTGGCAATTGTAGTCCTGTAATTGAAGCATCGACTTTTCAATCTGAGGTGGCAGTTTTGAAGCTGTCCCTCAGAATAGTGGAATGAGGGGTTTATGGTCTGTGGTGACTACAGGTCATAGACATTCAGGTGGAAATCGTGACATCCCCATGTATGGCAATTGCTTCCTTTTAGATTTTCGAGTATGGTTGTTCGGTTTCAGTTAGGGATAGTCTTGCAAATGGTACTGGGGTCCACGCACCACCCGTGGGCCATTGCATCAGCATGGCTCCTAATCCCTTAGGACCAGTGTCTACCCAATAGTTGTTTCCTTCTGTGGATCAAAGTACATTAGGGTGGTGCATCTTTTGTAGCTTGGAATGCTCGTTCTTGTTCCTCTCCCCAGTTCCACGGGGTCGGCAACTTCGTGAGCTCCCCGAGAGGTTGCATCAGGGTTGTAAAATCTTTTATAAACCGACCACAATAGTTGACCATGCACAGAAAGCTGCGAACTTCAGACACACTAGAGGGTGGGGCTGCTTGTTTGATGTCCCTTACCTTTTCAGGGTCAGGTGCAAGGCCCTCGGCTGAGAATGTGTATCCGAAGAAGTTTAGCCATAGTTTGAGGAACTCAAAATTGCTTTGATGGAGGATGAGTCCTGAATCTCGTATCTGTTGGAGGACACTCCACTGCCGGGTGCTGTGTTCTGGTATGGACTTGACCTATACCAGAATGTTGTCACTAACATTCACTATTCCGGGTAGGCCTACAGGAGCTCTTGCATAGTGTTTCGAAAACCTTTGCAGCTCTTGAGATGCCAAAATTCAGTCTTCAGTAGTGCTGCAGGCCCACGTGGTTGGAGATGGTTGTGATGTACCTTGACTCCTCCGATAGGATGAGTTGGTGGTAGCCAGATCTGAGGCCTATCTTTGAAAACCAACTTGCTCCACCCAACTCTATCAGGTCATCGATGGTAGGGATGAGGTGACGTTCTTGTTTTATTGACACATTAGGGAGGCTCATATTTACGCATATGCGTACTTCACCCGGTTGCTTTGGCTTTCGGGTAACTACAATGGGGGCACCCATGGGGTGGGCCCGGACACTTTCTCCATGATCCAGCTGCTTCTAGTTTCATCAACTCCTTCTCCACTTGAGGCCTCAGGTAGAATGCGATCCTCCTGAGTCACATGGCTGCCGGCTGTACTGAATGATTGGTATGTAACTTTATCTCCTTCCTTTTCAGACACCCAATGCCTTCAAACACTTCAAGGAATTCTGTCAAGATGTGTGAGACTTCCTCCTGGTGGACTCCAAAGTCGAACATGACTATCCCGACTGCTTCAGCTGTGTGGCACCCAAGCAGCATGCCATGCCCTTCCTCTGTGACATAGACTAGGGAATCTATGGATTGATGTCCTTGGGTGGTGGGCATTTGGAATGTTGTCTCTAAAGAGTAGAGGCTTGTTCTGTCTATATGCAAATACTTTGATCATCATGTTCTTGAGAGGCGGAGTGGGTTGTAGCATCAGGTAGGCTTCTGCAGATAGTAGCACATCCACTGTGGCTAGTATGGGGCGTACTCCTATCTGTATTTGACATTGTGGCAGGTGGCACTGCAATTGCAAGACAGTGCCTACTGTGAAAACAGAGTGGACAGTGTGTTCTGCGTCTTCATCGTTATCCATAGCGCTGTTGTGTCTATGTGTTTCAGACCATGTGTTGACAGTGTTGCGGGGCACCTTCCCTTTACTTGATCAGCAGACTCTTGCGAAATGGTTATATTTACTGCACCCTGCACACTTCTTGCTTTTTGCGGGGCTGTCAGCTGGGCGATGCATGGGACCACCACAGTACCCTCAGGGTTGTGGTGGTACTCTTCCTTTCTTAGGTTTCCTAGAGGTCTGTTGTGGGGTTATGGTGTTGACAGGTTCGGTCTTTACTGTCTTTTGTAGGGCAGCTTCCATGCGGGAAGCACAGGCTTTGGACAATTCCTTGGTCTTGCCCATGGTTAAAGTGCCGACTAATGATTTGCCTTATTCCTCTAGGATTCTAGGATGCGCTTACACAGTTATACTGATGTGCAGCCTTGGATTATTTGACCATGTATTTCTTCCCTCTCATTGGTGAATCCACATGTACTCACCAATTCCTTTAACATGGTGTAAAACGTGTTGATGGGCTCCTCCACATGTTGTCTGACCTGGCGAAAGATAAACCTTTCATATTCCTGGTTGGCCATTGGCTCAAAATATGCATTGAGTGCCATTATGAGGGCCTCCTGCTTTTTCTGGGTTGCTTCAGTTGTTGTCTAAGAGGTTCTATGTATGGCCTTGCATCCTAGATGTACTATCATGGCTCTTTTCCTTTCCTTCTCTACCTTACTGGCATCAACGTACAGCTTTCTCCACCCAGTCTCTCCACCTGGGCTCTTTCATGGAAAGTTCTCCCTCTATTGTGAATGGCTCAATGTAGGAAATTTTGCCATGATAGTGAATGACAACATGTGCTTCTCTGAACTGTGAGTAAATGGCTGCAGCGCAGACTGGCCCCCTTCCTTCTTGAGGGTTTGACTGTATCAGTAAGTGCCTTGGCTGCTGGAAAACCTTCTGACTGAATGGCCTGTGTGTGGCACCTGGGGTCTTGTATGTTCTCTTTTTAATGCAGGTTTACTAGCAGGTTGGAGAAAATGTTCACGTTCCCCTTTTCACTAAGGAGCAGTTCAGCAGAAGGCCTGAGCTGGAGCCCACATTGACCACTTTCCTCCTTTTCACCGAGGAGCGAGCGCGAGGCAGGCCCTCCCAGTGCTGTCTCTATAGCAGGACCCACGTGCGCAGGCACCAAGAGGGAAGCGTAGCACTGCTGCAGGGCAGACCGGCACGTCATCGCATGGCATGCAGTGGTGCGCCGGCACACAGAGAATGGGCAGGTGCACTGGAGGCTGAACCAGGAGCAGAGGTGTTGTCAGCATGACCCGCATGCATGTAGGGACAGCAGATTGCTGACCAGGACGGAGGGCACAACCACCTTTGTTCGCCTATGTTGGGTCTTGACCTTGTAGTGACAGAGTCGATGCCAGGGAGGGCTGGCTGACACTTACAGGGTCCAGAGGCTGGGCCTAGTACAAAGCACACTGAGACAAGAGATGGTGTTCATGGGTCCTGATGCAGGTGGTCTCACAAAACCCCACTTTCCCAGCCAGTACTTTTTTACCTCTGGCCCATGTGCCACTGGGACCACACCAAATACACCCGCAGAGCATGTTACAATATGGAAACACCCTGTGGTTACATGTTGGGGGCTGAACAGTGCACCAATTTCCTCACTGGTGCCACATTACAGAGTGAAGCCATTTAGAAAAATCTACAAGGGAACAGCCATAAAGTAGCACTGACCCAATTATATTAATAGGCGTATCATAGGGGAAAAATGGGAAAAGAGCTGCTAAAAGGACGGCCGAACCCTAGAACTAACTATTAAAGGCAATGGTCTTGAATCCATTGCGGATAGCAAGGAAGTAAAACAGTGAAAACAGAGACTAGAGAAAAAACATATCGTAAATAAAGCAGACAGTTACTGAAGCAAAATTACT
This sequence comes from Pleurodeles waltl, assembly GCF_031143425.1. NCBI lineage: Eukaryota > Metazoa > Chordata > Amphibia > Caudata > Salamandridae > Pleurodeles > Pleurodeles waltl. The sequence goes on from NC_090447.1 coordinate 1,141,248,598, forward strand.
GATACGTTACAAAAACGAAAGCCATCAAGGAGGAAAAACACATCTTTTCACTGTTTGACTAATAATCCACAACTGTGACACAAGTGTAAAAAAGCAAAACAAGAGATATACCCCAAAGTTTAAATATCTCAGTTTTTCCCTTGAGTGTGCTAAAATATACATGAGTGATCAAATAAATAAATAAAAAAGTCACAGCACTCAGTTGTCAATAATCCTGCAAAGCAGGACGCTCAAGAGTTTGCTGCTATGGAAAAAAACAGAAAAAACTACTCGTACCAAAATGGTACAGCTAAGAAGACACATGCACATTATTTAAATATCTTTAAACGAGAAAAATACAAGAGATGCCCTGAAACTAACCGAAAGAACTCCTCATTGTTAAATGCATTCTTGAGGACTAAACATGCTAGCTAAAACTGCGGAACAACACATTGGAGACACCCCTTTAGCCTCACATTGAAATACCTGCAAAAGGTAAATAGCAAGACCTCAAGTTAAAACAACCATTGGTAAAGCCAAAAGGTCTCACTGAAGAGAGCTATTGGCTTTGGCAATACTTTGTCACACTGATAGAAAAGAAACGCATTATGGCATTGCCAGCGATGGCCATATCGTGACACTTTTTCTATTTGTATCTGTGTGCTCCCACAGAAAAACATGGAGGAAGAGAGAGCGCAGGAGACCGTAGTGTCGGGGGTTACCGACACTCAGTTGATAATAAACACTCAAACACAGCGCTCTGGTTCACAACTACGAAACCGTGGGCAGGATTCGATGTCTTCCACACGGTCGGTCCGATACTGGCCCTTTGTGCTCGCACGTACATCAGACCCGCCCCCTGGGTTCACTTTATTACATAACCTCGGTCACATGACCTGAGGCACATTGAACAATTAGGGAAACTGAGGGGGAAACAGGTATGGCGAACCCGCCATCGCCCCTCCATATTTTACTTTATTGGTAGTGCCCAGCAACCAGTTCATTCACTGTGGCGACACTACATTCCTCACAAAAATCAAAAACACAGAACTACACAAATCACAAATACATTCAACATCTAGTCATCAGTCACATGGTCACTGACAGAGCAGGATTATTTCGCAGATAGTACCTGTTGCTGTCAGCTCTTTTACTGGTACTGAGTGTCTCGTTGTCAGCGTGGGTACATTCCGTTATAGCATCTGGCAGGTTGTCATCACCTGTCTCGCAATAGGATATATCATTGTCATCATAATCCCTATCCACGGATGGCTGACCACCCACTGGCTCAGAGGATACCTCCACTGGACAGAACTCAGTAGGGGAGCGAACCTTTTAAACAGCGACACATTGCGAGTCACTGACTCTGTACCATGTCGCGCCACTATGGAAGATCCATGCCGTTTCACAATTCGCCACGGGGCAGGGTCAAAAGGCATGCAAAATTTACTGCCCGGGGATATCTCTTTGAGCAGCACAAGATCGCCCACTTTGAGGTTGGAGTGTTTCGCTCTTCTACGGATGCTGGCATATCTGTTGTTGGCCAAACGCTTTTCATGCGCTTTGTCTAGGTCCACAGAAGTGGGGACCCAGGACTGGTGGTGAGGTATTGAATCAACAGTTGCTCTTCCAAAAATCACATGCCCCGGTGCTCTGTTGGTGGTAGAGTGAGAAGTCTGACGGTAGTTCCTCAGAAAAGAGTATATGGCGTGCTCAACCGGTTGCCCACCAGCATGTGCAATGCATATTACCTTGTTCAGTGTCCTCATAAAGCGTTCAAATTCACCATTCTCTTGTGGCCACCGAGGAGTGATCCGCTTATGCCTGACACCAACGCTCTCGAGATACCCAGCTAACTCTCGGCTCTGGAATGGTGGACCATTGTCAGTCTTGATTTCTCGGATGAGTCCGTGGGTGGCCATAATTTTCTTGATGCAGGGAATAACTATCTCAGCCGAGATGGAGGGGAGAACTCCAACTTCTGGATATTTAGAAAAGTCATCAATCATAACCATTGTATGCCGACCATCTGGTAGGCTCCCAAAGTCTAGGCTAGCTGACTTCCATGGTGATGTGGGACCCGGCTCCGTTTCCACTGGAGTTGGTTGACTAGGTTCCCCTGATGCTTGACACCATTCACATATTTTCAGCGCACTTTCGACCAACTCGTCCATAAGCGGAAACCATACTTGGGACCTCAGTCGATTTTTTGTCTTCACAATTCCTTGATGTCCATTATGAGCGAGCTGCACTACCCGGGATGTGAGAGATGTGGGGATTACCAGCCGGCACCCTCTCAGGAGGCACCCTTCTGCGTCTACCGTTAGCTCATCTCATACACAATATAGGCTCCCTAGTATGCGCTGAGCGGATACTGTCATGGTCGAGAGTTGTCTCTTGATTTGGAACCAATGATTGTCCTTTATGGCTTGCAGAGCCTTCTGGAGGCATTCATCTTAAGCTGTTGCTCGGGCTACTTCTTCCACTGAAAGAGGCAGTGGCCTGGACCTGTCGGAAATGAGTTTGACGTATTCTTCAGTTTCTTCTGCGTCACATACTTCATGGTGAGAAGCTGCTCGGGGATGTCGGGAGAGGTAATCAGCTGGGTTGTTGGTTCCTGGACGATATTCCAGTTGGCACCTGTAGTCTTCCATTTTTCGATTCTTGGTGGGAGCTTGGAGGCAGTGCCATTGAACAGGGGTCTAAGCGGTTTGTGGTCAGAGGTTACCAAAAAGGGACGGCCATAGACATAGATGTGGAAGTGTTTACATCCCCAGTGTACTGCGATAGCTTCCTTTTCAATTTGGGACTATCTCTGTTCTGTCTTCGTGAGGGATCTACAGGCGAAAGCTACCGGAGCCCAGTCACTGTCATCTTGCTTTTGGAATAGTACAGCACCTAGACCTTTTGGGCCTGCATCAACAGCAACTTTGGTGTCTCTCTTTGGGTCGAAGTACCGTAGGATGGTGTCGCTCGACAGGGGGTCTTTGACTGTCTCAAATGCCTGTTGTTGACTTGGACCCCATGTCCAGGGTTCTGAGGCCTTGGTCAGCATTCTGAGGGGTTGGGTGAGTGATGTGAGATCTTTAATAAAAACGACCACAATAATTCACCATCCTGAGGAAACTTCTGACTTCCGACACACAGGAAGGGGGAGGAGCGTTCTTGACATCTTGCACCTTTGCCGAGTCAGGAGTGACCCCCGTTGCGGAGAACACATACCCAAAGAACTGTATCTGGCTCTTCAGGAATTCGCACTTTTGACAGTGAAGGGTCAAACCTGATTCTTGTAGCCTCTGTAGGACACCCTTGAGTCTGGAGTGGTGCTCTGCTAAGGTTGGCACATGAAAGAGTATTTCGTCACTGACATTTATAGTACCTGGTAAACCGACCAATAGCTGCTGTATAGTATTTTGAAATACCTCGGCTGCGCTGGATATTCCAAAACTTAGTCGCTTATAGCGCCTCAAACCCACCTGTGTGGAGAATGTTGTGATATAGCGTGATTCCTTGGACAGCATTAACTGGTGGTAACCTGATCGAAGGTCTAGCTTTGAGAACCAACATGAACCACTTAATTCTCCAATTATATAATCTATTGTGGGTGTTAGGTGTCTCTTTCGTCGAATGGCTATGTTAGGAATGCGCATGTCGATGCAGATGCGGACCTCGCCAGGTTGCTTTGGCTTCCGGGCTACTACTATTGGTGATACCCATGGCGTTGGCCCCGTCACCTTCTCAATGATGTCAGCTCTCTCAAGCTGGTCTAACTCTTTCTCCACTTGTGGTCTGAGGTGGAAGGCTATTCGTCGGTGCCGTAAAGCAACTGGTTGGACGGTGTTGTCAATATGTAGTTTTATCTCTTTGTTTTTCAAGCACCCAATCCCTTCAAACACCTTGTGGTATTGTGTAAGGAGCTCTTCCACTGACTCTTGATGTATGCCAAAAGCAAAAACGACCACCTCCAGCTCCTCGGCTGTTTTACAACCCAACAACATTCCATTTCCTTCTTCAGCCACGTAGACTTTAGTGCTGACTGTGTTCGCTTCATATGTGCCGGTTGTGTGAAACACTCCTCTCAAGGCTAATGGTGTGTTTTGTCCGTATGCATATACCCTGATTTTTGCTTTGTATAAAGTTGGGAGTGGGCTAATTTTTGCATACTCGTTGGCTGCAAGAATGTTTATGGATGCTCCTGTGTCCACAACTGCTACGATGTTGTGATTACCTACTTTGATCTGACAATTGGGTAGTCTCTTTGATGATTGCGCGGCGTTTCCTATTGTGAACAGGGAGTCAATGACATGTTCCTCTGTCTCGTCATCATCCATATCGCTTCCGTGTTTGGATTTGCTTGTTGTGGCGTTGATGGATGCCTTATTTGTTCGTGTTCTGCTCAACCTTCATACTTTGACAAAGTGGTTCAGTTTCCCACAACCAGCGCATGTCTTTCCTTTCGCCAGACATTCGGTTGGTTTGTGTGGCGGACCGCCACAATATCCGCATGTTCTTGCCGATGGCTTATATGTTCGCGCTTTGCTTTATGGAGTGGCATCGCCATGGCGTTGAAAGCTTCTTCCTTGATTGGCCTTTTGTAGTGCCGCCTCCATATGTGATGCTCGGGCTTTTGAAAGTTCTTTTGTGCATCCCATCATGAGGATGTCTGCCAAAGACTTTCCGGACTCCTCAAGAATGCGTTCTCTCAGTTTTGTTGATGCGCACCTTTGAATTATCTGCCCCCGTATCTCTTCTGCTTTGTCTGCAAACCTGCACGTGCTGGCTAGATCACGCCGTCTCATGTGGAAAGAGTCAATAGACTCTTCCATGTGTTGTCGGGCTTGTCTGAAAACGAACCGCTCGTAATCAGTATTGGCCATGGGCTCGAAATGCCTGTTGAGGGCTGCTATTAACGTGATGTGAGTCTTGGGTGCATCTTCAATCAGGTTTTTTTGTAATTTTGTAGATTTCTCTTCCTCCCAAATAAATGAGCAGGGCCCGTTTCTGATCATCTTCTACTTTTGTCGCCTCGAAAAACAGCCCAACTCTCTCTACCCATTCCTTCCACTTTGGAGCCTGCGAAGTTGGGGCACCTTCCACAACGAAAGGTTCAACAGGTGGAATGGCTGACATGATGGAGGAGGGACAAAGCATCTGTTGTGCAGAAAAACGTACAGCGCAAAGATTCCGCAGTCCGCAGAACGGGGAGCAGCAAAGGCGGTGGGGTGCGCAGCAGCACTAATGCCGGATAGGCACTGGAGGACCTGGCAAGACACTGGAGGCGGTGGGCGTGGCAACGCAACCCGCACGGTGTGCTGGGGTGAGTCCAAAGCTGTGAACAGGCAAGGTACGCAATATTTGCTGCTGGAGCTGCCGGCCCTTATTGCAAATGTCTGTGCTAGTTGCAGAACAGTGAGGTAATACTCACTCAGGGGCCACGTGGGGGAGATGACCGTCAGCAGGCTGTCCAACTTTCTTTGTGTTTTTTTTTTTAATGAATTAGAAAAACCTGTCGTTCCCTGCACGAATGTGGGCTTTAAGCTGCAGTCCACGTGGCACGAGCACCACGATGAGAGCGGCCGCCACAGGATGCAGCGTTCGATGTGCGCGACACCAGCAGTCGTCCACGTGGCACGAGCACCGCGGTGAGAGTGGCCGCCACGGAAAAACAGCATGCAGTGTGGGCGACACCCTCATTGCCAAAATGTAGTGTCGGGGGTTACCGACACTCAGTTGATAATAAACACTTGAACAAAGCGCACTGGTTCACAACTAAGAACCCGTGGGCAGGGTTCGATGTCTTCCGCGCGGTCCGTCCGATACTGGCCCTTTGCGCTCGCACGTACATCAGACCCCGCCCCCTGGGTTCACTTTATTACATAACCTCGGTCACATGACCTGAGGCACATTGAACAATTAGGGAAACTGAGGGAGAAACAGGTATGCCGAACCCACCATCGCCCCTCCATATTTTACTTTATTGGTAGTGCCCGGCGACCAGTTCATTCACTGGCGTGAAACTACAGAGACAAGGATGCAGCTGGGGAGGGAGGCTACGACAGACAAGGATAGGCAGACAACGGAGTGTGGATGGTAGGTTCTGGAGGTAACCAGATGGACAACAGATGGTAAATGGAAGGTGTTGGAGGCAACCAGACACAACAGGGGGTCGGCAGGAGAGGGTGGGAGCAAGTATATGGACAACAGAGTGGGCTGAAGGGGTAGGGCAAGAACATGCACAAAGAAAAGTGGGCAAAAGAGATGAACAACGGCACTGACAAGAGAGGGTGGCTGTGCGGTGCTGGGAAAAGCAGACTAACAACATAGTGAGTTTGAGGGGCTGGGGCAAGCAGATGAATAGTGGAGGGTTGGGTGGGGGTACTGGATCAAGCACACAGACAATGGAGGGAGGTATGGGAAAGAACATGGAGGGAGGAGAAGTACATGAGGGAGTGAGCTGAAAAACACATGCACACTTATAGGGTGCTTAAACAAAAAGTAAAATGTAGATCTGGAAAGATGAGTAATGGGAGGACATAGGTAATGTGTCCATGATTCAGGGAAGGAACAGACACACAAAGAGGAAGGCAGTCTATGGAAGATAATGAATAAGGAACACGCAAGTAAGAACGACAATGAAGCCAACTAATGGTAAGCAAGTGGCACCTTCTAAGCCCCCTGTAATGTAACAAAAGGTCTTACAATAGACAGCCCATAGGCGAGACACTAGTGTTGGCTCTTTCGTTTTCTAAATTTATATATTTAGTGTCTAGGATGACATAGTTTCTCATTGTCACATTTAAAGGTGAAATCAAGAAACTGAGCTTTTATTTAATGTCGTAAACTAAAAGGTATATCTGCAATGATTCAAACAATTGAGGACATCAAGTGTTTTTTCAGAGCCATTCAAGAAAAATATGTTTATATATGTGCACAACACATAGTTGTGGGATGAGTAATGATTAGATTAGGCATAGATATGTTTGTACTCAATATAGTCCATTTTTAGGTTTGCCAGGTTGCTGGGGAGAAGTTAGAGCAAGAGCAATGCTCTTCAACTAACAATGGTAAGTTTGCTGAAGAGAAAAAACATGTTAGTGAATTGGTGATGAAAACACTGGGTGCCACCATAGGAAGTCTAGAGGAATCGAGGACATTATTAATGGCTGATTGCTTATACTTGGGGAATGTTAGCATGTAAGGACTGAAGGTGTTAACTTCAGTCCTTCCTCAGGATCAGCATGAAGATCTTTGTGTCTACCTCCCAAAACCTCCAACTCTGCATATTATTGTAGCACAGAGTATTGGAGTGGTCAGGTGAGGAAAAGGGTTTTGGGGTAGAAACAGGATGGGAGATCTGAAAAGGAAAATACAGGTGCACATGTATACAATGAATATTTGCTCTGCATAGAAGTTGTACAATCTTCATTCCTATTAGGGAATGATTAAAGGCAACAGGGTTCTCAGGTGCAATAGTGTATCATAAGTGTTCTTATGTGCAATATGTAGCATAAGCTAAATTAACTAGCTACGTCTGATCATAATCATTTATTACTCTTGTAATCAAAGTCATCCTAAACACTAAATATATAAATTTTGAAAACGAAAGAGCCAACACTAGTGTCTTACTGTACAGAACAATCCTAGTTTGTCATAGGAAGTAAATGTGGCTCTCACAACAGTAGAACGCTCCTCTTGTTGCACAAGAAACAAATGGAACTCTAAAGAGGTATGATGCATCTGAGAATGCATTAATTTCACATTTAAGGGGCAGTGTTTGATACTCCCCAGATAACCAGGAAACAAAATGATTTGGCCAACAAGGTCCTTATCAGGAAGACCCCACCTTTTTTTCGAAAGAGTTCTCATTGCCTCACCTTGGATTTAGACTCAGGAATCCAAGTATACAGATTGAAGTCCTAAGATGTGGAACTCAACTGAGTACTGCTCTGCTCAGCTGCGCCTCAAGGAATCCTTAACTGGGAGGTGGAAGATCAGTAAGGGATCTGATCTCAAGCTGATCCTCAAAAACAGCCAGTGCGTGCCTTAGAGCTAGGCTGGGTTTATACTCAACCCTCACCCAAGATGGTTGCCGTCAGGGCACTTGGGAAATTAAGTCCAGGCAATGAGCTTTTTAGAAAAGAGGGGCAGGTTAGGCAATATAATAGCTTGCAGTGCAGCCACCAGCATGCAGACCCCCAGGGGAGCCAATGAGTCTACCCACAAGGAACACTCCCAGCTACAAAAGGAGCGAAAGCACCACAGTGGAGGATGTTGGGGAGGATCCTAGAGTGCACACTGCTGCAATTTTCCCACCATGGGCTCACCAAAGCCCTCAGGAACTCTCCCCTGCCCCTCACCACAGACCCCAAAGTCTCAGCACAGAACTTCCATCAATGGATCTCCAAATGTGCCAACACCCTAGCACCTCTCTGTAGGAACTCAGCTAAACACAACCCCAAGAAAGCCAGCTGGTTCTCCCCGCACTCAAGGACTCCAGGTGCACCTACACATGGCTAGAGAAAAGATGGAGAAACAGCAAGTCCCCAGAAGACTTCGAGGCCTTCAAAGCTGCCATCAAATCCCATTAGCACCTCATCAGAGCCACCAGGAAAGGCTCCCTGCAGGACCATATAAGCACCACCGCTCACAACACAAAAGAGCTCTTCGCCGTGATCAAAGAGTTTGCCAAACCCCAGTCGGAAACGGCAAACATCCCTCCATCTCAAGACCTCTGCGACAGACTAGCCAACTTCTTCTACTGATAAATCAGACATATACCACATCTTCAAACCCCAACACCCTCCAAGCCCTCCAACAACCCCCAGCTCTGACCCTACAAACTGTCACACATCCGGCACCACACTGACGAGACCTGCTCCCTCATTAGCAGCATCCACTCTGTAGCCCCGATGGACTCCAGTCCTCACCACATTTTCAACAAAGCCAGCACCTCCATCGCATCAGAGCTCAGCCACACCTTCAACTGTTCCATAGATACAGCTACCTTCCCCAAGGACTGGAAGCAAGCCGAGATACGCCCGCTTATGAAGAAACCCACAGCCCCTCAAGACCTCAAGAACAACCGCCCCATCTCTCTGCTGCCTTTCCCAGCCAAGGTCATCAAAAAGGCCATCAACACACAGCTCTGTGAGCACATCGAGGACAACAACATCCTGGATAACTCCCAATTTGGTTTCTGGAGCAAGCCCACAGCACAGAAACCGCCCTACTAGCCACCACAGATGACATCCACTTGCTCCTCGACTGCAGCCAAATAGCAGCCCTCATCCTACTGGACCTATCGGCTGCCTTTGACAAGGTTTTGCACCTCACCATCTGCCTCAGACTCCATGCAGCCAGCATCTGCAGAAAGGCTCTACAATATATACGCTCCTTCCTGTCTGGCAGAACACAAAGAGTCAGATTCCAGCCTTACCTGTCAGAACCTACAGAAATCAGCTGCGGAGTTCTATAGGGCTTCTCCCTGAGCCCTTCACTCTTCAACATCTACATGACTCCGCCCACATTTATCACCAGGAACCACGGGCTGAACATTGTCTCCTATGCCGACGACACCCAGCTGATCATCTCACTGACCGAAAACCACACAACTACCAAGAAGAATTTCCACAACAGGATGGAAGCCGTTGCCGCCTGGATGAAGGACAGCTGCCTCACACTCAGTCCTGACAAGACCAAGATCTTCATCCTGGGACCCTCCACATCAGCCTGGGACAGGTCCTGGTGGCCAGACATCCTCACCACCCCCTTCTCTCCAACAAATCACACATGCAACCTTGATTTAATCCTGGATTCATCGCTCACCATGACCAACTCAGTTGCATCCTCCTGTTTTCACACACTCTGACTTCTCCGTAAGATCTACAAATGGATCACAAAGGATTGCTGCAGAACCATAACCCATGCCCTGGTTACCAGAAAACTCGACTATGGCAACGCCCTCTACGCCGGCACCACCCAGAAGAACCTGAAGAAACTACAGCACATCCAAAACGCCTCTGCCAGACTCATCCTGGACGTTCCCCACTGCGAACACATCACCAATCACCTAAGAGACCTCTACTGGCTTTCTATCGAGACTTAACTTAACTTCAAACTCCTCATCCAAACATGCAAGGTCCTCCACAACCTAGGGCCCACCTACCTCAACCACTGCATCACTATCTACTCCCCCACCAGACCTCTCTGCTCCGCTCAACAGGCACTAGCCACCATACCCTGCATACGGAAGACCTCGGCTGGAGGAAGATCCTTCGCCTACCTTGCAGCAAAGAACTTGAACACCCTGCCCCTGCACTTGAGGCAGTCACCATTGTTACGGCAATTCAGGAAGGACCTTAAAACCTGGCTCTTCAATTGAAGCACAGAGGACAAACCCCCTCAGCACCTTGAGGCCCTTACGGGTGAGTAGCTGCACTCTATAAATCTTTATTTAATTTGGATATTGATAGTACTCCGCCTCCCAAGTGCACTTTAGGACCCTGCCTGTGAGGATACTATGTATGAAAAGTGTGAGGCAATCAGAGAACATGGATGTTACAAGCAGGTTCCCAGGAATCATTCTCGGGACCGTAGCCTTTCCAGGAAACTAAATACCAAAGGAAAGAGCCCCTCTTCCTAAAGTCCAGAATGGCCCTGAACTCATTTTCCTAGTCCCCTCAAACAATCACGGGAGTGGGGCACTGTCAACAGTGTTGTGGGGCTGGTTTTACTAGCGATGTACAAAAGACAGGATGTATGTGGAAACTCCTGGTTGGGTGAATTTATATGTTACAGAGTGGAAATGGCGTACTATCCGATAAGGCCCAATGTACTTTGGATTGAACATGTTTCATTGTCTAAATGTGATACATTTGGCGGAGAGCCACACCATGGCTCCAGGTCGATACATTGGGCCTTGAACCTGATGCTTATTGCTGTGGAATTTATACTTTGCCTTGGTTTTATCAAGAGGGGTTCATATTTGAGTTTGCATTTGATGAATGTTTTTCACAGTGCCATGAACTAGTTGTCTGGACTCTAGTGATTGAGGCAAAACCACCATGAGTGTATGAGTATGAAAACCATAGGTGCCAAAAAATTGAGTGATGCCTGTAGAAGAATGATGAGCGTTATTATATGCCAACTCAGTGAGCCAAAGGAGTTTCACCCAAGAGATAGCAGCATTTTCTGCATAACATTGTAAGTATTGTTTGAGAGTTTGATTAAGATGCTTTGTCTTCCCATTGGTTTATGGGGGATGACTGGTCGATAATTCTGGGGAAATGTTGAGGGCTGAACACCAAGTTTTCCTAAACTGGGCCGGGAATTAAGAACCTCAAACAGAGAGGCAATCAGAGAGGTTTACTTTTGGTAGACCATGTAAACGGACAATGTGCTGCAAAAGAACAGTAGCTAAGCGACTAGATGTTTGAAGATCTTTGCAGGCCATGGAATGGGCATATTTCTAAGGCTATTGGCAAATTTAGTTAGTGGTAACAAACAGTTGGGTTTGGGATGAGAAGGGATGGTTTTCTGTGTTTTGTGAATCTTAGAAAGGGTGTTATGACTCCAGTGTGGGTAGAGCTCCTATAGAGGAACTGATATTCATTCTTACAGAGGAAACCAGATTATACCTTTTCTTCTATAATGTCCTTAATAATGAAACCAGTTTCAGATGTAGGATTTTCTAGACGTCTGAGGCAGTGTCCAGTATTGGATAAATCTCTAATTAGTTATAGTTATTTGTTTGCATGGTCACTATCTCCCCAGTTGAATGCTGGTTTTATGGTAATGACTCTGTTGTTGTGGAGACTAGTGGGGACTTCCTTCTCCAATTAGCTGATGTTAAATCTAATATTTTTTCTTTCCAATTTGATAGTACCTAATTCCTTAAAGATGATCCATTTTTTAAAGTACTTTATTTTTCTGTTTTCACTCCACACAGGTGAAACACATAGGGGGTCATTCTGACCCTGGCGGTCTTGGACCGCCAGGGCAAGAATGACGGAAGCACCGCCAACAGGCTGGCGGTGCTTCATTCCCTATTCCGACCGCGGCGGTAAAGCCGCGGTCGCACCGCCGGGGCCGGCGGTGTCCCACCGATTTTCCCCCGGCGGTCAGAATCCACCAGGGCAGCGCTGCAAGCAGCGCTGCCCTGGGGATTATGACCCCCTTACTGCCAGCCTGTTTCTGGCGGTTTACACTGCCAGGAAGAGGCTGGCGGTAAGGGGTGTCCTGGGGCCCCCTAACAGGACCCCGGCCTGCTTTTCACTGTCTGCATGGCAGACAGTGAAAAGCGCGACGGGTGCAACTGCACCCGTCGCACGGCCGCAACACCGCCGGCTCCATTAGGAGCCGGCTCCTGTGTTGCGGCCTCATTCCCGCTGGGCCGGCGGGCGCTAACATGGTTAGCGCCCGCCGGCCCAGCAGGAATGTTGGAATGGGGGCCGCGTTATTGCCCGCCAAGGTTAGAATCACCCCCATAATGCCTTCCAGAAAATTACAAAAGCTCATCACAACTTATAAACCATTGGTTTCAATACAACATACATCATCTGATCGTACTTCATATCAACATCCATCAACTACCCCGCTGCCACCACCCCCCCAAAAGCCCCAAATGTGAAGGTGTAAGTGGGACCTTCCTGTTTGCCACATCCGAAGCCTCCAGGTCCACCTCATGGAGGCATGTAATGGGAATGAGATTGAGTGGGTGAGCTGCCACGCAGTCCACCTCATGATCCCTACACAAATGTCTTGAAAGCTTTCCATATTTTATCAGATTTTGCTTGCGTGTCATGGACTATAGCTGAGAGTTTTTCCATTGCATTAATGGACCATATTTTACTCCATCACATGTGATTGGCGGTGTGGTGCGCTGTTTTCACACCTGCACCAACACCACTCTGGCCGCCACAAGAAGCTGTAAGATCAACCTGCATTGTGGAATCATTAGTGGAAAAACTGAGTTGTCTCCTGGGACACCTCATAGTAGCACCAGGGGAACAAGAAGGAGCTGGGTGCCAGTGATTTGGTGAATCTGTGTCACAATCCCCTCCAAGTACCTCTGAGTATGTGTGCAAGTCCACCACATATGAATGAAGGTGCACTTTTCCCAACATTCTTTCCAACACAACTTCGAGCTTCTTGTCATGGCATGAAGACGGTTAGGGGAGAGATACCAGCATGTCAACAATTTCCACGCTTTCTCTTTAAGGGAAACACTAATGGAAACCTTTACAGGTTTTCTCCAGATTTTATCTCAATGCTCTTGTGTAGTATTTTTCCCCAAGTCCTGCTCCCATTGTGTGATGTACTTATGTTTATGTGCCTTGTATAAGTCAAGAAGGGTGCATTGCAACCAAGTGACCACTTTGCACAGTATTTTGTTCATGAACAAGGCCTCCAGATGATTTTTTCTCTTCCTGCCAGTGGGGCCACCTCTCAGGCACCCGCTCAATAGAGAAGTTGTGTTATGCGAAAGTGGCCTCAGTGGTCAAGAAGCCCTCCCACTACCAGTTCCTCTTTTGTGACCAAACTCCAATCCACATACAGCTTGCCAAGCATATGAGCGTGATCCATGTCCCAGGCTTTAAATCCCCGGTTGTGAATGCCTGGAAGGAAAGTCAGGATTATGTGTAATGGGGACAATGGAGAGGGAAAAATAGTGAGCTGTTCTGCCATGCGACCTGTTGCCATTATTCTGGGACAATGATAGTGAAGGAAAGGGACGTGGGAGTCTGTCTCCTGGCTCTCAGAGGTAGCCATTGTAAATGTTGGAGTGGAATCTTTGAGAAGCTTTGTTCACTAACCTCCAGTCCTTTAGGGGGGGTTTTGTGGTTCAATTCGAGTGCTGGGCGAATCTGTGCTGCTTGCACATAATTTTTGATTTTAGGAATCCAAATCCCCTGAGGGATGGACATCAGGAGGGTCACTCGTGGGGATCTCGTAGAACAACATTTCCACACAAATGCTGTCCGCTTTTTTGTATGTAGTCCAGGGTGGAGCTGTAGATATGCAACCTGAGGCACTGTATAATGTAGAGGATGCCGGGCAGAAAGCTGATCATTAATGCTCATCATTCGCCCAAACCATGAGTTTTCAAGCTTTCCCCCAGTGATAGAGATGCTTAAATAACGTGTACAGTGCTGGGGGGATATTGGCTCTATGTAAGTGTTGCGATTTCTGTGGTAGATGGATGCCTAAATGTTTAGGAGTGTGTGGTGACCATGTGAAACAGTTACTAGCGAGCACCACGTGGGCCTCCTGATGCAGCTCCACCACAATAAGGCCAGTTGACTTCATTAGATTTACCTGGAAGCCAGAGGCAGCGTAAAAGGCATCTAGCTCCTCTTTAAGGGCTGCAGGGGAAGAAGTGGGATCCATTAGGAAGCAGTGGATATCGTCCATTTTAAGAAGTAGTTTAAACTCTTGAGAACCCATTATAATGCCATGTTTTACTGGGTTTTGCTGGATTTTCTGTGTGAGGGGTTCAATTAAGAGAACAAACATCAATGGGGAAAGTGGGCATCCCTGATGCGTACCCCAGGTTAGTAATATTTTCTGCGACAGTTCACCATTTATCTTTATCCTAGTTTCCAGCATCTTGTAATTGGTCAAAATCCACTTAGATTTTTTATAGCCTAGTAGTGTATTTGGAAGGGTTTTGGGGCCAGATGTATCAAGCTCCTGATTTGCATTTCTTAAATAGCAAATTTTAGGAAATCGTTATTTGACAAATGCAAAATGGGATGTATGAAATTTGCTATTCGGTAATAGTGATTTCTTAAAAATCGCAATCACTAGTGAATCGCAATTAGGGAACGGGACTCCATTCGTAGGTGCGAATGGTTTTGCATTTCCGAATTTGCAAATTTCTTTTAGTGATTCACAAATTAGGTAATGCAAATCCCAGGTGCTGGGTGCCTAAGGCCCCCTTTGATGCAGCCCAGAAAAATATTTGTGGACATGTAAACTGCACACATGCCCTAGGGGCATGTGTGCGCTACATGTCATTTTTGAAAAATGCATTTTTTATGCATTTTCTAAAATTGATCATGCTTACCACCAAACTTCAATTTGTGGTAATTGCATTTCCTAAATTTTGGAAAATGCCAAATTTGCATTTAGGAAATGCATGCTACATGTGCACTGGTAATCGCAAATAGGTACTCCCTATTTGCGATTACCTATTTAGGGAATTGCAATTTGCGATTCCCTAAATGGAGTCGCAATTTCAAGGAATCGCTATTTTAGCGATTCCTTGAAATTTCACTGCAAATGCCTTTCATTTTGCGATTCACACCATTTGCGAATACAAAAAGCTGTGATACATCTGGCCCTTGGTATTGAACGCCCAATTGACCAGGTCAAAGGCCTTAACTGCGTCCAGCGAGAGAGGGACCATTGGTTTTTGTTGACGTTCTGCTGTCTCAATAAGGAGGGCTGCTAGTCTTGTATGGTCCCTTGAGTGTCAGGATTTTATGAACCCACTGTGCTGGTGTGAGATAATTGTGGGCCAGAGGTCTCGTAGCCTTGTTAATCAAATTGCTGTAATGATTTTCAAGTCGGTGTTTGTTAGAAATTGGGTGTCTATCTGGCAGATGCATACACCCTTGTCCAAGTAGGGACCACAATACTAGTCAGGTAAGCCACTATACAACCTAAATTATCTTGTGCTTAGCCTCTGGTAGTTTGGCACAGAGCAGGCAGGCTTAATTTAGAAGGCAATGTGTAAAGTATTTGTGCAATAACTCATGCAGTAACACAGTAAAAACACCACAAAAAGTACTCCACACCAGTTTAGGAAAATAGAGAATGTTTATCTAAATAAAATAGGACCCAAACAAAAAAAATCCAATATGCACAAGTGAAGGTATCACTTTTTAAAGGTTTAAATGAGTCTCAGTCCTTAAGAATCAGTGGTTGTATCCTTGTAACACGCAGCACCTGGGATGCATAATAAATAATGACACACAGGGCCATAGAGGAGGAGATGCATTAAAATGCATGAAAATAAGGCGCTGTGACGATTTTTCATGCGCAGCATAGATGAGACGTTGTTTTTTCTATGCTGCACGGCGGTGCGTCAGTTTACAGGAGCGCAGCCTTGGTTCCGGGAAGATGCGTTGAAAAATAAGATACTGCGTCGGATTTTCTGGTGCAGCACAGAGGATGTGTTGTTTCTTTCCACGCTGCAAGGGGATGCGTAGATTTACAGGAGCACAGCCTTGATTCCTCACTGTGATGCGGGGATATTTTGACAGCCAGGGACGATGCATTGAAAATCCTTGAAACACTGGTAAGAAGGATCAGGCACTGCATCAATCTGGTGGGTGATGTAGTGAGTTTTCAGCCGCGAGGCAGGAGCTGCGTTGATTTCTGCAGGCGTTGAATCGATTTTCCATTGCAGTGGGATTTTTTTCTCTTTGGTGAAGTCTTTGTGGCCCTGAGACTTTGGAACAGAAGGCAAGTTCAATCCAAGCCCTTGGAGAGCACTTATGGGGAAGGCAGAGTCCTTCCAGCAGAGTCAGAGGACATCAGGCAGCAGGGCAACAAGAAGGGCAGCAGTCCTTCTCAGCAAATCAGTCCAGATGAGTCCTTTGGACATCCTGGCAGTCCCTCTGACAGGGTGCAGGTGTAAGTCCAGAAGTGTCTGATTTTGTGGTGTCAGAGTCCCAGTGTATATACTCAAAAATGCCTTTGAAGTAGTGGAAACTGCAAAGAGTGGTTTTGAAGTGCAGAAGTTCCACTTTCAACCCAGCCCTGTCTGCGAGGATCCCTGTGGGGGGGGGGTTATCAGTCCTTTGTGTGAGAGCCGACCACTGGCCTTTGAAGTGTAAGAGAGAGCCCCTCCACCCTTCCTGCCCAGGGAGACCCATTCAGTATGCAGATGTGTCCCGTGTTTATGGCTGTCTGGGTGGAATGCACAAGGGGAGCTGTCACCCAGCACAGACCAGACGTGGATTGGTGACAGGCTGTATGGCACAGATAGCAGTAAGTGCAGAGAAATGCCCACTTCCTAAAAATGGCATTTCTAAAATAGAAATATTAAATCCAACTTCACAAGTAAGCAGGATTTTCTATTATCATTCTGGCCATACTAAACATGACAGGGTTACTCCTTTCGGATCGGAATCTACCACTTAAAAGTATATAAGGGCAGTTCTAATGCTGGCCTGTGAGAGTAGCAGGCCTCACAGTAGTAAGAAACTAATGTGTGAGGTTGCCACTATCAGGACATGTAAAACATGCCTTTTATTTACATAGCACCCTGCCCTATGGGTTATCTAGCCTACCTTAGGAGTGACTTATAGGTAGAAAAAGGCAGGTTTAAAGCTTGGCAAGTAGTTTTAAATGCCAAGTCGAAGTGGCAGTGAAACTGCTCACAGGCCTTGCAATGGCAGGCCTGAGACATGGTTAGGGGCTACTGATGTGGGTGGCATAATCAGTGCTGCAGATCCACTAGTAGCATTTAATGATTTACAGGCCCTGGGCACCTCTAGTGTACTTTATTAGGGACTTACAAGTAAGTTAAATATGCTAGTTGGGTAGGTGCAAATGTTACCATGCTTAGGGGAAAGAACACATGCACTTTAGCACGGGTTAGCAGTGGTAAAGTGTGCAGAGTCCTAAAACCAGCAAAAATAGGGTCAGAAAAATGGAGGGAGGCAGGCAAAAAGTTGGGGGATGACCACTCTAAGGCTGTCAGGTCTAAAGTGTGTCCCTCCCAGCTGAAAGTGGGGAGAGCTACCCAACATATTGGGAACTCTCATCTCTAAGACGGAAGAATCTGGAGAGAGTATTGGTGTGGTCAGTTCCCAGGCGATGCTCCACTGTAAAGTCCATTCCCTGTAGAGAGATGGACCACCCCAAGAGTTTAAAATTTTCACCCCTAATCTGCATGAGCCATCTGAGGGGCCTGTGGTCTTTCTGTACCCGGAAGTGAGTCCCAAACAGGTATGATCACATCTTCTTCAGTGCCAAGAACACAGCAAATTCTTCTCTTTCAATGGCACTCCACTTCTGTTCCTTTGGAAGTAACCTCCTGCTAATGAAGGCTACTGGATTGTCTAGGCCCTCTCCATTCAGCTGTGCTAAGACTGCCCATATGCCATGCTCTAAAGCATCAGTCTGTATTATGAATTCCTTGGAGTAATCGGTGGCCCTGAGCAGTGCTGTACACATGGCTTCCTTGAGGGAATCAGAGGCTTTCTGACAAGCCTTTGTCCAGTTCAATAACCTGGGCTGCTTCTTAGAAGTCAGCTCAGTTAAGAGAGCAACAATGGTGCCATATCTCTTATCAAATCTTCAACAGTGGCCACCGAGGCCTAGGAAGGCTCTCACTTCAGTTTGGGTTTTATGTGATTGCTAAGCCACGATTGTTTCAATCTTGGCTTGGAGGGGCTGCACCTTGCCACCACCGACCAGGAGTCCCAAATACACCATGGAACATTGTCAGTCCTACCTGTTGCAGGCCCTGGAGCACCTCTTGGAGGTGATGCAGGTATTCCTTGCAGCTAGCACTTCAGACGGTAATGTTGTTTAAGTACGCTGCACAGAACGCCTCTTTACCAGCTAGGTCCCTGTTAACCAACCATTGGAAGGTAGCAGGGGCATTCTTAAAGCCAAAGGGCATCACCCAGAATTGGTAATGCCCCTCAGGGGTGGGGAACGCTGACCTCTCTTTTGCCCCCTCAGACAAGGCGATCTGCCAGCACCCTGATGTCAAATCAAAGGTACTGAGGAATTTGGCAGCACCTAACCTGTCAATCAGCTCATTAGCTCTGGGGGTGGGGGGTGCGTTAGTCTTGGTCAGGGAATTGAGGCCTCTGTAGTCCACGTAGAACAGAAGTTCTTGTTTGGCGCCCAGTGGTCAGCCTTTGGTACCAATACCACTGGGCTGGACCAGGGACTGTTAGAGGTTTCAGTCACCCATCAAGCTATCATCTTGGCAACTCCTTCCTTGATACTAGCTCTCACCCTGTCTGACAACCTGGACATTTTGTTCTTTTCACTGTGACTATCCCCAGTGTCAATGTCATGGACACACAGATTTGTGAGTCCAGGGGTGAGGGAGAACAGTGAGGCAAACTGTCCCAGCAACTTGTAGCAGTCACATCTCTGCTCTGGGGCCATAAAGTCAGAGAGGTTGACACCCTCCATTGACCCATCACTTTTCTGTGCAGGGAGAAAGTCAGGGAGAGGTTCACTCTCCTCCTCCACATCCTTATCTGTCAACCTCTCAAAGTGAGGCTTGGGTCTGTTTACATTGAGCACCCTTAGGGAGTTTCTAAGGATCTGGAGGTCCACTAAGTCACTGCCCCCCCCTTACGCTCCTGTATTTGGTATGGGCTAGTCCAGCGGTCCTGGAGAGCTCTGGTCTCTACTGGCTCCACGACCCATACTTTGTCGCCAGGGTGAAACTCCACCAGAGTGGCCTTCTGGTCATAACAGCGTTTCGTTACCTTTTGACTGGCCTCAGGGTTGCTCTTGGCCTTTTTCCAGAAGCGGTGCATCTGGTTGCAGAGGGCCAACATGTAGCTGACCACAACCTGGGGGGGTGGGTTTTCCTGGGAGCTTTCTCCCACCCTTCCTTGACAATGCTTATAGGTCCCCTAAAAGGGTAGCCATAGATGAGTTCAAAGGGACTGAACCCTACTCCCTTCCGTGGCACCTCTCTGTAGGCAAAGAGAAGGCATGGCAAGAGGACATCCCACTTTTGCGTCATGGTCTCAGGTAGGCCTGCAATCATGCCCTTCAACGTCTTATTGAATCTCTCAACTAGACCATTGGATTGAGGGTGATAGGATACGGTGAACTTGTATATTACACCACACGCATCCCACATAGACTTCATGTATGCAGACATGAAGTTAATGCCTCTGTCAGACATTATCTCTTTGGGGAACCCCACACGGGTAAAGATCCCCATCAATTTTCTGGTCACCACAAGTGCAGTCACTGTCCTCAGAGGGTTTGCCTCTGGGTAGCGTGTGGCATGGTCCACCAAGACCAGGATGAACCTTTTGCTTAGGGCTGTTGTGGGGTCCAATGGATCAATTACTTCGATGCCCACCCTTTCAAAGGGGGGCCATGGACGGGAAGTAGGATCAGGGGATCTTTTTGCTCTTTTCCTGATTTCCCACACCTGGCAGGTGGGACAGGACCCACAGAATGTGTCTGAGGCTGTCTTCCTTCGGGGTCAATAGAAGTGGACGACAAGCCTGGCAAAGGTCTTCTCTTGTCCTAAATGTCCTGCCAGAGGAATGTTGGGAGCCAGACCCAGTAGGAAGGCCCGGTAACACTAGGGGCCCACCAGCACACGTGCTGCTCCAGCACCTGGAGCCTTAGGCTTACTATAAAGGATATCATTCTCCCAGTAGATTAGGTGATCCCCAGATGCTTCATCTGCTGCATGGGCTCAAGCCTGTCACCTCAAGCCCCCAAGAGTGGGACACTCTTTCTGTGCTTTGCAGAATTCCTCCCTGGTGGGCCCAACCTCAACTTGCCAGCCAGCAAGCTCAGGTAGGTCACCTAGGGCTGCAATATCCTCCCTGGTTGGCTCAGAGGCCTCCTTCTCAGGGACCCCATCAACCCCCACCTCGGGAATTCCATGGACCAGTTTCCCACACCCCTTGACCCTCTTCCTGGCAGCTGTCTGGGCCATTCTTCCAGGCTCCAGACACCCTTGACTCCCCTCCCGGGAAGCCATGTGATCATGCAGACCCACTTAGGCAATCCCGTCATCTCCAAGTGAGACCTGAGATTTACCTCCCTCCAGGTAGTGTGCTAACAGACAGTCAAAAGGAATGGCAGGGCTCATAGCTACTTTCAGAGAACCACCCTCCGCTCAAAGGAAACCAGAGCCACTGGCAGATGGTTCTCGCTATTGTCAGCGACTGTGACCTGGTGGAATGTGTTCAGTAGGACCTGCTCTGCTGGCACCAGCTGATACTTAACAGTGGTCATGCTGGCTCCTGTGTCACGCAGAGCCTCACCCGTTGCCCATTGATGGTGACCCACTGCCTATACCTGGAAGTAATGGCAGGCATGTGAGCTTTCTGCACCATATCTGCATTCCCCCAGCAGTACCTCTATCCGTTCCCCAAAACGATCTTGGTCTGAAAAATGGAGGGAGGCAGGCAAAATGTTGGGGGATGTCCACCCTAAGGCTGTCAGGTCTAACAGTGTTAAAAAAGGTTATAGGTGGGTATGATAAGCAGAGCATAGGATCCTTGTCCAGCTTAACTAGTGGTGGGAATATAGTTAAAGACTGTGGTCAGTGGTGCTGCCAATTAACCAGCATAGGTCTTCTACAAGGGTACCGAGAAGTCATCAGGGCCCGGATCCTTCTACCTGGGGAGGTGTCCGATCGTTCGCAAGACTTCCTCCTCAGATAGAGCCTTCCTCAGTTCTAAACAGTCCTCTCTCCACAGGGAGCACCAAAAGCCCTCCAAGTATTCATCCTGAGCGCCCAGGCTAGACCCGATTCCATGAACACAAAGTCATATTAATCCATAAAAAACGTCTTTCTCATAATATTTCTGTTTGATATAGAGACGTTTCTTGGCCACTGCCTGCATCACTATCTGCTTAAGCTCTCCCCAGGCTTTCCTGAGTGAGCGCTCTTTATGTTCTAGGGGAGGTGTCTGCTTTATGTTGGGACACTAATCATATTATTTCCTCATTTAGGTCCTGATTCTTCTGCTCACTTATCGGCTCAAATGTGATAGTATGAGCAATCAGGTTACTGCATGTTACTGCCTTTGCAGCATCTCAAATGTTATTTCAGTTGATCTCAAGTGTGACATTTTCTTGGAAGTAATGCACCACTGAGTCCCTAAGGACTATCTCAATGTCCTGCCAAGTACTATTAAGAAGCTTTTGCAAAGTCGTCAGGGTGAGCTGTATCTTAACTGTTGAGTGGTCAGACAATATTTTGGGCTCTTTATCAGAATCGAGGCTTGCCTGCAGTAGGTCACAGGGTATAAAGAAATAATCTGTCTATGTATACGCCCTATGCACATCTTAAGTTATGTTCGCCTTTGTGGTGGTGGGGCTGCACATCCACCCGATCTAGATCTACCATACATTGCAGCAGGGAGGACAGAGGTGAGGGGCAGGCATATCACTCCGGGGCACTATCCTGCTCTACTTTCAGAATCAAATTAAAGTCACCCCCAACTAGAAAACTTCATCAAGAAAAGCATGCCAGTGTGGGCATAAGGTCCACATAAAAACATTCCTTGCCTTTGTTGGGTGTGTATAGGGTGATGAGCATAAGTCTCAAGTCCCCAGTATGCAACTGTAGCCCCATGTATCTGTGGCTCCCAACTCGTACTGGAGTTCCCTGTGAAACAAGATGGCAACATCTGTGCATTTGATCCCGATGTAAACGGTCCAGGACCGCATAATACAGCAGTTGTTTACAAAGGTCTAAGGTGTAGCTATCCAGGTCTTGGTTCCATACATAAGGTGGCATCCCACATATACAGATATTGTATCTCTGTGAGTGGTTTTCAATTTCTTCCAGCTTGTCCCAAATGTCTTTTAGTTTTGTTACCAATAACATGACCGTGCTGGACATTGTGTCTTGCTCTCAGGTTTTAGAGGCCATGCCCAACTCTACTTGCCCCAGTTGTGCCTCAGTCTGCCACATTTGGATGTCAATGTCCCCGAGCGCCTTGCTCACATCTTGCTTCCAAAAAGAGAAGTCCTTGTGAAACTCCTATAGGAGGGAGAAGGTATAGCCTTTGGTGGCTGGAGCATTTAATGTGCAATTGCCTTCCTGTTGGGAACCTGTGGCTAGCCCCCACAGTGGCATCAACCTCCACTCTGCTTTCTTTCTTTTGGCTATGGGCTTTGTAGGTTTTCGTTTAGCAGGGGCTATATCGCACTGCAGTTTCTCCCACCAAGGTGCGTCCTCTGCCGCCTCATTGGGGACCTCACTTAGGCTTACAAGCCACAGTGACTATTATGCAGGTGGAGGCAGCAGCTTGCCGTCTGGCTACAGGTAGGCCTAGTGGTTGTGCCCTAAGACTGGGGGCACCCAAACTAGCCTCCTTGGCCCTCTCAGAATTGTCCCCAAGGCAGGAAGGGATTGACACTCCTGCAGTTCACAGTTCCTCCAAGGCCAGCCGCCCAGCGATCAAGCTGGCGTGCGTCATTAGAAGCCTATTCCCACTTGGCTCAATCTCTGCTACTCACGGGGGCACACAGCCGACGGGGCCCCTGTCTTTGGCGATGACTCAAATGTTGACCCACGCTTTGACTGTCCCATTGGACTGTGCTACCAATCCCACTGTCCTCTCTTCCTCTGGAGCCTGCTCCCTAGCAGGGATAGTGCTTTAATTCTTGCTGGGGTCCAAGGGGCTGCAGCTGGTTCTCCTGCCCCCCGGCTGATCCTGGGTTCAACTTAGGATCCCAGTGGCCATTTTAGATCTTAGCTGGCTGGGCTGCTGTGTCGCCACCGTTGTGTCACACTCCAGAGGGCAGCAGGTCAGGCTGATGATGTTTCTACAAACCCCCCCCCACCCCAGGTAACCCCCTACTGAGTCATTAGTGGAAGCAGGGACCCAGGCCTAAACATTGTTGATGATTTGAACTTCAAAACAATACACAAAAATAAAGACACAACCATTCCATTAAACACATGTACATTTTATTTAATTTGCAAGCAAATAAAATAAATAAAATAAAATTTTAATAGAAAGGTTGGAGCTTTTCAAAATTGAATTGAAGTCAGACATCGTCCATGTTATATTCTGTTTGATGCACCTGCACTGTTCCCACAAATCAACCTGAGGATACTAATTACATGTTTAGCCTCCAGTTACAAATTCCTTGACATTTACAGTGTGTTTTAAAATGTTCAATTGTACATTTATCCACTTTATTTATATACACTTTATTATTCTGTTAATATTGGTTAATTTTCTAAGTAGTCAAATATCCCCTGAGGAGGCTTTGGGGACCCCCATGGGTCCCCGGACCACAGGCTGGGAACCACTGATCTATAGAAAGGTAATAACCTCTTCAGGGACTTATTTGAAGGAGAGTTGAAACATAAGGGGGGGCTTAAACCAGTCACATCATAGTGCATTAGTTCAGTCCTGTGTTTTAAGAATAGATGTGGTCACAAACGTGGATTAGATAGCAGTATTGGCAAGTAGAACACATAGGAGACAAGATGTATAACACACTTTGAACCAAGGTTGCTGACACACATAAGAGGACACAATTTTCCCGATAGGAATGTTAGGTATAGAGAGAAGTCTTGGTCTCTTTTATACGTGTTTCATACCTGTATCACTGCCAAGAGGGGATTTCAAATTGCTATTGGGTGGTTTCATAACCCCATTGGTGGTTGTGTCAACCAATGGCCAACACACGTACACCCACCCTGGTGCGGGCTACAATTAGTGGACAATGCCAGGGAGGGGTTTTGAAAACCCTCCAATGCTTTGTACTGGAGGATTTTTTTTTTTCCCCCGGGAGATGCGGAAGTGCTCCATCGTCTCCTCCTGCCCATCTGTGACATCAGCGTGCTGACATCACAGTTTCCCCACCGGCTTAGCAGAGCAGACGAGGTGGGTGTCCTCTCAAATCGCCGCTGGGGAAAAAAAAGGCCAAACAGCCTCCTCAGATGCCAGGGAGGCATCAATGGAAAGGGGAGAGTCTCCCCTTTCCATCGATGCCTTCCTGGCAGCGTTTCCTGGCCATGGATCACAGCGCGGCTGCGATCCATGGGCAGGAAAAAGCCCTAGGCACCAGGGATCTTGTTTGGGGAGTCACCCCCGTCTAAGTGGGCCGACCCCCCACACCCGGTGGGGGCATTATTTAAAAAAAAAAAAAAAAAGACTGGTTTTCCCCTGGGGGGCGATTGCCCCCCGCACGCCCCATTGGGAATGAAATGGGATATATATATATTTTTTTTTAAACAAAAAATTCAAAATTCAAAATGGCGGGGTCGGACATCCTTATATGGGCTGACCCCTTAGGGGGACATAATTTTACTAAAAAAAAAGAATGTTATCTCATGGGGGATGATCGCGCCCCCCAGGGGAAATTTCAATATAATAAAATTATTGAAAATGTTGGGAGTCGGCCCTTCTGATACGGGCTGACCCTGTATGGGGACATATTTTTATTTTTATACATGTGTGGTTTGCCTTAGGGTCACGATTGACCCCAGGGAAAGCACACATGTGTAAAAAAAAAGTGATGTAGCGAGAGAGCGAGAGATAATATATATATAATATAAATATATCTATTATATATATATATAATCTCACGCTTTCTCTCTCTCTATAAATATATATATATATTTATATATAGAAAGAGAGAGAGCGTGAGATAATATATATACAATATAAATATAAATAAATAAATAAATAAATATATATATATATATATATATATATATATAGAGAGAGAGAGAGACAGAGAGAGAGAGAGAGATCTCTCTATATATACATAGATGTATAGCACTTTTTTACATGTGTTGTTTTCTCGGAGCCACAATCGGTCACCAGGGAAACCACACATATATAGAAGTGATACATATATATATATATATATATATATGTTTCTTTTTTTCCTAGAGATAGATTCTCTCTTGTCTAGTGGCAGTTTTGATGCCATAAAGTAGCACAGATTGTTTACATGCCTGCTGCAAAGGATAGATATGTATTTAGCTGAGTGGATTAGTAAAGTAAGCGTTACCTGCGCTTTAAAACTTATGAAATATATGTGCGAAGGGGGCTATAGAGAGAAGAAGCGCACTTATGCAGGGTGGTAGTGAGGGAATTCAAGGAGGAGGTCATAGGAGAGGGAGCATCACAAATGATTTTCACACTGGGTGCCACCAGCGCTAAAGACTGATGGGTATGTGTTAAGGTGAAGTAATAGTGTGTCTATTTTGTTTTGTTCAGTGTCTTCAGAGAATCTGCTGATTCAGAGTAGAAGCGAAGGTAAGATGACTTGACATTTACTGTTGCACACATCACACACACACCCACGAGTAATTTTGTGACCCTATCTGCCTTCTCCGTAGGCTACTGCGTTAGAGGGACAGTTTAACCAATAGCAGAGATGGCGTCTCTTTGGATGACACTGCTGAAGCCATAACTCGGGTTATGGTGGACATCTCTGAGGCAGGATCAGAGACTGAGACAGCATCTGAGGGAGAGGACAATGGGGCAGAATCTGGGAAGGATTTTTCAGTCTGCGGAGTCCCATTCGAGGACACCTCTTCCAATGATTCTGAGGGAGACTATGAGGAAAGTCATGCTGTCCCTTTGCAAGCACAGTCTGTGCAGTGGGACAACAGTGGTTCAGCCCAACCCAGAGAGCAGGTGCATGTGGCAGCAAGCACAGAGAGGGTGCTCTCTTGGCAGCCCCCCGATTTAGTTCAGCCCCAAATTCCACCTTTTACTAGTAGCGCTGGATGTAAAGTCGATACAGCTTTTTTGGATGTTGACTTCCTTCAGCAAACTGTGCAGCAAACAAATCTGTGTGTATAACAATTTCTGAGGGAGCATAGAGGTACTCTAGGGCCCCGTTCTACGGCACACCAGTGGAGTCCCACTTCGCTGGTGGAGTTGAAGATATTTTTGGGCCTTATGCTCAAAATGGGGTTATTGCAGAAACCCACCTTGTATTCCTACTGGACCACTTGCACGGTTTGGGTAACCTCCATCCTTACACCGTAGCTGAGCAGAGATCGTTTTTTGCTATTGCCACCCATGCTGCATTTCAATGACAATTCTGCTGCATTGCCCCGGGACCATCTAGACCATGGCAGGTTGTTCAAAATTCGGCATATCGTGGAACATTCGTCTGCCAGGTTTTCAGAGATCTATACTCCTGGAAAGAATATAGCAGTCGATGAGTCCTTGATCCTGTACAAAGGGTGGCTGCTGTTCAGATAGTACATTGTGAGCAAAAAAACTTGCTATGGCATCAAGCTGTACATGCTATTTGAGAGCTCTTCTGTCTATCTGTACAGCTTGAGTGTGTAAACAGGGAAGGACTCCACCCTAAACCCTGTAGGTTGTCCTCCCACGTTAGGGGTCACAGGTAAGATGGCATGGGAACTTGTCCAGCCACTCCTTCACAAAGGTTATAACCTTTATGTGGACAGTTGCAATACAGGAGTAGAGCTGTTCAGTGAGCTCTACAAAGCTGGCACTATGGCCTGTGGTACAGTTCTTTGTAACCGCAAACGATTCCCGCAGGAGCTTGTTTGCAAGAAACCCGAGAAATCCCAGAGTACTACATTGCATTCCAACGAACTGCTCGCAGACACGTTCTCATGTGGGCATGATGTATATGTGCTCACTACAATTCATGATGAGAGCACTTCCCCATCACGGTTTTGGGTCCAATGGCCGAGGTCCACAAGCCCTCCTGTATACTTGATTACAATAAGTACATGGGCGGAATGGACAAGAATGACCAGGTTCTTCAACCATCCAATGCGTGTAGTTAAACTTGCACTTGGTACAAGAAACTGTTTAACCACCTGATCCAGATGGCAACATACAATGTGTATGTTGTTTATCGTCAGACAACCACAGGAAGACTCATGACTTTCCTTGACTTCCAGTTGTGTGCAATTGAAAGCCTCACTGTTGTTACAGAAGCAGCAGCCTCCATTTCATATGTTCTGGAGGATGTGGCAAGGCTGCAGGAGTGACACTTTGCTGATGGCATTCCAAAAACACCCAAAAAGGATTGCCCATGTCGTTGTTGTAAAGTGTGCTCGAAGCATGGAAAGTGGCAGGAGAGTTGGTATTATTGTCCAAAGTGCCCATCTCAGCCAGGCCTCTATGTCCCTACTTGTTTTACTAAAGCAAAGTTCTAAGAAATCAACTGAGGTGGAGCTGCCACTGGGTAAACCTTTCAGTGACTGTGCATGGATACTGAATGTCCATGGGCCACTGCTTGGTTAGGCAAGCAGCCACAGAATTTTACTTCATCTACTTCAGGAAATCATGGATTTCCTTATGGCCTGCTCGTAACCTATATCCACCGTCCGAACATGGTAAGTGATCTGTTTGATTAATGTGCATTAAAGTCTCCACACTGCACATACTAGTGGACAGAACATATACCACATTGTCACAGAGTACCCTGTGTGGCAAAATATTAAAGGCATGACTGAATTTTTAAGTGCTTGTTAGGGACCTTATGTATGCTACACAAGGACCACTATGATTGCCAATGAGAACCAGAGTAAGTGTAATAAGTCAAATAAATGTCCTGTCGGATATATTCATGTCCTGTCTGACATATTCACCAACATTTCTACTTCTATGAAAGTGTGCAAACTCAATTTGTAGCTTAACTTTCAAAGCAAAAGTAGAAATGTTGGTGAATGAGCACCACAGGATATATGTTTGACTTTTTACTTTAGAGACCTTAGGATGTATTCACCATCATGTTTGCCTTAGTTTCAATGGTAGATTTGCTTGCTCAGTTCGAGGAGTAGGCCACCCAAGGTATACTCAGACACACCCAACTCTCATCCACAAACTGGAGGGAGTTGGATTTAGCACAGTAAGTGCGCTGATGGCGCATGAAAGACATGTTTTCTTGAGCTTCAAGTAGCTAATGGGGGAAGCATTAGTATAGGTTCACTTGGCAATTATACATGGTTAATCAGGGCTCTGATGAGGACAGAGAGATGAATGGGTAAAAAAAGCTTATGGTGGGTGTGCTTTCACAAGGATTTTGCACAGGTAGAAGGCAGTTAGTAAAGGCCGTACAGATGCACATCATTTATATCTTTGGATTCAGACTCATTGGTGCCACCCTGGCACTGAAGGACAATGACTCATATGGGTAGGTGTTTGACCTGCTTGCCATATGCATCCTCCATCAGAACTTAGCATATGTTCAATTTGCTGTATGATAAGTGCATTACAGCCACAGCACTGCACATAATGGTGGCTGTGACATATGCTACGTTCTCAAGGACTACCCTGTGTCCCAAACACTACCCTTTTTCATAGTTTATGACCTTTTCTTTAGGGAACTTTGTGACAATTCCCCATCATCTCTGCCTTAGTTTCAAAGGTAGATATGCTTGCTCAGTTCAAGGAAAGGGCCTCCCAAGGAATAGTCGGATACCCCCAATTTGCACACACAAACTGGAAGGAGTTGGATTTAGCAAAGAGAGTGCTAAAGGCACATGAAAATGTCTTCCTGAGCCTCAGGTGGCTGTCATGGGAGTTATTAGTAAAGGTTAATTATGCATGCCTTCTGTAATGTTCAGGAAGAAGGAGGCAGTTACTTGACAGGTGGTAAAATGTTGTCAAACGTATTTTATCATGTGGCGTATGAATGTGATGGGCCCTTGTCTGGCAGTGGTAAGTTGACGTGAGTGCAGTGATTGGTTGAATTGGGCCCGTAGCCGGCGGTATGAAAGTGTTGTGTCTTGTGCATGAACAGCGAGTGAATTGACCATAAAGCAGTTGGTGCCTGGAAGTGGCTTTATGGCTCACCTCAGAAGCCTTGGTTTCAATATTCAGATACTTTGATAAATAGTCATGTTATGAAACCATAATTTCTGGAGGTGCTAAAACCAATCAGTGTGAGTGGTGGATTAACTTTAACATACTAATACCAGGGGAGTCCAAGGGTGCAGGACTTGTGTGGCTCTCACCAGTCTTCCTTCACCCAGAATCTCCTTGAAGTCACAAACTTTGTTTAAAATACACATTTGCCTTGCATTTCAGTAAGGGGAAGTCCTGGAATCTGCAGGCAGCCACGGTTTTACTACTACCCAGTGTTCCACTAAGTCTCCAGAGAAACATGTTGCCTCATTTTTTTGGGTAGGCAAGTGACCGCAACAAGGAAGTGCCCAAAATGGATTGTGGATACATCAAAATTACCTACCACAAAACAGCCTGGTTTTGTAAGACAGTCACCTGTGTACTTGGTCCTGGACTTGGTGGCCAAATAGGGAAACCTACCAAACCCAGACATTTCTGAAAACTAGACCCTCGGGGCAGTCCACGGAAGTGTGGCGTATTCGCATCCCACAAAGATTTCTTGCACAGAATACCCAGAAAAGGTGAAACATTGATTAAAAATGCTATTTGTCCTTGCTTTTTCATCACATAAACTACAGGATCCACAAAATTCCTACCACCCAATGTTTCCCCACTTGTTCTGATAAAAAAGACAGCCCACTTGCGTGCCTGTGCCTAATGCCCGCATCAGGAATGGATCACTCCAGGGTCAACAGTAGTCCTCATGCAAGTACTACCATTGACCCTTGTGTGATCCATTCCTGTCAAGGGCACTAGGCCCAGGCACACTAGTGGGGTAGTGTTATTATTGGGACAAGTTGAGGAATGGTAGGTGGTAAGATGTTTGTGGATCCATGCATTTTCCTGTACTTTACTTCTCGTAAATGCAAGGAATAATACTATGTTTATTCAACGTTTCACCTTTGCAGGGTATTCTGGGTAAAAAAACTTTGGGGAATTCTCACAAGCCACACATCCATGGACTCCCATAGGTGTCTACTTTGTAGAAATGTGTGGGTTTGGTAAGTTTCCATAAATGGTTCCAGATCCCAGGACTAATTAATTCACTCACTTCAGTTATCATTATCACCACAGTACATTTTGGGCATTTCCTGTCACAAGCACTAGACATACTCACACAAGTGAAGTACCATTTTTTATTGGGACACTTGAGGGAATGCTGGGTGGAAGGAAGTTTGGGGCTCCCCTCAGATTCCAGAACTTTGCAAAAAAATACATCTGTTTTTGTTGGAAAAATTGGATGTTTCCACGTTGTGTTTTGGGGCATTTCCTGTCACGGGCGCTATGCCTACCTACACAAGTGATGTATTATTTTTATCAGGAGACTTGGAGAAATGCTGGGTGGAAGGAGGTTTGTGGCTCCTCTCACATCACCAGAACTTTGCAGCAGCGAAATGTGAGCTAAAGTGTTTTTAGTTCAATTTAGAGGTTTTCAAAGGATTGTGGGTGACAGAACCCATTGAGACCCCCACAAGTCACACCTTCCTGGATTCCCCTAGATGTCTACTTTCTAAAAATGTACAGTTCTGCTAGGTTTCCCTAGGTGCCGGCTAAGCTAGAGCCCAAAATCCACAGCTAGGCACTTTGCAAAAAACACACATCTGTTTTCATTGAAAAAGTGTGATGTGTCCACGTTGTGTTTTGGGGCATTTCCTGTCACGGGTGCTAGGAAGTGAGGCACCATTTTTATTAGGAGACTTGGGGAAATGATGGGTGGAAGGATGTTTGTGGCTCCCCTCAGATCCCAGAAATTTGCAGCACCGAAATATGAGGGAAGGGTGTTTTTAGCCACATATTCAGGTTTGTAAAGGATTCTGGGAAACAGAACCCAGTGAGAGCCCAACAAATCATCCCATCATGGTTTCCCATAGATTTCTAATTTTAAAAAATGTACAACTTTGCTAGGTTTCCCTAGGTGCCGGCTGAGCTACAGGCCAAAATCCACAGCCAGGCCCTTTACAAAAAACATGTGAGTTTTCAATGAAAAATGTGATGTGTCCATGTTGCGTTTTGTGGCGTTTCCTGTCGCGGGCACTAGGCTATCCACACGTGAGATACCATTTTTATCAAGAGACTTGGGGGAACACAGAATAGAAGAACAAGTGCTATTGCCAATTGTCTTACTCTACATGTTTGCCTTCCAAATGTAAGACAGTGTTTAAGAATGAAGTAATTTTGAGAAATGCCTTATAATTCACTTGCTAGCATGGGGATCTCCGAATTCAGAGATGTGCAAATAACCACTGCTTCTAAACTCCTTATCTTTTTCGGAAATACATAGGTTTCCTTGATTCATATTATTCACACTTGATAGTTTACCAAATGAATTACTATATACCCGTATACAATGAAAACCCATCGCAAGGTGCATCACATTTATTGGCTCTGGGTACCTTGGGTTCTTGATGAACCTACAAAACCTATATATCCCCACAACCAGAAGGGTCCAGCTGATGTGTAACAGTATATTGCTTTTAAAAATCTATCATAGATGGAAAAAGTTATGGAAGAAAACGTAAACAGATATGGCTAATTTTTCAGGTCAATTTCAATATTTTTTAAATTCAACTGTTACCTTCTGTTGGAAAATCTTTAAGGATCTACACAAATGACCCCTTGCTGCATTCAGAATTTTGTCTACTTTTCCGAATTATTTAGCTGTCTGGGATCCACTATTGGTTTCACACCCATTTCTGTCACTAACTGGAAGGAGGCTGAAAGCACAACAAATAGTAAAAATGGAGTATGTCCCAGTAAAATGCCAAAACTGTGTCGAAAAAGTTGTTTTTCTGATTTAAGTCTGCCTGTTCCTGAAAGCTGGGCAGATGGTGATTTTAGCACTGCAGGAAAAAAATGATGCTTTCTTCTGCAGCACTTTTTCCTCAAAACAACTAATTTTAGCTGTATTTTGGCTAATTTCTTGGTCTACTTCATGGGAATCTACAGACTCTGGGATCCTTTACAATCCCCAGAGTGTTGGCAAAAAAGGATGCAATTTTTGGCATGGATAGCATATGTGGACAAAACGTTATGCAGGCCTAAGCACAAACTACCCAAATAGCCAAAAAAGGGCTCACCACTTGCGGGGAAAATGACCAGCAGCTAAGGGGTTAAACAAGGATTTTTGCTTATGATTATATAATTGCACTCTGTCAGTGAGTCTATTACTGATAATAAATGGTGGAATAAGAAAACAATGTTGCCTGATTATTCTAAATAGTTTATGTAGTTCAATTTTTATACAAAAAATGTTGGGTCTTTTCATAGGCACCAATGAAAGACCTCTCCTATACACAGGAGTATGTGCAATGGAATAAACTGAGGATGGGAGCCACCTTAAGTGATGTGCGGGAAGTAGAGGCTTTTGCTCACCCAATGGGGCTATCATGAGCTTTCATTTTAAGAACACACCTTTCTATAATCTCTGATTATAAACTCTTCAGAGCCAATTGTTTTCCTTTGTTAAATGCTTTATTTGTTCACGTTTGTAAGTTTGATACAACTGTGCACTCTGCCATCACTTGGTGGTCGTTTGTAGCACGTCAATTTGGATTATTAATTAAAAAATATATATTCTTATTGTAACAATATGCTCTTTATAGTACTTCAACTCTTTCTTCACAATATGCTAATCAAATGGTTTCATTGAACTCCCTCTTCAAAATAAAGTTCTCTTGACCTCTAAAATACAATTGTTTTGTAAATGACCCCAAATGAACCACTTTTCTATTCACATATGCAACATTCTTTAAATTCCCACAGGACACTGGGTAGTAATTTTTGGTTTCAATTGCCCTAACTTCCAGATCCTGAATGGATAGGAGAAGGGTTGTTGACTTGTTTTTTCATTTTTCCTTTCCTGCTGAAGAGGAAGGGCAATCAAGAGTTCCAGAAGGGATGAAAACCATGGTTGACTCTTCCAAAAGGGAGTTATGAGAACTGCAGACGCTGCTTGCCGTCGCAAGCACGTTGCTACTCAAGGAATCATGGCAAACAGAGGAAACACATAATTCATCTGAGATGAACAATCCTGCAGAAACGCATCCGTCGCAATGGCCAGAGGATCTGGCCTCCAACTGAAAAATTTTGGGATCTGGAAAATGAGGCGAGACGCAAACAGATCCACCTGACAAGGACCCAATAACCCCATGAACTTCTGAAAAACAGAAGGTAGAAGTTTCCAGTCGCTGGCATCCCTCAGGATTTGAGAGTTCCCATCTGCCACTAGGTTGTCTTTGCCTGGAAGGAATTCCGCTATCACCATGATCTTCCTATCCAGACAAAGATGCCCGAACTCCCTGGCAATATTCCCCAGGAGGCAAGACCTCAATCCCCCCAGACGGTTGGTATACCGGACTGTGGACACATTGTCCATTTTCAGAAGAATACAGGTGCTCACAATTGCTGAAATCAGCAAGTTTTTAAATTGTTCCAACCCCAGCCAGCACAGGTCAGGGGCGTCAGAAAATCCAACAATCAGAATTAATAAATAATAATTATACGAGTTGCACTAGGAGATGAGTGCCTGCACAGAAAAAACAATAGCAGCTGCTACTGAAGACAAAACGAGGCACAGTAGTGTTAATCTGATGGAAAATCACTGTCCCTGTTAAATCAGCCCGGGGCCGGCGTCCGTAGTCCGACAAGAGAGGGAAGTTGACACACGTCACTTCCCTCCCTCGTGGGACGTATGCATGCGTGAATAGCCCAATTGGGCTATAGACGCTCGTCTCCTAGCGCGAGGAACAACGCGACCAGGAAGTCAGGCAAGCCCTGTCTGGTCTCCCAGACGCTTATCAGCAAACTGAAGCACAAACGTGCAAGGAAAATAAAAGCTGCGATGCTGCCCGGCCAAAGTAACCGCCATGAGGAAATAGATCAAAAGAAGCCCCGGGGGGCCACCAGCAATCGAATATGCCGCGCGCGTGCGAGGCGCCTCGGCGACATAAGGAAAACCAAACTAAAGCCGAAGAAATTGAATCGCGTGCACAAAGTACGTTAAGAAGCCTTAATAAAATGAATTACGGGCGCGACACGCACCCTAGCGCGCTTGGAAGAGCAAAGCGCAGGAAAAAATAATAACACAATAAAATAACCATTTCAATAACCAAGATGAAATAAAGCACAAATGGGGAGGCACTTAACTGACTGTGGAGCAGCAAAGAAAGAGGACCTCAGTTGGTGCCTCAACTGTTTATAGACTATGTTGGTCTGCTATTGGTGGTTATGGGAGGCGGGGTTCAAAGCCTCTTTAATGTTTATTGTTTTTCATTGGCTGCTGTTTTTGAGTAGTAAAGAATTGAGAAGCATAATCGGAGCCTCCGGTCCTGACATAGAATTCAAAGCGGTATCTTAGATTCCTAAAGAATTGAGAGCTTGAGTGTTATTATTTATTTTATTTGAATAAACATAGAGGTGTATTCACCGACACAACACTGTACTAAAACAAATAATAATCCAATAATTCAATCATTACAATACTAAAAAAAAAAACTTAACAATTCTAGATGAGAACACTGATGCGTGTTTTCAGTATTTATGCATGTTGAGAATGTTTAAGGTTCTACTCCCAGTGTTATTGCTGCTGTGTGTGAGGGCAATAGAAAGGATAATTCAGAACATTGTATTGAATAGATGCAAATTACCCTCGTCTTCTCAAGTGTCCCTAAATTGAGTTTTTTTGTGATGAAAAACTGCGGAACCACACGCAAAGAATAGATAATCTTATGGGAACGCAGATTCGTTTTTGCAGGCATTTTAACAGCTGAGATACCATAACTGACCAAAACAGCATTGTTTGTGGCCTTCAGGTATTGTGCCCGTACGAAAAAAACGCGAATTTTTCCGAATTTTGTTATGGTGTCATCGCGCAGTGATTGACGAACGCTTAGAGCGTGATAGGTTTTAACACCCTAGGCCTAGGGTTTTGCTCAGAACTGGGTAGGGTGGAGCTAAGGCGCTGCAGCTAAATCTTCTGCTTAACTCTGACTGCTACAGTGTTACAGGAAGCAGTACTTCAAAAGCCCAACCAGCAGCACAAAGCTCTTTTGTCACTTCCGGGGTGGGAGCGTGGTTCTGGGCGGGACGCTTTTTAATCCAATTGCACACTCTTGTGTGGGCGGTACAGGTAACCAGTCCCGCCTTGTACCGCCCCCAGCTCGGCGGTCTGCATGAATTAGCGTACTGATTGGTTCGAGCTGCTTTCAGTTCTTGAAGTTTAGAAGTGGAACGCGAGGCAGTAAGTGACAGACGAATTTAAGACCCTGGGATGGGAAATGTGAGGTAAGAGCTGTTTCTGTTGGGGAACTTCTTTGCATTCATGAGTAACGCGTTTGTATTTGGAGTTTGAAAGGAGAAGTGCATGCCTCATGACTGTCAGCACGTCACATCCGAGATTGCATTTTACTGTTGTTCGCCGAGCTCCTGTCTCGATGCGTTGTCTCTCCCGAAAGGTCCGGACCCTAGATCTGCTTTGTCCGTGGAATAGGCAGTGACACACACACGCACCCAGTACAACGATCTATATAGTTCATGTACAACTCTCCACGAGCAATGCATCATAGCGGCATTCTTGGCAGCGGGTCCTATGTTACCTGCGACACTTAAGCAACTCTTGGCTTTTTAACCGACAGCCGTGTACTTTCGGGGACTTGTAGTTTGAATGTTGGCTTTACACATTTACCTTACACATTCCACTGTGCGTAATGTTCAGAAAAATGCAACGCTCATATTTTCCGCTGCCCTGTCTGAAAATTACCAACTATGGCTCATACTTAACGTTCGTCTTGCGCGCAAATCATAATTTCCTTAGAATAAGACCTCGGGCACTAATGCATTTAGCAGGATGCATGCGGATATCATAGCTTTCCATAATTTATCAGTAGACCGAGCAAATGACATTTTTTGCCTTTATGCATACGTCCAGTGGCGGCTGATGGTCTTTGAAAGTGTTGGGATGTCATATCAGCCAGATGTTCATCCATTTTTTTTTCTCGAAATTTGCCTCACTCATAACTCCCTCCCTCACACATTTAGTCTTTCCCCTCACTCACTATAACTTTCATTCTCCCTCTTTTCTCAATCCCACTCACTATTACTCGCATATAAACCTACTCACTCTCACTGGTTCTCATTCTGACTCACCTAGGCACTTACCCTCACTCACTGACCCTGAGCCCTGGTGCATCTGAGGCACCATTGATATCCACTCCACTGACTCACTTCCACTCCCTCGCACAACCTCCAATCAATCTCTCATTGTAACCGCTGCAGCCATCCCCCGCAAATGTCAAAGGAGGGGACAACGGGGGAAACATATTAAAAATGGTGTCCCAGCATTTACTAGAACACCAGCACATGCTCCCCAGCAATCCCGGCGCTGGTCTTGTGCTAAGCCTAACATGAGTTCAGCATCAGGATTGGTCTGAGAGGCTTTGTTTGTCTCTCAGACACTGCACAGAAGTCTGTGCAGTTTCTCCACCCTGCCTGTGCAACACAGTGCGCATATGGGTTTGGCTGGCCTAAGACGGCCAGGCCAAACGCACATGTGCACTCTCTCCTGTCCTCCACCCCTCCCTTCAAATGGTGGCTGAGCCAGCAGCAGAAAATTAAAACAATAATGAAATATCGTTTTATTTTTCTGCTGCTGGCTCATTTTTGAGAGACTGATGTATTTCATGGCGTGTTGACCCAGTGAATTCAATGGGTGATTTTTTTTTATTGTTTAAGTCTACAAAATGTGACATCCTCCAAATGAGTGTTGGGGCCTTTGCTTGTGGCACAGCTTCCCCTTCAGATACTTAAGTATGCCAACCAACCATGTTGCCACTGGAGAAGCAGACAGGACAGCCAATGGGCAGCTTTTTTTGCAGAACTGACTCTTCTCGTTCCACATAGAGTGAGAAATCAGCATGACACACTGAGCCTGCTTCCCCAACCTTGGCCAGAGTTTTCATGCATAAGACCGGTTAATTTAACAAGGCGTACTGACTCGCGACCTGTGCGACAGAGCTTTGCTGTAGAGGTCTCAAGTTTCCCAAGTACTTGTTTTAGTAGCCCATCAAGTTCAGGCTTTTAAATTGCATTCTGGGGCTTGTAGTCTTGTGTAGTTATAAGATCAGGTCAGCCTGGGTGTGAAATTGAGCTATTTTGGAACAGAAAAGATGTATACATTCAAAATAGTACTTGACCATAATTTTAAACTAAAAAAGTACCTTCTAAGTTTCTTTTTCCTTGTAACTTGTTTGTTCTGTGTTACTGTGTGTGCCAATTAATAACCAGAGTACCAGACTTTGTATCAACATTTTTACCATTGCTTTAGCTAGAATTACTAATGGTGTCAGAATACAACTCCTAAAAAAAATAAGTGGATGGAAAAATCTTCCGTAAGAGCGCATGTCTGTCACGTGACATCATGGCCCTAATTATGAGTCTGGTGGTCCCAGGACCACCAAAGCGGAGGTCAGACCACCTCATTATGACCGTGGCGGTTTGATCACGGTCAGACCGCCAGCACTGCCACTTTTTGGCTGCCTGGTAGTGCTGGTGGTCCCAATCTGCCAAGGCAGCACTGAATGATTACGACCCCTCTCTCCACTGGTGTGTACATTGTGGTTTAACCACCATGTAAAGGCTGGTGGAGACGGGGTTCTGGGGGCTCCAGGGGGTTCCCGCACTGCCTTTGCTCTTGGCATGGGCAGTGCGGGGAGTCCCCTGACCAGACCTGTCACGCAAATCACTGTCTACTTTGCAGACAGTGATTTGCGTGACAGGTGCTGTTGCACCTGACGCACAACAGCATTGCCACAGACCGTATTACAGACAGGTGTCAATGTTGTTGTGCGTTTCCCACTGGACTAGCAAGCGAAAACTGTGTTTTCACCTGCTGATGCAGCAGGAAACTCATAATAGGGCTAGCTGGAAGAAGTCGCACTGGCGGTTTCCTGAACGCTGGAGTTTGGCGAGCAGCCTTTTCCACCCACCAAACTCTTAAAGAGGCCCTATGTCCCAATTCGTTAAGCTTTAATTGGAATTAGTCTGTTTTCCTCTCAAAGTAAAGGTTCACATTTTGTTAAATTTATTTATTGAGGGACATATGTATACAAAAAACTTGCGTTCACAGATATCGATCCTGTCAATCGCAACAACCAACTCCTATGTAAGCTACAGTACCAATAACATATACATTTCTTATTTGAATTTCTTGCTCTGTCATCTGCTCAAACATTCGGATATTGCCTACAACCATAAATACCCTTCAGCTCCATTGCCAGTCACAAACAATTTAAGTGTGCCATGGGACAAGCAGGAACTACTAGGCCCAAAAGTGGGGGTTGAGGCCTTTTATTCCTGATGACCTGGGATCCGGCCTGCAATGGACTACATCTTCATCATTTGACTCTGAGTAGTAGCATGAGTTGACAAGTCTCAGACTTCTTATTGCTGGTGAGGAGGGAGGATTGGGTGGAGGGAGGTGCTTAGGGAGGTGTAAGGTGTACAGTGGCTTATGACTCAAAAACGTGCTCAGCAACCTCAATAAATATCCAGCCATATACTTTTAGGAAAAAAATAGTATTTATAGATAAACACAAAATCAAATGCTGCACATGACACGCAATACACCCAGTTTTGTTAGGACAGCAGTCTAGCATGGTCCAAGTAAGTGCCTGAGTCCCACTTCCCTGTCTACGTTCTGTGGTTGTTCCCCATTCATGTGGGGCACCATTTAGGCTAGGCCTCACTAGTAAGTACAAGTCTTTGACTTTTAAGAAGCTATCATGAAACTACAAAGTATGTCGGTGTGGTAGCGCTTTTAGTCAGAGCAAGTTCCTTCAAAGGCTTGGTGACCTGGCAGTCATTCCTAACTGCTCTCCCAGGAGCTGTGATTCAGAAGGCCTAGACCTGTGTCATTGGCTCAGCAGTGAGCAGAAGTCTGGATGCTGCAGGCAAGGCAACAGGCATCCATAGTGCTCTTCTGATTTTGCAGCAAGACTTCCCGAGTGGGCGGCAAGTCTTGCATGCTTCTGGATTCGGGTGGTTAAATCGAGTCTCTGCTTCCATGGGTCACAACCCCCTTTGCTTCACTGCTCCAGGGCAGCAGCCCTCTTTCTAAACCGTGGCCCTGACCTGGAATACAGGGGTTGCAAACAGTGGCACATGGGGCGACAGTACAGCACTGCGTGTGTGAACTGCCCTCTTCTGTCGCAGCTGTTCACCAGAGTGACGGCCCATAACCTTCACTGTTGCCCCCACCTGGCATACAGAGTCTCAAGCAACGGCACATGGGCGTCAGCCCCCCGGGTAACAACACTGCACTGGGATACACCCTCTTTCTATCATAACGATGCACCAGGTTGACAACCCTTAATCTTCACTGAGGACCCCACCTGACTGGAATATGGGTATGACAAACAAGGGCAAACAGGCGTATTGCCCAATCTGTGAGGCAGTCCAGACACTGACAGGAATCTCATACTCCGCTTCAAGGAACCACTCAAGAGAATCTCCACTGGGCTGCGCCCCTCCAGGCCTTTTTCTCATTCACACAATAGGTGATGGGAAGATGCTTGCAGTTTGTCAAAGCATTTGCAATTGCTTGGGGTAGCAGTGTAACCCATTGTCTTTTGCTGACCATGCCATCTCAGATCAAACCCAGCCATATGAAAATCAGTCTTGACCCTGCTCAGTTAGGAACAGCCAGAACTGCCAGGCCAGATCCTCTCTAAACTACAAGACTAGCAACCTAAGACTGGTGTTGTATTGTCTGGGGCTCTTCAGTCAGGTGTAGCTTGTTTCTAATAGCACAGTGAGCAAGGGACCCACGTCTGGGCATACTCTTAGCCATTTAGGGCGTTACAGCAAATGCACCAATGATGAAGGGAGGAAGTTCGCAATAAGTATAACCACTGGCAGTCACTCAGGGTAGTCTTCAAACCAATTGGTATTTTTTTTGCCCACCTCACATTAGACCCAGCCATGGCAGGGTCCAAACTGAGCTGGCCTGCTGGACAAAACAACAATGACTTAGAATTCTCCCCAAGGTGATTTCCAGAGGTTAGACTTATTACAAGCATTTTCCCCAACACCTTTTGTGTGTTTGATGTACCTCTTCTCCTCACAGGGTTCTCTGGTCTTCGCAGCTAGGCAGATGCTGGTGCTCCAGGTCAAGTGGTTTTGATTCTCCTGGGTGATCTCCTTCACCCAGCTGGGAGACTGCCAGACCTGGTAACAACAGACAGAAGACATGCTAAGCTCCTCCACACAGATGTACAGCTTCAGTTTGACAATTCTGGGAGGCTGAGTTCCTATTTTTATAATCCATTTCCAGGCACAGATGTGATTTAGTGACTGATTTAGAGTTTGTCTGGTGGGTTACTCCGTCACAAATGTGACGTATATACCGTTCGCCGCATTACAGTCTCCGAAGGCTATTATGGAATCATAATACGGTGGACAGGGTTATCAGGCACATTTTGTGATGGAGTAACCCCATCCTCCATACTCTAAATCAGACCCTTAGTATCCTAGTCTTTTGAAGTTTGTGTTCTAGGGATTTCCCACTTTGAAATGCACACTCCTCTTTCCTGGCATTTGTCTAGGAAGCAGTGTGTAACATCAGAAGTGACTCCAAACTGGATAGCCCCACAATACAGGTCATGGGTGTGAGTTTCTGGATATAACCAACAACATTGGTCACATATATAAAATATATATATTTATTTATTTTTTGAGCGAGCGTAGTCTCAGTCACAGACTGCACTATCATATCTTAAACATACATGCCATAAATGTAATAAACAGCACTTTCAGTCCTAACTTTTAAAATTTTTGACAATTATTACAACCCTTATCGAATACATATTGTTAACAGTTACTGTGCTGCTGACAAACCTAGTTCATATTTTGAGTGATGTATAGTCCATCACTATGAGGGCATTCTTTTGGAAGCAAAGTGCAGTCTGATGTAGTACCTGTCGAAACAAGTACTTTTCCAACTACAAAATGTTTGTTATAAATGTTGCCGCAGTCCCTTTGAGTTTTGCTGTTGCTAATGTCCATTGCTACCATTGTAAAGTTGACATATATGTACAAAATATGCATGTGGATCAATGATAATGGTTTTAAATTTATGAATACAAAACATAAGTCTGCCTTTCATATCCAAGAGGACTCCTTGACTGATCTCTTAGACTGTTCTTAACAGATGCAAGCACAAGAAGGAGAAGTCTGGAAAAGTAAAAATCAAAAAAATAATGCAGTACATGTGCAGTGAAATTCCAGCTGTTTTTTGCTGGTGCATCTTTGACTAAATAGCTAAAAGGAATAAAAAAAACTGGAGATGCAAAACGTGGAGCAAGAAATGGACACCAGAACTTTTAAGGAGATAAAGTTAAAACCAGCAGTAAGAAAACCGATACTTTCACTATAAATGCTTATTCAATGTTTGATTCAAGCCGAAGTTTTCTAACCTCATGAACATGCAAACTCCATGCGTTACTTAAAAGCATTATGTGGGTTTGCTCGTTTTAGGCTCCGGTAGAGCCTCATTCATGATCCGTACACCTCACCAACGACAGACACTTTCACGCTGTCTGACATGCACACGCTGCAGGGGCCCCAATAGCTAATAGGAAATTAAATTGGTCGTTTGTTTTGTGAAATAGTATTAAAGCAGGTACATTTAAGAATTTTACCTCTTAAGATAGGTAGGCCAGGGCAGATATCCACAATTTGACATTAGCACATTCCTCCACATAGCTATTCACACACTCCTCGCTTATACTCCCACCTCTTGTCAGAGCTTCATTAGATACCTCTGGAGTAATCTTCAGTTTTGTACAATTAGTATGTATTACCTATGGAAGAAGGAGGAGGTCAAAATTTGGGAATCAGTTGGTTGAGTTCTAAAAAGCAGTGCTTCGGCTGAAAGTTAGCACCCTTCGGCAGAAGCATACCGTTCCCCCATCTCCGTGCGCTCCAGGAGATGCCACATTGCCTGGAATAGAGAGGATGAAGAAGGGCACTTGGGAATCATTATTTGTTGTGGTTTCCTTTCCCGGAAATTGAAATGCTTCTTTAAAATCCTGAAGCAATTCATACAAATAATGTAGTGTGTCAGGCCACTGTTTCTCAGTATATGAATAAGGCATTAACCAATTAATAGTACTCAGTTTATCAGTATTTGAAGCAGGATATTCTGATTTGACCCTGCTGGGATTTCAAAA
Organism: Pleurodeles waltl; assembly: GCF_031143425.1. Classification (NCBI taxonomy): domain Eukaryota; kingdom Metazoa; phylum Chordata; class Amphibia; order Caudata; family Salamandridae; genus Pleurodeles; species Pleurodeles waltl. The sequence goes on from NC_090447.1 coordinate 1,141,291,364, forward strand.
CTGAGATGTACATGTCAAACACCGATATTAGTAGAAAGTGCTCAACTCGTTGACACATCATGGCAGCGTAAAATACAGTTTTACAGTGGGGTTTGAATGTTCATGAAGTGAATGACATTGGTTGTGTGTGTGTCAGACAAACATCCATTATGTCCCAATGCTGTTTCATATTAGGGTAGTCATAACTTTACATAACATTCTACAACAGTTACCTCGCTGCCTATTTTATAATCAATATATTTATAAATGAAACAGGCATTTTCAAGACCAAGAATAACTTGTTGACATCATTAATACCCCCTTAAGGTGTAGAACCATCCCTTAGGTTGTCTGGTGCAGCTTGTCCTAGTTTATGGAGCCAAGCTAGACAGTGTAAACCTAAGGGTGTTGTATATTGTTTCAGTAACTTTGAAACACCTGGTTGAGTGGGCTGTGTGCTGCTCTCCTTGCAAAGGTAGCCTAACTACCCAAGTAGTAGACGTTTTCACTATAAGGATAAGGCTCTTGTTTTGGACCAGAGAGTGAGGAATTTTGGTAATAAATAGTCTAGTTGGTGAGTTGCTATGACTTTTTATTCATTGCCATGTCACAGTAGTGCAGTAAGACATAGTCTAGTTAGGGGTGCTCTTGTTGTATTCATGACAACCTTTTAGCTCGGTGGGTACCAGTTATTCCTCAGTCTAGATTGGGTTGGCTGCACGTCTGCATGTGTTTCTAGTTGCTCATTGCAATGCACTAAATCTGAAAGCCTGGCGAAGGAGAGGTATTATTGTTTTACACAGCACAATGCGACCGGTCATGGACAACGAGAGCCTGACACAATGATCTGTTTTTTCCTTCAAACCATTAATTGCCTTACCATAGTTCTCCGTTATTGTGGATTTTTGTCACTTCTGACCCATATAGTGAACTGAGGACTCAAACCATTGCAACGGGAAGCTTGATGTGAATTATGGGGTGCTGTCTGACAAAGGGAATATCTCTGATTTGGACCAGTTTATGGTTATCCCAGACAAGACTTCAAATATTGCGATGTCACTCAAGATATGCACAAAGTTTGTCTCAGGATTGCGCATATATAGAGTCATATTGTATGCATATACGGAAATTAGTGTTGGTGGTGGCATGAATCGTAAGGCACAGTGGGAGTAGTGCTGCCACACTTTGGAAGGTAAGGGCTCTAGTATCAGTACAAAAAGGAGAAGGGGAAAGAGGGCATCCCTGTCTTGTTCCCTGCCTTATCTGTATGGGATCAGAGACTGCCCTGTTCAATTCCATACCAGCTATAGCGCTAGAGAACAGATTTGAACCCAGTCAATAAAAAAACATTTAAAGTTACATGTGTCTGACAACTAGAAACAAATAAGACCACTCAAAGTCAAACACCTTTGTGGGATCTAGTAGTAGTGTAGTAGTGTGTGTCTTCAGGTCTTTCTGATGCTGTAGTGCAAATAGAGTACGCAGACTATTTTGTGTGGAGCAGCAAGGTAGAAAACCTGCCTGATCTACAACACCAGCTCTATTAGCAACAAAATGGGGTGGGCCGCCAATAACCTGGCCACTATCTTAGAATTGCAGTTGATAAGAGATAGGGTTCTATACCAGTCATGTTTTTCCTGAGGCTTGCCCGGTTTAAACAGCATCACCAGGAGGGCTTCCGCATAGTTGTGGGAAGGCAGCACTTCTCATAAGACTCTTTGTATACTTTTAATAAATAGGGGCCAGGAGATCAACATACTGTAATACAATTCGGTAGACAGAACATCAGGGCTTGGTGCTTTACCCAATGGCAGGCTCTTGATCACCGTGACTATTTCTTCCACTGAATTGGGTTGGCTCAGATATTCACGTTGAGCATCATCCACATGGGCTTGTCTGCTATCTCCCAAATTCTGGTTCAGACTCTCTGCCTCAAAGTAGACTTAGGACACGTAGAGATTAGTAAAGTGTGAGTGAATGTCCACCATAATTCCGGTGACCTCCAAGTGAATGCTTCTGTCACCCTCTTGTATGTGTGTAATATCAATAGAATCCCAGGGTTTCTGCAACATCTGCACCAAAGTTCTCCTCGGATGTCCACCCTTGTCATAACTGTGCGCAGTAGCATATTTGTCCCGGAACTGTACCTCCCATGTCGCCATCTTTTTATATTCAGAATTTTTTCTTCCTCATCTGTTCTAACAAGGTCAGACATTTGACATCCCATTTTAGTACTTTGATTACACCCTCAAGCGTTGTCATATGAGTTCTCAATGAGCTCAGCGCTTGACTACATTTAAAGATACAAGCTCCATGAATCATGGTTTTAAATGCTTCTCACACTGTGGTCATCTCGGGCACAGATTCCACATTGGTCTTAAAGTATTCCCGGAGTCCAAGCCAATCTCCTTTTGTAACAACCTATCTTCCAACTTATCAGGCACCAGCCTCCACGCCACGGGGTAATTTTGGTGTCTGAGACACTCTGCATCAGTAATACCAGAGAGTGATCTGATGGGGTCTTCGACAAATGTTGTACATGCCTTACTTTGATGTTGACATCTTCGGAAGAGATAGAGTAGTCCAGTCTGGACTACCTCTAATGAACCGTGAATATAAATGTACCTTCAGCAATTCATGTCCGGTCATCACACTACGAATAGCTGCTGCTGCCAAATCAGGCCTCCTGGGTGGCCCTGGAATCTATCCATTGCCGGTTCCAATACCACATTAAAATCACCACCCACAGCAGCATCTTAGGGAATAATATAGTTATCACTGACAGGAAAGAATGAAAAAAAGAGGATTCTTACACAGTAGGGCTATTGATGTTGACCATAGTTAAATGCGTACTCTCCAGTATCCTCTGTACAATGACATATCTACCATGGGTATCTGCTATTGTGTGGCGATGGTGGAACTGAACCCCTTTTTTATCGGAATTGCTACCCCTCTTGGATATTTAGAGTATGAAGATGTGTAAACATGTGCTGCCCATATATTTCTCCCAAAAATATTGATGGCTGTGGTGTGATGCATTTCCTGTATGAACCCCACAAAAACATCCTGCTTAACAAGATATGCATAAACTTGACGGATTTTACTTGGGTTATTTAACCCCCCCAACTTTCCATGTTTGGAAGTGTAAAGTCCGTGTCATGTACAGGACTTAGTGCCATGGTTAGAAAAAACAATATCAACATACTATCTGTCCCGGCAGCATTTCTGGTGTTGTGATGTGTGAATGCCATACAAATAGGACCACAGAACAGTATATGTGATTGAGCCTGCTTCCGATGTCCCTCCCCCACTGACACCCCCAACACGTCCCAAGGATGGTCCCAGCAGTAGACACTGCTGGCAGCCCTGTCCGCTCTCCACATCTTTCACGAGTGTGCAGGTCCTCCGACCTCCAGTGAGCCCCGTCCAACCTGATACACTTGCTCCGCTGAGCAATGCTTCCATCTCTGTTGCAGGATCTCACATCCGCCCAGGTCATACCTGGCACCAGTGGCCCGGGAAGCATTTAACATTTTACCACAGCATTTTCTTCTCCAACTTGCTACACAGCCTTGTAGTGCATAGCCCAGGGAAGTCTAGTCTGTGATCTGCAGTGGTATTCCTTTGCTGTAACCAGAGAGATTGCTGATGATTGGGCCCCAGCCTCTGGAGCTTCATTATAGTGCGGCCATCTTGCTGCTGGCTCACTAGCACCCCTATTTCACTAATAACTTAGGTGCGGTTTGCTAAATCATAACAAAGCCTTCCAAAAAGAAGTTCATCCACCTCAGTTCCTCCCTAGAAAGTTTTGTGGTGAGGTGTCAAATGTGTTGGTGAAAAAGGGTAGGGGTGGGGGGGTCCCATAACGCATGTTTCCATGCAGTTTCCCATAGAAATATTAAGAAGAGCTTTAGAAAAAAAACTGCTGAACTGCATTGCAGCAAATTTGGCAGAAAGTTATATTTTTACTCAGATTCTTTTAGTAACTTGGTATAAACATGTTCTGGTGTTTTTGAGAAACTAAGCTGCAAGAGTTAGTGATATCTGGATGATTGGCTCCATGGGAGTCCCGCAGTGCTGCAAATTAAAAATAAAAGTGATCTGGGTGTTTTGAAAGAGCTTTTTCCCCCTGTCGGGTGCTATGGTGGCACATGTTCAACCAGTGCCAGGGTGCAGAGAAATCTAATTGGCTGGCTACAGCATCAACAGAAATATTGGGGCCACCATTAGAGTAAACTGGGACTTTGTCCCAGTGTCCTGTGAAGTAAAACAAATTATGCTGTATGGGGAAGGGTAATGGTATCCTACTTCTTGTGGGTTAGACACCCCCCGTCAACTTAAAAAAAAAAAAAAAAAAATGGTAGCACAGGTGCTCGGTACTATTGGGGACCCAGTGAGGCCTGCGGGACTCACGTCGGACCAAGCACGACACCCATGTCCTTTGGGAGTAACGCAGGAAAAAAGGGTAAGGGGGTAGGTGCCCAGGAGGTGTTGCATGACTGTGGGGTGTTGCCAGCAATAGGGTGTTGGCCGCCTGTGGAGAGTTGACCCCTTAGCCGGTTAGGCTTGTGGCCAGCTCCACAGTGCATTTGGCCAATGACTGTGTGTGGTTGAGCATGGGCCACCTGCAAGGAGTTTGGTGGAGGGCTTGGCCGCAGGCCCAGCTCTACACCCAGCCCTCTACTGCCCATGGTCAAACGGTGTAGTCAGTGAGAGTTGGGTGAAAATGATAAAAAAAATCCCAGGAATTTAATGAAAACAAAAAAAAGGTGAAAGTAACGTCATAGTAAAGTATAGTAATAATATATAACTGAACATAAAAAAAAATCCCTAGACCTACATCAGTGATGTAATATGTGATGTCATCATCGATGTCTTCAATGATGTCATTTAATCTTTCATCAGTGATGTAATATGTGATGTCATTAGCAGTGCATTGTGGTGTCACAAGTTATAGTTACCTCAGTAAACTATAACTGGTGAATTTTTGTGTTTTTTGGTTTGAAATGATAGTTTTTATGTTATTAAAAGGCTTTTCGGTGGAAATATATTAAAAAAAACGGCTTCACTGTCCCCAGACTGCATCCAGCAGACAGGGTCGTGCCGGACCATGGGTGTAGGACCCACCTCAAATTCCAAATCAGTCGTACTCCGCATGACCATACAACCACAAAAGAGCCTGCACTCCGAATGGTTGTAGTGTATCACCTTTATTCAGGTCGGCTGACTCATTTCAACAAGATCGTCTTTCTTTCTCTCTCTCTCTCTCTCTCTCTCGGCGCCACTAGGTGGCACCTCTTGACAAATCTTCACAAAATTTGCCAGTCATGTCAGCTGCTGTCTGGAAAATTTTGGGGTGATCTGTCCAGGGGGCCAAGAAAAACAGGGGTCCCAAACCATGTTTTCCCCATTCATTTGTACATAGGGATTTCTAACCGCGATAGCACAGAAACTACTGGACAGAATTACACCAAATTTGGCAGAAAGGTAGGTCCTGGTCCAGAAAGCGACCTTTTTGTTGTTATGGTGTGAATCAGTTCAGTAGTTTATGAGAAATTAAGGGGAAAAATGTGTATACATAGGGACGCAAAGGATTTGCGACCCCTCACGATCTCATGCAGAGATCTGATTGGCTTTCAACACCTCAACCTGGAAGTGTTGGAAGCCATCTAGGGATTTGAAAGCCAAGTCCCAGGAAAAAAAAAAAAATTAAAAAGGGGGGGGGGGGGAGGGAGGACAGGGTACAGACACCATGACTGTTTAGCTTTGCTGGCGGGGTCCACCAGCGCTAAAAGTATTATTATTTCTTATTTTTTTTTACACAGATGTGCGCCGGATCCGAAGAAGAAAAAAAAAAGAAAGCACGGCCTCCCGCGCTTCGTGTTTATTAAGCCCCCGGGTGGGCCATGCCCCAGGGGCATTCTTATTTTTTTAGATCGAGGGGCCTTTCTTGCCCGCACACATCTCTGGGGACCACCACCTCCCTGGGATGAAATGGAAATTGTGTGTGGGCGGGCCTCACACCAGCGCCCCGAGGATCACCACCCTCACGGGGCAAAATTATTTTAAGGCGTGGGTAAGGCCCGTAGGCCTCTCCCTCAGCCATGGGGACCGCCACTTCCCCAGGGCTTCCCTTAGTAAAGCAGGATGGGAGCCTTCCGACACCCCTCCCGCTGCGCCGGAGAACGCCATCTCCCCGGGGCCTTCTAAAATAAATAGTGGGGAGGCACCCTTCCCCTCCCCACACCCCGGAGACCCCCACCTCCTCAGGACTTTATTATTATTTAGTGCGGCGGCTGTGTGGCCCGCCGTTTCCCCGGGGATTACCACCTCCCCGGGACAAAGATAAAAAATAGTGAAGAGACTTTGTTTTGGACCCAATTTAGCCCCAGAGATCACCACCTCCCGGGGCTATATCTTGTTGGAGGGGGGCCGTGCCACCCCACACATGGAGCCACTGATGGCCCTGGGGACCACCACCCCACAGGGCCGGCTCCTGTTATGTCCTGGGGTGTCCACACTTGGGACAAAGCTGTTTGCTGTGGTTTGGCTGCAGCTTTGCAGCAGCAGCCAAGCTTACAGCAAACACTTCCGTTTTTGACAGCGGGACCTGTCAAAAAGTTCCTGCTGTCTAAAACTGAAGCTTTCATCTCGGTCCCCTGCATGCGTGCAGGGAACAGAGATTAAATGCTTCCAAGCAGGGAGCTGCTGTTAAAAGCCGTTCCTTGCTTGCAGAAGCAATTGCACCGCAAGGTAAGCCTTGAGGCTTCCCCAGCGGTGCCAGATAGTCCATAAAGGGCATTTTGCTAAATAGATAAATAAATAAAATATATATATATATATACTGCAGAGGAGCCTGCTCTCTCACGGTCCCAGATAGCCCATAAAGGGCTAAAAAAATGTTTTTCAGAAGAGAAAGCAATAGCTCAGTGTGAAGGTCTCAGACCTTCACACTGAGCACTCCGGGTTCGAATTCTTCTCTCTTCTTCTCTCTTCTTCTTTTCTTCTTTTCTTCTTTTCTTCTTTTCTTCTTTTCTTCTTTTCTTCTTTTCTTCTTTTCTTCTTTTCTTCTTTTCTTCTTTTCTTCTTTTCTTCTTTTCTTCTTTTCTTCTTTTCTTCTTTCTTTCTTTCTTTCTTCTTTTTTCTTTCTTTCTTCTTTTTTCTTTCTTCTTCTTTTTTCTTTCTTCTTCTACTTTCTTCCCTTCTTTCTTTCTTCTTTTGGCCAAAGGCCGTGAGCAGTGGTGGTTGAGTTAATGTATAATAATGAAAATGACTATAAGTAAAAAACTAAAAAAACTTTGAAATTCACTGAAAAAAACAAAGGTTACAGGGACGTTCTAGTTAGGTTCACATTTTAAACATACAAAACCATACACATTCACAGGTTGTAGTTCCACATGAACTGCTCCATGCCTGGACTGCACCATTTCCAGGCATGAAACCGTGTGATATGGGTTAGATAATGGTAAGTTACTTTATTTCCTCTGACTCCAGCTTTTACCAGGACTAGATAAGATGTTGTATGTTTCTTTTTTGGTAAGACTGCTCTAAATAAGCATGTAGCTACCAGGGGTGGGGAATTCATATCGCCCGACGCCTGAGACATCTAGATTTCTAGTAGAGCCAAGAAGTTTTAATGTCTGTTTTGCCTGAAGGACAAGTAGACAGTGCATTATAATAAACCAAGACACACCCAAAGGTATTGGAGCACTTTACATGAGCCAGTTTCATTAAACAGGGACACATTCATGTTTTTTTTTGTTCTAGGTACAGGAAGATTAAATGATTTGCCAGGAACCATGGGATGTTGAACTGAGCCAGAGACTCAAACCTGGTTCCCACAGCTCCAAAGTCTGCAGTTCTGGCTGCTGCGCTACATCCTCTGCAGTGAATATGAGCATAATGACCCTCAAGCTCACAGGTTCCATACAGACACTCCACAGCGCTGTGGGATAAGAGGTTTTTGTCTTTCCCCACTGAGCTTTCATGTGTCTTCTGGGCTCCTCTTCGGGCCCTTTCATTCTGTAAAGCAAAAGGTGAACATGATTGAGCTTCTGCAGCCCCAGAACACCCACAGCATAGGCGGCTTCTATGCCCCCTGGGTCCTGCTCTGACCTGGGCTGGTGGTCAATCTTCTGAAGCGCTGACCTGGGGCCTCTCATGCTGCCCCCAAGTCGGTCCCTCCTCCCTCACATCTTAGACCTGCAGTAAAGCAACTCACGGGCAACTCCCTTCACACATTGCTTTCCCTCTGCATTAGTATCTTATCCAGTGCCTTAGCTCCCCACTGCCCTCCCCTTAAGCCCCTGCTCGGTGCTCCTGGGCCCCTCATGCCTAAATTAGAGCCTATATTAAAGTTCCCTACTTTTGCTACGGGCTCTCATGCAGCCTCTTAGCCCACCGGCCTTTTCGTCCCTTTCCAGAAGCCTCTCGTGTCTCACGCGGTGCCTGTGCTATGCTTTTATTCTCTCCCCGTGGCTTATTTGGTCCTGCCGCTTACCAGTGCATTCTGTTTAGAAAACTAGGTGTTCTCCACACCCGGGAATGAGAGGCTGAAAGAATAAATTAGAAGGGGCAATACAGAGTTTACCTTTGCAGGCAGGTTTTCAAGTGATACACTTAAAACCGACTAAAAGCCCTGAGCCTTAATTTCACTGAAATTATGTCCCCAAAACCTTGCACTTAAAACTGTGAGGCGCTTTACATGCCTTTCTGTGCAGCTGTAAGTATGGCTTTAGGGAAGCACTGGGGTGCTAGACGGAGGGTGATCTCTTCTATAGCCAGGACAAAAGGCATCCATTAACAATATCTGCTTCAGGATTTCAACCTCAAGCCCTCACAGGGATTAAAGCTCTAGTCTCACTGAAGACGTGTATGCCCACAGGTGCCCCAATATCACGCACTTAAACTCATTTACAACTATAGCAAGCAAGTCTCTGAAAGCTGTTGGTGCCCCTGCAAACACTATCCAAGTTCTGGTCAAACCAGGTTGTTTTAGGTAGTGCTTATTACAAGGGGTGTAGAGTCGGAGTCCTTGTCTTTTTTCAAGAATGTCTTTATTTGGTTGTAACAACACAAGTGGCTTGCCGAGTGTCCGCTGCGTGTCTCAATCCTCCAGCCTCTCCAGCACCACACTGAACTTAGAACCAAGAACATTGGAGTTGGAACGATGGAGACACGCAAAGAATAACAACCTTGCGCAAGTATATACAATACAAAGTAATACAGTAACTACTAACTATAATACAATAACTACTAATTAGACAGTACAAGGGGTTAACTTGATCAAAGCACGACTAATCTTGGAAGATTAAGCAATGAGTACCATGAAATTGAAGACTTGCCCAGGATCACACAATGTGGTAAAGTGGTTGTAAGTACAGGTTAAAGGCTCAGCGCCCTCGTTTTGGCAGCCGATAATTAAACTAAGGCTGGTGCATCGTACGCCTTCCAAAGGCAGAAACACAACTTAATTTGTGCTTGTTGTTTCCGGTGCGGAGCACCGGCACCTATTTTCTTTAGTGCCGGGGCTTATTCTTCTGCCCCAAGCATTTGCTGCGAGCAAAAGACACATATGGGAAAGACAGAGGAGGAGAAAAACCAAAAAACGTCACAATGGGAGAAGGCAGAAAGCTGCTAAAGTGAGCTGAATGGGCAGGGAGTGGCTTTAAATGGATTGAAGAGGCCCGCGATGGCTTCAGGATTACACTGCCTCAGTTTTCTGTGCTCACATATTTAAATGCAGCAGCTGCGTGTTTAAGAGGAGGGCTTTGAGCACCGGCACGTTTTTATTTACAAATTAAGCACTGGGCAGAAATAATGTATTTCAAATATGCCAGGCGGGATAAACATTTAAAGCAGCATGTACAGCTGGTCATTGTGTTTATGCAGTGCACAGAAACGGGTTTCTTAAAAATAGAAAGGAAAGTGAACAGAATTGACAAGGTAATGAAAGTGTGTACAAATAAATCTGACCCGGGTTCTCTTTCAAAGCTACGTCTTGCAGTGAAACTGAACTTGACATCCGAAAACAGACCCCATGCTCTTACCCCCAGGCAATCGGTGAACTTGAAATGCCACCACAGACCTAAGGCATTTACCCCCAGTCAGTCAGGAAGGAAGATGTTTTCTGCTGGAAGTAATCACATGCAAAGTAAGTGAATATACTACATGGAGATGGTCCCACTGGAAGTTGCTCAAATCAGAAATAGCTAATTTTGCAAACCCCTCGGGAGAGGCAGTAGAAGCAAGTGGAGAACTTATGCTGTGTGCTATACGGCATGAATCACAAAGCTACCAATCACAGCACCTCCTCTACTTGCTACTTAGGACCCCCAACCACCTCGAGCTATCTCAGCACTCTGTCATTTTTCTATTTGCCCGTTCAACTCCTCTTTATCTTTCTCTGTCTAGAGCCCCTACCATTGATAGTTTCCCCTTCATGTACCCAGTCTTCTAAACCCCATGCTATATCTCTGTCCCCCATCAAAGTCCCCTCTCTTTTCTTTCTTTTTATATGAATCCTTATCCATCTTTAGCCAACTTTTACTCCCTTACTTTCCTTTGCTCTCAGACTCCCAGGGTAAAACACCGCCCCTTCATTTCCATACCCTAGTACCCTCCCTTGTTTTTCTGCGCTCTACCATCCATCTAGGTCCCTGTGTTTCTCATCTCCTTTTTCCAGCCATTCTCGAACCATCTCTCATCCTTATCAACATAATCCTATCTCTGTTGTATTGCCCTCCCCCGAGGCAATCAGTGGTTCCTTCTTCAACACCTCTCCCTTCTTTAGCGGTGAACTAATAGGCCATCAGTAGTTCCCACTGAAACCCCTGCCCAAGGGCATGACTGCTTCCCTCTGCAACTCTCCCTGGCCACCTCGATACTTCACCGCCACCCTGTGTAACTCCTCCTTCACGACATCACTGCTACCGTCTGCAACTCACCCTGCCCACCCCTGGTACACCACTGTCTCCCTATGTAACCCTTGCTTCTGGACATCACTGCTTTCCTGTGCAACTCACCCTGCCACCCCCAAAACATCACCGATTCCCAGTGTAACACCTTTTCCATCTCTGAATCCCAAATAATGCTGCTGTGAATGTTTGTAAGTGTTGTCATCTCTGTCATACATGATGGCAGGGATGTCACATGTGTTGGTGTCAGGGCATGCCTCAATCATGTTATACACTGGACGTCACCGACTGTTGCTTCCTTTTAAACTTCCTGTGTACAGTGCACAGGTGTAACACTTGCCTCTGTGGTTTCTATGGACTTGTTCTCAGTCAGCTGCCCTGAGGGATACACCTATGGATTTGTGAAGTACTAACCACATCCTTGTAATGTTATCAGTTTTTGGAGTCGGAATACTGGGGCAGCCGCCTCAGATTTAACCTCATGGCCAAGGTGACTGTTTACTGTAAGTTCTGTCTTTTCATCCTATTTTTCCATTCCCCTTTTCTCTCTTGGAAATGGCCTAAAATCTCCACTCTTCCCAACTCTCACTCACTCTTTATGCCGTCTTCCTAGTCCCCAACTGTGTCACCCTTTCCTTAAATTGCCATTGGTTTTCGACCCCATTCCATAATCTCTCCTCTTCTGTCCACCTGCAGACTTGTGATATGGCTTTCTGGGACAAAATGATGGTTGAGCACATCTGCATAGCACAAAGTAAAAACCATTAACAAGTTGTTTTTGGTCAAAATCCTGTGTCTGCACCCATGCCCTTTCAAAATGCCCCCACAGTTTGCTAGATTACTCTCAAGTCTCCATCTGAAAAGGTGGGGAATGTTTTGAAAACAAACAAGTTATTACTTCTGGCTTTTGTCATCAGGCCCCTGGGTTCCTTTTTTGCTAGATGTGTCCTGGCATCCACCCTATTTACATTTCTTCCTGGAGGTTTTCTTATACCACAGTGTACTTTATTAAAAAAATGCAAGTCTTCGGAGTCCCAGATCTTGAAAGCTGACCATTCCATCTTAACAATCTGGGCCCCGATAACACTGCATACATGATCTCTAGCATTAGATCAAGCCAGAATCACCTTTATCAGTGGACAAATATAACTGGCTTTTCTTTAATGTGGGAGTTCCAAGACTTTGTCATGCAGAAGCAAACAGTAAACAGCCTTCCACTTGCAGGCCCCATAAAGAATGATCTGTATATTGTGGGTTCAGTGGAGCAATATTTTTGTAATTTATCTTTACAACACAATACCTTTGTCAACAGTACTCGGTCATACAATCATTATTTGAGGACAGACTGTCCTGACTAAAAAAAGAATTACTGCCAACCACTTCTGCTGCTGGCCTTCTGAAAGCAACTCTGAGTTGTCCATAAAGTCTAACACACCACAGCTTTTTTATGTGTTTACATTTCTGTTTTACGTCTGCTGCACAAGCATGCCACCATCCAAAGAGAACCTTAAGATTTCAATCACTACGGTCAGTCACTGGCATAGTATACATGTACCAACTTACTTTCCCAGACAGAAATTCCTGCAGCTTGTACCTTAGTGTACCGGAAGCCTGTAGAAACTAACAATATCCATAAGTGAAGTAATGAAACTTCCTTGGTCTCAATATCATCCACTGACAGCCCCTGGCCTCTACTTAAGGCCACTTGGATTGTCAGCCTATGGTTTCCTTCAAGAGTGTCTGATTTTATTTAATAATCCTCTTTAACATAAACTACGTCTTGGGCTTGTTGAAGATATTACTGACCAGCCAACCAGTATTGCAATTGACACTCGCGCACACCTCAATAATACTTCTAGAACTGTGTTCCCTTTGGGAATGTTGAGATGATTTCTACAGCACAGACCTAAAGATACCTCTACCTCAAATGTTCTACAGTTTTCAATCTACCCATTATGTAACATAATGTCACAGTCTCCGATTTGCACAAGTGAAAGGCTTACACGCTTTGCTAGATGATGCTTTGATCTACATGTGCTGAAATCTGCAGAACTATCCCCTACAAAAAGGATGCTGTCTCCTGACCTTCCTAGGAGAACTAGAAAATTAATATATCCATGTGCAGGACACACATCTATACATAGTCACAAATCATATTCATATGCACCTCCAACTCTTGCCTGGATCTCAGACGTTTTGTAGGTACCAGTTTGGTTCTAGCTGATTTTAACTCCTTTTATATTCTTTGCAAATATTTTGTACAAAAACATACATAATGTAAATAAATATGCAATATCAGTTTACCAGTACAGCATGCACCGTGTAATTTCTGATTCCCGTATGCTCCCTCTTTATTGACATTGTTCTTCCAAGTGCCACCTTTGATGCTTCGAGCACTATGATGTTGTAATGCTATCTGTATTTAACCACCAATTCCATCTTGACCACTGACTCCATTTTGTGGTTAGCTTCAAATGCTGTCACATACTTTTGCAGACTACATGGGACATGTAGTAACTTTTCAGAAGGGGTCTTGATTCGATCAAGCTATCGAAATTGAGTGACTTTTAGATTACAAAGTTAAGTGTAAGAGAACCCCCAAATCTATTTTTTTATTTTATTTTTGAGGCTAAATAAAAGAACCATCTGCTCCCCTTCATTGTCTTCTGTACTCTCACTGCTCTGTTGCTTCCTATCCTCCCACTGTGGTCTTTAAAGATTTTAATGTACAGCTTTTTGGACGCCCTAGCAGCTTCAATTGCTTCCGGGCTGCGTCTTTTTAGATCACAGCCTACCTTTTTTTTAAGACATCTTACGGACTTTCAGTTAGTTGACCTAGGAATGCATTCTGGATGTTGATTACCATTGGCTTTGTGGTTTGTAACTCACATTTTCTGGATTTCTATGTGTTGGCTTTATTTATTTTAGTCTCTCCACGTTCAGTTTGTCCCTCCTGTTGCCTAAAACATATTTACTCTATTACTTCCCCTGACTCACTTTCTGTAAACAGCCGTTAAATCTTGTTCTTCTCTTGTCACATTTTCTGTACATTGAAAGATTGATGTCAAATGTCAGGCACTGCCTTCATGGGCCCTTGTTTACTTTTCGTTCTCTGACTTCAAAGTTAGAGGATTTATGTGACAATTTTGATGGATACCGGGGTAGGAAAGTGTTTTTTCTAGCACACAGCATTCAAATGAACTGTGTAAGTATTTTAGGATATATCAGAATTAGGAATACAGATGAAGCACATTTATTGTTATTTCTGAAATCTGTTGGACACATACTTTAATGTGAACAAAAGATATTGCACCAGATGATGCAATTTTCACACACTTTCGTTTGTGCACTGTAAAGTTTTATTAGTAAACGTGTATGTCTGTTCAAATGTAATGGTTATTACAGTTGAAAAGGTGTTGTCTGTAATGGCAGTGCGCACCCATACCATGCATACTCCACTCTACTTTACTCTGTGCCACTCCACAGTACTGCGCTGTACTCTGCACCACTCCACGTCACTGCAATATGCACCACTCCACTCTGCACCCCATGCCACTTCACACTGTGCCTCTCTATTCTGCCTGTATTACTCTAATTTATGCCAATGCACTCTTCTCAACTCTACACCACCATACTCTTCATCACTACACTCTACACCACTGCAGTCTAGGCCACACCATTCTACCCTGCGCAACTTCACTCTGCGCCACTGTACTCTACACCACTCAACAACACTGAACTCTACGCTATTGCACTCTGTCAGTACACTTCGCTCTGTAACACTCAACATTATACCCCTGCAATTTGACCATCCACTGTATGCCACTCTACTCTACTCTACACCACTGCACTCTACACCACTTTACTGTACGTCATTATGCCATTCTACTCACTTGCACTCTACCATACACAACACCATTCTACAATACTTCACCCTACTCTGAAACAATCTACTACATGCCACTGCACTCTATGCCACTCTACTGCACTCTGTGACACTCCACTCTCTACCACGGCACTCTACGCCACTTTGCTTTTAACCACTGGTCTCTATGCCAATGCACTCTACACAACTGCACTGTCACTACACTCAATGCCACTGCACACTACTCTGCATCACTGTACTGTACTCCACTGCTCTCTACGTCATTCTACTCCACTCTGCGCCACTGTACTCTCTGTCACTGAACTCTGCTGTTCTACTCTATGCTACATCCACCCTGTGCTACTCCACACCAAGCCTCTGCACTCTACAGCACCATACTGTACTCTGCACCACTCTATGCTACTGCACTCTGCACCATTCTACACCACTGCACTCTATGCCACACAACTGTACTCTACACTGTACACCTCTGCGCTCTGTGCCAC
Source organism: Pleurodeles waltl (assembly GCF_031143425.1). Classification (NCBI taxonomy): domain Eukaryota; kingdom Metazoa; phylum Chordata; class Amphibia; order Caudata; family Salamandridae; genus Pleurodeles; species Pleurodeles waltl. The sequence goes on from NC_090447.1 coordinate 1,141,306,630, forward strand.
TCTACTCAGCGCCACTGCACTCTACTATGCACCACTCTAATTTCTGCCATTGCATTCTGACACTGCATTGTTTGCGACTGCATTCAGTGCCACTGCACTCTATGCCACTGCACTCCACGTCACTATTCTTTTCCAACACTCTACACCACTGCACTCTACACCACTCGACTCCACTCGACTCCACTCTATGCCACTCCAGTACACGACACTCTCTGCCACTCCACTCTACAACAGTCTACTCCACTGTTCGCCATTCCACTCTTGACACTATACTCCACTCTTTGCTGTTCCTCTCTACAACACTCAGTGTGACTCTTCTCTACACCTCTTACTGTTAGCCATGCTGAACAGCAGCTACGCTGGTGTACAACATGGCTAAAACACATTGGCAAAGCCAATAGATCTTGCATAGGCCAGCCCTATTGGCTTTGGCAATGCTTGTTTGAATTTGAAACCTACTTTCACACATGTTAAAATTCATATATATTTTTTTATTATTATTATTTTGTATTTATTTGTTTACTGCTCCAAGTGGCATCTATCGTCTGGGACTAGTAAACAAATAATAAATAAATAAAAAAAGACAGCAGCCACATCATGTTATCAGAGTAGGCCGTCATTGTGTCAGGATGCAAAGGTTTATACACATTACCCCCTTTTTTTTCTTTTTTAGGGTCGAACGCAAAGCGTTCTGTCCGTGGTGTAAGCTCTCTGTTGGCTTGTAATCATGCCCATGTCATGCCCATCAGATTGGTTGGTTCGTGGGCTTGCCTTTTAAAATTTGCTTGATTTCATTCGTGAAAGGCATGCATATGTCCTGCCTTTTCTGGTGTTTCACCCTCCTTGAGCGCACTGACCAACTACTGAAAACAGTGTTTTCCGTATGGTTTCTGGACTACTTTTTCTCTTTATTTCGCAGTGTGATCTCGCTGGTAGTAGTCAAGTGCTTTGCATGAAATCGACCCCCGTTACTTGGATATTTGCACTTTTGCCGGTTACATAAATAATTGCAATTTTTCCATTACGTTTCACTGCGAGCAAACTTCTGTTTCCTTTTGTGTGTCTGCTTTGCGCTGAGGGCGGTCGTCAGCTTGCTTATGTGAAACTTTTACTTTTCAGTTTATGTGCCAAGAATAGTCCGTTAGTTATGTGAAACCGTTTTACTTTTCATTTTCAATTTATGTGGCAAGAAAAGTCCGGTTATGAGTTTACAGTGCTAATCGCTCTAACTCGAGCAAACGCGAGACCCATTGCATTGCAAATGCTTATATTTTTTTGCCGAGGATGCACAGCAACAGCAAAACCATCATCAAAGCAAAAAGTTTGTAATTGTGAGAACTGTTGGCTTTGCCAATGCGTGTTATGTTACTGTAGCAGTAACAATGCGTGTCCAGTTGTGTTTTTTTTTTTTTTTTTCAGTTATGTTAGAAAGGCAAGGCTAAAAATTACATCCGGCTGCTGTCCTGCAGAGAACTGTATGTTAGTGCTCCAAAATCAAGGGGTGCCCTGTATCACACTCGGGTCCTAAATTATGGTCTAGTTTTTAACCCCGATTTGATTGTAAACTGTAGTTTGCATTCAAATCGTTATTCCAAATAATGTGAAACACATCACGTTTTCCTTCCACAAATATTGACAGGTAAAACTTGCTGTAACGTGCACGGGCAAAGAAAGCAAAATTCTGAGTTTTGCCATTTTGAATTCATGAAAAACGCAATATTACTGAATAACGTCCCATTCCAAGTAGTGGAACTCAGTGGGGAAGTAAAATTGACCCAATGTGCCCGCTGTATGGGTACTTACCTAGTGCTGCATTACCTCCCTAAATTCTGGAAACTATTAATTGAGACCTTTGATATCTGACATCCTGTAGCACTCAGGCTGTCACAATGCGGTTCATGGTTTGCAGTAGGCATCCCTGGTATGAGTGTGCCCCTTCTTGGTATAATGCTGTCATAATTGTAATATTTGGCTTGAGGTGATGATACATGGACTTGCGAGGTAGAATCTATCCTTGTGTGTCTGTAGTTTATAGGAGTACTAGTTGTGATTTAATTACAAACTGGTGTTGGGCACCCAATGTGTAATCTGTGCCATTCCAGGATTATTTTTTTCATGCAAACGATAAGTTTTTGTTTTGGTAATTTTGTTATTTTCCAAAATAATACACTTCTATTTATAGCAAATTGTGTCTATTTTCATAAACCCAAATACCGATGTTTGCAGGCATTTATTTTCTTTTATGAATCTGCACATACAGGTTTAAAGTCATGGTATTTGCACATGTGGATAGAGATCGAGACTCCATAGTGACCCCCCCCTTAAGTGCAGACCATATGTGCAGCACGTATCAACCTGGGCCTGAGGTAGTGTGGCCACATCCTGATGGATGCCTTGCTAGCATCCACCATTGTCACAACCAGCTGCATCCTTTACAAAGCCTACACAAACTCGTGCATCTGTCTGACAACCTCATCAGCTCTGGTGGCATAACACAAACCCACAGCAAGGATACCATCAGCCTTGGAGAGAAGTCTGAAAAAGAAGAAATATTTTCACTACTGCTGTCTGATATCTCAGCCGTTAAGATTGGTGTAGCCTGTCTGAATCTTTGAGGTGTCCATTGCCTGAGCTGTATGTAGCACTAATGTATGAACCAGTAAAATCCATCTAACGCCGATGGTAACAGCCTGAGATATTTTTTTTTTTGTAATATATATATATATATATATATTTTTTTTTTTACCATGTCCCTTCCAAGGTATTTGCCAGTCATAAGATACCACAGAGCAAACAAAGCACAAGTATGGGGAAATTGCTTAAAAAAATTTGATCAGCATAGGTTTATTTTGGTGGTGGCTAAATGACGCATTGCCATACGCTAGATCAGCCCTCACCCCCCAACACCTATAGACTGGAGAAAGGATTTATTGGAATGGGCAGGTGCAGGAGGAGGCACACATGAAAAACACCAGGACGGATGCAAGGGCAGGGGAGGTACTGAAAGCCTGGGCAGCCATGACCCAAACAGTATTACATCTCGACCCCCAGGAGCAAGACCACACCACAATTAGCCCCAGTTAATGCATAGACTACCTATAAGATCTAGTTAGACTTTCATATATCAAAGTCTACACACAACTAATAGCTGAACCAAACGGTGGAGATAACAGGAGGTGCACTTCCAACGCACACAAGATAACGGGGGTGCAGGCAGAAGGAAGCTGCACCCTTTAATATACAAGAAGTGACTCGTTCTGGGGGTATAAAGTTGAACAGTTACTACGATGTCTTGAAAGAATGTTATCAATACTATATGTCCTTGCATTAGTGCACATTGATGGCTTTCATTAATTCACAGAATTTTATAGAAGTAGGCCATGAAGTCGTACTCCTAGAAAATATTTATAATCTGCATTTTAGCATGAGCAAATAGGCATGTGTAGATTTGCTGACGCAAAAATGTGTTCAGCGTTTACAAGTTCACTTTCCCTCCAACCACGTTTTCCCATTCTGGATGAAGTTTTACTTCTTTCCTTGTCTGGAGTCCATTTCCAACCTTTTTCAGGATGGGAAAAGATTAAAGAAAAGCTGGTGAAACCCCCTAAAACATGCAATTTGTAGGTTTGCACAGACTCCAAAGGGCATTATAACCGAGGAATTTACTGGTTACTGCTACTTCCAGCCCCAGTATGTAGATCTGCAGAAAGGTGGCAAAATAAGGGAATTGCTAGTATTCAAATCTTAATATAGTATAAGCCCTGGCATAACTAGAGAGGCTGTTATCTGAGCTACTATATAATGAAATTGCTGCCATAATGTGTTGCTGGACTGTGTCACCAAAGAGACAAGTGTTTTTTTAAATATTTTTTATATACAGGACAAACAGATTTATAAAGCAACCTGTCCTACAGACCAGTAGATATTTTATTAAATTCCACACCCCTGTTACAAGTCCATGTGTGTTCATGTACCTGCCCTGCAGTCCCACAGACGCTACCTGTGAAGCATTTTGGGCCAGCACACTTCCAATTTGATGTTCTACCCCTTGGTGTCACTTCTGCCACTTGGGAGATTAAGTGATTGCATTGGTTGTGTCCCATCTTCGCCGGTCGGGAGAAAACTATTCTCAAATCTCCATGACTGGCTGCTGAAGGGGGGCTTGCTGCACTCTTGGACCACCTTTGGGTATTGGTCACCCTTCTGTCATCTCTGGGGTTTTCCAACGGTGAATCAAAATCTCATCTGACACCTACACAGAGGAGCCCTTTAGACGACTCATACTGGATCTTATGCTGTTCAAGGCCTTTTCATCTCTGCAGTGATTAATCTACATTCAGGATTTGATCCCGATGTTTTGGGTTCAATCCAGTGTCTTGTAAGGATGATTCTGAGGCTTTTGGGGCCCTTAGCCTCATGTATTCTCCTCCTCCTTTGTGCCAGATTTCACATGTGGGGCCTGTAGTGGAACTCACACTTACAGTGGGCGCAACAACAGGGCAGTCTCTTCAACAAATATTTTATCTTGGAAGACACAGCCCGGGACCTTCCGTGCCAGTAGCCTCTCACTACCTCCCAAAGAGCTGACTGTGGTGATGGACGCATGTACTCTGGGTTGTGGTGGTCACTTGGGAGACTGGGAGAGCAGAGTTCTGTAGTCTCCAGTGGAACACCAGCTCCACCTCTGCCTCTTGGAGCTCTGTGTCATCAGGCTGGCCTTGAAAGCCTTTCGACCAACCATCAAGGGAAGGCTGTGTAGTTCCTCATAGACAACATTACTCCATGTTGTACAGCAACAAGCGAGGTGGTGTGGGTTCCTGGATCTTGTGCCAGGAGGCTCTGTACCTTTCAATGTGGCTAGATCAACAGTGGAGCATCCTCCTGGGCAATCACCTGACAAAATCTAACTCCAGAGCAGACAAATTGAGTAGGTGTCATATAACAGATTATGAATCCCATCTCCATCCCGGAGTGGCCCAGGACATCTGTGACCAGTAAGGGATGTCCTGGCTCGATATTTTCCCCACCACTAAGGATGTGCTCTGTCGAGACTACGGTGTGCTTGAGGTCCCACTAGGAAGTTCTCTAGGGGATGCAATCCAGTGTCTTATTATTTATTTTCACTGTTGAGTCCTCTGCCTCAGGTTCTGAGGAAGTTCAGGATGGACAGGGACCGAGTCTTCTTGTTTGCCCTGAATTGTGTCAGGACAATATGGCATTGTGATCTCTTGGGTCGTTTGTCCTCTGACTCGACTACTGCTTCGGGAGGACCTCCTGTCTCGGCAACCAAGAAGGGTCCTGCTCATGAATCTCCACAACGCACATCTTCATGCGTGGAGGAGTTTTGGCATGTTTTTTGAAGTTGTTAATGTGATCCACGCAACCAAACTTCCCTAAACCAAATGCGTATATTCCGGATGCTAGTAAAAGGTTGTGATTTAGTGTTGGGACCGTCATCTGGATCCCTTTAAAACAACGTTGTCAAGTATTTTATTGTTAGTTTTGTCTTTTTCCCAGCAAGGCTTTACAGTGGGTTTAGTTAAAGGTTATTTATAGGCCCTGTCCACGTTCTTGTGCTTGCTTAATCAACCATACCACTTAAAATTACCTGTTCTTTGCGAATTCTGACCGGTTTGATAAATGTTTCCTCCGAAACTTTTCGTCATACCTCAGAGGGACCCTCCCTTTATTTGTTATGGATATAGCCCCCACCCTTCCGGTCTCCCTGGGAAGCACCTGATGCCTGGGCTTGTTGTGTAGCAAAGTCCTAACCTCTGCAAACTGCGTATTCCCCCAAGAAGACGCAACCGATTTTCAGACTGATAGTTTTTTTTTTTTTTTTTAAAGAAAGAGGTCCTACCCATGCCCACCTCTGTGGACGTGCTTTCTTTTAACACTCCACAACCCGCAGCTCCATGCCACTCTGCTCTCAAACTAACTACTTGGAGCCTACGTAATGGAGCTAAACTGTGAGTGTTTCAAGTGAGTTTGGGATGTGCGGAGACATTTACGTTGAAAGGCAAGTTACTGCTCTGATGCGATCAGACAGGTTCTGAGCTGTGAACACAAAGGGGGCTTCCTACTGCTTCATTGTCAGCAGCGAGGTCTCAAATTTCTGTCGGCCCAGGGCGCAATCCTAGCAAAGTCTGAAGAATTGGCCACTCTAAACCGATTAGCGGGTTTCTCCTTATTCCCCCACCTATTTTTTTCATCATTAAGCATAATTCCACCATTACATTAATGACTTTTCTGAACATTAATTAATGTATTTCAGTATATTTGGGACTTTTTTTTAGGTCCCAGCACAAGCTGACTGTTTCCGAAAAACAATTTCCAGTTTACCTTCAGATCGAAGCCCACTGTATCAGTAGTATCTGGTTCAGCGGTGCATCTGCCTTTCTTTGGGAAAGCCTGGCCATTCTAATCCTACTCAGCCGCTAGTGCTGCATTTGTATTGCATATTGCTCTTCATTTGGGGCTACCACAGTATCTTGTATCTAGAATTCATCTAGATCAAAACTGTGGTGGAAAGGTTCTTCTAGGTCTTCTGCGCCATGCTTCTGTTTCTTCTTCTCTTCATAGGTTACACTGGCTTCCCATTCAGGCGTCCTGTGCTTTTCCATACAGCCCCCCCCCCCACACACACACACACACACACACACGGGCATTCCTTCTTGCTCTTGTAAATTTCCGTTTTGGCTGCCATGCACCAATCCATGTTATTCTTAAAACACGTCTGGTGATGCAATGCTTGACCATCACCATTCCAGTACTGTGAGGAGCCAGTATCGCCCCAGATGTTCAGCAATTTTGCGATTCAACACTACTTGTGTAGCTAATACAATTGAGAGGTAGTCGATTTCCTTGTGACTAACCTCAGTTATGTGAACTTTCACAACGTGTGGAAAAAAATTCTCTACCATGCCCCAACCCCAAGGCATAGGTCCAATTGAGACAAAACAACTTAAGTTGGTATGGGTATAATATATTTAGTGTAGTAGTTTGGGTTGGAGGCCTGCTCCTATGGCTACTTCTCAAGGGCTCAGGGTTTTAGGTGGGCCAGATCCCTGCAGATCTCACACCTGGAATTAATTAAATGCTGCCCATTGCTTACTACTGGTTGCCTTTGTTGTCAGTCATTTACGTGCATTTTATTTGTTCGCTTGTTTAGGTTTTCCTTTTTCTTCTTGTGTTTGTCCCTTCCCTGGAGCATGCCCTCATTACTCAAGTTCTCCAGTGCTTACTTTTCAGGCACTGCTTTTCTCTTTTAGATTAAGCACTCAATGACAGTGCATGTGTTTTCCATCTGCCTCCCCTGTGTATTTTTCTCCTCCCTGCCACGCTCCGTTTTGCTTTCTTTCACCACTGTGCTTCTTCTCTGCTCCCTCTGTGAAATGTTGCCATTTAGGGCGTCTCCCTCCCCCTCGTAGCTTTCTCTCCAGTGTGGTTCTTCCCTCAGCTCCCCGCTGCTCCCTCTCGTCTCTGTGCTTCTCTTATGCACTCTGCATTGCTGTCTCTCCATGTCCTGTATTTCTCCTCCTACCCTCCATGTTGCTTCTGCTGTTCCTCTGGCCATCGCTATTGCTTCATCTGCAAGCGCTTTTTAAAAAACAAACAACAAAACTTTAGTGCTACTTTTTTCTTTTTATTTACTGATACAACTCGGATTGATAACAAAAAAGGTGGCCCCCGTCAATTTGTAGGCGCACGTGCATTATGCGTGCATCTACAAATGACTCATCCGGCCGTGTCACAGGCTTTTTGTCTTCTCTTTAGCATTGCTAAAAACCATTGGCAAAACCAATGAATCCCAAGGTGAGACCTTTTGGCTTTCTTATAGCTCTTTTACAATTTTCATACTTTTCTCTCTCACTGAAATTTGTACACTCACGTGATGTCTTGCAGAAGAGAATAATTGCAGCTTGAGAGCAAAGAGAAGCATGTAGTTGGTAGTCTAGTAGACGAGAGACATCTGCTGTACTGTTGGTGCCAGATGGCTCACCAAGTAGCCTCTTCATTCAATATAAACATATCTTTTATAGGACGCTTCGTACCATCTGCCACCATGAATCGCTGTAAATAACCGAGATTACCTGCATTTTTGCCAAGTTAAATGGTCCTCGATTACCGACCTCTGAAGCATGGATGGCTGAGCTCGTGGTGCTGGGATTTAAACTCGTGGAATTAGAAGTCCCTGAACAAATGTTCCCAATATTTTTCAGCATATTTATTCTATTTATTTAAATTCATTTCCATTATGTTATTGTATTTATATATAAGTATTCCATCTAAATGTATTAATGCATTAAACAAAGTATTTCATTTAACATTAATGTGTTGATATTTACAGGGCCCGATTCAAAAAGCCTTTTCCTTATGCATGTGTTCCTGGAATTCGAGAAATAACTGACGCAGAAGTCTTGAGTCAGGCAGAACTGCGAACAGAACACCAGTTTCTGAATCGGGCCCACGTGTTTCTGCCCTGTGTCTGTACCAATGTGATAGAAAATATGCCTGCCATTATGGCGTGCATCGATGCGCGTGACAACGAAAGCGGACTAAACTGCTTTTTAAACTGCCGCTGACATCTGGAACTCCTCGTCGCTTCTAGACAACTTCTTTGGGCTGTGGTTCTTGGCGTCCACCACCTGCGGCCAGCCTTAGGGCAGGGCGTGTTTCTCATTCATCAGACCTGTTTTTCATGTTTTTTTTTTTGTTTTGTTTTTTTTACTTATGAAAAGTGTCATGAAGGCAAACGGGAGGGGAGGAGGGAGTGGTCACATAACTCGCAATTTCATATTTAAAATTACAATTTAGTTAAAGCTTCATATTGACTCTAAAATCAAGCTCTTACTTTTCTAAAAACCCTTTGAATAAGTATGGCCGCATCCCTGACCATAAGCTGTCCGATTCAGCAGTTGAATGTTTTTCACCTTCGGCGCAGTATTCTTTGTTCTTGTATAAAAGTGTTCCTTCCCTAGTACTTGGTCCGAGTTTTGGACCTGGACAATCTAGTCCACTAAAGCTCATCTTTTTGCTTTGAAAATGTCACAACTTTGGCTTGGCTGTGACGGGAAAATATTTTGTGACCGGAAAATATTTTTGGAGGTGTTATGTTGGCTTCCACTTCTTGCAGGGAGTTTGGATTGAGAGTCCTTGTGTCACTTTTACATCGTTGGCTCCTTTTGTGCATAGAAATAACTTTTATCTCCAAGCTGATAATAATTCTTTGCAGGAAGTTTGTTTTCGCCCTTCACAGTCCCAAGGTTATTTCACTTCATAGTGGATTGCTGTGAGAAAAGCATATCAGAGTTCACTTTATTTTTGTTTTGTGTGTGGCAAATGTATGTGGTCACACTGTGTAGGAGGTGTAGATTTGCACACCATAAAGAATATGTACGATTCGGAATTGTTTTTCTGAATTTTCCAAAAGTAGGAGTTTTGTCAGTTTGCCCATGAGATTCCAAGCATTAATGTAAATTGTAACACAATTTCCTCTTGTAATTGGAATAATCGAACAACCAGCGCGTTGGACATGTTATGCCATTGACTTGAAGCACATTGAATGATGCCAGGGCGCTAAGGGGCAGAATTAGGAAGAATTTGTTTACACGAAATGTGCGAGTCTTGATCAGCGTGTGCATTGCACTCGTTTTCAGATCTACCTCTTTTTGTCTCCTTTCTGTGTTTGTTTTTTGTTGGGTTTAACCAGTTGGACCAAAACGTGAGAATAAAGTCCTTAGTGTGATCTTGAGCAATAATCGACATTAAATAAAGTGTCAAAACTCCAATGTGAGATATAGATTGACAAGAATGAAACAACATCCGTGGCGCCCAATTTTAGAGTACTTTGATCCAGTTGTGTTAAATTGTGATTTGTAGGACATGATGTTCACAGTGAACCAGGATGTTGCCTCTTAACTGCAGAAACATCCAAGTATGCTGCAATCGAGAAAGCCTTTTCACCAGCACAAAAAGGATTCCCTGTGTTATACTAGCCAATTCTATTTTTTTGTATATCCGTCCAGTGACAGCTTTAATTTGTTTTTTAAGGGCTGTATCGTGAAGTTAGATATTTAGATTCCTCTTTGAGCGGAAAAACAAATTTACCCCACTGATTTTGAATTATTGATAATTAACATTCCAAACGCTCCCTTATGTCCAGAGCCAAAAGACGAAGGTACCAACCTGAGTGCCATTGTAAAGTGCTGGCTAAAACTATATTTGTAGAGCCTTGAGAACTAAGTTCACCTTTTATTTACTGCATCTGGAATGCGTTCCCTCGGTTGCAGAACCCGTGGTTTACTGTTGGAAGATCAAGTAAATGTGTTCAGTTTTTCTTTATGCCACTATGTGCAGGGAGCTGGCCTGGCAACTTTTTTTTTTTCATGTTGATCCTAGCATGCAGCGCAAGATGCTGTGTTGAAAAATACATATTTTGGGTTTACAAAGAACATGCTGGGGCTTGCAACCCACCTGTTGCTTACCATTGGTTGATTTGACTGTCTGTCACTCTTATTTGATTGCTTTCTATTCAGTGGCTTTCCTTGTTTCAGCCTGTTCATTTTGTGTTCGTTCCTCCCGTGGAGCAGAACCTCTTTACCATCTCTTTAATTAGCTGGCTTTTGTGGTTCCTCTGCTCGCTTTTAGGAAACTATTATTTTCCTTTTGTTTGAGTACCCTATGAGAGTGCATATGTTTTCCAACTGTCTCCCCTGTGTACTTATCTCCCCCCGAGTTGCTGTCTCTCACCCATGTGCATATCTCCCCTCCACCATCACTTGTGTTGCTCTCTCTCGTCATGTGCTTCTCCCCTGCGGTCCATGTTGCTCATTTGCCCATGTGTTTCTCCTTTTGCCCCACTGTTCTTTCCCTCATTGCTTTCTCCCCACCCCAGTGTTGCTTCTCCTCTGCTCGCTGTGTTGCTTCACCCACCACCCTCTCCCCAACTCACAACCTGCTCATCCTTATTATTCCCCCCTCCCCCCCAACATGCGTGCTTAACCACATTTTTTTATTTACTGCTCTATTGCGGGTGGGTAAATACAAATAAAGAAGCCCGTGTCCTGCTGAGTGTTGAACAACATCTACAAAATGATAAGGTGGCTGCGTCATCGGGCTTGTACATCAAAAAACACTGACAAAGCCAATACATCTCATAAGCTTTGCCAGTGGTTGTGAAAAGTGACAATGTACACTGAACAAAGCCCCTAACCGTTTCTAATGTGATTTGACATTTTGCTTACCATGAAACAGAATGTCCCCGTGTTCTTCCCCCGTACGAATTCCGAGGAAAGCATGTTGCTTAGACTGAATGTCTTTAAAACCAGAAAGAAGTCAAAACCGATAGTCGCTGGTGCCTTCGGACTGATTTCCTCGCTGAGAAGGTTTCACGAGTCCATATCAAGAGATTGTGATGCAGTTAGGCAAATTAACCAGTCCTGGTAGGAATCATCTCATTGCTCGGGTGTAAAAGTAATCACTTAAGGAAGGTATTCACACCAATGAAAATGGCAAGAATGCCACGTGCTAAGTATAAAACGTTTTGTAGATAGTCATGTCTGGCTGCTGGGGCAATCTTGCCACATCTGTTAATTAAATTAATTTGATTGACTTTCAAATCAAATAGTACAAATCACAAGGCAAACTAGCCAACTCAGCAGCCCCCAAAATATACGAAATAAATAATTTGTTGACCTGTTGTTCACAGTTGCCCCACATCGTTGTTTTTTTAAAATGTTTTATTTGATTTTAAACATAAAGCAGGGCAATGTACTACCTTATCCTTTGACAATAAGCAACCACACAAACTTAAACTTGCAGAATTTACCATAGTGATCTTCCAAAACAGTTATGATCTTCCAGCGTTTCCTCCACACCCTTCCACACCGCCCATTCTCTTTAGATTCAGTCAGTCCCTATTGATAACATGGTTCTGTTTCTTGAACTGTTCTTGGAGCTGTCCCAGTCACCCATGTCCTATCTCCATGCCGGCCCTTCGTGTGCCAGCTTCCTGAGTTATCTGTGGACCCTGTCCATCATTTCATCCTCCCAAGTCCCACGGAACCCAGATCTTCTCAATTTTTTTGGGGCACCCGCTATCCTTATAGATCTTGCATTCCATTACTTTACATCGTGCCATTCCCTGCATTCATCTTCCAATCGATGAGAGGATGTTGCTTCCCCAGTGTTGGGCGATGTCTCTTTTTGCTACCAAGAAACCGCCCAACATCATTATTGATCAGTATTACTTACATCTTGTACATCGTCAACTGCACCAATAGTACTCTTGAAATCATTTGGTCACCCTTCATGCGGTCGGAAGGAAATATCAAAATGTACATGGCCACTTCCCACAAATCCAGTTTTGACTTGATATATCTGGTACCATGTATTAGCACTTTCAGTGTCAGTAGCCATTTCAACATATCTTTAAGCTATAATTTTAGCATAGGACCTCAGAGTGCTATTCACCTCTTCCCACTGCTATTTTGCCGCTTGGCTATTGTTGTCGTTAGAGGCACATTGCCTAACAGTCGTGATGACAGGGTCCGTACCAGCTCACCTTCTCTAATAACGTATGCACCACTTCCATCCAGAATATATAGGAATCCTTGTGTAGCGAACCACATTAGTGTATATGTTGTGACTTCTATTGAGCACTTGAAGCAGACGTCTTTTGCTTCGGAGTTAATCTTAAGCATGATCTGACGTGTATTGTAAGTTTGTATGGTTTTGTAACAAACTAACTTGAGATTCTCGTTTGTTGCTAGTAAATGATATTCACTTTATATCGTGACCTATAGTATATATACCATCTCAACCCCCAGGCATAGGCCCGATTGTTTGAGACTAAACAACTCAAGTTGGTTTGGGTATAATATATTGAGAGTAGTAGTTTCTTTTGGGAACCTGCTCACATGGCTGCCTCTGCAGGGCCCAGGACTTAAGTCGGCCAGGCCTCTGCGACTTAACTACCTAAAATTTAACATTGAAACTGGGCTTTTTCGGGCCCTCTAATCATGCCCTTAACTTTATTGACAAAAACAGTGATCGTTTTTAGAACAATGAATGTAAAACACGTTAAGGTAATTCAAGTCACTGATTTAATTCTTCTAGATAATTCACGTTTTACTTGAACACTCATAGGGAATGGAATATTGTTATTTCTTTAATATTGTGTTTCTGTAGTTTTTGTTTTTGTTACGCATATTACTCTTGCATGAAACTGAGTAGCATCAATGTGTTTATAATCGACTATGATCGAGAGTTCTGGATTCCGGGATCAAGGCACAGAGTATTTCACAATGGCTGTCACAGGGTCAACAAGCATTTGCTATGCAATGGGTCTCGCGTTTGCTCGAGGTAGAGCTATTGGCGTTGTAAATTCCTAACTGGACGTTTCTTGTGACATACATTGAAAATGAAAAGTAAAACAGTTGACAGAAGCAAGTCAATTCCAAGTGCCACGGTCGCCGTGAGCACAAGAGTTATTGGCTCCCTACGTGAATGTCTAGAAAGGATCTCAGCTGGGATGAAAGGCAAACTGAAACCGGAGGAGGGAGCATCACACGCTGTAACAGGAGGAAGCGTGACGTAGTGTGATGGCCAACAAAAATGTTCACTCAGTGAAATCTCCTGGGAGGGAACTCAGCACACAAAGGAAGGACATTTCACAAAATGCAGTAATAAAAATAAAGCTTTTAAGACGAGCACAACAAAGAATGAATAGCAAGAGTGGGTGTGGTAAAAAGCCCACAGAGAGATTACAACAGGCCAGAGTGCTTGTGCGCTCGACCCTAAAAAGGCATTCAGAATACATGGTCCTCAAATCTTTGGCCTCTCTGCAGAGCACAGAGAGCAATGGTTACTTACACCAGTTGTAACTGTGATTCTATGCAAACGTGTGTGAAGGAGATAAATAGTGGTCAAAATATTAGCAACACGAAAGTAAAAAAAAAAAAAAAAAAGTGTTGTGAAGGGAAGGACTGATGGAGACAATCTGAAGACCACCACCCCATCCACAGACCTCAGTATTGTTTAATTCATTCTCACAGTTTTCTAATTGAAACATTTTGAATATTAATTACAACAAAATCATTGTTGTTACTCATTATTATCTTACACAGTTAACATCCTTTGACAAGGCCAATAGTCCTCGCTTGTTTTAGGTGTATGTCAGTTGTTGTGTTATACATCTTGATGCAATATCAGAAAGCTCAACGAAAGAGCAAAATACCATACAGACAGCACACCTTGGGAAGCACAGGTTTTTTCATCCCACTTTAAGCCCTGCTAAGGTCCATTTTGCCTCTTCTGCATATGAGTCATTTTGCACAAACCACTGTCTCTCCCATTTCGCCTTCCCAAATGATATTATCAGGAGAGTTATTGCCTAATATCAAGGCTATTTATAGAATCACATTTCTGTTTCAGGGATCCATGAACAGTCTACTTTCCAAAGGGAATATTCGTGTACATGTTCCATTATTGTCTTATAATATGATTCATTTGTGTCTGGGATTTATCTAGGCCATATGCATCTCTGAGCAGTTTGTAGATTTTTTAAATCTCTCTTTTACCACACATATCACCCACTTTGGAGTTACTATTATATCCTTACTCCTGTAGAGATCCCAGCTCCTTCAGAGTATGACAGTCCCAAAAGGCAGTTGTCCTTCTGAATACTACCCTGTTAACCCATCATGTTATGGCAGTTCTCTGAGCCAACACCACCATTGTGTTGGTTAATATAGTACACATGGGGAGGGTTACCCTCCTATATTATTGCAAGGTGTCCCCTGGTCCCCACGACGCACTAGTCCAGGGTTCCAAACCTGTGGTCTGGGGACCCTTGGTGGTCCACAAAGCCTCCTCTGCTTAGAAAATTAAATAATATCAACACATTAATAAAGTGTATATAAATAAATTGGCTAAATGTACAATTGAAATGTAAAACGTACCATAAATGGCAAGGAATTTGAAATTGGATGCTAAAAATTAACTTCGGATCCTCAGATTGGTTCATGGGAACAGTGCAGGTTTATCAAACAGAATATAATAGGGATGATGTGTGGCTTCAGTTGAATTTACAAAAGCTCCAACCTTCCTATTAAAATTAAATGTTTTATTTTTTATTCATATTTATTTGCAAATTAGAGAACATGTGTTAACTTTTGTGTATGTGTTTAATGAATGCTTGCTTCTGTATTTTTTGTGTATTGTTTTGCGTTTCAAATCATTGACGATGTTTAGGCCGGGGTCCTCAGATTCCGATAATGACTCAGTGGGTGTCCTCGGGTGCCAGTGATGATAAAGTGGGGGTCCACAGAAGTCCAAAGTCTGGGAACCACTGCACTTCAGAAATAACACTCAATCATTTTAATATCACTAGTTGGGTGTCCCAGAAGTGTTTGCTTATGTCTAGGAAAGCTACCTTCCTGTCAAACATTCCCTTATACCATTTGCCAGTAATAGTTTTGGGGTTTCCCATCCTATAGTATGTTCAGGAAAAAGGTCTACTGGACCCAGAAAGTTATGGTTTGTAGTATGCATAAAAAGCTAGGCAAATATATTATTTGCTATAGAGCTGCCCTTCCCAGCAGTGGCAGTTTTTGCAGCATTGATACATCAGACTTCAATTGCTCTAGCAACCCCTGCTGATTGTCTGTAGTATTTCCCCACGTTCCAAATAGTGTATAGTATTAAATACTGGAAACCTCTTTTGGATATCTGTAGTGGGCAGTGGAAGTTAAACCTGTGGCCCAACATGCTTGTGTGTATTGGGTTGGCTACTACCACTGTATTCAAAAACCTGAGAGCTCACCCTAAATACAGACTATCTCTAAGACTCGCTAATAGTTTGCCCTGCATCTGCCAAATGCAATAATGTGCCATTTGCATTGATTAAAATGTTGAAGTCACAATCACTTTCCAGTTTCAGTCCTGTGAATGCACAAATCAGTTACACTTGTCTGTTGAGACCACAATCAAACACAGTTGTGGAGGTTTATTTAGTTAGCATAAGCCTAAGAGAGGCAAAACATTTCTACTTCAAAGTACCCTCCACTAGATGCAGCTACTTAAATCTACTTATACCATCATTGACATATATTGAAATAGCTGTGTGAGACATGCATGCACATAATAGATTATGCAAGTTAAGCTGAAGTTAAGTATTGACAGGAATCTTATCAAAGTATGACTACATTCTCACAATGCAGAGGACAGGTGCAGGTTTCAATATCTGCTGGTTGTCGTTCTTTTTTTATCTACATCTTGTCTACTTAATCCCTCAGTTCTTGAACACAAGCCGAGACTGACAAGAGTAAATAGTTCCTGGCTTTTGCTGTTAGGCTGAGGAGGGTAAAAGCCCATGGTTTGTACAGCTGCAGGGTGCATGAAATCAGGATGAATACACCAACATGAAGGACAGTTGTTCAGTATCTCATTAATGCTCCGAAAGTCCCCAAATAGGGCATCCCCTCTGAACCAGTATGCCAGTTGCTATATTATTAGGGCAGATAAAGGAGGGTGGTAGCGGGCAACCCTTTTGGGTACCTTAATACAACGCAGATGACACCAATAGTAACCCATTCACTCTGGCTTGTGCCATTAGTACCGCGTACAGTATTTTAACCCAAGCCCTAAAGCTGGAACCAAAATGCATCCTTCTGAGGATTGCAAATAGGAAATACCATTCCACCAAATAATTTTTTAATTTTTTAAATCAAGTGATACAAGCATTGTCAGTCACTGAGTGTGTATATTCCAGGGTCAGATTCAGTCTCTCGAGGCTATGCCTTATCGCCCTACCAGACGTTAAACCAGATTGGTCAGTATTTATCAGTGTGCCAATACGGTATGGAGTCTATTAACTAATATCTTGGTCAGTGTCATACACTCAGCATTGAACAGTGGAATTAGTCTGTATGAGGTTCAGTCCTTGGGAGTTTTTCAGCCTTTCCTATTACTGTTAGTGTGGACATTCATACATGCAAGGGTAACCATCCCATCGTCCCAGCCTCTGTATACTTGGTTAGTAGATGATAATTTATATTCCCTGTCAAGATTTGAAATAGCTCGACTGGGTAACCCTTTAGTCCCTATGGCTTTTATACTCTGAAACTGCGATATTACTGTGGCTATCTCATTGATTTGCATGACTTGATATTGCTCGTGCCTACCTGTCCCGCCCTGGGTTGGTGGTGCAGATCTGACTGAAACCTCTCTCCCTCATCTTCTACATGTGAAACTCAGTATCAGTATAGGTCTTTGAAATAAGCTGCAAACGTTTCTGGAATAGAATTGTTATCCTATATTATACTCCTAGTATTTCTAATTTCATGAACCTGTCTAGTCTAATCTCTTTTATCCTATCAGGCCTGTAATTTTACTTTGTCTGACCTTCTGTAGATGCTACCTCTTACAGAGGTACATCTTTCTGGAATCCATCTTGTTCAATGCTCTGTACAGCTTTTGCTTGGCTGTAAAATGTGCTAGTACCTCTTGTGAGTCATTTTGAATGTAATCCTTCTCTAGTTTGTGTAGCTTAGGTTCTAATTTTCCCATCCTTTTTTGTTGGGCTCTTTTAAGGCCACCTGCTTTAGAAATGGCTGCTACAGGTGCACAGTTTTCATGCTTCAGATAATGGTATTGGTGAGGCAATTGACTCTACCTTATCATTAAAATAGCTACTTGTGGTATCAGCTAGGAGAGCCCAAATTTCACAGTTCCTTAATTCCCAGCTTTCACCCCTCTCTTTTCTGGTGCCCAAGAGATTCAAGGGTTGTGACCACTAAATAGTGGTCTGAGATCTCTTCCCTCCCCCCCCCCCCCAGGATAAAATGGAGATGCCTCTAAATCTTCCCACATCCCTTGCAGGTGTAAACAGGTAGTTGATTCCCAATAGACAACCATGTGCCCTGGAACAACCTGTATATTTATGTGTGGTCTTGTTCATTTTCCTTCCTATGTCTTTCAAACCTAATGCACTTCTGTATTTACAGGAGCACCATTGTGTTGGACATCTGCGTCCTGAGAGTGTAACATTAGTCTTATCCGCCTTCAAATTAAAATGTCTTCCTAATAGCATAATTCTTTTGAGGAACTGCATTATCACTTTGCTCACTTTATTTATCTGTACTCTTTTTAATTTAGGGGCCAAGTATATGGACCCTAGCACTATTGACTCTCCATCCCCTTATCCCTGAAGTAGGGATATGATTGATGTAACCTTCCACCACCCCTTGAGCGTCTGTGCCAGGGCTATATCTTTGTAGCACTTGACAGAGCCCTGTATTATTGTGTCTCTGAATCCAATAACCTTGTAGGATAGTAATTTTTTAACAGGCTGAATACAAGTCCTGGTCCATGGACTGTGTTGCCATCATAGTGGCATCCTTATCCTGGTATTTATGTGCCTGAATGAGTTCCATTAAAGATCCTAGCATCTGAAAACAGAACATCGCAAATACCCCATTACCCACTACCCCACTTCACAGTGCGATGATCTTCCATCTGTTCACCTTCCCAATGCATAACATGTCTGTTGCACCATCCTTGTAGGAAATGCTTCAAAAATAGTCAGATGTCGGGTTATTTATGAATTGTGTTCCACACATCTACGTTGCCTTCTCCAGTTCTTCCTTTTTTCATAGGATTTATTACAAGCCTATGTCTGAAATTCTGTTCTGTTAATTACTTCCAATAGTCTTTAGGTCATCCATAACCTCCGCAAATTACAGCAGTTGACTGTGACTCTTTAGGTGCACCTCAGTGGAATCTGTATTTGCGAGATGTTGCTCCTTATTTGTTAATTGTTCCCAATGTCTCCATTGACGGCCCTGCACCATGTGGCTTGTATGTGCGTAATCTGGTTACTAGGCTCAAACCAGCCACTAATGTCCCTCACTGTGGCAGCATCTAGCAACTGCAGCTTGCTCTCACTTTGATTTGAGTTGTGGCCATTTTGATTGTTTCCGATGTTGGCCACCAGCTCTGTCTTGGTCCATCTACCACATGGGTTACCTCTGTTCCTGGGTGGCATATCCTGCCAACTATCCAGCCATTCACATTTGTCTTTTCCTCTTCTGTTCCTCAGACACAGGATGTGAAAATATCACAAATTGTTTTTTTTTTCCATCTACTCTCTTTTCTTTGCATTTAAGCTTCTTCTCTTTTTCTGGACATTCATTATAAAGAAACCATAATACTTTAATGTTCTTGTACATTGTCATACCTTTCTGTCCATCATCATTTTGTATTGAATCCCTGTTACTGAAATTCAGAATGCGAGCAATAAAGGCCCTCTGAAGGGCAGTAGCACTGGAGCACCATGCACCCTTTAAACTGACAACAGTAATGAAAGGCACTTGTGTTTCAGAACATTTATTTTTCATTCCTCTAAACAAGTTATACACTTTGGCCTTCTGATTACTTAGGGACTCTTAAAATCCTAATATTATTTCCTCTTACTTTGTACTCTGCATACTACATTCTAGCAGTCATTGTCTTAGTGTCTGCCTGAAGTTGTTTTACCGAGTTCTGGAGACTTCTGATAGCCACTGAATTGTTCTTGATAGATGGCTTAACAGCACCAACTCTTACTGATATTTTCCTGAATTCATTGACTTTCATTGAGACTTCATCAGTCTTTTGTTACAGAAGAGATCTGGATTCCTTCACCCCAGGGACTTGTCCACTGTTACGGGTGTGTCCCTTGGCGCGTCTGCCTTCAGTAAAAATATTTGTTGAGTTAGATATATTTGTTTTGACTGCCCCTCTGTTACACCCCATGTTTGTTTGTTCATTAGGAACAAATTCTCCAAATAATACACTAGTCTGCGAGATGCTCAGTTATGCAAAGCACCATCTGATTTATCCTGCTTAGGCATCAAAAGCAATCATGCTGCAGCCAGATACGTATTATCGATTCCCTGTCCCAGCTATGTCAGGTGTCTGTCTCCTGCTCGAAGAGTCCGGATCTTCTGTCAGCACCTGAAGAATTGTCATTCTCCAAAGCCAACCCTACTAGGTGGAACCCAACAGCCTTTCCACTTGCTGCACTCTTTCTTATCTTCTGAAGATTGTCACATTAGTTAATTTTAACTGAGTTATCCCAGAGAGCGGGGTGCCTCTGGTCATCCTATTAGCCACAGAAAGATCTATTTATGCTAATCCACAGTTTCTTTACAGGGTTTCTGTTATATGCTGCGTGGGTAAAACCGCATCTAAGCGAGGCAAAACATCGTTGGCAGACAGTACTCAAATAATAAATGGGTTATCAGTAAAAAAAAAATGTTTTGGGTGGGGGGGGGGGGACCTGCCTTTCCTAACGACTGAATGAAGTGGAAGCATCATTAATGCCAGTCGAGAGAGTTCCACTTAAGTCATTGTTGATTGAATAATCTTCTCTACATGTATCTATTTATGTTACAAGCTGTAGGAAGGAAGGACTCTTTGAGTACAGCGACAGTTAGGTTACAGAGTGATGCATGCCTTTACCGGTAATTTGGACTTGGTTACCAACTCTCCTGAAGCTTAGGTGAAACACTTTGAAGATTATCCTACAAGCTACAGGTAATCAGTAAAGGTCTCTGTGGAAAGGAGTGTCCTGTGTTCTTTTGTTCCTGTCGTCCTGCTTGACTTTATATCAACTGTAGCTGATATTTTTAGACTGGCCGATATCTAGGTACTTTCTTTAACATTTATAATGCGCAAAAGCTACACTTGATAGTGCATTGTGGTACTACAGATTCAGTTAAAAAAGGTGCTTTATCTTATTGACAGAGCCAAGTTTTGAGAAGTTTTTCGAAACATGCAAATGCAGAGATTTGACAGAATGAATTGGAAGCTGTTTCCAGATTTTAGAAGCGACGTAAGAAAATAACTTACCACAATTCCATCATTGGTGGATGTGGGAGACCAAGGCTAAAAGAAGATTAGCTGAGCGTAACGTTAGCAAAGGGAGACGGAAATTCAGCTTTTTGTTGCGGTAGATGGGGCCAATGCTGTTTAAGGCCTTTGTGTGCAAAGCATTGGATTTTTAATAATGCACGCTTGTGCAATGGGAACCAGTGCAGGCTCCTGAGATGCTGAGAGATGTGAAAGCGTGCAGGCAGATTGAGGATGAGTTGAGTAGCCAAGGTTTGAAATACTTGAAGACGGTGCTTAAGAAAATCAGAAATATCGAGATATAAGGGTTTTCCGTAGTCCAGATGTGAGGTGATTAGTGCCTGGACAACAGTTTTGCAAATCGACTGAGGAGCCAGGGAGATATTTTTGTTGCATTTTTAAGATGGTAAATTGATTTGATTAGTCATAGAGAAGAATTTGAGTGTCATCTGCATATGAACGAATGTCAAATCCAAATGATCTGACAAGGACCTCTGAGGTCTGGGGAACTCTGCATAAGAAAAAGTGAGCTAAAAGGAGGTAGGAAGTCTTCCTGAGATCTGTTATAGAGAAAGAAACTGAGCCAATTTTAAGCTTGCATGCATATTCCCAAGATAAAAAGCCACCTTTGTAGTGTGGAATGGTACACTGATTCGAACACTGCTGACACATCAAGAAGTATTATGGCAGCGTAGCCTTCATTCAGCATCTGATGAAGATTATCTATGTTAGCTATCCAAGCAGATTTTGTACACTAATATGACTGAGTTACATTCAAAAGAGAATTGGATTCAAGATAGGTTGTAAATTGCTAATTTATTTTAAACAAGCATACTAGGCAGAAGCAAGAGAGATAGGTCGCTGTTTAGCGGGATCCTTGAGGGCTTCGGAAAGTTTTTTTTCAAATGGGGAAGGACTTGTGTGTGTTTCTAGAAGTTAGGAAGAGTTGCAGTAAAATGCTGAAGCCATGGGATCGCAGCCTCGAGAAAGGATGTGAAGGGGAGAGATGTGCTGCAGGGGATCCTTATTTGATAGGAGGATGAATCTTAAGAACTTCTTATAAAGTAATGATATTAAATTCAACCAATGAAGCACCATTGTAAGTCGAGGATTGAATGCCAAGAAAGTTTAAGAAAGCGAAGTCTAGTTGGGAGTCAAAGTTGGTTTGTATCTTCAGTATTTGGTTCTGTGAATTGTGAAATGAGATGACAAAGCTCTGGGGTAGTGATGGATCAAATCAGAGGGACATAAGAGGTGTGATCTCGCTTGTTGAACTACCTGTTTTTCTTTTAGTAACTGCATCCACCTGTGGTCCAAACGTATGTACTTCGTCAAAGTTCGCTCAAGGATTTTCTTGCTGCCGGTCCTACAGATAAGTGACTGAGTAGAGTTGGTGGTGTCCTACTTCAGTAGGCAAGAAGACTCGAAAATAATGTAGATTTGCCATTTTTTAGTATTGGGTATAGTGGGGCAATGCCATGTATACAATCAGTTTTTGAGTTATTGTGTAGCTTAATGTAAATGCCTGGTATCTGCCTTTTAGAAGTGACACACTATATGAGAATGGATGATAATGATTGTTAAGTGTGCCAGATACATGTAAAAACAGTAAGGGGTGAATGTGTAAAGCATCTCTTGTGGAGTTTGCATCTTGAAATTTGATATGCGTATTTTAATGTAATGAAATCTACCAAAGAAATGAATTTCTCAGGCAGAATCGTTCATATTACTGCAAGATAGTCTGGTGGAAGAAGGAATGCTTTGTTTACTTTCTAATAATCTTCATTGTGCCGAATCCTACTGTTTACTTGTCACAGTTTTTACATTATGAGGGGAGTCATGTCTGGCAAACAGGCATACATCCATGCTCCACCCATTTTCCACCAGGTTAGGAACTCAATAAAAGGATAAAAATGATTGATTTGATAATACATAAGTTGGAAAATAAGTCCTGGTGTACAGCTTGAATTACAGTTAAAATTGAGCTCTAGACCTGCTATATTTGAAGGAAGTGTATTGTTTTGTTTAAAACAGTTTGTTGGGTTTACAACATAACAATACAAAAGAAAACACACACCAGATATGAAGGAAGTGTAGTGCTGTTTTTAAACATTTTACTGGATTTATAACAAGAAATAACAAAACAAGAAAAACACATGGCAGGCAAAGAAAAGGGCTGCTTACCAAACCTTGGCAATGACTCCCAAGGCATCGAATGGTGGCAAGGGCAATCCTTCTCACCCCACTCGAATCTCCTATCCTACCACAGGAAAGTCAGTGATGTAACATGTAGTACTCTGAAACAGGTCTATCAAAATCCCTCTGTTTCTGCTCCATCCGCCCCCATAACTTGATGTTCCTGTGTGTGCATTCCCCATCTCGATAGACCAGTAACTCTGGAGTCATACAGTGAACCATCCGTTTGTGCCAGGCATCAGGGGAAGCTTCCACTGCCCTTCAGCATTTAACAGTATTGTGCTTTAGTAAGTTTATTGTCCCATCCAGGATCCTTCATGGTGTGATTCCATATTCCCAGCACCATTCATGTAACAGGCGGAAGAAAAGCCACAGACCCAACTCTGTACAGCAGTACTCTGCAATGCTCACATTTCAGTTGCATATCCGGGGTCACCGTTGGTGTTCTACTACCCTTCATTACTAATGATTAGGAGGATTAACCTGTAGTAAGTTCATATCTGCTGCTGCAGGACCCCTGCATTCACATTGGGATTTTAAGCATTTAGTGCGGGCAATCCTAGGAGAATCCTGTCCGAGCAGAAGCTTCCTAGTAGATCATTGATGTGCATGAAGAAGATGCGTGGAATCACAGAGGTACCTTTTGCTACTGATACAGTATTCTAAACCTCGCAATCATTTTTAAAATGGCTGGCCTGTCTATAAACAGTGGTATCACGAGCAAAGAAGCTAGGTCACTGCGCAGTCTGCCAATTTAGTGCTTTTGTTTTCAGCATGGTCAATCCACGGTGCCTCATGTTTATAAAAAATAAAAAACAGAAGAAATACATTACATATGGATGAATACAGAGTGCTAAGTTGAAATCATGCATCTGCAACCAGAAAACAGGCTTAAATGGAAAGTATTGAATCATTTGTTGCGGGATCCATTATGGCATCTGCATTTGTGTGTTTTTGTACAGAGTAGTCATGGCCTGCTTCAGAAGACCTATTGACATTTAAACTTGCCTTGTATATCCATAGTATATAAAACGCTGTCACAGTGAGTAGGGGCTTTTTGCCCAAGACCTCCATCAGGGAATAGGTTAATAGCTCACTTTTCTCACTCCGTGGAAGATGATTTCTCCAGATGTAAAACCAGTCACAGTAGATAAATGTGAGGTTAAACGTGGACGTCTAATTATGTGAAATCCTAAAGTAGATGCCAACCCACATTTTAAAGAGTACTGCATATGTGAAAGAGACTGAGGTGGTGGAATTTGAATTTTAGATTCTCAGGTGAAATCAGGGAAGCACGTACTTTGGGTTAGATACTCTAATGTAGCAGTGGACATTCATTAGAAATGTGGCATGTAAAACAGATTTCTTGCTTTTTCTCTCTTTAACTTGCTCTCACTCACTCTTTCTATTACACTTCTCTGTATATTTTAATATTTTAACTTTACAGCTTTGCTTTGCTGACTGCAGTCCTACTCTCTCTCGGAATGTTTTGCTGTAGTCTTTACCATTGCAAAGGGCAAAAGTAGTAATGATCTATTTTGTGGAAAAGCAGCATTGAGAGGAAGATTGCCTGAGAGCGTAGTCGACGGCCTTGAAGAATTTTTAGATCTTGTTGACAGGCTTACTGTACATGACCTTTCCCTTAAAATCGATGTATTATTTTAAGTAGTGTTAAGCGGGTGTGTTCTAAAATGTGATAGATTAGAATGGGTTGGGGTTGCTGAATTCAGTTGCCACTTTCACAATGAAAGGGGATGCCCATCTCATAGAAGAAATAAAGGCCTGTATTGGAAAAAAAAAATAATTATCGGTATAGACACTTCAGGACCAGTGGCATTTTCTGCATTTCAAGAAATAATTGGCCATTAGTAGCATAGTAAGTGATGCCTATCTGCACACATAGGAACAGAGCCCATATAGCGGCCATATTGTAACTTTAGGAAGAATGGAATTAACCTGGCGACCATACTTGAAACTGACACAGCACATTTTAAACAACAGACAATTCACCATGCTCATTACGATTTTAGTCATGGAATAGAACTACAATGTTTGTCTGGAAAAAAGTGCATACTTTTGGAAGCAACACTGACACTAGTGAAACATTTGTCATTATTAGGATCACCTCTAAACCGTGTCAGTGTGAACTAGCAATAACACGCATACCAACAAAACAAAATTTAAGTTTAAAGGTGTGCCTGAAGGAACAGTATTATTCTCCTTTCTGAAATTTGTTCGTGTAAACATGCTACCAGAATAAATATTACATTTAACATTTTCAATCGGAGTGTCGAGGGTAGACTGGCATTAAGTTTTACAAAATGTATGACATTACGCCACAACATTATTTTCACAAAGCGCAGGCCAACCAGTTCAACAAATGGAAACATAGGTAAAGGCCTTTTGAAAACAATTTAATGGCCAAAGATACAAAAAAATATTTTACAGAAAGAAAGATGGCCTCCTTGCTTAATTGTTTGGGCCCAAGGACAGAAAACCTTTGCTCACCTTCCAGAAATGGATCCTGAAGCATCACAATTTGGCAGGTGGGATGAGTTTCCAGAAGACTTATGAAAGCTGTACATTTTCATAGAACCTCAGCATTGTTGTTTAGAGACACAGGTTTTCACGCAACCACAAACAGCAAATAAGACAATGGAGAATTATGATGCAATGTTTACAATTTTAGCTGCATTGTGTGAATTTGAAGGGCTAATTGACTAGTACCTCTGAGATAATTTATTTTCTCATTGTTTCAACAGACAAATACAAGAATGTTTTTATAATGCTGTCAGAACACGTTGGTGGAAGAAACAATGTTGTAAAAGGAGGTGCAGTTTTAATTTTAGCTAGCAAAAGAAGTGAGTAGATAAGGCATTACTGAACAAAATGAGAATAATAGTGCAGTACAGGTAACATCAGATGTTGGGTAACAGTGGTGAGAAACAAGAGAATAACTTAGAGAATCTTCTAGGAAATCTAGTTCTTTCTATGTGGCGGTAAACCTTTTTGTGTAAGTTTACTTGAAAAGGTGAGAATGAAGGTCACTAATGACTCAGCCTCACCAATCACTATCTTTTCACATAAGACCTTTGCAGCAAAATGGTCTAGTATCCACTTTATTGTACAAGATATCAATCATTTAGCCTGTGGAGGAAAAATAATTTACATGTTTAAATATTTTTAGTATAATATTGCTTTCTCAGGTAAGGAAATATATTAACAAATGTTGTTACTTTAAAGGGTTGGAACATGCATCCTTGAAATAATCCAGGAAAGTTGGCAATTAGCTTATATCTAGGCACAGCCAATCCAGTACTGTCCATCATATTTTAGAAAGGTCTTTGGAAGAAATTGTAACATCACATATTATGTTATCCATGGACAAATTAGGATGCGTTCAAGAATTTGAGCAGAAACTCACATTGAAAGAACCTGGGTTTCAGTTAGCTACAAAGTTTGCAGTGTTCTTTATCTGAAAGGCAAGATTGTAGGAACAAATGTGTAAAGATACGTTTTGAAAAAGTGGACTTATCCAAATGCATTAGTTCCCTGGTTGTATGAAAAAGGGGACTTTGTGTTTGTGTGTGGATTTAACATTATTCAACAAAATCATAGTACTGACTGTCATCCCAGCCCTTTGATCGAGATGTTGAAAGATTTAGGAGTGTCGAAATATTTTTCAACCATTGATCTTCAATCTGCTTACCATGACATGATTTGGTCTCCTGATTCCAGGCCTTAATCCAGATTCATAATACCTTTTGGAGCTTTCAGGTGTGTGTGTGTGTGCCCCCCATTTGGACGTGCACCAACAGTCTTCCTATTTAAAAAAATAATATATACATTTTTTTGGGGGGGAATTTAAACTGTTTTGGCCCATCATGACAACATTTATGATTCAGGATCACAATTTCACTTTGGAAATTGTTTTGAATATAATAGGAAGTACAAGCATGACTGTAGGACTAGATGAATGGAAGTTTTTAATTGATAACATAGAATAGTTCTTTAGTTTATTCCTGATGATACCAAGTGAAAGGTAATCTTATTTCAGCCACTGTCAAAGAACCACATCCTGAAACTGTGACCAGTTACGGTCGTTTCTAGGTTTATGTGAACAGTATACACTTTTCGTACAAGTATTTGCCATACTAACAAAACATAAAAGAAAATCTTGCGAACAATCAATTTAAAATGAGGGGTTGAGGAAGATTCAATGGTTAATGTTCCTGGTTTAAACCCATTCATTTTTGGGGCACTATATGGAGTCGCATTAGATGCCTAATGTGTTTTTCTAACTCAAATAATTGTTGATTAAGTAAATACCATACCCTTTTCCCCAAGAACATTGAGAGGGTCCTAACAAAATTACGGTACATTGAAAGACAGACACTTGACTGTGCTTGGACTGCTAAACATTTTGGAACATTCATGTGTGTCAAGAGTTTATTTCTGCAACAGACTACAAACTTTGAATATTTTAACTGTGTGAAAGGGGAATGGGAAAGTGAACACTTGATTGGTACATTTGTTAACCAGGTTTCAGAAATACAGTTTGAGGAGAGATGTTTGGAAAATGATTTGATTTTAAAGACTGTGTGAAAATTTATGTGCGGTTGAAACTGGAAATGTATGCACCCTCAGACTTAAGGCATAAATTAATAGTGTTAGCTCATCAGGGACATTTTGGAATTTCTTCTAAAAAATACAATTAACACTCAATTAATTGTGGCCAGGAATGGAACATGATGTAAAACTGTGTATTTGTTTCTGTGTTGATTTGTTTAAACTCAAACAAGCACTTACATGTGCATATCAATAGACTTTCTAAGATATGTCACTTTTACAAGGAAAGTATTACGTAAATGGACTTACTGATTTATTTTTAAAAAAGTATTAATTTGATGATCCAAACATCAAAACTATAATTACATTTCTGACAGATGTTTTTGTTCAGCAAGGTTTTCCTCAAAAGTGATGGTCTACCATTGACATCCACTTTAAACCTGCGTACATGATTTTTTTTTTTTTCAAATCCTGTGGAATAAAAACTTTAACTTTAGCTCTTCATAGTAAACAACCTAATGATCTTGTTGAGAGAGCTAAAAGGTTATTTAAAGATGGTGTCCAGACCACAGTTGATAGTGCAGTTGTTGGAAAATATGAGAAAATAAAATAATTGCACCTTATTTAGCCACAGGTGTTGGTCCTTTTTCTTTTAGGATATTTAGTAGTGAAGATCCAATTGCAAAAATGGTTGTAACGTAGCTGCTAAGGACGTAAAGGCCTTATTTTAAGGTTACCATGGAAAATATATAGGGTAAGAGAGATTAACAACGTTTTATGACAAGAAAAACATGCAGCAAAAGAGCTTATTTTTTAAAATTGGTCTGATTCTAAAAGAAATATGGATGGATGTATAAGAAGTTATTGAAATATTCTGAATTCTATTTGATAACTACAAAACTTTCTTTGAGTTTAGACTATTTGCAATTGGTGACCAGAGTGAGGAGTTGTAAATATTTGAGACAATTCATGTACAAAAAACAGCAAACCTATGAACTGTTTAATTGCCATTGGAAAGATTCCCATGATTATTGGCTAAAACATTGTCAGTTTGAAAATCGATTTATTGCCAAGGTGCAGTAGAACAATTGTTGGATATGAAGATGGCTCTGATCTGATAATTTGAATTAATTGATTAGTAGTGAAAATAAAGATGATTCTAATTCAAGGTAAGTACAAAATAACTAGGTTGCAAGGCCAATAGATGTGCATGATTTGCAAAGTTATTTTGAAAGAATTTCCAGTGATTTCATGAATATTGCAAATATAATTTGAAAGTCTAAACATTTGAATGATTTATTGTTATATTAAGCTGAAGCCCAAGCTGTAATCTTATAAAAGAAATCATTTTTTAAAAATATTTTCATATGATATATCTTGAATAGTGAACAAAAAGGTAGGTGTGTTCTGTCTTGCTGGTAGGATTACTGTACGCGACCATTATTTTAAATAGATATGGTCTTTTAAATAGTCTTGTGGGGATGCGTTCTACAGTGTGGATAGATTAGAATGGGTTGGGCTTGCTTAATGCATTTGAACTGGTTGTGTCGTGAATTCAGCTGTTTTGTGTCATTTCTGTTCAAATACTTAAATTATATGTTTACAAATATAATTTGAAAAGTTCCAGTTTTTTCAGGAATGTATATATCCTGCAGATAGGTCTTTATTTGGAAAGGCTGGAGAGGCCTTTATAGGACTTCTTGTGAGTCTGAGTGATTCTGGCTTGATTTAAAGCAGGACATATAGAGAGGGTTATATTTGTGGTTTATCCAGTTTCCCTGAGATGTATAGAATAATAGTGTCAAATGAAGGATACACAGAAAGAGTTTTAAGTCTGTCTTGGCTTTGAGGACTTTTAGAACCACTTCAAGTATGTCTAAGTCCTTCAAGAAGAAGGTTAGCTGTTAATGGCTTTCAAAATCATCATGATTGTTGATCAAAAGAATAAACAAATGCTACTGCATTTGCTTACGCTTAAATTTAGTCAAAGTTTAAAAAAAATAAAATTCAAGATTTCATTAGCTTGAATCTTCTCTTACCTGATCTTGCTGTTATAAAATGTTGACCTTGTCAGGAAGTTGCTTCCCTCACCGCACAGCTCTGCCTGGTAGCTGTTTCCACCTAACCCTTTCAGGCCGTTAATTCAAGGTCCTCCTCCACCCGCAGTCACCCGCCTGCACCTCAACCCTGGTTGTCCAGTGGGGAGCATCTCCGCTCCGCCCTGCTGCTGCTCTCTGCCCTCTGCTCTTCTGCTTTCCACTTTTTTTGCTCCTCTGCTCTTTTTTTTCAACCTTTTTATCTATTACTGGTTTCTTTCACTTTCCCTAATTTCTCCTCTTTTTTTTTTTTTTGCGCTTGTTTTTCTTTTTGTGCCCTTGCTGCTGTTTGCCCCCTGCAGCATCGCCCCTTCCAGCACCATTTTCCCACTTCCTGCCTCCCAGCTGTCCAGCTCTCTCCTAACACTACTTAATGGCAGCCGCGCAGTGGGCACGCTACTGGAGTTCTGAAGGCATGCCAAAGGCAATCCTGTCTGTGCCTGGACCTTGCCCAGCGCCACAGACCATGGTTCTCGGACCATCTAACGGTACGACTTCACCACCTTCCACGCAATCAACCCCATCCGTTCCACCACCTCGCATCAGCGAAGAACACCGAAGGCCTGTTCACCTGCCGCAAATGCGCCTTCTCCTCTTGCCGCACACCAGACCCACTGACCTTACTACATTCAAGAACTGGACCTGACCACCTCAGATGCATCCCACCCAACACCTGCTCCCGCAAAAGACATTCCGTGGAGATCTAGGACCTGGTCGACTCCATCTTCTCTGATGTCGCCTTCTTTACGGAAACCTGGCTGAACTCCAACCCAGCCCCGGATATCGCAACCACTATCCCCGATGGCTACAAAATCATCCATAAGGATGTGTCAACCGAGCAGGAGGAGGCATCACCATTGTACACAAAAACACCCTCCGCCTCACAAAGACTTCGACCTCTCATCCGAAATGGAACACCTCTACTTCCAGACCACCGAGCACCACCATCTGCAGCACCCTAGAATACAGACCCCCCGTTACCCTGCCCCCCCTTCAGTGAAGCCATAGTCGACTTCATCACTCACCAGGCTCTCCCCTCAACAGACTACATCTTCCTCGGCCACCTCAACTAACACCTGGACAACCTCGACGACCACAACACCTTATCCCTTCTGGAGAACCTCACCACCATCAGACTCGAACAACTGGTCACAACTCCAACCCACTCAGCAGAACACACACCCTACCCCATCGTCTCCGCAAGCAACAACATCTCCGTCAGCCACGCCTCTGAGCTACACTGGACCGACTATCATTGCGTCCACTTCTCCTTCACCATACCCACTTTATGTCACCACGCCCACAATGATCCTCGCAGAAGCTTGAACAAGGTCACGGAAGACCAGCTCACCACCTCCCTCAGCAAAACCCGACCACCGACATCCACGGATGCCAACACCTCAGCACGCAACCTCCACCGCGCAGCCCTCGGAGAAAGTCAGCTGGTTCTCCCCCGAACTCCAAGAGTCCAAACGCACCTACAGATGGCACCAGAAAAGATGGAGGAGCAGCAAGATTGTGGCAGACCTCACAGCCTTCAAAACCACCATCACTTCATCAGAAAAACAAATAAAGCAGCCATACAGGAACACATCAATGCCAGCCTACACAGCAGCAGAGAACTCTTCGCTGTAGTTAAAGAATTTGCCAAACCCAACACAGAGACCGCAGATATCCCCCTCACAAAACCTCTGTGACAACCTCGCTACATTCTTCCACCGCAAGATCAAGGAGATCTACGACCGTTTGCAATCCAAGACCCACCCGCCTGACCTGCAACCACTGCACTCAGTGACTCCAGAGCCCATCAGATCTTATCCAACTGGACCACCCTCACATCTGACGACACCCTCAGGATCATGAAGAGTATCCACTCTGGAGCCTCCTTGGATCCCAGCCCTCACCACATCTTTAACAGATCCAGCACTGCCATCACACCCGAACTCTGCTGCACCATCAACAGCTCCATCAAGTCCACCATCTTCCTGGAAGACTGGAAGCATGCAGAGATCAAACCCCTGCTTAAGAAACTCTCTGCCGACCCAACTTACCTCAAGAACTACAAACCGATCTCGCTGTTCCTCTTCCCAGCCAAAGTCATTGAGAAAGCTATCAACACCCAGCTCTCCGAGTTCATCGAAATGAACCACATCCTGAACCTCTCCCAATCGGGCTTCAGAAGCAACCACAGCATTGAGACCTCCCTCCTCATCGTTATAGTTGACACCCGCACCATCCCAGACCGAGGCAAAACTGCTGCCCTCATCCTCTTGGACCTCTCAGCCACCTTTGACAGTCTCCTAGAGTTAGACTTCCACCATCCCATAGAGATCAGCTGCGCAGTGCCTCGGGTATCCTCCATGAGCCCCACCCTCTTCAACATCTATAAGGCCCCGCTTGCAGCCATCAACAAATGCCACAGACTCAACATTGTCTCCTATGCCGATGATGCCCATCTGATTCTCTCTTTCACAGATGAACCTACAGCCGCCAAGAGCAACTTCCACAACGGGATGAAGGCAGTCTCCACCTGGATGAAGGACAGCTGCCTCATGCTTAACTCCGACAAGACCAAAGTCATCATCCTGGGCTCCACCCCCTGTGCCTGGGATGTCTACTAGTGGCCTGCAGCGTTCAGACTCCCCACACCCACGGACCACTTACAAAACTTAAGCATCATCCTGGACTCCTTGCTCTCAGTGAACCGCCAAGCCAATGCCGTTTTGTCCTCCTGCTTCCATATGCTCCAAATGCTTCGAAAGATCTTAAAGTGGATCCTCACTGAGTCCGGCAACACGGTCACCCATGTGCTCGTCAGCAGCAGACTCAACTACGGCAACTCACTCTACACTGGCATCACCCAGAAGCTCTTAAAGAAACTACAGAACATCTAGAACACATCCGTTAGACTTATCCTGAACAAGACATGGTTTAGCCACATGACTGGCCACCTGAGAAACCTTCACTGGCTACCTATCAACCACAGAATTACCTTAAAGCTCCTCATGCATGCCTACAATGCCCTCCACAATGCCGGACCTTCATACCTCACCCACCGCTTTTCCTTCCACACTCCCATCTGCCATCAAGGCTCCACCCAACTAGCCTTGGCCACCATCCCACGGATCCACAAGACCACAGCTGGAGGAAGATCCTTTTCCTACCTCACTGCGAAGACCTGGAGCTCCCTGCAATCACCATTGCAATCCAGGAAGGACCTCAAGACATGGTTCTTCAACTAATCTGCAGGCTCTTCAACTAATCCGCAAGCCCCTCCCACACCCCCCCACCCCCTCAGCACCTTGAGACCCTCACAGGTGAGTAGTTGCACTGTATAAGAACCCTGATTGATTGATTGAAGGATAGTCTTGTCATATGCAGTGGCTGTGAGATTGAATGTGATCTTTGCAAAATTGAAATATGTTTGAGGATACTTCTTTTTCTCCTTTTTTATCAGTTCATTTACATGGTTGTCATGTATATTCAACATATTCGACAATGCAATATTTATGTGCAAGTTTAACAACTAACAAAGCCCGAATGGGCAATGTTGATGAAACGTGATCAGTGATATCAAGGCTAATCCTTTACCATATAAAGTTGCGAGACAACGATCCAGGGAGCAAGAATTTGTGTTAACTGAGTGGGAGCTGCCCAAGGATGTCAGGGATTTTGTGAAAACAGGGTGGGTCTTTGTTAGCACAAAGGAACAACCCTTCAGATGTAGGTCATTAAACAGTACATTGAGTGCATGTTAAGAGTAACAGTCTAAATTGGAAGAACCTTCATCCACTCCTCTGCCTGAGGGCAGAAAGTGTAGTAGGGACCTTTTTGTTTACCACAACAAGCCAGAAGTTATGTCTAGCGACCCAGATAACTAACAGCATGGGTGTCAGCAGCCCAAGTTTCATCTGATATGTCAATTATGGGACTCCTGGTTCATTGCGGGTATTTCCCTCTCGTCTCATTCAGAAAAGAGGATCTCCTTTTAGATGTGGCTAGGTCCTGGGTATATCATTTATTTTTCATGGGCTTTTCACTTTTTTAAAATAATGGGATAAGTTGAGCACATGATCAATGTCCCCAGACAACGAGGACTTCAAAATGCCTACAAGCCTAGAAATGTAATGGGGGTTGGCTGTGTTTGAATATGTATTTTTGACATGTGACACCAACTTTGTACAGTTTCTGAAGAGTGAAGATGTTATGTTGGGGATTTTGTTTTGAAGAAAGAGAGGAATGTGCATCGGAGACTACATTTGGGAAGGTGGTTGTCCATGCAGGAATGTGAATTTCTTGATACAGGGGAATCGTAGTATGCCTAGGGCAAAGACTGTCGGGTATGGTGTTTATTATATACAATGTTGCCATAATGGGACGTGAGGAACCTAGATGGTATAGGATGCACGGAAAATCTTGGGCAAGTTGTGTTTGTTTTTTCTCTGTATTCTACTTTATTAGAACGCCTCCCCCCGCCCTATCATCGTCTCATGTTCTTACTCCTTGCCTTTCTCTTCTCGATCCATTTGGTTGGGGATTTATTGTTTTGTGTAAAATGTGCAGATTGGTTTTCTGCCAGTCACTGTCAAAGCTAACTGTGGTTCAGGTTTACGTATCTATTCTGTGATTCACTATCTGGCAGCTTTAGAAATTAGTACATAAAAGTATAATGAGCAATAAATTGCTTGAGTTAAGCTTAAACGTAAGAGGAGAGGATCTTTATTCCTGTTATTTGTCAACATCTCTTAATATACTGGGAATCTCCCTTTCCTATGAAATTACAGCATAACCTGTGTTTGCCCAGTGTCCTCTTTGTTAGTGGTTGCCACTCTGGCTGGGTGCAAAGGAGCAAGGATGGAACGTTTTGCCTGTGGTGTGTTTGATGGGTAAATGAATTACCATGGATGTAAAGTTTAAATGCACATAACATTGTTTTATGACTATTAAAGAGTACTCTTATGCTTTTGTCTTTTGCAGCACAAATGTGACCGTGAAGTCCTTTACATGAGACCAAATCAAACCATGGTAGATGTGGGGAAGTGGCCCATATTTACTCTCCTGTCACCTCAGGAAATAGCTTCTATTCGGAAAGCCTGCGTTTTTGGTACATCAGCAAATGAGGCCATATACATAACCCATAACGATGAGGTAAGTGTGGGAAGTCATAGTGGTGTTGGCCTTTATGGCTTCACTTATACTATTTTATTTATCTATTTTTTTTGCTTTTCAATTTGAGCAACATGGCAGTACTCTTTACATATCGTCAATAAAACTCACACATTTATTACACAGTAAATAATATGGCCAATCATGCAAGCAAGTACACATATAATACCTGAGTCGACTTGAATCATAGTTGTCTCTATATCAGTTAGAAAACACACTATACAATGGCATTGTGGGGAAGTAACAATGAAGTGGGAGTCTGTGCAAATTCAGGAGTGTTGGTTATACAAGTCAAATAAACTAGGAGTGGAGCCCAAGTGTTGCACGGGTGGGATGCTGTGTTGCGTGGGTGGAATGCTGGTGGCAGCAGCATACCATATGTTTCAATGTGCTCGCTACATGTTAACTTTTTCATCCAGTTTTCACAACTTGAGGCAGCCTTGTTTCTCCATTGTAGTGTTACTCTGTCAAACAATTGTTTGTGTATCTCCTTCACGTATCACAAGTTGGCCATCAGTGGCACTATTACCAACTCCTCACCTGTGTTCAACTTTAATGTATCTAGCGGTTTACACCAATAATATTTGAGCACAGGACAAGCCCAGGTTATGTGCAATAAGGCAGCATCAGAAGCACCACATCTGCAACAGTTTGCATTGTCTGATAAACCATATCATAACATATTTACAGGAATATAGTGAGCCCTATGTATGTATTTAAGTTGGATCAACCTAAATTTAAGATTTGAAGATATGTTTTTGATCTGTTTGCAGCAGTAAGACCTACCAGGCTCCCATGTGGTTTTTAATGATAACTCCATTCACTTTCATCAGCCAAATAGTTAGAAATTTGTGTCCTCAATTTAGCATGTTTTGGGTTGGTAACAACGTAGGTGCTTAAACTTGATTCAGGAGGTTCAGATGCAAAGTCAGGATATGCAGTACCAACCTATGGTATGCCAAGGTGTCAATGGAGGTAGGCCTTTTTCCCTCTCCTCCATATATTCTTCAAATGTTTTAAAGCAAAGATTCACATAGAGGTCACCAATAGTGTGTAAACCTCCACCATGATGAGCTGTCTCATCATGCCTATTTCCATCCTCATCTGCATCATAGGCTTATGGACAAAGGGGGCGTTGGTGAGTAGAGTCGTTCTTTACAACTTAGCCAATGTAGACCACGTCTAGATCATGCAGTCCAGTGTTTGAATTTCATTGAGTTGGTATGTGAGTGCTTTCAATAGGATCATATGTAATGGAGTGGGGGCTCCAGTCCCACCTCTGTCTCAGTGTGAGGTCTGTCTTATATTATGGTACCAACAGTGTGCAAACTGTACATGGCTATGAGGGAGTAAACCTCAACATTGGGGGCAATCAAACCACCTGTGTTGTAAGGCATAGTAAATATTTGCCTTGCAATTCTTGGTTGACGTCCTGCCTATTCCAGATGCACCATCATAAATGTTAGTTGATCAGGTAAGCACTGTGAAGGGAATCAGGATAGTCTGAGATGAGTATACTAAATTTGAAAGTAACATAATTTTCATTAGCTCCACCCAGCTGACCACAGACCGAGGCAACCTGATTCATCGGTCAATCAATTGCGTGATGGAGTGCACACACCACTCCGATTTCACTAGCTATAACTGCATGGTTCCAGTGACAATCAATCCCTAGATATCTAACAGGCTCAAGCTGCTCCTGCATTAGAAGTTGGAGGTTCAGATTTACCATGCATCTGGTCAATGGGAGCATCACCGATTTTTGACCAGTTTATATTCAGACTAGCCTTACTACCAAATGTTATTTCTTCAGTGATAGAAAGGAGGTAAGCCTTGGAATTTCTCACTATGAATAAAATGTCATCCGCTTATAATGACAAGACAATTTTACATCATCTGTACGTATTGCCCCTATGAAAAAAGAACCCCTAGCATACTAGCAAGGGGCTCCACACTGAGAGCAAAAAAAATGAGACAATGGGCACCCCTGTCTGGGGCCTCTAGAAATGGGGATTGAGGAGGCTAGCAGACCCCCCAACCCTCAACTTGGCGTTCGGTTCAGTATACAGGACCGTGACCCGTTTAATCATGGCCTTGACCATGCCCATCCGTTCAAGCACAGTCATAAGGAAAGACTGCTCTATTGAATCAGACTCTTCTGTGGCTTCCAAAAAGGTGGCTAATTTTTTATCTCCGGGTCAATTTGGCGAGTGACCGCAGATATAGATCATATATTGTCTGCCATTGAATGAAACTGTGTTGATCCGGGCAGACTAACAACAGGAGTAATGGGAGCAATCTGTTGGCAAGGAGCTTGGCTATAAATATATAGTTGACATTTATGAGTGATATTGTTTGATATGAATCACATTTTTTATGAGGCTTGTATGGCATTAGATGGTTACTTAATGTTGCTTCTCTCATAGCAGGAGGCAAGATGGCAGAATCGAAGGCGTCCGTGTAAACCGCATGTAAGATGGAAGCGAGGAGGTCTGTGTATTTATAAAACCTGTCGCGCACGTCGATAGCTGGCATCACGCGGTTCTGCATTCAGTCAATCAGGTTTATAAAGTGCGGCAAATCACCCATGAAAGTCTCAATGCTCTGGAGTCGCTAGCTGCTTTGCGGTGCTCAGTTTATTCGCACAGCCATGTCTTGAGTCCTTTTCTGAATTCCTTGAGCGATGCAACGTTCCTGAGGTGCAGGGG
Organism: Pleurodeles waltl; assembly: GCF_031143425.1. Taxonomy (NCBI): domain Eukaryota; kingdom Metazoa; phylum Chordata; class Amphibia; order Caudata; family Salamandridae; genus Pleurodeles; species Pleurodeles waltl. Next base: position 1,141,344,260 of record NC_090447.1, read on the forward strand.
AAGGTCATTCCAATCTTTGGCTGCCAGGTGAGGGAAGCAGTGTCCTCTGCTGTTAGATGATCAGTAGATGGGGGAGGTGAATTGCAGGTGTCTGGCCAGTTGGTAGAAGGTCATTCATTTGTTGATGTAGGCAGGCCCTTTGTTGTACAGGGCTTTGTATGTGCGGGTCAGCATCTTGAACTGGCATCTCTTCTGGATTGGGAGCAACTGTAGTTTCTTGAGGTGAGGGGTGATGTGAGTCAGTCCGGGGAGGTCAAGGATGAGTCGTGCCATTGAGTTTAGTTGTGTCTATAGTCTCTTCAGGAAGCGTGCAGTGATTCCTACGTAAAGAGTCTTACCATAGTCCAGCCTCCTGGTGACAAGGGATTGAGTGATGGTTCTTTTGGTGTTCTTTGAGAGCCACCTGAAAATCTTACAGAGCATGCTTAGGGTGTGGAAGCAGGCAGACTAGACTGAATTTACCTGTTTCTGCATAGATATCTTGCTGTCCAAGATGATGCAGAGGTTGCGGGTGTGGTATGTCAGGGTGGATGAAGGGCCGAGTTCAGCAGGCCACCAAGTGACGTTCCATGGCTAGGTGTTGTTCTCCAAGATAAGGACTTCAGTGTTGAGCTTGAGAAAGTTGTCTTTCATCCAGTCGGTGACGTTCATCACACATCTGTGGAAGTTGTCGCTGGTGGTGGAGGGGCCTTCCAACAGCAAGAGGATGAGCTGGGTGGCATCGGCATTGGAGATGATGTTGAGTACTTACGATATGATTGTGTTGGCCAGAGGGGTCATGTATGTGTTGAAGAGGGTGGGGCTGAGGAACGATCCTTGTGGGACATTGCAAATGATCTTCTTGGGTTCTGAGGTGAATGGTTGGAGATGGATTCTCTAAGGTTTTTTGGTGAGTAATTAAATGATTCATTTAAGGGCAGCTCCCTGGATTCTGGTTTGGTGGAGTCTGTTGATCAAGATGTGGTGGGAGATGGTGTTGAAGGTGGCTGACCAGTCCAGAAGGATGAGACTGCTGTTTCGCCTAAGTCTAGGAGGGCCCTTATGTTGTCAGTGGCTGCAGTCCGGGCTGTCTTAATCCTGTGGTTGGCTCGGAATCCAGATTGAGAGGGGCCTAGCAGGTTGTATTATTCCAGGTGTTCCTTGAGTTACTGGTTGATTGCCTTTTTAAGAACCTTTGCCAATAAGGAGAGCAAGGAAGGGCTTCACATTTGATTGCCATAATTGAATGGAAAAACACAGACAGGGAACACCCCACCTATGCACTGGCAAAAAACACAAGGAGGAATCTCCTACCGGCAACCCAAGCTGCAATTGTGGCATGGCATAAGTCAAAGAGATGTATGGGATGGGCAAATAAAATCACCCAGGAAACTCCCCTATGGTTAGGGAGCAGTTTCAAGGAGTTAGGAAAGCTGAGAGGGTTTAAGGTGTGGACTGCATAGGTATTTCCAAGGTGGGTGACTTGCTAGAAGTTGGTGCCCTCGTTCTTTTCTTCCCTCCAGAGTAAATACCAACTCCATGACACACAACACTTTAAATACCTTCCGCTTAAACATTCTTGGGAGGTGGAAGCTATAGCTACAGACCTCCCAGAATATGCACCTTTAGAGGGGAGCCTATTGATGCAGGAGATAACAGAGAAAGCAGTGTCATTTGTGTCTAGAGATATAAACAATAACATGCCTGATACCTTCAAGAAGCTTAGGCTCACAAAGGAGGTGGAAATAGGTGAACTGGAAGATCCAGACTGGGAAGCCGCTCTAATGTTCCCCAGGGAAGTAGCAATTAAATCGAGACTGCAGCTCATCCAACTCAGTCTTTCACAGGATCTATTGTGACTGGGCGTTTCTCTTTTTAATGGTAAGAGCAATGTCCTCTGATTGCCTACAATGTAAGGGACAGAGGGGAGATTTCTTTGATACACTTAGGGCATTCCCAGTCATACACTACTTTTGGAAAACAGTATTAGTGGAACTGGGTAAGATAGTGAGGCAGGACCCCCAGAGGATCCCAACTATATCCTTTTAGGTGTCCCTATGGATGTGGATCTCCGCCAAGCAAAATTGTTTTGTAATTTGTGTTTGGTGATTGCAAAGAGGTATTTTGCCAGGTACTGGGGAGCCTCAGAGTGGCCGAACCTGGGGAAATAGAGAAGGGGAAGGACTTGTGCATGGCTGCAGAACGGGTCACGTATAGGAGCAGAGGCTGCCTGCGCAAATTAAAAAATATATGGGGTGGCCATATTAAATACTATGAGCTTGATGTGTAGTGTTCCCCTCTTAGATTTGATGCCTTTAACTTCTTGATAGATTGTACTTGTCAAGTTGAAACTGTCCTGCAGTATACTCTCCAATTGTCCTTCTTGTACTTTCTCTTGTTACTTGAAGAATGGATACCCTCCTGTACAGTCTTTTGTTATGACATGAATCCTCATATATATCAGTTTAGTTCTTTTTTTCAAAATCCAATAACAATATTAAAACAAAAAAAGAAAGGGGAGCAGGGAGTTAGGCCAGCAGTTCTTCTGATCTGCTGGGTCAGTGGATGGTTTGTTCAAGAGGGGGCCTTACTTTAGCGCATTTCCAGTCCTCGGGGAAGAAGGAGGCCGTAGTGATGGAGGTGTTCAGGACTTTTTTGAGTTTGTCGCCAATTATCTTGCTACTAAGGTTGAAGTTGTAGTGTGGACATGGGTCCGTGGGTGCTCCTGAGCGTTTGGAGTTCATGATGGAGATTGTGGCTTGAGTTGTGTGAGTAGGCTGATGCTGTTGGCGGCAGGGGTTGGGTGTTTGAAGTTCTCATAAATGGCTGAGATCTTGTGGTGGAAGAAGACCGCCAGGGTTTTGCACAGTTCTTGGGAGGTAGTGATGTTGTTCCCGGTGGCTATGGGGTTGGAAAACTCCTTCACTATGGCAAAGAGCTCTTTGCTATGATCTGTGCTGGCTGCTATGCAGTCTTCTAGAGTGTTCTTCTTTGTTTCTCTTGGTCTGCGGTAATACTGGTTGGGTGCTGTTTTGAAAGTGGTATGGTCTTCTGTCTTCACTGGTACGCCACTTCCTTTCTAGTTGCCAGCAGTTGCATTTGGGGGATTTCAGTTCCACAGCGAACCCAGCTGGCTCTTCTGGCTGGTAGTTTGAGTTTAGCTCGCTTGGCGGGGGTAATTGTGTCGGCACATTCTATGATCCACTGGGAGAAGTTCTTTGCAGCCTGTCCTGGGTTGAATGATGTCTGTAAGGTGGGAGTTGACCATTGTTCCACTGGTCTTATGATACGTTTCTCCAGTTTCTGTGTGTGGAGCTAGGGGATGTGGTGTCTGTCTTGGTAGATCCTGAGGTGGTGAAGTGGACGCTGTAGTGTTCAGTCCAGGTGAGGTGCGAGACATGTTTGTACTTGACTCTGTTGCTGGTTGTAAAAATGGGGGTGAGCATGTGTCCTGTGATGTGGGTGGGGTTGGTGACAGGTTGCTGGAGGCTGATGGTAATCATGCATTCCGGGAGGCCAATGTTGCTCATGCTTTCCATTAGGACTGTCCACGTGGTTCTGATGTACAGGCCCTTACATAGTTGCTAACGCTGCGCCAATCTCAGTTCTGTCATTTACTTAAATTCAATGCAAATCCTGAGCTCGCTCCCTTAAATTCTGTCAGATTGACAGACCATTTTTCTACTACTTTTACCAGCTGAAAACTGAGACAGTATCATGATTGTCTTTGATGATGAAGACAGTAACACGTATAAAGAAAATAACGTATTTTTTACAGGATGCTAGTGAGCTGCATATCTCCCTTGACAGTGGCTTCCAACCCCCTTTACTGACTGTGACTGCTGAAGAATGTGGCTCCTTTGCCACTGTCATTGAGAGAGCAGCAGCAGTGCTAGACCTCACATTGCCTACCATTGAGATAAAAACAAATGTCCTCATTAAAGGATACCATCAGGGACAACCGCTGAGCAACCTTTTCCTCGTTTTAATGAGGCCCTTATAGACACACTGCTGGACACTTGTGCATAGCATAGACCTGCTCCAGTGAACCCCACCTCCCTCCTTCAGCACCCCACCCCAGAGAGCCTGTTAGTGTAAGTCTCCGGAAATCACCTCAGCCGAAATGCATTCTTGTTCTTTTCACCAGACAGAGAATCAAAATGCATGGAGGCATTTGCTAAAATCATTTTCTCCTTTGCTAACCTTCCTCTCAGGTTGGTGAACACTAGTTTCCTCCTGGAGAGATACTCGTTCGAACATCCTCCGTCTCATTCAGGATCATCAGGTTGCTGTGAAGAACTTAATCTGCTTGGGTCTGAACACCACCGACTGCTTGGGTAGGGCGGTCTGAACCAATGTGGTGAGAATTTGCTTCACTGCCTTTTCAAGCAACTTCCAAATGTTCCTTATGATTGCCATTTTATGGTGCATTTCTCTTTGCAGACAAGGCAGATTCAGCCCTGTAGTGCTTTAAAAAGAGCAAGGTGACAGCATGCTCTCTTGAGTTGGCATGCCTGTTCATCAGTTTCATCAGTTATCTCATTCATTTCAAGGCCTGGGAAGAGAATAACAGCAAAAGCAGCAATAAAGGGCTTTCTAGGCCGTTCAAGGTGAAAGACCGAGATCCAGCCGACAACGTCCATGCCCAAAGGGACAGCGTACTACCCAATCCCTCACTTCTCCTCCTGCAGCCACCCTAGAACCACTTTAATGTGCCCTCTACAGCACCTGATCGCCCGATAGGAGGCTGTATTGCCTTCTAATTCCCCTAGTGGAGAAGGCCATTGCGGGCTCCGGATTGTGCAGAAGGTTCACTCCCTCCCTTCCAGTCACCTCCTCCCTCATGCCTCCCACACCACAAAACCTTCCGAAGTACCATTTATCCATACTCCAAGGGGAAATTGAAGCTCTCTTGACCAAGGAAGCCAAAGAGCGGGTACTGGCCTCAGAAACCAGGACTGGATGTTATTCCCGCTACTTTTTAGTGCCAAGTAAGGACAGAGTCCTCTGCCCTATCCTCAATCTTTGCCCTCTGAAATTCTTTCTCTGGAAGGATATATTCACATGCTCACCCAAGTGCTGTTTGCTCTGGATCCAGGACACTGTATGATGGCGTTGGATTTATAGGACAGCTATATACATATTCCTGTCCTGCAGTCCCACAGACTCTACTTGCGGTTTCAAGTAGGCCACAAGCACTTTCAGTTCTTGGTGTACTCCTTTGGCTGTACCAGTACAGCTTGTGTGATCACAAAGGTGATAGTCTCTACCCATCAACGGAGGCTGGGAATACCAGTTTTCCCATAACTCGACAACTGGCTGCTGAAGGCGGGCTCATCTCAAACAGTTGTAAACCACCTTCAGGCGATGGTCTGCCTGCTGACCTTCATTGGGCTTTTCCATCAACGTGCTGAAGAAGCACCTGACTCCTTCACAATGGTTCCTCTTTTTTGGAGTCATCCTCGACACCGTGCTTTTCTGAGCCTTTCCTCCACCTCAACAAGTCCACGACATTCAGGCTATGATCCTGATGTGTCATCACAATGGGAACGGCTCTGAGGGTACTTGGCCTCCTGCATTCTGCTGGTGGCCAGGACCAGGTGGCACATGCCGGTTCTGCAGAGGGATCTAAAGTCCTTTGGGGTCTGTCCAGGTGTCGGAGGAGACTGAAAAAAAATCTGCAGTGGTGGCTGCTAGACTGCAGCTGGACCATTGGAAGACTCCTTTCCATGCCCCTCCCAAAGTTAACAGTCCTGATAGATGCATTGATGCTGGGTTGAGGCATGCAATTTGGAAGAGGTGGAGATCACAGGGCTGTGGTCTCCAGTGGAAGCTCGCATCCACATCAACTTGGAGTTACAGGCGATTCATTTGGCACTGAAAGCATTCCTCCCTAACATCAAGAAGGAACAAGTACAGGTTCTTACAAACAACACTACTACAATGTGGAGGTGCAACAAACAAGGTAGGGTGGAGTTGTTGGTTGTGTGTCAGAAGGTCCTTTGCGACTGGTGGCCAGGGCATCTTCCTGATTGCACACCACTTGGCAGGATCTCTAAATACCAGGGCAGCCAAACGTAGTGAACTGCCACATGCCAAGATGGTACAGGGAGTCTTCCAGCAAAGGAGAGAACCTTTGGATCTATCTTTTTGCCACCACAGGGAATGCACAATGTCCACAATTTGGCTTGTTTGATGTCACAAGGCAGTTCTTGCTTGGAGATGTCTTTTGCTTTGAAAGGAGCTTGGGACTCCTGTATGCCTTCCCATCTCTACATCTCCTGCCCAGGGTTCTCAAGGAGATTAGGAAGGCCCAGCACAAGTCATTCTTGCTCCCCCTTCCTCCCCCCCTCCCAACTGGGCAAGGAGAGTGTGGTACCCATAACTACTGGCCAGAGGCATCTGTTCTCTACTTCTGCTTCCTCTTCTGGAGGATCTCCTGTCATGTCCTGCACCTGAACATGCCCAATTTGCACCGTTATGCATGGAGGTTAAGCAGCCACATAGCTTTTGATCTTCCTACTGAAGTAATTGGTATGATCTTGCTAGCCAGGCGTCCCTTCACCAGAACTGTTTACATGTGACATTGGATGAAGTTTGTTATATGGTCTTCCACCCACAAAATCCAGCCTTTACAGGCTGCTGCAGTTTGCTGACTTACGGGTATTTTGTCTTGTATGGGCCAGAAAGGCCTTGCTGTGGTGATAATTAATGTTACTTATCAGCCCTCTCTGCCTTTTTACACCTACCTGATCGGCCATTATTGCACAAAGCACGTGCTCTGATGAAGTTTTTGAATGGCTGATTCATATATTTGTGACCAACTCCTTTTGTGATGCTTCAGTGGAACCTTAATTTGGTTTCAGTTATCTCATGTGTGCCCTGTTGGAACCAATACCTCTCAGCCTCCTTACACTGAAGACCATCTTTCTCATACCAGTCATATCACCTTGTGTTGTGATTGAACTACAAGTGTTACAAGAATTACTGTCCTGCTGCATATCCCACCTTCTTCCCAGCTACAATGGTACTCGGAAAAAAAGCAGCATTCCTACCAAAGGAAGTCATGCCCTTCCATATAGGCCAGTTTTCTTCATTCCAACTCAACCATTTAAATAGTAGGAGAGACTCCATTGCCTTGATCCCAAGAGAGCTCTAAGCATCTACATCGATCGCACCAAGGAACACCTGGTGGATGATCAGGTCTTTCTTTTTTTGTCTGAGGCGAAGATGGGTAGAGCTGTGCAGAAGAGAACCTTCTCCAGCTGGATTGTCTTACACATAAAGATATGTTCTGGATGGTAAAAATAAA